>NC_092333.1:582365000-582990000 GCF_046630445.1 Rutidosis leptorrhynchoides | reverse complement strand
CTACATCACTATTATTTCCAATATTATTCATTATTCTAAGCAATCAAGCAATTTACCGCCGATTTTAGATGTATGCACCTGCAAATCATCACAACAAAAACACGATTGAAATTAAACCGACGATTTAATTGTTTGATGGCACGAAACAAAAAAAAAATTCAGTTTAATTTGTATAACGTCTCCCACGGATGGCGCCAATTGATCAATCCTTAATTAGCGATGTTACTTAATTACGGATTGAGTGCAATAAGATTGTAATGGAGGATGGAATGTTTGATGATTATTTTGGGCCCCGATGATCGTCTTTCACTTTAACTATCAAGTGATCAACCACCCCGACCCGGTCTTGATTGTTAATTAGCATAATTCACCTTTGCGCGGTGTAAAAATCCCTTGGGCAAGATCACAAGTGGAAATTACAAAGGCTTAGGCAAAATGACAGAGAATCAACAACCTATAAATGAGAGGCCAAGCTCCCTATTTATAGGATTCGAAATATCCGCGGTCTCCGAGTTACTTAACTATCCGCGGAAACTCAGCGGATTAAACCGCGGTCTTGCATTAATGCGAAAACATAACCGCTGTACTTACTTTCAGCGAATATTCCATAGCTTTGCATTATAATTCGCGTAGTTTTGCCTCTGGCCTTTAGCCAATAAAATATACATATACAATGCTATGTATATGAGTGAGGAAACGGGTGCCGGAAGTGGTAATGAATAACTACATATGCACATTCTCTTTATTTAATATGATAATCATTTTTGACTCAGTTTTGCTTGTTATCATTATCATAATAGTATAATAGTATATATTGTATATATCACTGATACTCTAGCTACCACTAGTAGGAGGAGCTTGTGGATTTAATGACAACGTGAAATATCCTCCATTTTCGGCGTTTATATCAGCAGGAAACCCTAATATATTCTTGAAGGGGAAAGGATGTGGACATTGTTTTGCGGCGAGTGCATATATTTCTTATTATATATTATTTAATAATTATTTCAATTTGTTTTGTTGATCGTTTCATGTAACGAAAAGGTTTTCTTATGCAGGTATCTTGCAACACAAGACCATATTGTTCAGGAAAAGAAGTTTGGGTGACGGTGACTGATGAATGTCCGGAGTGTAACAAGGCGCCTTTTCAATTTGATCTGAGTGGGACCGCTTTTGGCGCATTGGCCTGGCCTGGCCAAGATCACAACTTAAGAGACCTTGGTCAAGTCAACGTCAACTTCCGAAGGTATAATTGATTTAGCCTGTAAACAAGTTAGACACCTTTTTAAGAATTACTCCCTCTATCCCAGTTTGACTTTTTCAATCTTTTTTTACAACTTTGACTTTGAATATTTTGTTGTGTTATATAACATTTGATGAGACTTAGACCAATAAAAACACATTTTAAAACTGAATTCATTCATATAAATTTTACAAAATATTATATACGCAGTAGCATAAGTAAAAATTGTTTAAAGTCAAAGTTTAAGAAAAAAGATTTTGAAAAGTCAAACGGGACAATTATTTTGGGACGGAGGGAATGATAAGTTTTCCATATTTTTAAAGAAACTATGTGGTCATTTTATTCTGTGATTATTAAATAGTGTCATGTCATAGGGTGCAATGCAGTCATGCAAATGCGAAGATTGCATTCACAGTTGATGACGGAAGCAACCCAAACTGGTTCGCGGTAGCAGTAGAGTATGCAAATGGGGATGGTGGTTTCAAGTCTGTTGAAATAGCACCAGGGGGTAGTCATAATTTTAATTACATGACGAACACATGGGGCGCCATCTGGCAAAGAAATATTAACCCTTCGGTCAGAGGTCCATTTTCTTTTAGACTCACCTCTGGTGACGGAAAAATAATTGTAGCATGGAATGTGATCCCACAAGGTTTTGTAAATGGTCGAAAGTACTGGTCCAGTGTTAATTTCTAATTAGGTAGATAAAGTTATAGAGACCTTAATTAGAGGTTTTTGAAAGATATGATGTAGCTTTACTGATAATAAAACTGAATCAATCATGCGATGAAAGTTTGTATATTATCTCCTTTTTGGTGGCAAAAGCGGTTGCACACATAGTTACTTAAATCGTCGTTACAACATACTACATAGAACAAACTAAACGTTCGTGCCATGTTCTGCACTACGTACATACAGTCAAGAGCGGAGCCAGGATTTAACGATAGGGGAGGCTTACTCTACAATTAAAAGAGGCAAAACAAATAAAACAAAATGTGATCAACTTCCTATGTATAACCTATTTTATTTGTTTGATACATATATAGATAACTGCTTTAAGAAACTTTTGTAACTATGGAACGATAACAAAATGTTATTACAAAATTTGCACTATGAAAACTGATATGACACATGTAAATAAATGATAAAGAAACTTGTATGATTTGTAAACCAAACAATTGGGTTAGGTGATAATTGAGGGGGCTTAGTTACAATGATTAAATATGAGTTATTAATATTTCATTGAAATTAAGCCTATTAGGGGAGGTTCGGCACCCCACTGTCCCCTCCTTGTCCCCTCTTTGTCTCCGCTACGGCGTATAGTACTAGTTTTGGTAGATGTTAGAGATTTTTGTTTAATTGTTACAGTTTTATTGGACTACTATATCAATTACTGCCATTGAAATAACTTTGACTTTAAAATGATGAACAAAATTAGTAACAAAACATTGATACAAACTTCGTGGATTTTATAAAGAAAAGTATTAATAACATATGTTACGAATTTGAATATTCTATTTAATTAACCTATAAAAAGTTTAATGTTAATTAATTTGTTTGAGTGCCTTTCCTGTGTCACTCGATTCCCCTGTAAGCTTCCTGTTACAGAGCTTTCTAAAATAAAATGAATTCAAGTTCAGTTTAACAATAGTGATTTTCTTTAAAGCTTTAAAACTTAAATCATATAACGTTGTATATGGGTTTGATAAGACATGCTTAGAATGTTTCATCGTTTTTGGTTAATTTGACGTGCATATTATTAGTTACGTAGATCATGTGTTATGTGTGGGTTATGAGTTTACGTACTAGTTAAATTAATATGAACTTATTATAGTCGGTGTATCATTATAAGATTATAAGGAGTTTAAGGACACTTGTTAATGTATTTGTTAGATCATTTTTCTACTAAATATATGTAACAAGATGATATGCCTGATTAGTGATTATATAAAAACTAATGTATTAAGAAGCAATTAGTGTTCGAAATAAGTTTCCTGGAAACACTCGGCCTCCTCATTTTATCAATACACACAGTTTTTCGATATAATGTTTTCGACTCTATCTATTGTAGTTACCTTTCTTCTAGTAGATATCTCTTGTTCTTTGTGCTTTATCCTAGAGACGAATAATACCGGTTTAGCAACATGGTATGGGCCTGAAACCAGTGCTGTAACAGGTACAAGTAATAAAGATTTGAGAATTTCATTACAATGAATGATTTATTACATAAACTTCACAGTAATAACACAATGTTATAATGTCCTGCATTAAGATTATCATTTAATTCGTATGATTCATTCATTGTTTATTACCGTTTGCTTTTATGACTATTAGGAGGCGCTTGTGGATGGGAGGACGATGTGAATGACCCTGCATTTAAGTCATTGATCGCAGCTGGAAACTCGAATATCTTTATGAATGGCAAGGGATGCGGACATTGTTTTCAGGCATGCATTTTGGTTATTTCTTTTTCAATTAGCTAGTTCATCGACGACCCTTTGATTATGTAACGACTTAATTAGACAAATGAAGTGGTTTTACATATATATATACTATTGGTGATTTTAGTGTCATCTAACATTAATTTTAGTTAATTGGGATTTACTTGAATGCAAAAGTTAACTAGTTATACTTAACAACGGGTTCAGAGAGTGTGGAGTACACGCCGTAAGAGTTGGCTAGCAATTGCCGTGCAAATTGTGGGGGTCAAGGGGTTGCGCCCCCTTGCGGGGTCCAAGGGGCACTATTCGTTTTAATGAAAATGTGTCTTTCAGCCGATTTTCCGCCTAAAATGAAGAGTTATGTGTTAAAATAATAATGTTTTTCTAGAGTAATCTAGAATTAACTACTAGTAATCTAGAATTAACTAGTGGTACTAGATATTTAGTAGTAGATATTTAAGTGGTATTGACTAGAAATTACTGGATAGTTAACTAGTCAAAAATATCAAAGAATGCTAGAAACATCTAGCCACCATTTTGGAGCCTATAAATAGGCTAGTGGTCTTGCAAAATTGTACTAAACACACAAACAAATCAACAATTTTCAATAAAGATTCAAATTTTCTAAATACCAAGTCTTCATATTTCTTTTACTAAACATCCCCTCATAAATCTAAATCAATATTAATCAACTACTAATTAATCTAAACTAAAACTACAACAATTCTAACAAGTGGTATCAGAGCTAGTTTGGGCGTTTGTTCGAGTACACCATGACTACCGTTGGTGCGTACAATATTCCCGTCTCCATCTTTGATGGTGACAACTATGATTTTTGGAGTATCCGAATGAAGACATATTTTCAAGCACAAAGCTTGTGAGATATTGTCGAAGTCGGGTTTACAACTCCAAAAGACGTCGAAACTCTGTCCGCGGAAGAACAAGAAAAATACAACAAAAATGTTGTAAGAAATGCCGCCGCTCTGGGCTACATCCAACAAGCTTTGACGTCGTCTATATTTCCACGAATCATGGGAGCTACGACAGCCAAAGAGGCGTGGAAAATCCTTCAAGAAGAATTTCAAGGAAATGCCAAGGTGAGATCTGTTAAACTACCAACTCTAAGACGAGATTTTGAAAATTTAAACATGAAAGAGACCGAGACCGTAAAAGATTACTATTCTAGAATCAAAGAAATAGTAAATCAAATGAGAGCCTATGGAGATAATATAACTGATAAAAGGATCGTAGAAAAAATACTTATCAGCATGACTGAAAAATACGATCATGTCATTACTGCTATCGAAGAGTCAAAAGACATCGAGACTCTGTCGGTACCAGAATTAATTGGCTCTCTTGAAGCATATGAGGCTAGACTGAGTCGGCGTAATGAAAACTCACTCGAAAGTGCCTTTCAGTTTAAACTCAAATTAAGGTCTCAAAAATCTAATACTGAGGGGAAAAGAAATTTTCAAGAAAACTCGCGAGGAGGAGAAAAACCCAGAACCGGGTTCAATCATAGAAGAAGAATTTACCCTCCATGTGGTATTTGCAAAAAGACAAACCACTTGGAGAAAGATTGTTTCCAAAAAGGGAAGCCACAATGCAATAACTGTAAAAGATTTGGGCATCTAGAAAAAGATTGCTGTTTAAAACAAAATCATCGAGCTAACTTCACAGAAGAAAGTGAAGATATACCGGAGAACAAAAATCAGCTATTCTATGCCTGTCATGTCGCAAATAAACAGAGGGACGATACTTGGTTGATCGACAGTGGGTGCAGCAACCACATGACAGGAGATGAGAAGTTATTTGATAGTATCAACACGTCCATAAAGTCCCGCGTCAAACTAGGGAATGGAGCGCTTGTTGACACCAAAGGAAAAGGTACGATAACTGTACAAACTAATAACGTCACTCGATCTGTTAATGACGTTCTTTTAGTACCAAGCCTTGCAAGTAACTTGCTAAGTGTTGGACAAATGATGGAGCATGGCTACTCTTTACTCTTCAAAGATAAATCATGTGTTATTCGTGACAAGAAAAATAACTATAAATTAATAGCCGAAGTGCCAATGGAGAACCGCAACTTTCCACTTCGCTGGCAGTATATCATAGACACAGCCATGAAAGTACAAGTTGAAGAATCATGGCTATGGCATCGAAGATTTGGCCACTTTAACTTTCACGCACTAAAAATCCTCCAATAGAAGAATATGATGAGAGACTTGCCGAACATAGAAGAGATCACTGATACGTGTGAAAGCTGTATGATGGGCAAGCAACATCGAAAACCTTTCCCTCGTGACAAAGCCTGGAGAGCGAAAGGTATACTAGAGCTGGTGCATACCGACGTATGTGGACCAATGAGGACCCCGTCTCTTAACCAAAACAGGTACTTTATTCTCTTCATCGATGACTATTCTAGAATGACGTGGGTTTATTTCATGCGTGAAAAATCAGAAGTATTTTCGATATTTAAGAATTTCAAGAACTTCGTAGAAAAAAGTAGTGGCCGTTATATAAAAACACCAAGGAGTGATAGAGGGAAAGAATACACCTCTACACAATTCAATAAATTTTGCGAAGATGAAGGTGTTAAACACCAACTCACTGTTGGTTACGCTCCAGAGCAGAATGGCGTCTCTGAACGCAAAAATAGAACTGTTATGGAAATGGCCAAAACAATGATACATGAAAAAGGCCTTCCAAACAGTTTCTGGGCTGAAGCTGTATACACGGCTGTCTATATACTAAATCGATGTCCCACGAAAGCCGTAGAAAACAAGACTCCAATTGAGGCATGGAGTGGAAGGAAGCCGTCGGCGAAACATATGCGAGTATTTGGATCTATCTGCTACATCCATATTCCAAAGGAGAAACGTCACAAGCTCCAAGAAAAATCAGAGAAGGGAATATTCTTGGGCTATAGCACACAATCAAAAGGTTATCGAGTCTACAACTTGAAGACCAATAACATTTTAATCAGCCGAGACGTGGAGTTTGACGAAGACGCTTCTTGGAATTGGGAGAAAGATAAAGTCGAAAAACAAACATATTTGCCGAGGATATCTATAGAAACTCCAGCTCAACAACCACTACAAACGGAGCATCCTAGTCATGAAAGTACTGGAGAAACGAGCCCTACTACGCCAACTTCTCCATCAACAACAATACCTATAGCGCAAGACGATTCAAGTCCAGAGTCAACACCTGGAAGAGTCAAGAAGTTAACGGAGGTATACGAGACTTGCAACTTCACAACTATAGAACCTGAAAGCTATGAAGTTGCATCCAAAGATGAAAAGTGGGTGGCTGCTATGAATGAAGAAATAAGAATGATTGAGAAAAACAACACATGGGAGTTAGTTGATCCTCCAGAAAATAAAGAAATCATTAGAGTTAAATGGGTTTACAAAACAAAGCTCAACCCTGGCGGTTCTATACAAAAACACAAAGCAAGGCTAGTAGCTAAAGGCTACTCACAACAACAAGGAGTCGACTACAATGAAACTTTTGCACCAGTAGCTCGACTAGACACTATAAGAGCACTTGTGGCATTAGCAGCTCAATGAAGGTGGAAGATTCATCAACTAGATGTGAAATCAGCCTTTCTAAATGGATTTCTCGAAGAAGAAATATACGTAGAGCAACCACAAGGGTTCATCCAGAAAGGAAAGGAAGATCAAGTTCTAAAGCTAAAGAAAGCTTTATATGGACTAAAACAAGCGCCACGCGCTTGGTATAGCCGCATAGACAGCTACTTCACAAGTTCAGGTTTCAGGAGGAGTCAAAGTGAGCCTACACTCTACATCAAAACCCAAGGTAACTCTGACACTCTCATTATTTCCTTGTATGTCGATGATCTAATATATACTGGAAACAATGAGAGAATGATACAAGAGTTTAAAGAAGACATGATGAAAACATTTGAGATGAGCGACCTTGGATTGATGCGCTATTTTCTTGGCATCGAAATCAGTCAAGAAATTGAAGGCATCTTCATATGCCAAAAGAAATACACGGAAAATCTCTTGAAAAAGTTTAAACTATACGGTTGTAAAACTGTCGCCACACCACTAGTTTCCAATGAGAAGATGAGACAAGAAGATGGATCTGAGAAAGCAGACGCTTCAAGATTCAGAAGTCTCATTGGAAGTCTACTTTATCTGACAGCAACAAGGCCAGATATTATGTACGCAACGAGTCTATTATCCAGGTACATGAAAAACCCTACTCAAATACATTACGGAGCTTCTAAAAGAATATTAAGATACTTGCAAGGTACCATGGACTATGGAATATGGTACAAGCCCACTATAGATTCGAAGCTTCATGGATACACTGACAGTGATTGGGCCGGATCGGTGGATGACATGAGAAGTACTTCCGGATACGCATTCACACTTGGATCTGGTGTATTCTTATGGACATCAAAGAAACAAGAAACGGTGGCACAATCGTCAGCCGAAGCCGAGTACGTCGCAGCTGCAAACTCAGCTAATCAAGCTATATGGCTAAGAAGAATACTAGAAGACATGGGCGAGAAACAAGATGAAGCTACAAAAATATTCTGCGACAACAAGTCCGCGATCGCGATGGCAAAGAATCCTGTGTTCCATGGCAGAACAAAACATATTGACATCAAGTATCATTTTCTACGAGAAGTCTCCGCCAAGAAAGATATTGAATTAAAATACTGCAAGACCGAAGAACAAATTGCAGACATATTCACTAAAGCACTCCCAAGATCAAAGTTCGAGTTCTTACGCAATATGCTCGGAGTAATGCCGAAAAACATTAAGGAGGAGTGTTAAAATAATAATGTTTTTCTAGAGTAATCTAGAATTAACTAGTGGTACTAGATATTTAGTAGTAGATATTTAAGTGGTATTGACTAGAAATTACTAGATAGTTAACTAGTCAAAAATATCAAAGAATGCTAGAAACATCTAGCCACCATTTTGAAGCCTATAAATAGGCTAGTGGTCTTGCAAAATTGTACTAAACACACAAACAAATCAACAATTCTCAATAAAGATTCAAATTTTCTAAATACCAAGTCTTCATATTTCTTTTACTAAACATCCCCTCATAAATCTAAATCAATATTAATCAACTACTAATTAATCTAAACTAAAACTACAACAATTCTAACATTATGACTCTTCATGGTAACCGAAACTGATTATATTTCTGTTTTTCAGTGTAAACCCGAGGCTTGTGAGGGGCAAAATACTTAATTAGAAAAGTGTCGCACGATTCAGGAAACAATTCAGATTGTCTATTTTCATACCCTTTTTCTTACAGATACTTTGTACACGACAACCATATTGCTCAGGGAAACCAATTAATGTGACGATCAGTGATCAGTGTGCAGGAGGATGCGATGATATATCTTATCATTTTGATTTAAGCGGTTTTGCTTTTGGTGCAATGGCCAATTCTGGACAAGAAAACAATTTACGACAACTTGGTCAAGTTGACATTCAGTACAAAAGGTGTAGCACAAATATATAAACTACTTTTTCACTTACAAATATACGAAGTATATGATATGATCATCACTTTGTGGTAGGGTTCCGTGCAACTATGGTGTAACGAAAATAGCCTTCAAAATTAGCCTTGGAATCAACCCGTATTGGTTTGCTACAGCAATAGAATATGCAGACGGTGATGGTGGGTTTGGTCTTGTGGAGATATCACCAACCGGCACAAAAAACTTTTCGGCCATGGACAACATTTGGGGTGCAATTTGGAAAAAAGACATTACCCCAACATTTACAGCTCCATTTTCTTTCAAGCTTACGTCCGGTGAGGGGAAAACGCTAGTAGCAACTGATGTCATTCACGCAAACTATTCAGCCGGCCAAAAATACTCATCAACTGTAAATTTTTAGTAGGTTAAGTTTCTTGATATATAGTGACATTGGATGCTATTGATATGGTTAAGTCGTAGTAATATTAAAAATTAATCAACCATACAAAGTTGTAAAAGTAACCTATGCTTATCTTTTATTGCAAAAACTTTACCATATTTTTATGTACACAAATGGGCTTGTTTTAGTTAGGTCCAACCCATCTTCAAATCCTATAATAACAATGGCCCATTGCTTTTCAAAAAATGATAATGATGGCGCTTTACTAATCAAGATAGTATATCATTTTACTTTTTACTTAAATTTAAATCGCTTTGGCCCAAAATACTTTATACAGAGTATTTATTTAGTACTCCACTTGATACAGAGTTACAGATTTCTGTAATTGCAACGGAGGTCTTACAGTTATCAGATTAAACTTTAAAGGGTGTCCTAATTTTATCATAGTGTAAACAAATCATCTTGAGTATATTGTGGGAAATGGTTACGGAGTATTTTATAAGATTTGTTTGATAGACATGCTTTAAAATATCAAGTTTTTAATTTTTTTTGAACGGCGGCGATTATATTAAAAATCCACCTCTAGCAAGGAACTAGAAGGCAAACAAAAACAATATACAAATTACAAAGGTTTAATAACCCAATTAAAATATCAAGTTTTTAATTAAACTTATCATTATCCTTGCTACTTTTATTTTGGACAGCGATTGGGATCACTCGAGGGGGACTAAACCACTCGTTGCGACCATCTCCCGTTTCGACTATGCCGATGCAGCGATAATAAACCCACCCCCATCGCTGCCCGGAGGAAACCTTGAAACCGATTCAAGGGCACGGTCAAGTAAAACCCTCCTTCCCTTTACCCCCAAACGATATGGCAAATTCTGGATATAGATATTAGGTACTAGATATTGATACTTTTTACATCACTTCGCCACTTTGAAAGGTGATAATTGATTGAAGAGGTGATACTAACACACTAAGTTTTGATCCATACACACTTAAGTTACTATTATATCATTACTTATAATAATGAAAGTTTAACTCCCTATATAAACTAGGGATATAATTGTAAATTTTTATGATCAAAACTTCAAAAGTGTGTATGGATCAAAACTGGGTGTGTCAGTATCACCTCCCGATTGATTGTTGTTAGTCGTGATATTTCGCTATAATTCCTAAAAAAGGACACCCTTACTATATTTGAACTTGAGCATATACGATGAACTCACTATTAGACGTTACACAATGAACTTATCAATTGATGTTAGTTAATTTGAGTTAAGATTTTAATATTTCTTACGTGATCAATCATTTGTCTTAAAAGTTGAGTATAGACATGTTTATACCTACCCAACTACCGATCAATATTCCATACCCAATTATTTTAATGTCTCCTAACGGCGATGGATGTATATTATAGTAAGTATGCGTACTTTATATGTTATGTTAGTGTAAAACCAATTGAAGCACTACAAAATATAAATTTCCATTATATTTATCAATAGTGTAGTTTTCATTATATTTTCTATTGTTAAATCTGATCATATATTTTTAGTTTTATTCCATTTTACATTATATATCCCAAAATACCATTGTTGATCATAAATTTTAAAAATGTGTTTAAAATGTGACTGGTTACCTTCAGACCTACAAAACTAATTATGTGTCATTTTATGAAATGAAAATCCTACACGAATAGTCTTTGTGGTTTGATAATTTTGTGTATGCAATCCTTAAGATTAACGAGCGTTAAAAACGTTTGTTAAGTCAACCATTTACAAGATTAGTGTTTATAATTTTGGATGATGAAGATGAAGATGGTAAAATTGAAGGTGAAAATGATAAGCAACATGAAAAGGATAAAAAAAAATGCAAAGATAGAAATGCCCTGACACGCTTTGTACATGACTATGTTTTAACGAAAAAATTAACGACGCTAGCAAATTTAATAAATACCTTATTTATCAAAGTCAAAACTTCATATATGTTGATAGTGACACATAAACAACAAGTTCGTAGTTTAGACTAGTATTTTATTGGGTATATAGCCTATATGGCCGGTCTCGAGAATTTAGTGACCTAGAACGAGATGGAGAAAAAAGCCCTTAGGCCCTAAAGAATAATATAAGTTTATATATATATATATATATATATATATATATATATATATATATATATATATATATATATATATATATATATATATATATATATATATATATATATAAAGCACTCTCAACCTTGTTAGAGTGCTAGTGGACACTGATTTTTTATGGAGCATTTAATTGTTGTTTTTAGATCTATTAGGCCTCTAAAAATTATGAACCATGAGCAGTCGATCACCTTGTTCCCATCCAGACCTTCCCTGATATAGCTTATTTGTAGCTTTACCCTATTTTTATGCTTTAAAATAAATAAAAAAATATCACATTCCTGTCTTAAGACTTAAATACAACATAAAAATAAAAACTTAGTCTAATGACATCAGATTATTATTATGAGAAAACATGAAACATTCAATTTTAACTTTCGTCCAATTTTTCACAGGGACCACCGCGTAATTCTTTCTAATTATATTTTCAAAACGTTATACAAAAATATAATACAACTATAAATTGAATAATACGAAGTAAATATTTGGGGAGTGATTCCTACCCTCTATTTTTAATTTATACACACTTTTGTATCATAAACTTATAATTATACTCTGAATTAATCTATAAAGTTGAACTTATATTATTATAAATTATTATATTTATTAGTATAATAGTAGCTTGGTGTGTATGAATTAAAAAAAGGTACGTGAGAATAACATCTCTAAATAAATTTGTTGCAATTTTGTATATCATGCCATTTTGACAAAAGCAACAAGTTTAATTATGAGATCAAGCCTAATTCGAGTATTTTAATTAAACATTTTCTACAAAAGTAAAAAATGACTTTTCCTTTTAAAATCCTATATGTTACTGTAGTATGTTGACAAATAATTACATATTCAAAACGTTATACAAATTATAATATTGTAAATCGAATGATAAGAACATAATTATCTAGCAGCAATACACGAGTATTCTGATAGTTTTGACAAGAGTGCCCATATTGTTTTAAGCGGTAATCAACTCATAGTCGTTACCGTAATTTCTATCATATTATTACTCGCTAGAAAATGACCCTACTTGAAAAATAATATATACAATACCAAATACTAAACTAAATAATATAAAAACACATTCCTAAAAAAACGATAGTTTATGCACTCTTCTTTCCCTAACAAATTCACATTAACTTATTTGCTCCACCAATCGGCAAAATGTGTACGAGATACAATAAGAGCGCAAATATACTCTCCGAAAAGCGAAGCCTATCTATATTAATGAGCTTTCGACAACGTTAACAACATTATGGAAAAAGTAAACTATGGTCGCATATTAGATCTTTTGAGAATGTTTTTTATTTTCTTTAATTTTTCTTTCTAATTTTCATTTTTCAAAAATAAAGTTTTAAATAAAATTGGTTTTAGTAGAAGATAATATTTGGATCCAGATGCCAAGATTAGTTGCATGAACAATGATTTAGTTGTTGTTAAATGCTCCTACAAATTAATTGGACGTTTATGTACCTACCAAATCAATCATTAGCAAGAATCTTTGTATTTCAAACACCAATCAATTAACAATATACCTTTTTAAATGGCTAGAGTTATGGATTTGCATTTTTTATTTTTTTTAACAGCGATCACCCGAAGGGTACTAAACCACCCGTTACGATCATCTTTTATTTCGACTATGTCGATACAGCGATAATAACTCCGCCCCATCGCTGCCCGGGAGGAAACCTTGAAACCGATCCAAAGGCACGATCAAGTAAAATCTCCCTCCCCTTTACCCCCAAATGATATGGGAAAGGTGACATGAGTAGATACTCCATGGCAGAGATGAAATTGAGTTTTTAAATATGTAGTCAACGGGAGTCGAACTCCTGACCTCCCCTAAAGGAGGCGGGCCACCAACCGCTGGACCATATCCGTCTATTTTGGTAAATACCATGAGATTATAGAGATTATGAGATTGCGTATTCAAAAAATTTATCGCTTTTGTTAAAACGGCATATTTAGAAAAAGGATGCCATAACTTGCATTTTTAATAATAGCACATTGCACACTTTTTGTCTATAACAAAACACAAATAATCGTTTTAACATTTTTTCTTAACTATTTCCGTTTTCTAAAACAATGATTAAATAATCAAGTTAGACTGTATGCCTGTGACATGGAGGCAGATTTTGTACTTTTTAACCAAAAACTATAAATCTCGAATAATCGTCGGCTTGTTATGGTGATAGTTTATAGACGTTCAAGTGTTTTCTGGACTGTTTGATTTTGAGTTTCCGGCACCGTTTCTTGTCGAGTCATCGGAGTCATCAGGGTTTAAAAGTTGCGATTTTCTAGATTTAAATGAGCTTGTTCCCAAGCTCGATGTTGCTCCAAGTATATTTAGGGACGAAATTGAGGCATAACGAGCGAAATTTAATGTAGATTATTCGGATTTGATGACCCGCCACCTAAAATCTTTCTTATGCCATGTAGTCATTATAATTGTTTGGATTTGGTGGTCTGTGATTCTGATTAGATACGGTTGATTTTTGAAGTTGTATATGTTTGAGTGATAAAGATGAATTTTGGGAAAGTTTGTAGATGATGAAGATGAAAGTGAAAGAGAAAGATGGGGTATATGAATTTAAATAGACTTAAAATTATTATATTTTGAATTAAATTCGGATAAAAAAAAACAGTCAAGTAGCCTTTGAAATCCAGCCAACAATCGCGGTCAATCACATGTTGACATGTGGCCTTGACGGCCTTTTTCTGTCAGTTTTCTAACTAACGTCCAAGGCGTATCGGATCTGGTGCCTAGTTAACGGCGTTAGGTGCGTCAACGGGTTCCAGTATGGTTGATGAGGTGCATTTGATGTCTGATTAATAGCACTCTTAAATCACAATTCCAAACGCCCTAAATACCAATCTTTTTTTGTTATATAGTTTTTAATTCAACCCATATCATTCTTTCATTATAATAATCACTATATATTAATTAATATAGAGTTAATTACACCGATGGTCCTCGTGGTCTATGTTAAAATACGTCGCTAGTCCCTAATTCTTAAAAATTTTATGCTTCGTCTCTATGGTTTTAAATCCAAACGGCGATGGTCCAATTTGTAACTTCTGTTTGACGTTTCCGTTACCTGAAAACACGTGCTCCTCACATATGGCTAAAAAGGTAATTTAGACTCGTTGATAACTGAATATAAACCTAGGGTAATCAATTATTCGAAATCATCAACATTTTGTTGTGATATGTTAATCATCAAGTAGAGTTGCTTTGGAATTGAATGGACTATCAAGTTTTGCAAATACGGCTGAATGTTCTTTGAAAAGAATGGAACTGAATCGTCAAATATTATGGGATTACCCTAGGATTATATTCAGTTATCAAAGAGTTTAAATTACGTTTTTAGCCATCATGTGAGGAGCACGTGTTTCTAGGTAACGAAGACGTCAAACAGAAGTTACAAACTAGATCACCGGCCGTTTGGATTTCAAACCACACGGACGAAGCATATAATCTTAAGAATTAGGGACTAGCAACGTATTTTAACATAGACCACATGGACCATTAGTGTAATCCACTCATTACTATATTAATGTAACGAAAAGACAAAATTACTCCCGTCGTCCTTGAACATATAGTGAAATCATACGCGTTGTCCTCAAAGTTTTTTTTTTTGCGTTCGTCGTCACTAAACTTGCAGTTAATAATGTACGCCGTCCTTCCGTTAACTGTCCGTCTCTTTCCTCCGTTAACCTTCAACATGTGCCAAACATGTGAGGGCAATTCCGTCATCTCTCTTTGAAAGTTCGGGGACGACCATCGTAATTTTGTTTTTTTCCCTTAAATAATTTAATTTATTTTTTCTTTTCATTTTTCATTTTTCTTTTCATTTCTTTTTCATTTCTTTTTTTTTTTCTTTTCTTTTCTTTTTTTCCATTCATCATCACCTCACCCTTGTCATATGTAATTATGTATCACCATTTCAAATCGACTTCATATTCTCTCTTTCTCTTTCTTTGTAAGTAACTAGAGAGAAGGGGGGGGGGGTGAATAGTTACTTGATACGTTTTTAACACTTTTTCGATTGATCACCAAATTTGATTAACTATGATCAACCAATTGAACTCAAACTTGATGTGTGCGGTGTATATGTTCAAAATGATAATCAAAGTAATGTAAAGAACATAAACACAAGGATTTATAGTGGTTTGAGTGTATGTTAACTAATCCACCTTAATTCACTCCCCGATTACACTAATCGGGATTTCTTGCTTCACTAAGCACTTTTCTCCAAACCCGGTGGAGATTCGATTTACAAGTCTTCAACTTCTTTTGTAGACAACAAGCCTAATCTTTCTATCCCTTTGAAAGACCAACTCCAACCTAGCTCAACTTGTCTTCAACTTGGACAAGTACTAATCTTCAAATAAGATTAATCAACTTCCTAAGTCCCTTTAAGGAAGTAGATCACTAAGCTAGCCTATGCTTCTACTAATTGAAGGTACAAGACTTATACAATTTATAATGATAATCCTAAGACAATACTATGACATACATTACACTAAGTAAACTCACAAGATGAGCAATTTTGATTAGTAAGTTTACAACAACCAAATTCTATATCTATAAGATCATAGAATCTTCTCTTGCTTGATCACATTTGAGTAGTAATTAAAGCCCTTGTGACCTCTGAAATTAAGTTTTTGAAATATGCAAGAGGGTCAGTTTCAAATGCTCTTCAATGCTTGCCTTTTATAGTGAGATTTAAAAACTAACCGTTGTCACACGGTCACAGACACGGTCGACCGTGGTTCGACCGTGCGTGCTCCAGTCCAAAAGTATGTATTTGTTGTATAGCCGTTTGACTCAGATTTGAATATTTTTTAGAATCTTTACTCCATCTAGCACCTGCAAAAGAAACTCAATATCCTATACAAGTACTATATGCATTAAGTGTGTGAGATTTGGTCTTATTGAGTGAAAATGATATAACACTCCAAATGTGGTAAACCCAACATTCTTGGAGAAGTGTCTTGATTGATATTTTGGGTAATCTCAGTTTGGTCAAGACTTAGTTAGGTTCATTAATGCATTTGGTTCAATCCTAAAGACTAGTCAACATGTCATTAACTTCATAGTTTCAATTAATCACAAGTCATATTCATTTTAAGATTAAGTAGAGATTAATTGAATGATGTCTTTCTAAAATAAACATTAAGTGTGTAAAGACATCAATGTTAAGTCATACTTGGACAAGTAATCACAATGTGTTACTTAGACAAGACCAAATAGATTATTGACCATTATTTCTTTGTGAACCATTTTACACTTAATTCATTGGAGTAAAATAGTTACTTGAATCCTAGTATTCTAACTAGTAGGCATAGCAAGCATATTAATCAAGTTGACAAATTGATTAGTATTAAACATATTAGCAAGTAGCAAGTAATACTCACACATAACAAGAGATAGTTATTCTAAAATCAATCATATAGATATTTTCACAACAATATAGTTTAAGCTTTAGCAAGCTTACTTGCAATATAACATATTGCATGATTAATGTGTAAGCACACATTAATGTTCAACACATGCACAAGGGAAGAGCAATATCTAGTTGGGACTTGGTGACCATCCTAAATGTATCTGAGTGTATTTTAGGATTACAAGTCTTTACTAGTTACACTTGAAAATATTGTTCTTCATTTAGCTTTAATTTGTCACTAAGTGATCTTTAATTGTAATTAGTATTCTAGTGACATTAGCTTAAGTGTGTTGGTACTTGGTGATCATCCTAAGGATATCTAGATAAGTTTTAAGATCACAAGTTTTTAATTAACACTTATGTGTTATGCCTAATCATGGTTAATTTGTTATTAAGATGTAATTAAGCGTAAATAACCAAGATTAGTGTTTTTATGACCAAAAATCAATTGAGTATGGAGAGTACATCTATTCTAAGCGTTTTGAGAAAGGTTTCATGAATTATAGATGTCGAGAAGTAGTCAAACTAAATTTGATCGAAAATGGTGACAGAGAATTCTGCGGTCGCACTACGGTTGACCGTGGTGGTGACCGTGCAACTTGTTTTCACAAAACTTCGTTGCAATTCAGTTTGGGCTTCTACGGCTAAGTATACAGTCGACCGTACTTTGACCGTGTAATTTGCTGATCTTTATTTTCATTCTTTAAGTTTTGTTTGACTTGGTCATTTGCAAGATCAAGTATGGATTAGTGAACTTGCGTGTTTTATGTTAAGATGTCGATCATCACTTATGCATATGTATGTGTCATCATCAAAACATATTCTTTGGTTAAGCATCATGCTTAACTTTGTCGGTTAGTCCATTAACCAATATTCAACCAACATTCTCCTCCTTTTTGATGATGACAAACATACAAGTGATGAGGGACATTTTGCTATAAATACGCAAGTGTTAACAATCACTTGTATCCATATTTCTCACCCTTTTGTCAAAGCAAAAAGGTTAGCTTCCCCTAGAACTATGCTCACCCTTAGAGCAAAGCTTCCCCTTAAATCGTTGTAAATAAAAATGTATAAATATAAATGTATGCATATATAATATTTCGAAATAATAAAATATAATATGTAAAATAAGATATAAAATAATTAAATTGTAATTAACATAAATTTATATATAAATATACGAATTTTATATATAATTATATGTATATTGTAGTATATGTTAAATTGTATAAACATTTAATATTCCAAATAAGTTATTATATAATGTATATCATATGGTTATATCACATAAAATGTAATACTCATATTTTTTTTTTAGTTGTTATAGTAATATCATTATTATTCCCAAAATTAATATACATGATAGTGTTATGTAGATTATTACTTTAAATATATTATCTATAGATGCGAATTTGATATATAACTAATTGTAGTAATATCATTACTAATATTATTATTATCATTAATAATATTAGAATTATTATAATTTGTATTACTATTATTATTAATATCAATATCAGTATTACCTTCATTATTAATGTTGATACTAGTATTATTTTAATATATAAAATATAGATATGCGATTTGACAAGTATAAATTTGTTATATCAATATCTTTAGTGTTATCTTATTAATATTATTATTACTGTTATTATTATGGTTATTATTATTATTTGTTATTAATATGATTATTATTATTGTTATTATTAGTATTATACTTATACTTATACTTATAATTATTATTATCATATCTATACGTATTATAATCATTAGTATCATTATCATTAAAAATTATTATTATTATTATTATTATTATTATTATTATTATTATTATTATTATTATTATTATTATTATTTCAAATTATTATTATGAGTATTATAATTATTAGAAAATAACATAACTTAATTATTATTATCATTACAATATTATTAATATCATTTTTATGATTAGTATTAGTATTATTATTATTATTATTATTATTATTATTATTATTATTATTATTATTATTATTATTATTATTAATATTAATATAATTATTAATTACTAATATTAATAAAATCAAACGTATACTAGGAGAATCAAATTCAGTTATATAATTCAATCAACACTGTATTAGATTGGTACCAGCTGTTTTCAAATCATATAATGTATCCAAAATCTGTTTGAAGTCTTATCTCCTTTTTATTTTTCTTTATCTTTTTCTTCTTTGATTCATTCACCTGTCGACACCACAACTGGACATAAATCGATTAGCTTCAGTATTAAGTAACTCATTTAACCTTCCACTACCATTATCAATTACACAACAACCTTTAACAGCTGCTAAATTAAACATTTTTTTAAAACCGCTCGATACACTCTGTTCATGTTCATTTTTCTCAAACCACGATTTCGAAAACAACTTTAAAATGTAATAACGCCATTTTGTTAGGAATCATGTAAGTAAACTATCTGCAAAAGATTATCTTCCAATTCATCGTATTTAATCTGAATTTTCGAAGTCAAAGTTCAAAACAACAAAGTCAACTTTTTCTTTAAAATTCAAATTCGCAATCTGGTTGATATTTCTGGTTAAATTGATGAGTTATAAAATTTCTAGTAGTGATTTGTAACCTAGTTTATGTTGAAAATTTTATCTTAAAACATCTAAAATTCGAAATCAATATTTTTATTGTACTTCATTTTTTTCGAACACAACTACGGTTGTTTAATTTTTTTCTGATTAATCCAACTCTTTTAGGCTAGTTGTATATGATTCTATTGTAATATTGAAACAACATAAGTAATGAAAACATAATCAATCATACAGATATTATGATAGGGCGATTTGGTCTCTAGAGGAGGAAGATGAAATAGGCGTATTAGATATAATGGATATATAGATATGGGTTATAAGTAAATCAGAAAAAAATTGAAACAGTTCGATGGTAGGAGCATGGGTATTTAATCGTGAGGTCTCGGGTTCGAGACCCGACTGTGGCATTTTTTATATATATATCCGAATATTGGAGGTAGTTTTTGTTTCCTTTATTATTATTATTATTATTATTATTATTATTATTATTATTATTATTATTATTATTATTATTATTATTATTATTATTATTATTATTATTATTATTATCATTATTATTATCATTATTAATTATTATTATTATTTATTGTTATTACTATTGTTATTTTAAATGTTATTAATTATAGATATTATGTTAGTTATTATTAACTATATGATATGATTTTTAACATTAGCTTCATTAATACAAATTATGATATTATCATTATTGTTATTAGTATTATCATTTAGAAAATTAGTAGTATTATAATTAACAATATTATTATTATTAGTATTAGTATAATCGAACTATTGCTAGTGATACTATTATGATTAAAAATTAATGTTAAATGAAACTATCGTCATTAGCTTTTAAATTAAACTCGAAGGTTATAATTATTATAACTATGAATACCCCGGTGGTAATAATATTATAAGATAATAAATATAGCAATTTTGGATATAAATATTATTATGGAAATGATTAAAATTTTAATTAAAGTATGTTTTAAATAGAATTATTAAAAGTTTTATAATTATTGTAATATAACATAGTATTATTATCATTATTATCATTCTTACCAAAATTATCATTTTGTTAGCACTAAAACTATCAATATTATTATAAATAAATATTTTTATATAAAAATACAATACACTATATTCTTGTTATTAAAAAGATAATAATTAAGCTATATATCAAAGATATCAATTAATATATTAATATATTTTTATCATATATAAACCTTAATATACAAGTTTTATTACTAATGATGAATAATAATTATGTAAAAACATATAAATTAAATATACTAAATTTACCTAAATAAACAAGTATATTATTAATAACAATATATATATATATATATATATATATATATATATATATATATATATATATATATATATATATATATATATAATTGCTCGATTACGATTATGTGTATTAATATATATATACACAAATGATATAGGTTCGTGAATCCAAGGCTAACCCTGCATTGTTCAGTTGTTCAATACCATCATATGTATTTTTACTACAAAATACAGTATTGTGAGTTTCATTTGCTCCCTTTTTAAATGGTTTTGCAATATATATTTTTGCGACTCAGAATACATGCACTGCTTTTATAAATGTTTGACGTAATAGACACAAGTACTTAAAACCACATTCTATGGCTGGATTATTAAACCGAATATGCCCTTTTTTAGTCTGGTAATCTAAGAATTAGGGAACAGACAACCTAATTGACGCGAATCCTAAAGATAGATCTATTGGGCCCAACAAGCCCCATCCAAAGTACCAGATGCTTTAGTACTTCGAATTTATCATGTCCGAAGGGAGTCCCGGAATGATGGGGATATTCTATATGCATCTTGTTAAGGTCGGTTACCAGGTGTTCACCATATGAATGATTTTTATCTCTATGCAGTTTGCGAAATGCCTGATATGAGACTATGTTTATGAGAAATTGAAATATAAAATCTTGTGGTCTATTAAAATATTAAAATGATTGATTACGATAAACCTATGAACTCACCAACTTTTTGGTTGACACTTGAAAGCATGTTTATTCTCAGGTATGAAAGAAACCCTCCGCTGTGCATTTTCTCATTTTAGAGATATTACTTGGAGTCATTCATGACATATTTCAAAAGACGTTGCATTCGAGTCGTTGAGTTCATCAAGATTATTATTAAGTCAATTATAGTTGGATGTATTATGAAATGGTATGCATGCTGAATTGTCCCGTTCATATTGATTATAAACGTTCCATATTAATTGATTTCGTTGCGAGGTTTTAACCTCTATATGAGACGTTTTTCAAAGACTGCATTCGATTTTAAAACAAAGCATAACCTTTAATTTATCATTAAAGGTTTAAAAATGATAATCAAAAGTATAGCATATTCACACGACCATTACATAATGGTTTACAATAATATTACACAACAACATATGTCTTCGAATGCAATTTTCAAACAATATTATACAAGCATGGACTCCAAATCTTGTCCTTAATTTAGTATGCAACAGCGGAAGCTCTTAACAATTACCTGAGAATAAACATGCTTAAAACGTCAACAAAAATGTTGGTGAGTTATAGGTTTAGCCTATATATTTATCAATTCGTATTAAAAGACCACAAGATTTCATATTTTCATTTGTTGTAAACAGCATGCATGCATAAAAATCATTCATATGGTGAACACCTGGTAAGCGACATTAACAAGATGCATATAAGAATACCCCTATAATTCCGGAACATCCATCGAACATGATAAAACAACATCGAAGTACTAAAGCATCCGCAACCATGGATGGGGTTCGTTAGGCCCAATAGATCCATCTTTAGAATTCGCGTCAATTAGTAGATCGGTTTACTAATTCTTAGGTTACCAAGCAAAAAGGGGCATATTCGGCTTCGATCATTCACCCATATAATGTAGTTTCATTTACTTGTGTCTATTTCGTAAAACATTTATAAAACTGCATGTATTCTCATCCCAAAATATTAGATTTTAAAATTGGGACTATAACTCACTTTCACAGATTTTTACTTCGTCGGGAAGTAAGACTTGGCCACTGGTCGATTCACGAACCTATACAAATATGTACATATATATCAAGGTATGTTCATAATATATTTACAACATTTTTAATACGTTTTACTGTTTTAAGTTTATTAAGTTAGCTGTCCTCGTTAGTAACCTACAACTAGTTGTTCACAGTTAGATGTACAGAAATATATCGATATATATTATCTTGAATCAATCCACTACCCAGTGTATACACGTCTCAGGCTAGATCACAACTCAAAGTATATATATTTTTGGAATCATCCTCAACCCTGTATAGCTAACTCCAACATTACTGCATATAGAGTGTCTATGGTTGTTCCAAATAATATATATACATGGGTCGATATGATATGTCAAAACACTTGCATACGTGTCTATGGTATCTCAAGATTACATAATATATTAGAATACATGTATAATACAATATGAGTTAGCTAGGATATAATTAATATAGATTTGTTACCAATTTTCACGTAGTTACAACAAGCAAAAATATCCAATCTTGTTTTAAACGTAACTTCTTCGTTTTAAATCCATTTTGAGTGATTCAAGTTGCTATGGTTTCATATTGAACTTAAGTTTATGAATCTAAACAGAAAAAGTATAAGTTTATAATCGGAAATACAGGTTACAAGTCATTTTTATAAAGGTAGTCATTTCAGTCGAAAGAACGACGTCTAGATGACAATTTTGGAAAACATATTTCCACTTTGAGTTTAACCATGATTTTTGGATATAGTTTCATGTTCATAAGAAAAATCATTTTTCCAGAAGAACAACTTTTAAATCAAAGTTTATCATAGTTTTTAATTAACTAACCCAAAACAGCCCGCGGTGTTTTTCGTGTTTTCAGGTTTTAAATCATTAAGTTAGCATATCATATAGATATAGAACATGTGTTTAGTTGATTTTAAAAGTCAAGTTAGAAGGATTAACTTTTGTTTGCGAACAAGTTTAGAATTAACTAAACTATGTTCTAGTGATTACAAGTTTAAACCTTCGAATAAGGTAGTTTTATATATATGAATCGAATGATGTTATGAACATCATTACTACCTCAGGTTTTGTGGATAAACCTACTGGAAATGAGAAAAATAGATCTAGCTTCAAAGGATCCTTGGATGGCTTGAAAGTTCTTGAAGCAAAATCATGACACGAAAACAAGTTCAAGTAAGATTTTCACTCGAAATAAGATTGTTAAAGTTATAGAAATTGAATCAAAGTTTGAATATGAGTATTACCTTATATTAGAAATATATCTTACTATAAATAAGAAAGATTTCTTGAGGTTGGATGATCACTCAAAGTGAATTTGCAAGATTGGAAGTAAGTTAGCAAACTTGGAAGTGTTGTTGGTGTGTTCTTGAGTGGTTGTTTTATAACTTGGTTTATGTATGGATTTATGAACTAGATTGAGCTAGATTTTGTTGAAGATAATGAAGAACACTTAGAACAAAGGAAGAACACTTGAGAGAGAGTAGTTTGATTCAAGAAAATTGCAAAGTGAATGTGTTTGTGGTACCTCTCATTCACGTGAATGTTAGTCTCCATATAGGCTCCATTAGTTTGTAATTTTGTGAGATATTTCATGCTAGATGTTAAATGATGGTTCCCACATGGTTAGGTGACTCACATGGGCTGCTAATAGCTGATAATTGGGGTGTATATACCAATAGTAAATACATTTAGAAGTTGTGTATTGTACAAGTACAAATACGAGTGCATACGAGTAGAATTGTTGATGAAAATGAATGAGGATGTAATCGTAAGCATTTTTGTTAAGTAGAAGTACTTTGATAAGTGTCTTGAAGTCTTTCAAAAGTGTATGAATACATATTAAAACACTACATGTATATACATTTTAACTGAGTCGTTAAGTCATCGTTAGTCGTTACATGTAAATGTTGTTTTGAAACCTTTAAGTTAACGATCTTGTTAAATGTTGTTAACCCATTATTTATTATATCTAATGAGATATTAAATTATTACATTATCATGATATTATGATGTATTAATATATCTTAATATGATATATATGCATTTAAATGTTGTTACAACGATAATCGTTACATGTATGTCCCGTTTCGAAATCCTTAAGTTAGTAGTCTTGTTTTTACATATGTAGTTCATTGTTAATATACTTAATGAGATACATACTTATCATAATATCATATTAACTATATATAACCATATATATGTCATCATATAGTTTTTACAAGTTTTAACGTTCGTGAATCGCCGGTCAACTTGGGTGGTCAATTGTCTATATGAAACCTATTTCAATTAATCAAGTCTTAACAAGTTTGATTGCTTAACATGTTGGAAACACTTAATCATGTAAATATAAATTTCATTTAATATAAATAAACATGGAAAAGTTCGGGTCACTACAGTACCTACCCGTTAAATAAATTTCGTCCCGAAATTTTAAGCAGTAGGAGGTGTTGACGTATCTTCTGGAAATAAGTGCGAGTATTTCTTCTTTATCTGATCTTCTCATTCCCAGGTGAACTAGGGTCCTCTACGAGCATTCCATCGAACTTTAACAATTGGTATCTTATTTTGCTTAAGTCTTTTAACCTCACGATCCATTATTTCGACAGGTTCTTCGATGAATTGAAGTTTTTCGTTGATTTGGATTTCGTCTAACGGAATAGTGAGATCTTCTTTAGCAAAACATTTCTTCAAATTCGAGATGTGGAAAGTGTTATGTACAGCTGCGAGTTGTTGAGGTAACTCAAGTCGGTAAGCTACTGGTCCGACACGATCAATAATCTTGAATGGTCCAATATACCTTGGATTTAATTTTCCTCGTTTACCAAATCGAACAACACCTTTTCAAGGTGCAACTTTAAGCATGATCATCTCTCCAATTTCAAATTCTATATCTTTTCTTTTAATGTCAGCGTAGCTCTTTTGTCGACTTTGGACTGTTTTCAACCGTTGTTGAATTTGGATGATCTTCTTGGTAGTTTCTTGTATTATCTCCGGACTCGTAATCTGTTTATCCCCCACTTCACTCCAACAAATCGGAGACCTGCACTTTCTACCATAAAGTGCTTCAAACGGCGCCATCTCAATGCTTGAATGGTAATTGTTGTTGTAGGAAAATTCTGCTAACGGAAGGTGTCGATCCCAACTGTTTCCGAAATCAATAACATATGCTCGTAGCATGTCTTCAAGCATTTGTATCGTCCTTTCACTCTGCCCATCAGTTTGTGGATGATAGGCAGTACTCATGTATAGACGAGTTCCTAATGCTTGCTGTAATGTCTGCCAGAATCTTGAAATAAATCTGTCATCCCTATCTGAGATAATAGAGACTGGTATTCCATGTCTGGAGACAATTTCCTTCAAGTATAATCATGTCAACTTCTCTATTTTATCATCTTCTCTCATTGGCAGAAAGTGTGCTGACTTGGTAAGACGATCGACTATTACCCAAATTGTATAATAACCACTTGCAGTCCTTGGTAATTTAGTAATGAAATCCATGGTAATGTTTTCCCATTTCCATTACGGGATTTTAGGTTGTTGAAGTAGACCTGACGGTTTCTGATGTTCAGCTTTGACCTTAGAACACGTCAAACATTCTCCTACGTATTTAGCAATATCGGCTTTCATACCCGGCCACCAAAAGTGTTTCTTGAGATCTTTGTACATCTTTCCCGCTCCGGGATGTATTGAATATCTGGTTTTATGTGCTTCCTTAAGTACCTTTTCTCTCACATCTCCAAACTTTGGTACCCAAATTCTTTCAGCCCTATACCGGGTTCCATCTTCCCGAATATTAAGATGTTTCTCTGATCCTTTGGGTATTTCATTCTTCAACTTTCCTTCTTTTACAACTCTCTACTGCGCCTCCTTTATTTGAGTAGTAAGGTTAGTACGAATAATTATATTCATAGCTTTTACCCGTATAGGTTCTCTGTCCTTTCTACTCAAAGCGTCGGCTACCACATTTGCCTTCCCCGGGTAGTAACTAATTTCAAAGTCATAATCATTCAACAATTCAATCCACCTGCGCTGCCTCATGTTCAGTTGTTTTTGATTAAATATGTGTTGAAGACTTTTGTGGTCGGTATATATAATACTTTTGACCCCATATAAGTAGTGCCTCCAAGTCTTTAATGCAAAAACAACCGCGCCTAATTCTAAATCATGCGTCGTATAATTCTGCTCGTGAATCTTCAATTGTCTAGACGCATAAGCAATTACCTTCGTTCGTTGCATTAATACACAATCGAGACCTTGCTTTGAGGCGTCACAATATATTACAAAATCATCATTCCCTTCAGGTAATGACAATATAGGTGCCGTAGTTAACTTTTTCTTTAACAATTGAAACGCTTTCTCTTGTTCATCATTCCATTCAAATTTCCTCCCTTTATGCGTTAATGCAGTCAAGGGTTTTGCTATTCTGGAAAAATCTTAGATGAACCTTCTGTAGTAACCAGCTAGTCCTAAAAATTGGCGTATATTCTTCGGAGTTTTCGGGGTTTCCCACTTTTCAACGGTTTCAATCTTTGCTGGATCCACCTGAATACCTTCTTTGTTCACTATGTGTCCGAGGAATTGAACTTCTTCCAATCAAAATGCACACTTTGAAAACTTAGCGTACAATTTTTCTTTCCTTAACAACTCTAGCACTTTTCTCAAATGTTCTTCGTGCTCTTGGTAATTTTTTGAGTAAATAAGTATGTCATCGATGAAAACAATGACAAACTTGTCAAGGTATGGTCCACACACTCGATTCATGAGGTCCGTGAACACAGCTGGTGCGTTAGTCAACCCAAACGGCATAACCATAAACTCGTAATGACCGTAATGCATCCTAAAAGCAGTCTTTGGAATACCATCCTCCTTCACCCGCATTTGATGATACCCAGAACGTAAATCAATCTTTGAATAAACCGACGAGCCTTGTAGTTGATCAAATAAGTCATCGATTCTCGATAGTGGGTAGCGGTTCTTGATAGTAAGTTTGTTCAACTCTCGGTAGTCGATACACAACCTAAATGTACCATCCTTCTTCTTAACAAACAAAACAGGAGCTCCCCACGGTGATGTGCTTGGTCGAATGAAACCACGCTCTAAAAGTTCTTGTAATTGGTTCTGAAGTTCCTTCATTTCGCTGGGTGCGAGTCTGTATGGGGCACGAGCTATTGGTGCAGCTCCCGGTACAAGGTATATTTGAAATTCAACATATCGGTATGGAGGTAGTCTCGGTAATTCTTTCGGAAATACATCGGGAAATTCTTTTGCGACGGGAACATTATTGATGTTCTTTTCTTCGGAATTGACTTTTTCGACGTGTGCTAGCATAGCATAGCAACCTCTTCTTATTAGTTTTTGCGCCTTCAGGTTACTAATAAGATTTAACTTCGCGTTGATCTTTTCTCCGTACACCATTAAGGGTTTTCCTTTTTCTCGTATAATGCGAATTGCATTTTTGTAACAAACAATCTCTGCTTTCACTTCTTTTAACCAGTCCATACCGATTATCACATCAAAACTCCCTAACTCTACTGGTATCAAGTCAATCTTAAATGTTTCGCTAACCAGTTTAATTTCTCGATTCCGACATATATTATCTGCTATAATTAATTTACCGTTTGCTAATTCAAGTAAAAATTTATTATCCAAGGGCGTCGGTGAGCAACTTAGTTTAGCACAAAAATCTCTACTCATATAGCTTCTATCCGCACCTGAATCAAATAAAACATAAGCATATTTATTGTCAATAAGAAACGTACTCGTAACAAGCTTCGGGTCTTCTTGCGCTTCTGGCGTATTAATATTGAAAACTCTTCCGCGGCCCTGCCCACTAGTATTCCCCTGATTCGGGCAATTTCTACTAATGTGGCCCGGTTTTCCACATGCAAAGCAAACTATGGCGGCATTATCTGTTCCGACATTATTTGTTCTTTTAATTCTGTTAAACTTTGGTCCGTAGGCCTCACACTTTGCCGCACTATGACCATTTCTTCTACACCTGGTGCCAAATGTCGTGCAGAACTCCTGGTGATTCTCTTCACACCTTTGGCATGACTGTTTTTGGTTTTTGTTGCCATTGTTGTTAATGAGATTGTTGTTGGGATTGTTATTGTTGCTATTGTTGTTGTTGTTAGGACATTTATTGAAGTTGTTGTTGCGATTGATGTTGCGGTTGTTGGGATAGTTATTACGATTATGGTTGTGATTGTTGTTATATTGGTGACTCTTGTCATTAGTTTCTTCCCACTTTCTCTTGACTTGTTTCATGTTAGCCTCTTCAGTCGTCTGCTCTTTAATCCTTCCTTCGATCTGGTTCACTAATTTGTGAGCCATTCGACTTGCCTTTTGTATGGAGGCGGGCTCGTGTGAACTCACATCTTCTTGAATCCTTTCCGGTAACCCTTTTACAAATGCGTCGATCTTCTCTTCTTCGTCTTCGAACGTTCTGGGACACAATAGGCACAATTCGGTGAATCGTCGTTCGTACGTGGTGATATCAAAACCTTGCATCCGTAATCCTCTAAGCTCTACCTTGAACTTTTTGACCTCGTTTCTGGGACGATACTGCTCGTTCATCAATTGCTTGAATGCTGACCACAGTAGTGTGTAAGCAGCATCTTGTCCTACCTGCTCGAGATAGGTATTCCACCATGTTAGCGCCGTACATGTGAAGGTATGCGTAGCGTACTTTACTTTGTCTTCTTCAGTACATTTACTTATGACAAACACCGATTCAACCTTCTCGGTCCACCGTTTCAATCCAATTGGACCCTCGGTTCCATCAAATTCTAAAGGTTTGCAGGCAGTGAATTCTTTGTAGGAACATCCTACACGATTTCTTATGAAATTTGTTCCACTGTTAGAACCAGAGTTATTGATGTTATTTTGCATTACGGCCTGCACTGCGACTTTGTTCGCAGCAAGGAAAACACGAAAGTCTTCCTCACTCATGTTCAAGTTCTGACGAGTTGTCGGTGCCATTTCCTTCAAAAATAGCCAAAAGAATTGAGTTAATCATATAGAATTTAAGAGTAGTCAATAGTATTTCGTAGCATAATATGAACTTATTTATAAAAGCTTTTTCTTCATATTAGCATTTTATAGTTTTAATTCGGGTAGTACCTACCCATTAAGTTCATACTTAGTAGCTATTATACAATTCAACTACTACGATTCTATATGAAAAACTTATTACAATAATATTTCGCGTTCAAACTTTTATACAATATTTTACAAACATACAATACCACTATTATACATATAGGATGAAATATAGCACATAATATCTTTGCTACTCGGCAGCTATAAAGGCAATTCTAGTTAATACGCAAGTTGTTCAGCAAAAGAAATAAAGACACGTAATTCATAAGTCCAGAAAAAAGTCATGCATTCTGGTTTTACTAAGATGACTTCCCATCCTTGGTCTTGTGGAAAGTAACCGTTATGACCATTGGCTAGGCTGCATGTTGTAATGTCATTAAAAGGACGAGGGTTTCGTAATATCCAACAGCCTCGTAATAATCTAAAAACTTTGTTTCTCACCCCAACTACTGAATCCGTCACTTGTGAGAATATTTCATTTAATAGTTGTAATCTGATGTTCTTTTTCTCACTTTGGTGAGAAGCGAACATCACTAACCCGTAAGTATAACATGATTCTTTATGTTGCATGTTAGAAGCTCTTTCTAACTCACGAAATTCTATGTTGGGATATGTTGAGTCAAAATAGGTTCTTAACCCGTAGCGTAAAATTGCATTTGGGTTCCCCGTATTTAACGCTTTAAAGAAAACATGGCGTAACTTACGGTCTCCCCAATGCGATATACCCCACCTATCAAAGGAAAGCCTTTTGTAAACTAAGGTATTTCTGGAAAGTCTTTCAAATGTTTGACAAGTTAATTTCGCCATAACTAAATGTGCTGATGAATTCTGACCGACTCTAGATAAGATTTCCTCAATCATATCCTCTGGTAGGTCTTCTAAAATATTCGGTTGTCTACCCTTAACGTCCATTTTGTTTTTATACTGTAAAATAGACAAGGATTAGATTCATAAAAGATAATTAACAAACAACACAAGCAATTTTTACATAGAACATAAAAGTACAAGCACATTACAATACATATAATACACAACATGATTACAACTCCCTAATCTGAATCACTGGTTTCTTCTTCTTCGGACTTGGTTCGTTTTCCTAATTTTCTAGGGATATATGGTGTTCCTCTAATACGAGCCGTCATTTTCCACAATGGTTTAGAAAAACCTGGTGGTTTAGAGGTTTCCGGTTTATTGTTACAATTTAGGAAATACGGAGGTTGCCGATACATATAAAGCTCATCGGGGTTGGAATTAGGTTTCTCTATTTTTACACTTTTTCCCTTGTTATTTTCTTTTGCTTTATTAAATTGGGTCGGGGTAATTTCTATAACATCATCGGAATCCTCATCGGGATCCGATTCATCGGAAAATTGGTAATCTTCCCAATATTTTGTTTCCTCGGCGGAAACACCATTGACCATTTTTAACTTTATTCTGTTGGTTGAGGATTTTCTTTTATTTAATCGATTTACTGTAGGTATCAATATTTCTTCCTCCGGAACCTCTTCTTCTTCCGGTTCCTCTTCTTCCGGTTCCTCCTCTTCCGGTTCCTCTTCTTCTGGTTCCTCCTCTTTCGGTTCCTCTTCGGGAATTTGTGAATCTTCCCAAAATATATTCAACTCTTCATTATTATTAGGTGAGTCGATGGGATTTGTACTAGAGGTAGACATCTATCACACAATATCAAACATGTTAAGAGATTATTATATCACATAATATTTACATGTTATAATTTGTAGTTTCCAACAAAAGTGTTAAGCAATCGTTTTTAAAGAAAATACGGTCGAAGTCCAGACTCACTAATGTATCCTAACAAACTCGGTAAGACACGTTAATGCAAATTTCCGGTTCTCTAAGACCAATGCTTGGATACCAACTGAAATGTCCCGTTCATATTGATCATAAACGTTCCATATTAATTGATTTCGTTGCGAGGTTTTGACCTCTATACGAGACATTTTTCAAATACTGCATTCGATTTTAAAACAAAGCATAACCTTTAATTTATCATTAAAGGTTTAAAAATGATAATCAAAAGTATAGCATATTCACACGACCATTACATAATGGTTTACAATAATATTACACAACAACATATGTCTTCGAATGCAGTGTTCAAACAATATTATACAAGCATGGACTCCAAATCTTGTCCTTAATTTAGTATGCAATAGCGGAAGCTCTTAACAATTACCTGAGAATAAACATGCTTAAAACGTCAACAAAAATGTTGGTGAGTTATAGGTTTAGCCTATATATTTATCAATTCGTATTAATAGACCACAAGATTTCATATTTTCATTTCTTGTAAATAGCATGCATGCATAAAAATCATTCATATGGTGAACACCTGGTAACCAACATTAACAAGATGCATATAAGAATATCCCCTATCATTCCGGGACATCCATCGGACATGATAAAACAACATCGAAGTACTAAAGCATCCGCAACCATGGATGGGGTTCGTTAGGCCCAATAGATATATCTTTAGGATTCGCGTCAATTAGTAGATCGGTTTACTAATTCTTAGGTTACCAAGCAAAAAAGGGGCACATTCGGCTTCAATCATTCACCCATATAATGTAGTTTCATTTACTTGTGTCTATTTCTCAAAACATTTATAAAACTGCATGTATTCTCATCCCAAAATATTAGATTTTAAAAGTGGGACTATAACTCACTTTCACAGATTTTTACTTCGTCGGGAAGTAAGACTTGGCCACTGGTCGATTCACGAACCTATAACAAATATGTACATATATATCAAAGTATGTTCAAAATATATTTACAATATTTTTAATACGTTTTACTGTTTTAAGTTTATTAAGTCAGCTGTCCTCGTTAGTAACCTACAACTAGTTGTCCACAGTTAGATGTACAGAAATAAATCGATATATATATTATCTTGAATCAATCCACGACCCAGTGTATACATGTCTCAGGCTAGATCACAACTCAAAGTATATATATTTTTGGAATCAACCTCAACCCTGTATAGCTAACTCCAACATTACTGCATATAGAGTGTCTATGGTTGTTCCAAATAATATATATACATGGGTCGATATGATATGTCAAAACATTTACATACGTGTCTATGGTATCCCAAGATTACATAATATATTAGAATACATGTATTATACTATATGAGTTAGCTAGGATATGATTGATATAGATTTGTTACCAATTTTCACGTAGTTACAACAAGCAAAAATATCCAATATTGTTTTACCCATAACTTCTTCGTTTTAAATCCGTTTTGAGTGATTCAAGTTGCTATAGTTTCATATTGAACTTAAGTTTATGAATATAAACAGAAAAAGTATAAGTTTATAGTCAAAAATACAGGTTACAAGTTGTTTTTGTAAGGGTAGTCATTTCAGTTGAAAGAACGACGTCTAGATGACCATTTTGGAATACATACTTCCACTTTGAGTTTAACCATGATTTTTGGATATAGTTTCATGTTCATAAGAAAAATCATTTTCCCAAAAGAACAACTTTTAAATCAAAGTTTATCATAGTTTTTTAATTAACTAACCCAAAACAGCCTGCGGTGTTACTACGACGGCGTATATCCGGTTTTACGGTGTTTTTCGTGTTTTCAGGTTTTAAATCATTAAGTTAGCATATCATATAGATATAGAACATGTGTTTAGTTGATTTTAAAAGTCAAGTTAGAAGGATTAACTTTTGTTTGCGAACAAGTTTAGAATTAACTAAACTATGTTCTAGCGATTACAATTTTAAACCTTCGAATAAGGTAGTTTTATATATATGAATCGAATGATGTTATGAACATCATTACTACCTCAAGTTTTGTGGATAAACCTACTGGAAATGAGAAAAATAGATCTAGCTTCAAAGGATCCTTGGATGGCTTGAAAGTTCTTGAAGCAAAATCATGACACAAAAACAAGTTCAAGTAAGATTTCCACTCGAAATAAGATTGTTAAAGTTATAGAAATTGAATCAAAGTTTGAATATGAGTATTACCTTATATTAGAAAGATATCTTACTATAAATAAGAAAGATTTCTTAAGGTTGGATGATCACTCAAAGTGGATTTGCAAGATTGGAAGTAAGTTAGCAAACTTGGAAGTGTTGTTGGTGTGTTCTTGAGTAGTTGTTTTATAACTTGGTTTATGTATGGATTTATGGACTAGATTGAGCTAGATTTTGTTGAAGATGATGAAGAACACTTAGAAAAAAGGAAGAACACTTGAGAGAGAGTAGTTTGATTCAAGAAAACTGTAAAGTGAATGTGTTTGTGGTACCTCTCATTCACGTGAATGTTAGTCTCCATATAGGCTCCATTAGTTTGTAATTTTGTTAGATATTTCATGCTAGATGTTAAATGATGGTTCCTACATGGTTAGGTGACTCACATAGGCTGCTAAGATCTGATCATTGGAGTGTATATACCAATAGTAAATACATTTAGAAGCTGTGTATTGTACAAGTACAAATACGAGTGCATACGAGTAGAATTATTGATGAAAATGAATGAGGATGTAATCGTAAGCATTTTTGTTAAGTAGAAGTACTTTGATAAGTGTCTTGAAGTCTTTAAAAAGTGTATGAATACATATTAAAACACTACATGTATATACATTTTAACTGAGTCGTTAAGTCATCGTTAGTCGTTACATGTAAATGTTGTTTTGAAACCTTTAAGTTAACGATCTTGTTAAATGTTGTTAACCCATTGTTTATTATATCTAATGAGATATTAAATTATTACATTATCATGATATTATGATGTATTAATATATCTTAATATGATATATATATATATATATATATATATATATATATATATATATATATATATATATATATATATATATATATATATATATACATTTAAATGTTGTTACAACGATAATCGTTACATGTATAGTAGTCTTGTTTTTACATATGTAGTTCATTGTTAATATACTTAATGAGATACATACTTATCATAATATCATATTAACTATATATATAACCATATATATGTCATCATATAGTTTTTACAAGTTTTAACGTTCGTGAATCGCCGGTCAACTTGGGTGGTCAATTGTCTATATGAAACCTATTTCAATTAATCAAGTCTTAACAAGTTTGATTGCTTAACATGTTGGAAACACTTAATCATGTAAATATCAATTTCATTTAATATAAATAAACATGGAAAAGTTCGGGTCACTACACATGCCGTCAACTTTCAATGTAATGAAAGTTTGTCTTTTAAAAACGAATGCAATGTTTGTAAAATGTATCATATAGAGGTCAAGTACCTCGCGATGTAACTAAATGTAATGTATTCGTCCAGATGGATTAGGACGGGTCTTTACAGGTGGTATCAGAGCGGTGGTCTTAGGGAACTAGGTCTGCATTAGTATGTCTAACTGATAGTTGTTAGGATGCATTAGTGAGTCTGGACTTCGACCTTAGTTGCATGTCAAAAGATTTTTCTTATCATTTCTTATCAGAAATTACCTGCTTATCATTCTTAAGTCTAGACACATCTTACTGCATTGATTGCATGAATAGTGTATAGACAAAATTCATATCTTAGCGTATCTGCTAATTCGTATCTTAGCGTATCTATTACTGTGAACTCTGCCTGACATACTCCGTAAATTCCTCCGTAATCTATGAAATCTTTTGTTCTATATATATAGATATTCTATGTAATTAGAATACCATCCAATAGCCGGAAATCATTTCATATCAAAAAATCCTTTACTCAATCGTACGAAATGGAACTCGTCACTAGTTCAAGTTCTTCGGAACCCGACAGCTATTCCGATACGGATGTTCACCTAAGCTCCGAAAGCAGCGTCACCAGAATGAATCAACCAATCAGCATTCCCCAATTCATCTGATGGGTTCGTAGTCGACTTAATCAATGGAGACGCGAAGAAGGCGATCCTTTCCACCCATCATATTGCCCTATTGGCGAAGAACCTGAAGCACTTACCGGCGAACTAGTCCGAAACATCATTTTCATCATCATTTCCCGAATATCTCGCCATGATTATATACTATCTACAATTCTAAACCTTATTCATCCGCTCGTTCCGACCGACAATCATCCTGGAGTAATGGAAGAAGTCAACGAGCTTCACGCTCGAGTAATCAATTTGGAGAATATGGTGCAAAACTTACCAGCTTCAGCAACATCCCACGCCTCAACATCTCATTATGTACCTCGAGCATAATCATCGTTCTACGAATCGTTCTACATCATTTATCTTCGTTCTTCATGGCGATTATGTAATCTCTAATGTTTTAGAGATTATGTATTCTAGTTCTAACGGTAAACCAAATGAGATCAATAGCTTATTGACTCATTAAATCCATCATTACATCTGAAGAAAATATATATGTATATATATATTTTCATAAAGATTGTAATTTAAAAATTCTTTTGTACAAACTTTTAATGGTGAAAACATTTTAACGGGTAGGTAATACCCGAGGAATATTTAGATTTCACCTTAATAAGTTACGCTGTACATTCTTTGAAGCTGATTCAACAGTCATTTACTATCCTACTTACAACCACTGAGATACGTATCCGTTCACCGCAGAATAACCATTTTCATTCAATTTCATATTTGATTTTGTCCTATCAGAATCCAACAAGTGGCATAATGAAGAAAACATTGGACAAAATAAAATTTGTTAGAAACAAACAAATTAACTATGAGAAATTTTGTTAAGAATCCACGCTAACTGTTTCCAGCTAACTGTTCCTAGCTAACTGATTACATTTTATTTATCGCAATTTAATTATCTCAATTTTATTTATCATCATTTAATTTCTGTTATTTACTTTACGCACTTTATTTATCGTCATTTAATTTCTGTTATTTATTTTACGCACTTTAAATATCGGGACACGTATACAATGTTTTGACATATCATATCGACGCATCTATATATATTATTTGGAATAACCATAAACACTCTATATATAGTAATGCTTGAGTTAGCTATACAGGGTTGAGGTTGATTCTACGATAATATATATACTTTGAGTTGTGATCGAGTCTGAGACATGTACACGGGTCACGATACGTATTAATTAATTTGAATATTATATATTAAACTATATATGAATTATTGAACTGATACCTGTGGACTATCGACTGTGGACTAATAACATTGGATAATTAAAATGAATTAAAATATTGATTATAACATATGAAACTAAACATTTCTTCAAGTTTGCCACTTGATTTCATCTTAAACCTCGTTTGTATCTTGACGATTACAATCAACGTTCAAACCTTTCATGATTATTGAAAACACCTCAATCTAGAGGATGAGTCAATTGCACTTCATCTACGGAAGGAAAAAAATTTATGCATATAATTATGCACCTGAAAACACTCAAAACCTGATTAAACGTTAAACACGAATCTGTGCTAACTCTTTTGCTGTTGTTATTACCAAAAATAACTTTGCAATCCCTTTCAAAATTAGCCAATTTTGTCACAGCTCCAGAAAATCAACTTCGACTTTTCGTTCGAAACAACTTTATTATAACCTTGATATATATGCATACTCTTTTATTGTTACCGGGAAACCTTTTATATTCCACCATATTACCATCAGCGTCTAATCATCTAAAAACACAATTCTCTTAAAATCACCTCGGATTGATAACAAATGATTCAGATATCATAGCATTAAATGCAGAGGAAACAACAAAATTGTAGATGGTCTAAACGGCCAAAAGTTTGATAATAAAGAATAGTATGTTGGAAAAGCTCAGAAAAGTTGGAACTGGAAAATGGATTGAGCTAACCATGAAGAGGACCAAGGACAAATACAAGGACCATACCTATATTCAAAGAATCCAGGTAATTCTGGATCCGATGAAACCTTCAACGAATATCTTGCTCCGTACTCATGTTAAAATCTTGTGGAAAATCTTTCTTCATCAACCATCGAACTTAGAAATTCCAAAATATCATCATAAATATCTTCGATATTTCTGAAGATATTTTCATAAATATTCTCGTCCGAAATTATTTATCTCTTCGTGCTATCTATAATACATCATAAAGGAAACTACTTTAGTTTTTAAATTTATTTAAAATTCGAGTTTGAATTATGAATGATTTTGAAGTAGTGTTGGAAATTGATGCATGAGTTAGTATAATATAATAACACTTGATCAACGTGATTATATTACAGTAAGTCATGCTGAGTTTCTAATGGAACGTGATGATTCACAGATCATAACGTCATCATGTGCCATGTTACATAACTCTTTCATTCTGCCTAACTTCTGAACATATCAATAAAATATATTCTTGATAGTTCTATTCTCAGTGATTCTGGTAATTGAACAAATCAAATCGTGCTATTACGTTCTTTCTTGTTTAGAACATGAAGTTCATTCGAAATTCCATACTTACGAATTCTGAACCATTACTCGCTTTACTAGAGGTCAAGAGGAGAATAAAAAGGCAAAGAGCTCCAAAATATAAGAGAAATATAAAGCCCAATAACAACACGGAGGTTACAAACCATAGATATTAATACGAATAGCAATATAAAGACACGGTAGAATTAAGAATAGAATCACCCCAAGATAATAGTAAAAGTAAACAGATTTTTCTGGTGTAAGATTGAAAAGAAGAATGACAAAAATGATAATTAGGATAATATCAAGGATTAGAACTGGATTAAGCATTTTCACAATCTTTTGGATGTATGAACTAAGAAAGAAAGTATAGGAATGGTGAGAATAATGGAATGCAAGAGTTTAATTTATAATGGAAATATCAGATAGAGTAATCTAGGCAGATCACCGTATTTAATTATAGAGATCTTAAACTCCTTATTCACCGAAGAATCAAATCTCTTAGATTTCGAAGATTTTATTTAAATCCCTTGAATTCCGAAATTCAACCCTGACTACGTCAAAAGCTATGACGAATCTTTACTTCTTTATATCACTCTTTTGTGATAACTTCACTTGTACTCTTCGAGTAATCGAATTATCTTATTCATATTACTCAACAGTAATAAAACTCTATTTATCAGTTCATATTCGTCATGAAAACATTTTTATTGTTAGCCATGACGACCACACTCAAATTTCGGGACGAAATTTCTTTAACGGGCAGGTACTGTGATGACCCAGAACTTTATGATCAAATTTAAACTTAATCTTAATATGAACTCGACACAATAAGCAAAGTCTGTAATATTGAGTCTTAAAAATTTTGGAGCTGTTTACATTGATGCATTTGACCTTGACCACTCCCGACGATTCACGAACAATTGTTGTAAATAAAAATGTATAAATATAAATTTATGCATATATAATATTTCGAAATAATAAAATATAATATGTAAAATAAGATATAAAATAATTAAATTGTAATTAACATAAATTTATATATAAATATATGAATTTTATATATAATTATATGTATATTGTAGTATATGTTAAATTGTATAAACATTTAATATTCCAAATAAGTTATTATATAATGTATATCATATGGTTATATCACATAACATGTAATACTCATATTATTATTTTTAGTTGTTATAGTAATATCATTATTATTCCCAAAATTAATATACATGATAGTGTTATGTATATTATTGCTTTAAATATATTATCTATATATGCGAATTTGATATATAACTTATTGTAGTAATATCATTACTAATATTATTATTATCATTAATAATATTAGAATTATTATAATTTGTATTACTATTATTATTAATATCAATATCAGTATTACCTTCATTATTAATGTTGATACTAGTATTATTTTAATATATAAAATATAGATATGCGATTTGACAATTATAAATTTGTTATATCAATATCTTTAGTGTTATCTTATTAATATTATTATTACTGTTATTATTATGGTTATTATTATTATTTGTTATTAATATGATTATTATTATTGTTATTATTAGTATTATACTTATACTTATAATTATTATTATCATATCTATACGTATTATAATCATTAGTATCATTATCATTAAAAATTATTATAATTATTATTTCAAATTATTATTATGAGTATTATAATTATTAGAAAATAACATAACTTAATTATTATTATCATTACAATATTATTAATATCATTTTTATGATTAGTATTAGTATTAGTATTAGTATTATTATTATTATTATTATTATTATTATTATTATTATTATTATTATTATTATTATTAATATAATTATTAATTACTAATATTAATAAAATCAAACGTACACTAGGAGAATCAAATTCAGTTATATAATTCAATCAACACTGTATTAGATTGGTACCAGCTATTTTCAAATCATATAATGTATCTAAAATCTGTTTGAAGTCTTATCTCCTTTTTATTTTTCTTTATCTTTTTGTTCTTTGATTCATTCACCTGTCGACACCACAACTGGACATAAATCGATTAGCTTCAGTATTAAGTAACTCATTTAACCTTCCACTACCATTATCAATTACACAAAAACCTTTAACAGCTGCTAAATTAAACATTTTTTTTTAAAAACCGCTCGATATACTCTGTTCATGTTCATTTTTCTCAAACCACGATTTCGAAAACAACTTCAAAATGTAATAACGCCATTTTGTTAGGAATCATGTTAGTAAACTATCTACAAAAGATTATCTTCCAATTCATCGTATTTAATCTGAATTTTTGAAGTCAAAGTTCAAAACAACAAAGTCAACTTTTTCTTTAAAATTCAAATTCGCAATCTGGTTGATATTTCTGGTTAAATTGATGAGTTATAAAATTTCTAGTAGTGATTTGTAACCTAGTTTATGTTGAAAATTTTATCAAAAAACATCTAAAATTCGAAATCAATATTTTTATTGTTCTTCATTTTTTTCGAACACAGCTACGGTTGTTTAATTTTTTTTCTGATTAATCCAACTCTTTTAGACTAGTTGTATATGATTCTGTTGTAATACTGAAACAACATAAGTAATGAAAATAGAATCAATCATACAGATATTATTGTAGGGCGATTTGGTCTCTAGAGGAGGAAGATGAAACAGGCGTATTAGATATAATGGATATATAGATATGGGTTATAAGTAAATCAGAAAAAAAAATTGAAATAGTTCGATGGTAGGAGCATGGGTGTTTAATCGTGAGGTCTTGGATTCGAGACCCGACTGAGGCATTTTATATATATATATATATATATATATATATATATATATATATATATATATATATATATATATATATATATATATATATATATATATATATATATATATCCGAATATTGGAGGTAGTTTTTGTTTCCTTTATTATTAATATTATTATTATTATTATCATTATTATTATTATTATTATTATTATTATTATTATTATTATTATTTATTGTTATTACTATTGTTATTTTAAATGTTATTAATTATAGATATTATATTAGTTATTATTAACTATATGATATGATTTGTAACATTAGCTTCATTAATACAAATTATGATATTATCATTATTGTTATTAGTATTATCATTTAGAAAATTAAATTAGTAGTATTATAATTAACAATATTATTATTATTATTAGTATTAGTATTATCGAACTATTGCTAGTGATACTATTATGATTACAAATTAATGTTAAATGAAACTATCATCATTAGCTTTTAAATTAAACTCGAAGGTTATAATTATTATAACTATGAATACCCCGTTGGTAATAATATTGATAAGATAATAAATATAGCAATTTTGGATATAAATATTATTATGGAAATGATTAAAATTTTAATTAAAGTATGTTTTAAATAGAATTATTAATAGTTTTATAATTATTGTAATATAACATAGTATTATTATCATTATTATCATTCTTACCAAAATTATCATTTTGTTAGCACTAAAACTATCAATATTATTATAAATAAATATTTTTATATAAAAATACCATACACTATATTCTTGTTATTAAAAAGATAATAACTAAGCTATATATCAAAGATATCAATTAATATATTAATATATTTTTAACATATATAAACCTTAATATACAAGTTTTATTACTAATGATGAATAATAATTATGTAAAAACATATAAATCAAATATACTAAATTTACCTAAATAAACAAATATATTATTAATAACAATATATATATATATATATATATATATATATATATATATATATATATATATATATAATTGCTCGATTACGATTATGTGTATTAATATATATACACAAATGATATAGGTTCGTAAATCCAAGGCCAACCCTGCATTGTTCAGTTGTTCAATACCATCATATGTATTTTTACTACAAAATACAGTATTGTGAGTTTCATTTGCTCCCTTTTTAAATGCTTTTGCAATATATATTTTTGGGACTGAGATTACATGCACTGCTTTTATAAATGTTTGACTTAATAGACACAAGTACTTAAAACTACATTCTATGGCTGGATTATTAAACCGAATATGTCCCTTTTTAGTCTGGTAATCTAAGAATTAGGGAACAGACACCCTAATTTATGTGAATCCTAAAGATAGATCTATTGGGCCCAGCAAGCCCCATCCAAAGTACCAGATGCTTTAGTACTTCGAATTTATCATGTCCGAAGGGAGTCCCGGAATGATGGGGATATTCTATATGCATCTTGTTAAGGTCAGTTACCAGGTGTTCACCATATAAATGATTTTTATCTCTATGCAGTTTGCGAAATGCCTGATATGAGATTATGTTTATGAGAAATTGAAATATGAAATCTTGTGGTCTACTAAAATATTAAAATGATTGATTACGATAAACCTATGAACTCACCAACCTTTTGGTTGACACTTGAAAGTATGTTTATTCTCAGGTATGAAAGAAACCCTCCGCTGTGCATTTGCTCATTTTAGAGATATTACTTGGAGTCATTCATGACATATTTCAAAAGACGTTGCATTCGAGTCGTTGAGTTCATCAATATTAAGTCAATTATAGTTGGATGTATTATGAAATGGTATGCATGCTGAAATGTCCCGTTCATATTGATTATAAACATTCCATATTAATTGATTTCGTTGCGAGGTTTTAACCTCTATATGAGACGTTTTTCAAAGACTGCATTCCATTTTAAAACAAAGCATAACCTTTAATTTCATTAAAGGTTTAAAAATGATAATCAAAAGTATAGCATATTCACACGACCATTACATAATGGTTTACAATAATATTACACAACAACATATGTCTTCGAATGCAGTTTTCAAATAATATTATACAAGCATGGACTCCAAATCTTGTCCTTAATTTAGTATGCAACAGCGGAAGCTCTTAACAAGATTATTATTAAGCCAATTATAGTTGGATGTATTATGAAATGGTATGCATGCCGTCAACTTTCGATGTAAAGAAAGTTTGTCTTTTAAAAACGAATGCAATGTTAGCAAAATGTATCATATAGAGGTCAAGTACCTCGCGATGTAACCAAATGTAATGTATTCGTCCAGATAGATTAGGACGGGTCTTTACAAAATCCTTCATAGATTCGTTCTACATGGGGCGAGAGGTGCTTGGCTGTGATGAGCACCTTCCACGGACAACGTTGTTCAGAAAACGTCGTAAGATCTTGTGGGTTCGACGATTCTGACGATGAAGAATGGACATTTGAGTAGAGGATAATAGTGCAATAAACTGGTCATCTTCAACACTATCATCGGATCCCGTAACACTCCAGGCAGGTGTGTTTTCACCTTCCGTTTCTTCATTAAAAGGTCGAACTGAATCATAATTGATTGGGAGGGTGGTTAGACCAACAGGATGAAGATCTTGAACACACAGTTGTGTGAAGAGTTTCTTTAGGTGTGCTCCATAAGGAAGGGAATATGATTCATTGTACATCAACCCACTCATTCTCTTTGCCATGAAAAGTGTCATGTTGACTTGAATTCGGTGTTGGAGACACCAAAGTAACGAGGCTTCACAGGCATGGACATATGTGGAGAGTTTTTCCACCTTGTAGTAGATATTTTGGTTTATGACCTTGAGCCAAAGGTCAAACTTTGGTGCAAGATGATTCGCCTTAAGGCCATCGTTTCAGATTTCAATGTGATTGATGGGCCTTTGACCAAAGATGTTGATAATCTCACCTTTTGTGACAAACTCAGGAAGACAATAGAGGTATGGACTATAGGTGAAGAATTTCACACCTTCATCAGGTACATGCATAAATTTTCTAAAGTCTTTGAGAGACATGGAAAACCCTTTATCAAACAATCAGAATTTGATGTTGTTTGAGGGAGTGAATTCATATTTAACATAGAATTCTCGAACTAGAGTGTAGTGAATGAGACCTCTTAAGGTTAAGAATGCATCCCATTTTATGGGAGCAAATTTTTTGTGAAGATCCTCGGGAAAGTGCTCAATAGTGACCACACAACCTTCGACTATTGGTTTAGTGCTAACCATTTGTCGGTTGTGATTGATCATATCTAGTTCTTCTTGGGAGTTAGGGAAGTGATTATCAAAGGAGTCAGAAACGGAAGAAGACAAGTCAATCACGAAAGGATTGTTAGGGGACTTGTTTGTTTGACTCATTTTGAGTGAAGTGATGTAGTGAGTCTTGCATCATGATCTTCTCAATTTAAAGGGAAGAAGATGAGTCTTCAATTAATATTCCATTCTCTTTTAGAGTAATTGAATCCTTTGAGAAATTGAATCATATTTAAGTATGCTAATTTGTGAATGACACTTTGAAAATAGATCCATTTAGGTTTTAAAGATTCAATGTGCATTAATTTTTCAAGGAGAGAGAAAAGGTAGAGTGTCAGGCTGATGCACGGTCGATCCTACGATCGACCGTGTAGTTGACCGCATGAGTTCTGAAAACATTTGTTTTTTTTTTAATTTAATAAACTAGTCTTTGCCCAGATTGACCCATTCAAGCAAATGTTATTCAAGAAATATTCAAATAGTCATGAGAACAAACATTCAATCACATAATGTATTACAAAATAAAACATTCAAACAACATTGTAAATTCATCTTCTTCCACTACTTCCTTCACCTCTACTTCTCACATCGCTGCTTTTTCGGCATGAGAAGGCCATTTTTTCTTTCTTCAATAGCAGTTGGATCTTGGATTGATACTTCTTTATCTTAGCTTGGTTCAGGTAGATTCGTTCTTCTTTTGAATCACGATCCAAACCATAAAAAGGATCATTAGCTTCATCTGAAAACAGTTCTTCAACACTGTCGGATATTTCTTCCAGGTTGATTTGTGAGTTGATCATAGCTTCATAGACCCTTTCAATCTCATCAGAGTCATCTTCATCTTCGCATCCCATCAAAGTTAACGTATGACGATTGAATATTTGATTGGTTGGATTTATGTGAATGTTATCCATTACTTTTAGTTTGTTAAACAACCTAGTAAGATGCATTCCATAAGGAAGATGTAACGACCCAACCCGTTATCCAACCGAAAACGCGAATTTTTTTTTTTTATACATCAGTAAGGTGCGCGGCGCGCAGCCCCTTGTGTGCGCGGCGCGCACAAGGTCTGGCAGCCCGCTGTCCAAAATATCCAATTTTCATTTAATGATCTCCCACTTCCCGACACTTTTAGACTAAACACTTTTCACAACATTTTATAATATGTAAAACTAACACGTTTCAATAATAAAACAAGTTTTACGACACCGGGCCCACATTGGCCGTTTTACGACTTTCGTACAAAATACAAGTTTTCGACTACATGAGTTTAAGTTCAAAACACAACTACGAGCATGATGTTTGGGGATAAACTACCCAATCCTAAGTTGAAACCAAAGGTAATCCATGCAAGCATCAAAAGGGGAAATCATCTAAATCTCGAGCATACCCTTGCCAAATCCGCTTTCGTACCTAAAAATGTAAACAACGAGAGGGTAAGCTAATGCTTAGTGAATGCAATACTTATACATATACATATGTAATTTACCTACATGCATCCACTTACAAATACCATGCAAATAAACGTATAAACGAGCTAGCATCACCAAACATACAACTAACAACAACATTAGTATATAAACCGCCACAATAATATACTAAACGTAAACAAGGAATAAACATGCTAACCTTTCCCTCGCTTTGGTACTACCGGCTTGTAGTTGAACAAAAACGTCGAGTCTCACTCGTATGATGTCACCGACTTGTGACTCATTGTGACGATCGCTCCAAATCCATATGGACGAACACGTCATTCATCGATTTCATTGCGAGGTATTTGACCTCTATATGATACGTTTTGTAAACATCGCATTCTTTTGAAAAGGCACACCATAAATGAATATTTAAATCAAAGGTTTTCGACAGCTGATGATTTCTACATATAGACAATCACCGTAAATAATAGTTTACAATAGTACTTCCATTGACAATGCAGTCAAAATAAGATACATGGTGATGATTTGGTGAATGCAACGTTTCCTTGAAAAATATGCCATGTAAGACTCCATGCACATAGCTTGTCTAACATATAAGCAAACAGCGGAAGACTTCTAGGGAACCTGAGAATAAACATGCTAACAAGTGTCAACACAAAGGTTGGTGAGTTCATAGTTTTAATGTTTTGCATAATCTGTACATAAAGGTGGATCACAAGATTTCAGTTGTTTCATCCAGAAACGTTTATCAAAATATTCTACAAGATTGAGCACCCTGGTAACTAAGCTTTAACGTTATTATAAGTACCCCTATTTTAACATACATGCAATCAACATGTACAATACACGCAAACCAACGTGTACTAAACTCAAATAGCATACGTCTGTTTTATAGTTCAGGCTAGGGTTTCTATACCCAGAACAGACGGGGATGTCAAGCCCTATGGATCCATATATAACTACTCGCGCCCACTAGTTCTTATAACCGGCAGTTACTAGTTACCAAAGCTAAGGGATTTTTCAGTTCAAACTCGGTGTAGAATTTAGTATGTACTTGTATCCATTGCGTTTAAAATAAAGTGCATGTATTCTCAGCCCAAAAATATTTATAACAAAAGCATTTAAAAGGGAGTAAATGAAACTCACCTTAGCAGCACATAAAGTCGTTCACCGAAATGTGACCAAAATTCGGAATACCAAATAACCGTAGATCTCAACCTAAAGAACATATGTTGGTCAATAAATGCCTATCAAGCTAGGTCTGGTCATAGTGTATCACAATCCTAATGCTCGAGATCGACATACAAAAGTTATCAAAAGTCGTTTCAAAAAGTCAATCTGACTCAATACTATAGTTGAATGATCAGGGCAATCGAAACATTTTAACATTTCACATAGTTTCCCAATTCTTGTAAAATTAAACTATAGTTTTTATAAGGCTTTAAAATATGATAAAACAATCAATTTTGATAATTGTTCAACAAAACGAGACGTGTCTTATATAGAAATTCATTTACTCGATTAGTAATATCTAAAATTCCAATTTATCAATCTCATAGACAAGTTGTTTAAATATTAATTTCAGATTCAAAAGCAATTCCAATTAACGTTGATCATAATTCAGTTGACCATATCTTTTAATTCGTTCATCGAAATTTTGCGATTTCTAAATGAAAAGTTATAGATTTTTTGCCAGCTTTCCAAAAACATGCATATCATATACCTTTTATTAGTAATATATGTATTTAATTCGTGATTCATCATAAACTGTTTAACGACGAAATTTAGCATACTAGCATGCATAAACATATATACTCGAGCACTAGACATGTATACACTATTAATATATAAAAGATAAGATATGAATGCTCACGTATCAATATTGTGATTCAATATTGCAGGAAAGTACGTAGACGCAACAGAGATGATAAACACTAGTTTGACTTACGAGCAATACCCTCGAATAATACTCATAACCTTCAAAGCTATAACCCATTATATCCTTAGCTCTATCCCGCTCGAAACTCGCTTTGAAAATAACCCGCTCATAACCTCGTCGTAATATTTTATGTAATAATACTAATTAATAATAATACTACTAATAATATTAAGATTAATAATAATATTAATCTTAATAATAATAATAATAATAATAATAATAATAATAATAATAATAATAATAATAATAATAATAATAATAATAATAATAATAATAATAATAATAATAATAATAATAATAATAATAATAATAATAATAATAATAATAATAATAATAATAATAATAATAATAAATATAAATATAATAGAGAGATTGAGACGAGAGATATATGAATTATGATTTAAACCGAACCAGAACTCGAGCCTTTTATAGAAGAATTTGTGCACTTACACCCCATGCGATCGCATGGGGTTTCTTCCTCATGGCCATGCGATCGCATGGCAGTCACCTCCAGCTCACATTTGTTTGTTTTGTAGTTTGTCGACATAATATTAAATTAATATAATATATATAATTTAAATTAATTAATTATATATTATATTATATTCTCGTGCCTAGTTAACTTGTAATCTTGGTTCCGATGTCTTGTACATTTACGTTCGACTTATGTCCCGCTTCCAATTTCTCGAATGCATTTTTGTACGCTTAGAAAACTAATACTTTTCGTTTCGCGACGTGTACCTTTATCAAAAATTAAACTTAATCATTGATAAACTATGTCACTCGAAGTGTAGTTTTAATCAATTAAGTATTTTGGTTATTTGCTTCTATAAATCATCATCTCGTAGTATATACATATATATATACACATTTTCATTTTGAAATAGTGTTTACTGTAGCAATAGTGATTTTCAAAAACACTGTAGCTTTTCGGGTACTGTAGCAATTCAAAAAATACTGTAGCAAATTAGTGTTTTACTGGTTTATCTTAAATGTTTTAGTTAACTTATCTAAATATCAATCGAATCAATAATCGAATGTTACTATCGTTTACAAAATAACTTGAAATCATATATATATATATATATATATATATATATATATATATATATATATATATATATATATATATATATATATATATATGCACATTAAGTTATATATATATATATTGTTCGTGAATCTTCGAGAATAGTCAAAGAATAATTGATTACATGAATATAGTTCCAAAACTTTGAGACTCAACATTACAGACTTTGCTTATCGTGTCGAAAACATTAAATCATTTAAAGATAAAGTTTAAATTTGGTCAGAAATTTCCAGGTCGTCACACTCATCATAAGGTGTCACTGACTTGTGAATCACCAAAGTGTGTCACCGACTTGCGAATCACTAACTAAACTTATGGGTCATCGACTTGTGAATGCCATGTGGCATCACCGACTCGTGAAGCACCACCTAGTATCACCGACTTGTGAGCACTAAGAAATGTCACCGACTTGTGAATCACTTCTCCGACTTATGGTATCACCGACTTGTGATTCACCATCTAGTATCACCGACTCGTGAACACTATGAAGTGTCACCGACTTGTGAATCACTTCCCCGAGTTATGGTATCACCGACTTGTGATTCACCAACCAACTACTAAGGGGTCACCGCCTCGTGAACCACCATGAGGTGTCACCGACATGTGAGGCACCTAACGAGACACTACTGACCCGTAGTTCTCTTTACCCATAACCTCAATAAGTCACCATCTTGTGACATAACGCCCAACACTCACGATGTGGCACCTAAGGCCCACATCGCGTACGAGTAAATAAACTACATACATACATGTATAAATATTCCACCCACCTTGATTGCAAGAAAGGAAACTCCCGCTTGAGCTCCTAATTGTCCAAATGTGAATCACCTAGATAATTCACAAACAAATATGCTAAACACTCTAGCTTATGCCCCAAAACACCATAAGTGCAATTTCGACCCTTTTGCACTTACTTCCACTTTGACTAAGTCAAATCTCGCCCAAAACAACCATAATCACAATTAACTAATGATTATGTTCAAACACCCCATTATACTCAAGGTTTCAACATCAAAACACTTACTTGCATCAATTTGACACAAAATCCCTTTTGACCTAATCTCAAGTCAAAACACCCATTTTGCAAGCTCATACCTTTAATCACTTATAACCTTAATTAACTAGTGATTTCAATAATCAAACATGATTATCAACCAATCAATTTCACTTACCAACCCAAACCAACCAACAATGGTCATTTACACCATTTACTAGCTCAAACACCCAACTATCAACTAGTGGGTTTACTCAAGAACACCCAAATCAAAACCCCAATTATGAACACTAATCATACTATGAAAACTCGAAGCTAGAACTTACCAATACTACCACAATGTAGCCGTGAACGAGATGAACAACTTTAACCCTTGCAACTTTGATCGGTTCAAGCTTCTTCTTCACCAAATGAAGCTCTCTCTCTCTAAACTCTTTTTCTCACTCTAGGGTTTGAGGTTGAAGATGAAAGAATGGGGATAAGATTGTGGACTTGATTGAGTCCACCAATCTGCCTTTTGTGGCCTAAAACCATCCCCCAAGTGAAAGACCAATATGCCCTTCATTTAACTTAATTAGAAAAAGCAGAATTCTGTCGCAGGAACAGTGCGCGGCGCGCACCAGCTCCAACTCAGGCTTTCAGTTTCTGTTTGATTCAGTTTGATTAGACAACGTATATGTACACATGTACACTTGGGTTTATGGTCTTACAACTCTCTCCCACTTAAATTTGATCGCGTCCTCACGATCTAACCCTCATCGCGAACAAGGACCACACACTTCCTCAAGTTTTAGAGTTCTCACACAATCTCGGACCCTTTGATGCCGTCATTGCATCCCATAAGTCCCACTTCTTTGGAACGTAACGTTCTATCAACATAACAATCTTCCATGATCTCTTGGCACACTCTAATTTACAACACAGAGTATCCTCACCAACCGTCAACTAGTTTGGGTCATCCGCACCACGCACACGGTGATGGAGTTTCCTGCAACTTTTTGGTTACTCCAACAGACACGTAACCTCATAATTTCCAAAACTCGTCCACCATTACACGGTGAACATCAATTCGGTCGCCCATCAAGATGATCTTAACACCTTTCGCGCATACAAGTTCTCAATACTCTAAGGATCTCACCCTCGAACTTGCTCTATACTAACATATCTCTACACGAGATAGTCGAAATCAACACTCTACATCCCTAGTTCGCTCACCAAACGGGACGACGTCCGACAATTTACTCAAACACGCCTACCAAAATGAGGCACTATCGTACCCTCCGGGTACTTACTCCCCCACTTAAGGTTTTAACCCCACGCTATCACCGTCGAGATGATAATATCTTGTGGAATTTCAACATTCCACAACACACATGACCGGTATCAACGTTGGTCATACTCAAAAATCTTCCGCGGACTTATTACAAGGCACTCGAACCTCGTCCTTTTGAATCGGTTAAACGTCAAAGCCCGCTAATCGTCACAATAAACCATTAACGTACCTTCGGGTTTTCTCATCGGTACTCGAGTACAAAGTAATCACACCACCAGAGTAAAGCATTCCACTAGCAGGTATACAGAGGCACCTTACGCAGTGTTATGCAACTCCCATTACTACCACCGAGTCTCAATAACTCGACCCTTACGGAGTCCATCCTCGGAGTCATTTGTCACTTGACTATTCGAAGTCACACAAATCCAACGATCATTACGGCTCAACGCCCACAACTTTCTAGTGACACCCGCTAGTCACTATCTACTTAGGCCTCATAATTGGCCTATTTTCCTTTTACACATCGCTAAGGAGATGCTTGGAACACCAATACTTACACCCTAACTCGCACCGTCTCAACCGTTAACATGGATACTTACACACAATCACTGATAGTCAACAACCGTGACTCTACTCGCACACATACATGGTCAACGTAAAATGCCTTCTCGATCGGCATATCTTTTCTATGCTAACACATAAAGGAGAGCAATACAAGTAACCCTCTAATCATATCACGGTTACACCCGACTTGGTTAAGCCTCCAACACCAAAACGATTAACCTGACCTGGTTAGTCAAAGATGCCCGATCAACCTACCTCGGCCAACCTCTAACAACAATTGATTAACCCGACTCGATTAAGTCAAATACACTAGGTCAACCCTACTTGGTCAAACCCCTAACAACAATTGATTAACCTAACCTGGTTAGTCAAACTCTCTTGGTCAACCCGCCCTGTTCAACACCTGACGTCTAATTGATTAACCCGTCCCGGTTAGTCAAAAGACCCTAACAACAAATGATTAACCCGACTCAGTTAAGTGAAACACCCTTGGTCAACCCGACTCGGTTAACACCTAACATCTAATTGATTAACCCGACTCGGTTAAGTCAAACTCACTTGGTCAACCCGACTTGGTCAAACCCCTAACGACAAATGATTAACCCAACTTGGTTAGTCAAACGCACTCGGTCAACCCGACTTGGTCAACACTCCTAACAACTTGTTGATTAACCAGACATGGCTAATCAAACCGCAATGGACTAACTCAACCTAGCTAGTCACTACATCACATGGTGTGATGACCCGGAAATTTCGACTAAATTTAAACTTAATCTTAAATGATTAATGACTTCGACACGATAAGCAAAGCCTATGAAGTTGAATCTCAAAATTTTGAACTATTCAATTACCCTTCGGTTGTTCTCAACGATTAGCGAACCATTATATGTAAATAGATACATATATATACTATAACTTGAAAACGTAACAAAGTTTTAATTGCATGATACCGTACATTAAACTTATTGGTTTATATATGATTTCAAGTTATTTAGTAAACGATAGTAACATTCGATTATTGATTCGATTGATATTTAGATAAGTTAACTAAAACGTTTAAGATGAACAAGTAAAATACTAATTTGCTACAGTATTTTCAAATTGCTACAGTACCCAAAATGCTACAGTGTTTTAAAAAAATCACTATTTGCTACAGTAAAATTGACTTTGCTACAGTGAATTGCTACAGTAACACTATTTCAAAATGAAAATGTATATATTATATATATATATTAACAAATAGCGAGACGATGATTTATAGAAGTAAATGACCAAAACATTTGAAAGTTTAAGATATACTATGAGTGGTATAGTTTATGGATAATTTAAGACTATATTTTGACAAAGGTACGTGACACGAAACGTAAAATGCAAGTTTTCTAAAGGTACAAAAGGACATTAAAAAAAAACTGGAACCGGGACATAAGTCGAGTGATGACGTACGACTTATCGGAACAAAAATTACAAGTCAACTATGCACGTGAATTTAATATAATATATAATTAATTATTTAAATTATATATATTATATTAATATTTTATCATGTCGACAAACAAATGGACAAATGATTCTGAGCTGGAAATTGAGGCCATGCGATCGCATGGCCATCATGCCCAATATCCATGCGATCGCATGAGGCAAAATTTCAGGCCAAGTGCTATAAATTCTGGAGTTTTGGCCAGATAAATCACACACACATATATATTATTTTTACTCCGTATTTATTTATTTTATTATTATTATTATTATTATTATTATTATTATTAATAAGATTATTATTAATCTTATTATTTTTATTATTAGTGTTATTATTTTTGCGATACAAAAATAATAATGTACATACAATATTACGACGGAGTGCTGTCCAAGTAATTTTTCAAAACGAGTTTCCGAGAAAGCTAGAGCTAAGGAAAATATGGGTTATTGCCAAGGAGGTTATGGGTAATATTCGGGGGTATTTTTGTGAATCAAACCTCGTGCTTATTATCTCCAATGCGTCTACGTGCTTTCCTGCAATATTGTATATCAATATTAAACTGTGAGTTATAGATCCCTTTTTAAATACTTTAAATATTTTTGGGCTGAGAATACATGCAATTTATTTTAAACGCGATAAAACACAAGTACATACTAAATTCTACACTGAGTTAAACCGGAAATCCCTTAGCTTTAGTAACTAGTAGCTGCCAGTACATAGGATATGGACTGGTGGGCGCGAATAATTGTATATGGATCCATAGGGCTTGACATCCCCGTCTGAGCTAAAGCGCTAGCCTTTTAACGGACGTATGCTATTTGAGAAGCGTACACGTTGGTTTGCGTGTATTATTAAGATGATTATACAAAGGGTACAAATTATATATACGTTAAAGTTTAGTTACCAGGGTGCTCAACTTTGTAGAACCGATTGATAAACGTTTCGGATGAAACAACTAAAATCTTGTGATCCCCCTTTTATGTAAAACCTATTGATAAACGTTTTGAATAAAACAACTGAACTTTTGTAATCCACATTGATATACGGATTATGTGTAATATTAAAACTATGAACTCACCAACCTTTGTGTTGACACTTGAAGCATGTTTATTCTCAGGTTTCCTAGAAGTCTTCCGCTGCTTGCATATATGTTAGACAAGCTATGTGCATGGAGTCATACATGGCATATTTTTCAAGGAAACGTTGCATTCACCAAATCATCACCATGTATCTTATTTTGACTGTACTGTCAACGGAAGTACTATTGTAAACTATTATTTACAGTGATTGTCTATATGTAGAAATCATCAGATGTTGAAAACCTTTGATTTAAATATTCATTTATGGTGTGCCTTTTCAAAAGAATGCAATGTTTACAAAACGTATCATATAGAGGTCAAATACCTCGCAATGAAATCAATGAATGACGTATTGTCCATATGGATTTGGAGCGATCGTCACAGTTGGTATCAGAGCGTTGGTCTTAGCGAACCAGAATTTGCATTAGTGTGTCTAACTGGTTATTGTTAGGATACATTAGTGAGTCTGGACTTCGACCATGTCTGCATGATAAAAGTTGTTGCTTATAATTTTTTTGTTAGAAATTACCTGCTTATCATTCCTTGTGTGGAAAATTACCTGCTTATCATTTGTAGTCTAGACACACCTTATTGCATGGATTGCATGACTAGTGTATAGACAAAATGAATATCTTAGCGTATCTGTTACTGTTACCTTTACTTGACAGTTTCCGAAAGTTTCTCCGTAATTCGCGGATCCTTTGTACTATATAAAGGTATTCTATGTAATTAGAATATCATCCGATATCCGAAAATCATTTCACATCGAAAATTATTTATCTAACCGTGTAAGATGAATTCTGCAAGTAATTCGAGTTCTTCGGATTCCGATATGAATTTCCACCTGAGTTCCGAAAGCAGTGTAACCGGAATGAATCAACCAATCAGTCATCACCAATTCTGGATGAATTGGGGATGGGTTCGTAATCAACTTAATCAATGGAGACAAGAGGAAGGCGATCCTTTCCACCAACCGAATTCACCTCTTAGTGAGGAACCTGAGGCACTTACCGGCGAACCCGTTCGAAACACTATCTTTACCCTCATTTCCAGGATATTTCGCAACGATTATATGATAACTAGAATTTTAAACTTTATTCATCCTCTCGTACCAACCGCCAATCATCCCGGAATAATAGAAGAAGTTAACGAGCTTCGCGCTCGAGTTGTGGCTTTGGAGAATATGATGCACAATTTGCAGGCATCACAGGCAGCACCGGTAGCACCACCAGAACCAGCAGCACAACCAACAACGGTACCAGTACCGACAACAACAACATCCGCACCATAAACCTTAACCTCACAATCTGTCCCACGAGTATCAACCTCATACGCACCGTAGACACCGAAGAATACTAATAACCATAAACGATGAAGTATTAATTCATAACTTCATTGGAGAAATATCCTGCGATGATTATGTAATCTTTAATATAGAAGAGATTATTCGTTTCTAGTTCCAACCGAAAATCAAATGAGTTTAATAACTCATTAAATCTATATTACATCCGAAGGAAATATACATACATATATTTTCATAAAGATTGTAATTGAAAATCCTTTTGTACAAACTGTTAATGATGAGAATATTTTAACGGGTATGTAATACCCTAGAAATATATAAATTCCACATTAATATGTTACACTATACATTCTTCAATTCTGATTCAGCAATCATTAACTATACTGCTCAAACCTATAGATATATGTATCTGTTCTTCGCAGAATAACCATTTTCATTCAATTTCATATTCTGATTTCGATAGATCAGAATCCAAGTCAAGATTAAACGAAAAACATCACTCTTAGATTCCTACATCTTTCAAAACCATGCTTCGAAAACCATGCTTTGAATTCAGAACAGTACTAGAACATCATATGATTACATTTTGCGTTTAAACCCATCGAAATTATTGGAAACACTTCAACTAATGAACAAACGAGAAGACAAACCAACTACACGATATCTACGAGAAGAAAGATTTGTACTTATAATCATACATCTGGAAAGCTCTCGAAACCTAAGTAAAACTTTAACACGTATCTGTAATAAATCCTTCGGCATTATTATTACTGAAAATAATCTTACAATTCCTTTTCAAGTATCCAGTTTTGTCACAATTTCAGCAAGTCAACTTCATTTGGATAAGCCTTAATTAAACCTTGACATATACGATTACCCTTTCTATTGTTGTTACCGGGGAACCTTTTATATCCCATCATATTAGCAGTAAATGTACCAGCGACTCCGTCACTCTGCTATTTAAATCTCTCCGGAAATCACTATATATACCTTGAAATCTGATCATGTACTCATCCACATCTTGTAACGGTAATTGCCATACCAACCACCGGGAATTAACAATCAGTATTTTGAATCTCGCAGCGTTTTCTACGACAACAGTTATATATAAACATATAACATCTATCTTCTAGACTTAGATACTTCGAATGTGAAGTTTCTGAAAAACACCCCAAACTGTGAAACTAGTCCTCCGAATTTTGGAAAAATGCTGATAAAGCAGCAAAAACGGTAAACGACTTTAACAGTCAAAAGTTTGATGATAAAGAATAGTATGGTGGTAAAGCTGAGAAAAAGAGAAGGTTTGGAATTGAAAAACGGATTGAGCAAACCATAAAGGAAACTGTGGACAAGTCACAGGGACTAAACTTATACATAAAGAATCTAGATGATTCTGTTTTTGATGAAATATTTAGCGAATATCTTGCTCCTTACTTATTTCAAATTCTTGCGGAACATATTCTTCATCATCCTTCGATATTAGAAATTCTAAGATATTATCATATCTTTCATTATAAATATCTTTTATATTTCTGAAGATATCTTCATAACTATTATCATCCGAAATTATTTATCTCTTCACGCTATCTGTGTTACATCATAAAAGAAACTATTTTAGTTTCTAAAATCTGAAAAATTCAAAAAAAAAAAAATGGATGTTTTGAAGTAGTGTTGGGAACTGAAGCATGAGTTAATATAATATAATGACACTTGATCAACGTGATTATATTACAGTAAGTCATGCTGAGTTTCTAATGGAACGTGATAAAGGTTCACAGATCCCACCCTCATCATGAACCATGTTACATAACTCTTTTAACCTCTAAACATATCAAGAAAATATTTTTCTTGATGATTCGGTCTTTTCCGGATATTTTGGTAATTTGACAAATCAAGATCGTGCCATTACGATTACCTTCTCAGAACAATAACTATGTTCATCCAAAACTCTATACCTACGAATTCTGGACCATTACAAGAGATGCCTAATCGCAAGAAGAAGAAACGAAGGGACAAAGCTCCGAAATAGAAATTGGAGTATAAATCGCAGCAAATAGGAGGGAGTATTAACTGTGAATGACAATGATTATAGAAGACAGGAGTAGGGACATTAAAATATAAGGGGAGATATAAAGCCCGATAACAAACCTGAAATTACAAACCGTGTATATCAATGCGTATAGCAATATAAAGACACGGGAGAATGATAAATACAACAATCCCTAGAGCATAATAGAAATAAACAGATTCTTCTGGTGGGAGCTGGAAAAGAAGGATGATTGTGGCAAACGTCAATATTAGGTCAAGAACCAGAACTGGATTGAGCATTTTCACAATTTTTTTTTTAATGTATTAATTGGGGAAGAAAGTTTTAAGGGTGGTGAATATTATGAAACAGAAGAAGTCAATTTATAATGGAAATACCGGACAAAGTAGCCAGGGCAGGTTACCACATTTAATTAAAGTGGATCCTAATTTCCTTAAATCCCGGTGAATCAAATCCTGTATATATTTCAAAGATTTTCTTTTAATTTCCTTGAACTCCGGAAATCAAACGTTACTACGTCAAGAGATAAGACGAATCTCTATTCTCCATTTCACTCTATTACGATAACTTCTCTCATACGCTTCGAGTAATTGGATTGTTTTATCCATATTATTCAACGGTGATAAAAATTCTATTTATCAACACATATTCGTCATGAAAACATTTTTATTGTTAGCCATGACGACCTCACTCAAATTTCGGGACGAAATTTCTTTAACGGGTAGGTACTGTGATGACCCAGAAATTTCGACTAAATTTAAACTTAATCTTAAATGATTAATGACTTCGACACGATAAGCAAAGCCTATGAAGTTGAATCTCAAAATTTTGAACTATTCAATTACCCTTCGGTTGTTCTCAACGATTCGCGAACCATTATATGTAAATAGATACATATATATACTATAACTTGAAAACGTAACAAAGTTTTAATTGCATGATACCGTACATTAAACTTATTGGTTTATATATCTATTTGAATATATATGATTTCAAGTTATTTAGTAAACGATAGTAACATTCGATTATTGATTCGATTGATATTTAGATAAGTTAACTAAAACGTTAAGATGAACAAGTAAAATACTAATTTGCTACAGTATTTTCAAATTGCTACAGTACCCAAAATGCTACAGTGTTTTAAAAAAATCACTATTTGCTACAGTAAAATTGACTTTGCTACAGTGAATTGCTACAGCTAAGGAGGTTATGGGTAATATTCGGGGGTATTTTTGTGAATTAAACCTCGTGCTTATTATCTTCAATGCGTCTACGTGCTTTCCTGCAATATTGTATATCAATATTAAACTGTGAGTTATAGATCCCTTTTTAAATACTTTAAATATTTTTGGGCTGAGAATACATGCAATTTATTTTAAACGCGATAAGACACAAGTACATACTAAATTCTACACTGAGTTAAACCGGAAATCCCTTAGCTTTGGTAACTAGTAGCTGCCAGTACATAGGATATGGACTGGTGGGCGCGAATAATTGTATATGGATCCATAGGGCTTGACATCCCCGTCCGAGCTAGAGCGCTAGCCTTTTAACGGACGTATGCTATTTGAGAAGCGTACACGTTGGTTTGCGTGTATTATTAAGATGATTATACAAAGGGTACAAATTATATATACGTTAAAGTTTAGTTACCAGGGTGCTCAACTTTGTAGAACCGATTGATAAACGTTTCGGATGAAACAACTAAAATCTTGTGATCCCCCTTTTATGTAAAACCTATTGATAAACGTTTTGAATAAAACAACTGAACTTTTGTAATCCACATTGATATACGGATTATGTGTAATATTAAAACTATGAACTCACCAACCTTTGTGTTGACACTTGAAGCATGTTTATTCTCAGGTTTCCTAGAAGTCTTCCGCTGTTTGCTTATATGTTAGACAAGCTATGTGCATGGAGTCATACATGGCATATTTTTCAAGGAAACGTTGCATTCACCAAATCATCACCATGTATCTTATTTTGACTGTACTGTCAACGGAAGTACTATTGTAAACTATTATTTACAGTGATTGTCTATATGTAGAAATCATCAGATGTTGAAAACCTTTGATTTAAATATTCATTTATGGTGTGCCTTTTCAAAAGAATGCAATGTTTACAAAACGTATCATATAGAGGTTAAATACCTCGCAATGAAATCAATGAATGACGTATTGTCCATATGGATTTGGAGCGATCGTCACACATGGATAAACCCAAATGTTACCCAAAAGTCACCCGCATAAAGATAGTTCTAAAATCGAATAGTACCTGAATCAAGCGTCGTTAACTTTCGCGCTCCGTCATTATTCCACTCGGGACACTCCGACTTCCGGTGTCCCTCTTTCTGGCACTTAAAACATGTGACCTTACCCGACGGACATTCACGAGACTTATGTCCCGTTTGCCCACAATTATAACACGCGAATTTAAAACCACCCGCGCCACTCACCTTCACGCTTCCGACACCTTCGGTAGCACTTTTACTTTTCTTGTTCGAAAACATCGTCGCTTCGAACTTTCGCTTACTAACATCGGAAACACTTGTCTTCGAGACGAATGCCTCAAAACCCTTTGCCATGTTAAACAACTCGCCAAAAGTTTTCACCGAGTTCCTACTAATCTTTTCTTGGTAATGATCACTCAAGGTTCGGTAAAAGTCTTCCTTCAACATGTGGTCATTCCCGACATACTCCTGGCAAAATTGAGTCTTCGATAGGAAAACGGATTTGAGAGTGTTCAAATCCATTGACCCTTGCCTCAAGGCACGCAACTCGTCCTTAAGCTTAGAAAGATCGGCCGAAGTTCGGTATTCCTTGAAAAATTCTGATTTGAACTCGTCCCATGTGAACTCCATACATTGTTCCTCACCAAAGAGTTGGATTTTTGCATCCCACCACAACTTGGCGTCACCCCTTAACATGCTACTACCATACCTCGTCTTCTTATCGAGAGGGCACTCACTAGTACGAAAGGCCCCCTCCATATCGGAGATCCATCGAGCACTCTTGAGTGGGTCTCGTTCACCCTCAAAAGTAGGAGGTTGAGCATCCTTGAAGTTTTTGTAGTAGAAGTCTCGCCTTCCCATATTATCTTCGTGAAGGACAATCTTAACTTGTTCCTTAACTAGACCGACTACTTCCTCGTTAATTGAATCTAGGAACATCTTCCTAACGTCCTCTAGAAAGGCCACACGTTGATTTTTTATAATGGCCTCAACCTTGGCCGTGAACTCGGAGTCATCGCCTTGATCTTCGTTATCATGTCCGTTTCTCGTCTTCATTCTAAGAAATGAACCCGGTTAGGAACGCACCACAAGTAAATTATATACACCGCTATGATCAATATTCACAATCATATAAATATGCCAACGTTCGTACATCACATCTAGTCCAATACTTATTGTACATCACTTGCATGACTTGGCTTGCAACCGTAATAATGGTCGTGAAGCATTATTACGCTCACACGGCATGCTGAGCTCATGAATACAACAAACATCTCGCTAGATATTCAACACAAATAACATGATTAATAACAACATAACCAATACATAGATAGTTCACCTACAATCTAAGGCACTAGCTAAAACCCGAGACGACCCGTAATCCTACAAGTCTCGCAACAAATAATGCACACACAAAAAGTCTAAGTCTAGGCGCCTATCTCAAGTCACCTAAATCCCTTAGACCATGCTCTGATACCACTTGTAATGACCCAACCCGTTATCCAACCGAAAAAGCGAAATATTTTTTTTATATACACCAGTAAGGTGCGCGGCGCGCAGCCCCTTGTGTGCGCGGTGCGCACAAGGTCTGGCAGCCCGCTGTCCAAAATATTCAATTTTCGTTTAATGATCTCCCACTTCCCGAAACTTTTAGACTAAACGCTTTTCACAACATTTTATAATATGTAAAACTAACACGTTTCAATAATAAAACAAGTTTTAGGACACCGGGCCCACATCGGCCGTTTTACGACTTTCGTACAAAATACAAGTTTTCGATTACATGAGTTTAAGTTCCAAACACAACTATGAGCATGATGTTTGGGGATAAACTACCCAATCCTAAGTCGAAACCAAAAGTAATCCATGCAAGCATCAAAAGGGAAAATCATCTAAATCCCGAGCATACCCTTGCCAAATCCGCTTCCGTACCTAAAAATGTAAACAACGAGAGGGTAAGCTAATGCTTAGTGAATGAAATACTTATACATATACATATGTAATTTACCTACACGCATCCACTTACAAATACCATGCAAACAAATGTATAAACGAGCTAGCATCACCAAACATACAACTAACAACAACATTAGTATACAAACCGCCACAATAATATACTAAACGTAAACAAGGCATAAACATGCTAACCCTTCCCTCGCTTTGGTACTACCGGCTTGTAGTCGACCAAAAACGTCGAGTCTCACTCGTATGATGTCACCGACTTGTGACTCATCATAAGGTGTCACCAACTTGTGAATCACCAAAGGGTGTCACCGACTTGCGAATCACCCACTAAACTTATGGGTCACCGACTTTTGAACACCATGTGGCATCACCGACTCATGAATCACCACCTAGTGTCACCGACTTGTGAGCATTAAGAAATGTCACCGATTTATGAATCACTTCTCCGACTTATGGTATCATCGACTTGTGATTCACCATCTAGTATCACCGACTCGTGAACACTATGAAGTGTCACTGACTTGTGAATCACTTCCCCGACTTATGGTATCACAGACTTCTGATTCACCAACCAACTACTAAGGGGACACCACCTCGTGAACCACCATGAGGTGTCACCGACATGTGAGGCACCTAACGAGACACTAACGACTTGTAGTTCTCTTCACCCATAACCTTAATAAGTCACCATCTTGTGACATAACGCCCAACACTCACGATGTGGCACCTAAGGCCCACATCACGTACGAGTAAATAAACTACATACATACATGTATAAATATTCCACTCACCTCGATTGCAAGAAAGGCAACTCCCGTTTGAGCTCCTAATCGTCCAAATGTGAATCACCTAGATAATTCACAAACAAATAAGCTAAACACTCTAGCTTATGCCCCAAATCACCATAAGTGCAATTTCGACCCTTTTGCACTTATTTCCACTTTGACTAAGTCAAATCTCGCCCAAAACAACCATAATCATAATTAACTAATGATTATGTTTAAACACCCCATTATACTCAAGATTTCAACATCAAAACACTTACTTGCATCATTTTGACACAAAACCCCTTTTGACCTAATCTCAAGTCAAAACACCCATTTTGCAAGCTCATACCTTTAATCACTTATAACCTTAATTAAATAGTGATTTCAATAGTCAAACATGATTATCAATCAATCAATTTCACTAACCAACTCAAACCAACCAACAATGGTCATTTACACCATTTACTAGCTCAAACACCCAACTATCAACTAGTGGGTTTACTCAAGAACACCCAAATCAAAACCTCAATTATGAACACTAATCATACGATGAAAACTCAGAGTTAGAACTTACCAATACTACCACAATGTAGCCGTGAATGGGATGAACAACTTTAACACTTGCGACTTCGATCGGTTCAAGCTTCTTCTTCTCCAAATGAAGCTCTCTCTCTCTCTCTAAACTCTTTTTCTCACTCTAGGGTTTGAGGTTGAAGATGAAAGAATGGAGATAATATTGTGGACTTGATTGAGTCCACCAATCTGTCTTTTGTATCCTAAAACCGTCCCCCAAGTGAAAAGAACAATATGACCTTCATTTAACTTAATTAGAAAAAGCAGAATTTTATCGCAGGAACAGTGCACGGAGCGCACCCCTGCATGTGCGCGGCGCACACCAGCTCCAACTCAGGCTTTCAGTTTCTGTTTAATTCAGTTTGATTATACAACATTTTGTACACATGTACACTTGGGTTTAGGGTCTTATAGAAGAGCTCTTGTTGAGTTCTTTGGTACATTGCTCATTCGTATGGCCATAAAGTAAGCCATATCAACCGGTTCTTGCATTTCCAGACACCAAAGGAGAGCCATTTGAACATCATAAATATGCGAGCGATTTCCCATTTTACAGTAAATATTGTAGTTGATCAATGTGTTCCATATGCTGGACTTTTTTCGCAAGTGTTTGCCTAGTACTCCCCGATTGATGATTTCTTCCCTTGGAGCATTGTCTTCATATAGTGTTCGAAAAGCTGCGTCTCTATTAATGAAGTTTGGGAGATAGGCTAGACTATGTCCTGTGTGAAAGAATCTTCGTCCATTTGTCGAAACTCCCAACAGTTTTCCGAATTCTTGAAGGGGTATCGTTGTTCTTGTTGCTTTAAACCTAAAAGAAACTGATCCATCAACATAGACGAAAATAGAGTAAAAGCTTTGAAAGAGTGATGGATCTATTGGTCCATTTAGATCAAGAAATACATTCCAATTTAAATCTGAGAAGGCTGGAACCATTTCAGGAAAATCTTTCACTTTGACTCTTCTTCCTTCTGCTATTTTTCGATTACTCACTTTTTCTCTATTGAGTGTTGATCGGTGTGGAGGAAAGTTGGATGAGCTTTCTCCTTGATTGGCCATTTTCCGCACAATGGCACTTTCAATCAGTTCAAAGTGTATATGTGATACAATTTTAGGCAATGTGTTTTGCAAACTAAAATTATCATCAATACTTAAACGTTTTGATGTTAAGGTTCTTCACATTTTCACTCTTCATTAGTGTCAATGAGTTTGCAACTAGATTATGATTATCATAAAGGTCATATGTGTTCTAGACTTTTAAGATTATCATCAACACATGTTTTGACATCTAACATTATCACACTCAATTTGCAACAATGTTATTGATGTGCAAGCATAGGGGTATGAAATAGTTATATTTTTACTACGAAATACTACGAAATACTACACCGATTTTATTAATTTACGGATGGGATATACCTAAACCTTGCTACAACACTTATAGGAAGTGTACCTAATCGTAGAGTAGTGTAGTTTTTAGTAAGTCCGGTTCGTTCCACAGGGAGCTAGCTGAGTTTAACGCTATATTTTTAAAAACTATATTTGTATAAAATATATATAATTATATATAGTAATATTATAAAAGGGGGTTTTACCGTTTAATGGCCGGTTTGTCAATTTTAAATTTTAAGCGTAAAGATAAATGACGATAATATAAATGACAGCATTTAAATTGCGATAAAGTAAATTGCAGTAATTAAAATGACAGTAAATAAAGGTACGATGAAATATGAAATAAAAGTATTATGCTTATTTAAACTTTCATAATCATGATGTTCGACGTGTTGATTTTAATTTATTACCCGGGTTAATTGTCCTTTGTCCTGGATTATTTGATACCTATTTGGTTTTTGTCCATAATAGTCCATCGGTCATAATTATAAAATGCTCGTCAAATTAACCTTATTTCCGAAGTCAAATATTCCAACTAATTAGGGATTCGAACTGTAACAAGGTTTTAATACTTTGTTAATAATTACACCATGTTATCGACTGCGCGTAATCCAAGGTTTTAATACTTTGTTAACAATTACACCAATTATCCTTGTATGTAATCCACCCCTGTTTTAATGAGATATGAATATTAATTTACCCACTTGATCAGAATGAATAATCAATTACCCAACCCGAATAATTAATTAAATGATCGTAAAAGATGTCGTATAAACGTCACTAAATAGGACATACATAATCATTTTAATAATTATTAGATTAACTAATTTGAAGATAGGTTCGACAGGTTCCAATGAGTTGTCGCTCAATTAGACAATACCCCTTATCTATTAATAGTCATAGTCCAATGTCCACAAGTGTCGGTCTTTTGTCCAAACCCAAATTATGGTACAAAATCCAATAACCTCGTCTTAATATTTAGTCTAACATCACGATTACTTCGGATCAAATAAGCATAATAATAACTTAGTTACGAGACATTAAATTAAAAAAGAAGAACATAGCTTACAGTGGTGATTAATCGCGTAGCGTTACACGGACAGAGTTCCGAATTAAAACCCGTAAAACATTCCTTACAATAACCCAATTATTATTAAACTTAAATTAAAATTAAAATTAAAATTATAAATATATATATTTATGTTACAGATGAAGAGAAAAGAAAAAGAGATATCAAATACATCGAATTAGCTGGCTTTTATAGATGTGGCCTCATAATTGAAGCCATGCGATCGCATAGAAATGCTTCTTCCAGGCCATGCAATCGCATGGCCAGCTGGATCCAGGTCAATCTCTTTTGTTTCTAGCTTGTCGACGTTTTATTTAAATATATATAATATATAAATAATTTATATAATTATTTAAATATTATATTATATTCTTGTGCATAGTAGACTTGTAATTTTTAGTCCGATGCATCGTGCATTGATAGTTGCCTCAAATCCTGGTTCCGGATTTTTGAACGTCCTTGCGTACTATTTAATATCTTGTACTTTGCGTTTTGCGACTTGTACTTTTGTAATTTTGAGACGTTTTTCATCAATATTTCGAACCACTTGGATTGTACTTTGTACATTTGAGCTTTTTGGTCATTTGCATCCTTAAATCGTCGTTTTCTTCTTTTGTCTTCGCACTTATTTATTTAAACGAATATTACATAAAAATAGAACAATTTTAACTAAAAGCTTTACATATTGGAAGGATATTGTGCCTAAATATATGTTCATTTGGAGCACTATCAAATATCCCCACACTTGAGCGTTGCTTGTCCTCAAGCAATAAAATCACACTTCACTCGAATCACTTTTTTTATTCTCACACTTTATACATCAGTGATTTTGATACGGCGGTATAAACAATGATAGTAACAATGTGGTTTACAGTCCCACATGACTATAAAAATTTAGATCCTTTAAGGAAATTGGATCTTTATGAAAATATTTAATCTTTTTGAAAATTCAATCTAGATTTTACCCTAGATAAGTTTTCCGAAATAACCCTTCACCGGTGTTCGCAAATTGTTTTATGGGTTTTGTGGGTTTCAGATTTTAAAATTTTAGCTCAAAACTTGTGGTTTTGTGTCACCCACTTGCTTACCTTGTATTAGGAAAGCACACGTCCAGTTTACTTGCTCCGTATATTACCTTTCGGTAAACTACCATCCGGTTGTAAAGGAAAGCATTGAACAAGCAACTGTTGAGGCAATGTCCCGTGACATGCTGATAATTCTGATCTATATCGTGTCGGATGCAATTACTATCCTTTGTAGGAGCAATAGTAAAGATCACCCTATAGTTTTTCAGTCTGGCACAAGGTCCTGTCTTTGACCATGCTATGCAACCACCGTTCTTTCGGTTGACACCCGATTTGGTTCAAGTGACCTAATGAATTCCAGGTGAATTCCTAGGATTTTACGTTCAATGGTAATGAACGCATTGAAAATAGGTTTTCAGAAAACAAATCGGTTTTAATTTTGATCAAAATATTTTCTCGTTCAAGCTCGAGTTTAGATATCATTGAATTCCATGAGTTTGTAATTCTCAATCTTTAAAGTCAATCTCAAGGATTGAGTAATATCAGGCTTAAAAGCTGATTTTTAATCTTTAAGGAGATTATCCTTTCTGGGGGTCTGATTCATTAGTCTTATCAAGCTAATTTGCACGGTGCCCTTCCCATTTTACGAGACAGATCCTCTCATGGTTAGGATAAGTCTGACCACTTGGCGACCCTGTTTGATGCTGAGGTCCGTGGATTTCCAGCTAATTTTAGAGATGACTTTTCTAGATTTTTCGTCAACCTACAGCTGGTCTGGACGATAACTTCTTGACCTAAATCAAGAAGCGCGTGTCTTTTTCGGAAGACTTTACTTCCTTTTAATGGTGGAATTGATTCATCATGTAGATCCATCTTTCTTTCAAAAATATTACAGTAAATCGGGTAAAACTGATTAAAATCGTCCAAAACAAAAGTACCTGTAATAATCTTGTACAAACATATGTGATATGTGTTTTAAATAACTTGGTAAATTCTTCCCACACTTAGCTTTTATTTATTTATTTTTTTTGCCTTTTTATTCTCCTCTATTCCATTTTAAATGAATTCTAACGTTTTAGGTTGTTTCTCCATTTATGTTCTCTCCGAGGTAACAATAATTTCGGTATTAACACCTAGTTTTACCGTTCATAAATATGTATAAACATGATTTTGAATTCATTTAATTGAAATTTTTTCAAATTTTCACAAAATTTGGCAATTAAACTAAGTGTAAACCCGAGAGAATTTATAACCCTTCCCCACACTTGAGATCATGCAATGCCCTCATTTGCATGAAATCAGACTATAATTATAAATTCATGAGGGTAATTAGTGTAGAAAAGTGATTAAAATTACCCAGTTTGTAATTACTAAGGTCGTCGAATGATAGATGGCGCACCTCATCGTTCATTCCTTTTGTTGTAATTTCACCTATGTTTTGCGTCTTATCGTCAAAATTAGTAGCTTTTGCTGAACTTAATCTTTGAAAGTGCGTTGTTTTACTATGTTTTGTACATAAGATAAACTACAAACATACATAATATTTTTATTATTTTTTTTATAAAATCTTTATTTATTAAAACAATTTAAATGAATAATTTTTTAAAATTTTGTTTCCTTTTTTTTTGGTATACTTTAGATCAATAAAATTAAAAATAATGATAACAAAATTTTTCGCCCCGCCCTCGGTTAAAGCAATTTCGGTTCCATGACCTAGTCTTCAACTTACGATGAATTTTAGAAATCATTTTTTTAAACTTAATGAAATAAAGTAAATTTTGTTTTTAAATTCACACAAAACTTAAATTGAAAACGCGTATTAATTTCATACAAAACAAAAATTCAGAATGGGGGGAGAAAACTAGTTCTTTAGTGTCTGCTAGCGAAAAAGACCAATCGGATTCCAATCTCGGAACTACACGAGAACAGAACAACTAACTCTAGACAGCATTTTCTTTTTAGAACATTTGAATCTCCCCACACTTAGGTAGCTGTGGTGTCGAAATTGTGATTAACTTCATCGTTAATTTCTCTTGGACCATAATCAACTTGCATATCTGTGACTTTTGCTTTAAGCCATTGGTCGGATTTCTGTGTAATATCCACAAATTCAACTAGTTTTGCCTTTTCTTTAGGCGATAGATTGGATACTAACCGGTTACATAACTTAAAGTTCCCCTTGGTTCCAGCATCGCGATTCCGTTTAATAAGTTTCTTCATTGAACTGTTAATAACGGTGTCATTTAATTTCGTATCAACAACGGGGTTCTTTGTTATCAGGTCATCATTAGGTGTTACTTCATTTTCCCCACACTTAGGCATTTTTATTATTGTTAAGCACTACCGTTGGAGTTGGTAAAATAATGTGGTTCTTACCAATCGTTTTTGTTGGTTCAACGGTTTTGGTTAGTGGAGATATAGACTTTCGACTCACAAAGGTGATCGATTTTTCACCATCACTAAGTGTCATTCTACCTTTTCTTACATCAAATAACGCCCCGGTAGACGCTAAGAATCGTCGACCTAAAATTAGAGGAATGTTTGAGTCCTCTTCTATGTCAATGACAATGAATTCGACTAGAAAGGTTAAATTACACACTTGAACGGGTAGGTTGTCAGCAATTCCAACTGGGTGCCTAATGGTTTGATCAAAGAGTCGGACACTCATCTCTGTTGGACTTAACTCACCTACTCCTAATCTCTTATATAATGAAAGAGGCATTACACTTACACTTGCACCTAAATCTGCTAGTGCATCATACATGACACAATCACTAAGCATACAAGGAACAATAAATTCACCCGGATCACCCAACCTAGGTAGAGGTTTTGGTGGAACTGTCTTCACCGGGTTTATTTCTACGGTTTTTATTTCTTGCACTTTCTTATTCTTCTTCTTCTTTCCAGAGGTATCACAAACTTTATTACCTATTACTTTCTCATACTCAACTCCTTTTCTTGAAAACGGGATGGATGGTCTGTAGGGTGCCACCACTGGCTTTACATACTCGAGTGGTGGTGGTGTTGTAACTTCTTCATTGTTACTCACATCTAAAACCTTCCCATCTTCTGGTGTTGGTTTTTCAGAATTTGTTGATACCATATTAACATTTTCATTCCGAGGATTTACTTCAGTATTACTCGGTAGCATTCCTTGTTCCCTCTCACTCGTTATGCTAGCAAGAGTACCTACGTGTTTTTCTAGATTTAAAATGGAAGCTTGTTGAGTTCTTAATGACTGATCAAACCTCTCATTTGTTTGGGTTTGAGATGTTATAAATTGTGTTTGAGATTTCATTAGCTTTGCCATCATTTCTTCTAGATTTAGCTTTTTTGCCATCATTTCTTCTAGATTTAGCTTTTTCTCTTCGGTTTGTTGTGGTGGTTTATACAAGCTAGGTCTTTGTTGATTGAAAGTGTTGTTTTGAGTTGGTTGGTTATTCGGACCTTGTTGGTTGTACGAGTTATTGTTTGGCCTATTTGGATTGTAAAGAATGTTTTGATTTCGATTGAAGTTTGGCCTTGGTGGTTGATAATTATTTTGATAAATATTTCCCGGCCTTTGGTTCATGTATGAAACATTCTCTCTTTGTTCCATTGTTTGTTCAATACTGAGACAATCTTTTGTCAAATGTGGTCCTCCACACTGCTCACAACTAATTCGTATTGAGTGAATATCTTTAGTCATCTTTTCCATTCGTCTCTCGACAGCATCTATCTTTGCGGAAATGGAATCAAAGTCATGGCTAGAATCGGCTCTAGCCACTATAGATGAACGAAAAATATCTTTTTTCCTGGTGCCACTCATGTGAGTGGGATGCTGTGTTATCAATAATTTTGTAAGCTTCAGTTGCGGTTTTCTTCATAATGGAACCACCAGCTGCTATGTCGATGTCTTTTCGTGTAGCAATGTCGATACCTTGGTAGAATATTTGTACAATTTGATAAGTGTCTAAACTATGTTGCGGACATCCTCTTAACAACTTTCCAAATCTTGTCCACGCCTCATATAGAGTTTCATTTGGCTTTTGCACGAACGTAACAATTTCTCCTTGAAGTCTCACGGCTTTGGATGCCGGAAAGAATTGTTTAAGAAAATTTTCAACTAAGACATCCCAAGTGTCAATCGCCCCTTCAGGTAACGATTCTAACTAATCTTTGGCTTCTCCCTTTAAAGTCCAGGGAAATAACATGAGATAGATCTGTTCATCCTCAACTTCTCTGATTTTGAATAGAGTACAGATCCTATTAAATGTTCGAAGATGTTCGTTTGGATCTTCTTTTGGCGCACCACTAAATTGGCATTGATTAGTTACCATGTGTAGGATTTGTCCTTTGATTTCATAATCTGGCGCATTAATGTCTGGCTTAATAATGGCGTGACCTTGGCCAGTGCGTGTGGCTCTCATTCGGTCTTCCATACTTAGAGGTTCAGTTACTTCCATAATTAAATTTGTTGAATACGAATCACTAGAGGATTCTGATTTAATGGTTTGTTCCTCAACAATCTCTGGATGAGTAATTTGTGGTTCCGGAGGAATGATTAGTGGTTCAGGATCTCTGAATTGTCCCTGAATATCCCATGGATTCTCAATTGTGAAGTCGGGTTCAAAAAAATGGATTATCAGAAATTTGAATTGGAGTACTTGGTCGACTGGATGACGATTCTAAAGAAAAATCAACGGCGATAATGTTGGCTAGATGTCTTGATCGAGTTACAGGTGGTGAACGTATGAAAGGTGGTGAACGTTTTGCTCGGTGCATTCACTGAATATCCTATTAGTTAAAAAAAATAAAAATTATATAAGTTATCAAATTAATAGACTTTTCTGATTTTGCCCACGTTTTGAATAGCCAATAGATGCAGCAGGTAGCCAGGACCCTTTAAATCGGAAGCCCACAACTCGCCACTAACAAATCCAACTATGACTACGAACCAGAAAATTTAGGATGTCTATCAATTTAACCGCTTAAAATAATTTTTCGTTTTGAAATTTTAGAGAAGAAATAGAAAGTTCTATGTCCTAAAAACTAGAGCGTCGAGAAATAAGAAAGAAAAAGAGCGCGTCGAAAAACGTCGAAAAATAAAAGGTCGAAAAATAATCGTCGAAAAACAAACAGTCGAAAAATAAAAATAAGATATAAAACGTCGAAACTTAAAAGGTACTAAATACTAAAAATTAAAACTTACATCTAAAGGTATTAAAGCTTAAAAAGAATTCTATATCCAAAACGGCAATAACTTAAAAAGCATTAAAATATATAAACGGCGTCGCAAAATTCTAAATCACCTAAATCTTAATTCTAAAGAAAAAGCACTTAAGGGATTTTACGGCAAAGCCTAAAAATCTAGAAATATAAAGTAACTACGGCAAAAACTAATTTTAAAACTAATTACGAACAATAAATATACAAATTACGATTAAAATACAAATTATAACTAAAATAATATAAATTTTATAAAAATGTTATTTTTATATTATTATTTTATAAAAGTATTAATCTATATATCTAATAATAATATTAAAACTTAATATTACAAAATATAAATTAAAACTAGATATAAATTATTAATATTTAAATTAAACCCTAATAATAAAAATATTAAATCCTACGTAATTAATGCGTCTGAGGTTTGTGGCCTGTCACATTCACTCATGCGACCGCATGAGTTTTGCCTTCTGGGTCATGCGATCGCATGGCCCAATTTTCCAGAAATGTTTTGGATTTCTTAACTGACTCGGCCCAAACTTAATTATATATATATATATATATATATATATATATATATATATATATATATATATATATATATATATATATATATATATATATATATTATTTTTATTAATTTTCTGATTTTAAATTATAGAAAATATTTATAGAATATTTATATAAAATATAATTTGTATTGAAAATAAAAATACTTTTTAAAGACAAAATCTTAAATATATATATATATATATATATATATATATATATATATATATATATATTCTTTTTAATTTTTTTTAACACTTATAATAAATAACAAAATAATTTTACTAAATAAGATATAATATATTTTTACAAAAATATATTTTTAACAAAATATAGCGTTTTAGCGTCCCCGGCATCGGTGCCTGATGTTATGCGAGGTGTATATGAAATAGCTTATATTTTGCTAGGAAAAACTATTAAATACGATACAATTTTACACAAGATATTTATTTATTTATAGAATGGATATACTTAAACCTTGCTACAACACTTATAGGCAGTGTACCTAATCTTACAGTAGTGTAGTTTTTAGTAAGTCCGGTTCGTTCCACAGGGAAATCTTTAAACAAAGCTTAACGCTATATTAGTTTTAATTTATAAAAAATACAAATATATATATAAGTAATATTATTATTATAAAGGGGGGTTTTTACCGTTTAATGACCGGTTTCTCAATTTTAAAACTTTATTCGCAGTTAAAACCTAATGTAAAATATTAAAAATAAATTCAACTTAATTTAAAGCGTAAAGTAAATCACGATAATGAAATTGCAATAAATAAAAGTGCGATAAAATAAAATTACAGTAATTAAAGAGTACGATAATTAAAAGTGCAATTAAATACAATGACAATAAATAAAAATGTGATAATTAGAAGTGCAATTAAATATGAAAATAAATGAATTATGCTTATTTAAACTTCCGTAATCATGATGTTTGACGTGTTGATTTTAGTTTATTCCCATGGGTTAATTGTCCTTTGTCCTGGATTATTCAATTTGTCCGTCTGGTTTTTGTCCATAACAGTCCATCAGTCATAAATATAAAGTGTGAGCATCCTTTTCAAATTATCCTTATACCCGAAGTCAAATATTCCAACTAATTGGGGACTTAAACTGTAACAAGGTCTTAATACTCTGTTTAATAATTACACCAGGATATCGACTGCGTGTAATCCAAGGTTTTAATACTTTGTTATCAATTATGCCAAGTGTCCTTGTACATAATTTCACCCCTGTTTTAATAATTCTAGTGACTATTAATCCATTCCCGTATCCGATTAAATGAACGATTATTCGTACATATAAATATCCCGCCCATCGTGTCCGATCAAGTGTATATGGTTATTTATAGGGACGTCCAATTGTAAATCTTTATATTAAAATTAACAAACTATCATTTAGTTAAACAAATATAAAGCCCATTAATAGCCCATAGTCTAATTTCCACAAGTGTCGTTCTTTTGTCCAAACCCCAATTATGGTACAAAGCCCAATTACCCAATTTTAATATTTTTAGTCAAACATCACGATTACTTCGGCATAAATAAGCATAATAATAACTTAGCTACGAGACATTAAATTAAAAAGGTTGAATATAACTTACAATGATTAAAAATAGCGTAGCGTTACACGGACAGAATTTCGACTTACACCCTTACAACATTCGCTAACATACCCTTATTATTAGGATTAAAATTAAAATTAAAATTAAAATTATAATATATATATATATTTTTACGTATGATGAAAAGAAAATAAAGTAAATAATCCGTCAAATTGCATGGCCTTTTATAGGTAGATTTCTGATTTTGTGGGCTCCGCGAGTGCGGACTTTTTGGTCTTCAAAGCTCCGCGAGTGCGGAGCTGTGGAATCTAGCTCACACAAGTTTGGATCTTAGTCTGCCGACGGATTTAATTATATAAATATCATATAAATATATAATTTATATAATTAATTATATATTATATTATATTTATATACATAATTAATTTGTAACTTTCAGACCGTTGCGTCGTACGTTGAAAGCTGGTTCATGTCTCGGTTCCGGATTTTTGAACGTCCTTTCGTATAATTTAATATCTTGTACTTTGTGTTTTGCAACTTGTACTCTTGTCATTTTTAGACGTTTCTCATAAATAATTTGAACCACTTTAATTGTACTTTGTACTTTGTACTTTGTACTTTTGAGTTTTTTGGTCGTTTGCGTCTTCAATTCGTCGAATCTGTCTTTTGTCTTCACCTTTTAATATTTAAACAAATATTCCTTGTAAATAGGACAACTACAACTAAAAGCTTGTCTTTCTTGAGGGATAATGCGATGAAATATATGTTCATTTTTAGCATTATCAAATATTCCCACACTTGAGCGTTGCTTGTCCTCAAGCAATATAGTCTTGAATAAAAACATACTAGAATCACTTCTTTATTCTTCACACTTTGTACATCAGTGATTTCATTACGGTGGTATGAACAATGATAGTAACGTTGTGGTTTACAGTCCCACATGACTAGAAAAATTTAGATCCTTTAAGGAAATTGGATCTTTATGAAAACATTTGATCTTTTTGAAAATTCAATCTAGCTTTTACCCTAGATAAGTTTTCCGGAATAACCCTTCACCGGTGTTTGCAAATTCTTTTTGTGGGTTTGGTGAGTTTCAGATTTGAAAATTTTAGCTCAAAACTTGCAGTTTTGTGTCACCCACTTGCTAACCTTGTATTGGGAAAGCAACACGTCCAGTATACTTGCTCCGTATATTACCTTTCGGTAAACTACCGTCCGGTTGTAAAGGAAAGCGTTGAACAAGCAACTGTTAAGGCAATGTCCCCTGACATGCTTTTAATTATGGTCTATAACGTGTCGGATGCAATTACTATCCTTGGTAGGAGCAATAGTAAAGCTCACCCTTATAATTTTCCGGTCTGGCACAAGGTCCTGTCTTTGACCTTGCTATGCAACCACTGTTCTTACGGTTGACACCCGATTTGGTTCAGGTGACCTAATGAATTCCAGGTGAATTCCTAAGATTTTACGTTCAATGGTAATGAACGCATTGAAAATGGGTTTTCAGAAAACAAATCGGTTTGCAATTTTGATCAAAATATTTTCTCGTTCAAGCTCGAGTTTAGATATCATCGAATTCCATGAGTTTGTAATTCTCAATCTTTAAGGTCAATCTCTAGGATTGAGTAATATCAGGCTTAAAAGCTGATTTTTGATCTTTAAGGAGATTATCCTTTTCTGGGGATCTGATTCATTAGTCTTATCAAGCTAATTTGCACGGCGTCCTCCCCATTTTACGAGACAGATCATCTCATGGTTAGGATAAGTCTGACCACTTGGCGACCCTGTTTGATGCTGAGGTCCGTGGATTTCCTGCTGATTTTAGTGATGACTTTTCTAGATTTTTTGTCAACCTACAGCTGGTCTGGACGATAACTTCATGACCTAAATCAAGAAGCGCGTTTCTTTTTCGGAAGACTTTACTTCCTTTTAATAATGGAATTGATTCATCGTGTAGATCCATTTTTCTTACAGTAAATCGGGTAAAACTGTTTAGTTTAGTCCAAAGCAAAAGTATCATTAATTATTTGTTACAAAAATATGTGACTTATGTTTTAAATAACTTGGTAAATTTTCCCACACTTGGCTTTTATTTTCTTTTATTTGCCTTTTTATTGTCCTCTATTCTATTTTAAATGAATTCTAACATTTTGGTTTGTTTCTCAATTTATGTCCTTTCCGAGGTAATAATAATTTCGGTGTTAACACCTAGTTTTATCGTTCATAAATATGTATAAACATGATTTTGAATTCATTTAATTGAAAATTTTGAAAATTTTTACTAGAAGTGGGTAGTCAGTATATAAGACTATGGCTGTTCTTTGTTATCAGAGAGCACTAGATTCTAATACAACTACTATGTTACTAGTATTTTTAATGGTAACCAAGTGTTTAAGTTAAAAATTTTAAAAATCCGAAAGAATTTAACCCCTTCCCACACTTAAGATCTTGCAATGCCCTCATTTGCAAGAAATCAGTAACAATTTAAATTATTGAGGATGATTAGCGTAGAAAAATAATTAAATTTTACCAAAGTTTCCAAACGTATTGGCGTTTGTTTGATGAATGATAAATGGTGCACATCATTTGTTCATTCTGTCTTGTTGTTACATCACATTTGTTTTTCATTTTTGTCGTCAAAAGTACTAGTTTTTGCTGAACTTAATGCCAGTCTTTGAAAATGCGCTGTTTTACCCTGTTTTGTACATGAGATAAACTACAAACACATATATACATATTTTTGAAGTTGGGTTTTCACACAAAATTCAAAAATTATTAAAATCTAATAAAGTTAGAAAATTATAAAAGCTATTATAATAATAAAATAAGAAATAAGAAATAAGAAAATTAAGAATTAGTAACATTACAATAAAATAAACAAAAATAGAAAATTACGGATGAGGAGGATGGTTCCAGTATGGGTCCCAAGCGTATCCATAGATGCTGTAAAATGCTTGGGCCGGGTCATATGTAGGATATGGTGGTCGGCTCTCTAAAGTCCAAGGAGCAAATTCGGGCATAACGGTAGGAATGTAGTCTCTACCTACGTGTGTACAATGACTTATGATTTGGCTTTGATGATACTGCCAATCTTGAAATGCTTTTTGTCTAGCCATTTCATACTCGTGTCGAGCCATAAAAATTTGCATTTCCGTCATTGGATTACCCCCTCCCGGTTGACCTTGCTGTTGATCTCTCTCAACCTGTGGATGCCTGCCATCATAACGTGCTACTGCGTTGTTTCGTTTCTTTAAGACCTTAGCACCATGATAAACACGCAAATCTATTCTATCGCTGGGTTCTGGTTCTGCCATTAATATTCCCCCCCCCCCCCCCCCGACTTCTATCCACACCAAGATATTCAGCAATTAAAGTAATAAATATACCACCTCCTATTATGCTACCACGCCTCATACCCCTATCCATAGTCAATAAATAATAACCCACACAAAAAGGTATACTTACAGCACTCTGTGGGTCTCGAATACACATGTGGTAAAACAAATCCTGTTCATTTACCTTTTCCTTATTCTTACCTCGTTGTGTAATCGAATTGGCTAAAAACCTATGGATTACTCTTAATTCAGCTCTATCAATATCAAGATAAGAGTATAATCCCCCCTGGAATTGGCGATGGCTAGTCATCCTACTCCATACGTCATTCGTATCAAAATTCTCATCCACCCTCCTACCATAAACTATTAACCTCTGACAATCATAAGATGCTAGCTCCTCGGGCGTATATATACGTAAAGCCCGAGCCATATCTAGTAAAGACATATGGCGCATCTCCCCTCCTAATAAAAATCTAAGAAAACTACGATCGGTTAAAGTATCTACCCGATCATTTATTTCAATAGTACATAATAACTCTATACACCATTCTCTATACACAGGTCTATGCATGTTGAATAAACTTACCCAATCACTAAAAGTAGAATTACCATACCTTTGAGTAAGTAATTCCCTGATTGGGTCGGCCAATTCCACTACCTCTAATGGTTCCCAATCTATAACTCTGGGTACCTCAACATTATTAGACACAAGGTTGTGCAGGTTCTTTTGATATTTTGGATAGTCTATCCAATATCTATCAAATCTCAAATTCGGATGTAAATCTGCCTCATGAATGTTTGAATATGAAACAATTGGGTGAGGCATATCTTGTCGGTATTGGTTATTAATTTCCTGTTGATCTGCATCTTTCGGAGGAGCATTGCGAGCCTGGGATGAAGATTCACCCCTTTCAGTCTGCAAAATATATCAAACACAATTTTTGTGCATCCAAATATGCATTAGTTTTAGCAAAATCATAAATCTAAACAATTTCAATGACATGTTTAATCCATATTAAACTCTATACACATTTTCAAAATATTAACAATTCTACACTTTTACAAATATACTTTTACAAAAATGTATACAAAGTTCCTTCGCATTTATCTTTTAAAACATGTCAAAAACAATCATTATAACAATTAAATAAGTTCCTCATGGCATTCATATCAATTAAATCAAGTTTATGCAATTTTGGTTCAAAAAGTCCACTTTAATCTTCATAAATCATGTTTAGGATCAAAGTTTTGATCATTTAGCAACCTAAACATGTTACACTACTCAATTTAGCATAAACTAACAACAAAATTCGGCCATAACCTGTTTATATCAAAAAGCCCTAATTTTGCTCAAGAACACAAACCCTAGATTATTCAAAAATTGAAGTTCAAAGCTTCTAATCATGTTAAATAGCATCAATCTAGGTTATACAAGCATAATACCCAAACAATTGAAGCATTATTACACTAGAAAGCATCAAAATTGAATTAGGCATAAAATTGTTCAAGAACACTAAAAATTCGGATTAAATGGTGTTTAGGTGTAGAAATTTACCGATTTCCTTGAGTAATTTCTTGATAATAGTCTCCTCATTGTGATTTTATGAAAGATTTGATGAAAAATGGTGAAAAATTGCGAATTTGGGCGATTTTTTTCGTGGGTTTTTCGCAGAAAATGGGTATGTGTGTGTACAAACTGGTCTGTTCGATCAGTTTTATTTTTTTTTTGGGTTTTTTTACCTCCGTGAGTGCGGTGGTGTGGCCATTTAAACCTCCGCGAGTTGCGGTGGTTTTTTTTTTTTTTTTTTATAAAACCTTATAACTTTATAAAACATAAAATTAATTTAAAAATTAAAATTTTGTTTCTTTTTAGGATGAGGGCGTTTCGGATCGATGTCCTAGTCCATCCCTTGACAAAAATTTTAAAATTTGTCATTTTTAAGCGCGGTTTTAAAAGCAAAGATTTTTGGGTTTTTTTTAATGTTTTTGGCTTACTTTAGTTCAATAAGATTAAAAATAATGATAATAAAAGTTCTCGTCCCTCCCTCGGGTAAAGCAATTTCGGTTCAATGACCTAGTCTTCAACTCACGACGAATTTTAAAAATCATATTTTTAACTTAGCGAAATAAAGTAAATTTTTGTTTTTAAATTCACACCAAACTTAAATTTAAAATGCATAAAATTAAAAATTCATATTAAAAATTCACACCAAACTTAAATTATATTTTTATTTTTATACATACAAACTTATATTAAAAATATTAATTTTTCAAATATTTATAATTTTAAATATATTGATTTAAAAATTTTACAATATTTTAATATTAATTTTAAAAACAAAGTAAAATTAAAATTAAAAATCTTTTTGGTCTTTTATCCCACTTTAATCAATCAAATATTATCAAAAATATACGCCCTTCTTTTCGGTAAAGTAATTTCGGTTCAACGACCTAATTTAACTCATGACGAATTTTTGAAATATTTTGGTTGAATGATTAAAGATATTTATACCTTAAGAATAAACGGTAAATTTCGCAGTGATGTAATAAATTTTTGTATGATATCAATAATTTCGGTCGCAAGACCTAATTTTATCGAATACCAATTTAATACTTTATAGCGAACAATTTAGCGTTTATTATCAAAAGGTTAAAAATAAAAATAAAAATAAAAACTGTACATACTTACCTGTGAAATAGATTTCTTAGTGATATGCTCTAGTCCACTCATAAGATAGTCGGACTAATTGGTTTTCCATAGCTACATAGGCGTAACCTCGAGCATTCAAAGTTTTTTCTTCTAAACATATGAACGGTCCGTCTCTGCATAAAGTAACAAATTCGGTATTGGAATATGTCTGATTCGTCGAGCATTTTCCTTCGTGTGACCATTTTCCGCATTTGTGACATCTTTCAAGGTGTCGTGCTCTCCTTTTGGCTGCGGATTTTGATTTTCCTTTACCAAATTGTAACTTATTATTTTCGCATCTGGATTCTTTTCTTACTCCGTCCAATTTACTTCTGATTAATGATACTATTTCACTTGGAAGAGTGTCATTATTACGTTTAGTGATCAAAGCGTGTAGCATTAGACCATGGTTTAGTTCACAGGAAGTCTTCATCTCGTAAAACCTAAAAAAAAATAAAAATTCAGAATGGGGGGAGAAGACTAGTTCTTTAGGGTCTGCTAGGGAAATACCATTCGGGTTTCATTTTCGAGAACTACACGAAAACAGAAAATCTAACTCTAACAGAAATACATATTATCCTTTAAAAACTTGATTCTCCCCACACTTAGTTAGTTGTGGTGTCGAAATTGTGATTAACTTCGTTGTCAACTTCCATTGGACTATCTATGTAATGTTTAACTCTGTGACCATTAACCTTAAATTCAATCCCATTTGAATTTATCAATTCTACTGTTCCATATGGGAAAACTCTTTTGACTATAAATGGTCCAGACCATCTTGATTTCAATTTTTCAGGAAATAGCTTGAATCGTGAATTGAAAAGAAGAACTCTGTCTCCTTCTTTAAATTCTTTTGAACTTCTGATTCTTTTATCATGCCATTTCTTCGTTCTTTCCTTATAGATTAATGAATTTTCGTATGCTTCTTGTCTTAATTCTTCTAATTCGTTTAGTTGACTTAATCGTAGACGTCCAGCTTCATGTAAATCAAGATTACATGTCTTCAAAGCCCAAAATGCTTTGTGTTCAATTTCTACTGGAAGATGACATGCTTTTCCGTAAACGAGTCTAAAAGGTGTGGTTCCAATTGGAGTTTTGTAGGCTGTTCTAAAAGCCCAGAGTGCATCCTCCAATTTAATGGACCATTCCTTCGGATTTGATCCTACGGTTTTCTCTAGAATACGTTTTAATGCTCGGTTGGTATTTTTAACTTGTCCACTTGTCTGTGGATGATAAGCAGTGGAGATTTTATGAGTTACTCCATATCTTTTGAGAACTTTCTCAAGTTGATTATTACAAAAATGAGTACCCCGATCACTTATTAAAGCTTTCGGTGTTCCAAACCTAGCAAAAAGGCGTTTTAAAAAGTTGACTACAACTCGTGCATCGTTAGTTGGGAGAGCTTGTGCTTTAACCCATTTAGATACATAATCAATGGCAACGAGAATATATAGATTATTATGAGATTTTGGAAATGGACCCATAAAGTCAATACCCCAAATGTCAAATACTTCACATACTTGAATGATATTTTGTGGCATTTCATCACGTTGACTTATTTTTCCGGCCCTTTGACATACATCACAGGATTTGCAAAGAAGGTATGCGTCTTTGTAAATTGTAGGCCAATAGAATCCAGTATCGTAAACTTTTCTTGCTGTTAGTTGAGGCCCATAATGCCCTCCTGTTGGTCCTGTGTGACAATGGTTTAAGATTTTACTAGCTTCATCTCCGAATACACATCGGCGTATTATTCCATCGGGACAGCTTTTAAACAAATGTGGATCTTCCCAGAAATAGTGTTTTATATCACTAAAGAATTTCTTTCGTTTTTGGTACGACAATCCTTTTTCAAGGAATCCACATACTAAATAGTTTGCATAGTCTGCAAACCATGGAATTTCATTATAATCTATCTTCAATAGATATTCATCAGGAAAGTTATCTTGTTTGGCCGATTCATTTAGAACTTCTAATTCAGGATTTTCAAGACGAGAAAGATGATCAGCGGCGAGATTTTCTGCACCTCTTTTATCTCGGATTTCAATATCAAACTCTTGTAAGAGTAAGATCCAACGGATTAATCTTGGTTTAGCATCTTGTTTTGAAAATAGGTATCAAAGAGCAGAATGATCAGTATAGACCACTGTTTTAGCTAGAACGAGATATGAACGAAATTTGTCAAAAGCAAAGACAATAGCAAGGAGTTCTTTTTCAGTAGTTGTGTAATTTGTTTGTGCTCCTTGTAGCGTCTTACTAGCATAATATATAGGTTGAAATCGTTTTTCAATCCTTTGTCCTAAAACGGCTCCCATTGCAAAATCACTTGCATCGCACATTAGTTCAAATGGTAGATTCCAATTTGGAGTTATCATGATTGGCGCATTAGTGAGTTTTTCTTTAAGTATATTAAAAGATTTGATGCATTCATCTGAAAAGATGAATGGAGCATCCTTTTCTAGGAGTTTATTCATAGGAGTGGCAATTTTAGAAAAATCTTTTATGAAATGTCGGTAAAAACCGGCAAGCCCTAGAAAACTCCTAACTCCTCTAACATTGGTGGGATATGAAAGATTAGCAATTACATCTACTTTAGCTCTATCCACTTCAATTTCTTCCTTTGAAATTTTATGTCCAAGAACGATGCCTTCTTTAACCATGAAATGGCATTTCTCCCAATTAAGTACTAGATTTGATTGTTCACATCTAATAAGCATTCATTCAAGATTAACTAGACATGATTCAAAAGTATCACCGAAGACTGAAAAGTCATCCATGAAAACTTCCATGCATTCTTCTATCATGTCGTGAAAAATCGCCATCATGCACCTTTGAAAGGTTGCAGGGGCATTGCAAAGTCCAAATGGCATGCGTTTGTAAGCAAAAGTACCATAAGGGCACGTGAATGTGGTTTTATCTTGATCCTCGGGTGCTATTGGAATTTGAAAATATCCGGAAAAACCATCAAGAAAACAATAGTAACTATTTCCGGCTAATCTTTCCAACATTTAATCAATGAAAGGTAAGGGAAAGTGATCTTTTCTGGTGGCGTCATTTAATTTTCTATAATCTATACAAACACGCCATCCTGTTACAGTCCTAGTAGGAATAAGCTCATTTTTCTCATTTGTGATGACAGTCATGCCACCCTTCTTAGGTACGCATTGAACTGGGCTTACCCATGGACTATTAGAAATTGGATAAATTAAACCTGCATCTAGCAGTTTAATAATTTCTTTCTTAACAACATCTTGCATATTAGGATTTAGTCTTCGTTGGCGTTGCACATACGTTTTATGACCTTCTTCCATAAGGATTTTATGTGTGCAATACGAAGGACTTATTCCTTTAATATCATGAATCTTCCATGCAATGGCTGGTTTATGAGCTTTTAGCACAGAAATGAGTTGAGATTTTTCATTTTCAGTAAGAGAAGACGATATTATTACAGGTAATTCAGATTCACCATGTAAATAAGCGTATTCCAAATGGTTTGGAAGTGGCTTTAACTCTAATGTCGGAGGTTCTTCTATCGATGATTAGTATCGATATCTGTCTTCTTCTTTTAGCATTTGAATTTCTTCTGTTGTTGGTTCATATCCATTAGCCATAAGTGTAGCTAACATTTCAGTTTCATCAATTGGTTCAGTACCTTCTCCTAAAGAACATTCTCCTGTTCCTTGTAATTCTAGAAATTCTTCTAACAATTCTGCATGTGATTCTATAGTTTGAATATAATAACATGTATCATCTGCAGATTGCGGTTGTTGCATGGCTCTATCAACTGAAAAGGTAACACTCTCGTCCTCTATACTTAGGGTCAGTTTCTTACCGAACACGTCTATTATTGCTTTAGCTGTGTTTAAGAATTTTCTTCCTAATATGAGAGGTACTCGAGAATCTTCTTCCATATCCAGAATAACAAAATCTACTGGAAATACTAAAGTACCAACTTTAACTAGCATGTTCTCCATTATCCCTCTAGGATATTTCACTGATCTATCGGCTAGTTGTATGCTTATTGATGTTGGTTTTAATTCTCCAAGGTCTAGTTTAGCGTATAGTGAATACGGCATTAAATTTATACTAGCACCTAAGTCTGCCAATGCTTCTATTGAACTAAGACTACCCAGAAAACATGGAATTGTGAAACTTCCTGGATCAGATAGTTTTTCTGGTATCTTATTCAACAGCACTGCTGAACAATTAGCATTCATAGTAACAGCCGAGAGTTCTTCCATTTTCTTTCTATTCGTGATTAGATCTTTCAGAAATTTAGCATATCTAGGCATTCCTGAAATCACATCAATGAAAGGAAGATCTACATTTATCTGTTTAAACATATCCAAGAATTTGGATTGCTCAGCTTCAAGTCTCTCTTTTTTCATTTTACTCGGGTAAGGAAGTGGTGGTTGGTATGGTTTAACATAAGGTTTAGCTTTAACTGTGTTATCTTCATTAACCTTTTCAACTACCGGTTCTTTTTCCTTATCTTGAGCAGGTTGTGGTTCTTGTGTAGTAGGAATAGCTTCATCAGAAATTACAGGTATTTCAGGTGGTTTAAGTGTAATACCACTTCTTGTGGTAATGGCTTTAGCTGTTTCATTCCGGGGGTTAGCATTTGTATCACTAGGTAGACTTCCCGGTTTTCTTTCACCTATTAACCTTGCTAGGTTACTTACTTCTTGTTCCAAATTTTGAATAGAAGCTTGTTGATTTCTAAATGCTTGAGCATTTTGTTCATTGGTTTGTTTCTGAGATGTGAAAAACTGTGTTTGAGATTCAACTAGCTTCGTCATCATATCTTCTAAATTTGTCTTTTTATCATCGGTTTGTGGTGGTTTGTTTTGAAAATTAGGTCTTTGCTGATTGTAAGTATTATTAGATACTTGTTGATTGCTAGGACCTTGTTGGTTGTTGTATGGAACATTTCGATTATAATTCTGGTTTTGATTGTAAATCAGTCTTGGCGGTTGATAATTATTCTGATAATTATTTCCAGGCCTTTGGTTTAGATATGAAACATTCTCTCTTTATTCCATTGTTAGTTCAATACTGAGACAATCTTTTGTCAAATGTGGTCCTCCACACTGCTCACAACTAATTCGTATTGAGTGAATATCTTTAGTCATCTTTTCCATTCGTCTCTCGACAGCATCTATCTTTGCAGAAATGGAATCTAAGTCATGGCTAGAATCGGCTCTAGCTGCTTTAGATGATCTAACGATATCTTTTTCTTTGTGCCACTCATGTGAGTGGGAAGCAGTGTTATCAATAATTTTATAAGCATCAGTTTCTGTTTTCTTCATAATGGAACCACCAGCTGCTATATCGATGTCTTTCCTTGTAGTGATGTCGCATCCTTGGTAGAATATTTGTACTATTTGACAAGTGTCTAAACCATGTTGCGGACATCCTCTCATTAACTTTCCAAATTTGGTCCATGCCTCATATAGAGTATCATTTGGTTTTTGTGTGAAGTAACAATTTCTCCTTGAAGTCTTACGGCTTTAGATGCCGGAAAGAATTGTTTAAGAAATTTTTCAACTAAAACGTCCCATGTATCAATCGCCCCTTCAGGTAACGATTCTAACCAATCTTTGGCTTCTCCCTTTAAAGTCCAGGGAAATAACATGAGATATATCTGTTCATCCTCAACTTCTCTTATTTTAAATAGAGTGCAGATCCTATTAAAGGTACGAAGATGTTCATTTGGATCTTCCTTCGGCGCCCCACTAAATTGGCATTGATTAGTCACCATATGTAGAATTTGTTCTTTGATTTCATAATCTGGCGCATTAATGTCTGGATGAGTAATTGCGTGACCTTGGCCAGTGCGTTTAGCTCTCATTCGATCTTCCATACTTAGAGGTTCCAGATTCTCCATGATTGAATTTGTTGAATCTGAATCACTAGAGGATTCTAATTTAATGGTTGGTTCCTCAACAATCTCTGTTTGAATGATTGGTGGTTCCGGTCGAAAGATTAATGGTTCAGAATCTATGAATTGTCCCTGAATATTCTCCGGATTCTCAATTGTGAGGTCGGGTTCAAAAAATGGATTATCGGAAATTTGAATTGGAGTACTTGGTCGACTGGATGACGATTCTAAAGAAAAATCAACGACGACAATATTTGCGAGATGTCTTGATCGAGTTACAGGTGGTGAACGTACAAAAGGTGGTGAACGTTTTGCTCGGTGCATTCACTGAATATCCTATTAGTTTTTAAAAAGAAAGAAAAATTATATAAATTATCCAATTAATAGACTTTTCTGATTTTGCCCACGTTTCGAATAGCCAAAAGATGCAGCAGAGGGGCAGGATTCGTTTGGTCTCAATATAATTGAGTACTGTTTGGCTCCAATAACCCGGTCCACGTACAAATCCAACTATTACTACGAACCAGAAAATTTTGATGTCTATCAATTTAACCGCTTAAAATAATTTTTCGTTTGAAATTTAAAGAAATATTAGATAAGAAATAGAGAAAATTCTAAGTCCAAAAAACTAGAACGGCGAGAAATAAGAGAGAAAAAGAGCGCGTCGAAAAATGTCGGTGAATAAAAGATAAGAAAGTAGCGCGTCGAAACTTAAAAAGAAACTAAAATTTGTAGCGTCGTAAAATTCTAAAGCACCTAAATCTTAGTCTAAGAAAAAGCACTTAAGGGATTTTACGGCAAATCTTAAAAATCTAGAAATAAAATAACTACGGCAAAAAACTATGTCTTAAATTAAATACGAGCGAAAAAAAATTTAAAAATATTACAAGAAATGATTAAAAAGGTACGAAATATAAAAAATAAAACTAAAGTTTATGAAAATATAATTTTTATAAAAATATTATTTTTATATTATTTATTTTATAATTTATTAAAACTTAATATAACTTAAAAATACAAATTAAAATAAAACTAAAACTAATTTTATTTAATTAAAATCCTAATTATTAATAATAATAAAATTTTAAACCCTAATTTCGTATTAATTGCAGTCCAAGGTTTGACCTGTCAGAAGACCTCCGCGAGTGCGGTATGGTCCAGTTCAAATACTCCGCGAGTCGCGGAGGGTTCAATTTCAGCTCAAAAGGGGTCGATTTTTACAGGTTCAGTTTTTTTATATATATTTTTATTTTTTTACTTTTTATATTATACATAAAATATAAATATAACTTAAATAAAAATTTAATTTTAAAACTAAAATAAAAATACTTATAAATATTATAAACTCTTAAAAATATAAATGTATTTTTCTTTCTTTTTGAATTTTTATATTTTTATTATTTTTAAAACTTATATTTATAAAAAGAACTTAACAAAAACTTTTATAAAAAGTTTTTATTTTTTTATTTTTAGCGTTGCGCTTTCGGCGTTTATGTTCCCCGGCAGCGGCGCCAAAAATACTTGATGTTATGCGAGGTGTATATGAAATAGCTTATATTTTACTAGGAAAAACTATTAAATACGATACAATTTTACACAACATATTTATTTATTTATATAATGGATATACTTAAACCTTGCTACAACACTTATAGGCAGTGTACCTAATCGTACAGTAGTGTAGTTTTTAGTAAGTCTGGTTCGTTCCACAGAGAAATCTTTAAACAAAGCTTAACGCTATATTAGTTTTAATTTATAAAAATACAAATATATATATAAGTAATATTATTATTATAAAGGGGGGTTTTTACCGTTTAATGACCGGTTTGTCGATTTTAAAACTTTAGTCGCAGTTAAAACCTAATGTAAAATATTAAAAATAAATACAACTTAATTTAAAGCGTAAAGTAAATAACGATAATGAAATTGCAATAAATAAAAGTGCGATAAAATAAAATTACGATAATTAAAGAGTACGATAATTAAAAGTGCAATTAAATACAATGACAATAAATAAAAATGTGATAATTAGAAGTGCAATTAAATATGAAAATAAAGGAATTATGCTTATTTAAACTTTCGTAATCATGATGTTTGACGTGTTGATTTTAGTTTATTCCCATGGGTTAATTGTCCTTTGTTCTGGATTATTCAATTTGTCCGTCTGGTTTTTGTCCATAACAGTCCATCAGTCATATATATAAAGTGCGAGTATCCTCGTCAAATTATCCTTATACCCGAAGTCAAATATTCCAACTAATTGGGGACTTAAACTGTAACAAGGTCTTAATACTTTGTTTAATAATTACACCAGGATATCGACTGCGTTTAATCCAAGGTTTTAATACTTTGTTATCAATTATGCCAAGTGTCCTTGTACATAATTTCAACCCTGTTTTAATAATTCTAGTGACTATTAATCCATTCCCGTGTCCGATTAAATGAACGATTATTTGTACATATAAATATCCCGCCCATCGTGTCCGATCGAGTGTATATGGTTATTTATAGGGACGTCCAATTGTAAATCTTTATATTAAAATTAACAAACTATCATTTAGTTAAACAAATATAAAGCCCATTAATAGCCCATAGTCTAATTTCCACAAGTGTCGTTCTTTTGTCCAAACTCCAATTATGGTACAAAGCCCAATTACCCAATTTTAATATTTTTAGTCAAACATCACGATTACTTCGGCATAAATAAGCATAATAATAACTTAGCTACGAGACATTAAATTAAAAAGGTTGAACATAACTTACAATGATTAAAAATAGCGTAGCGTTACACGGACAGAATTTCGACTTACACCCTTACAACATTCGCTAACATACCCTTATTATTAGGATTAAAATTAAAATTAAAATTATAATATATATATATATATATATATATATATATATATATATATATATATATATATATATATATATATATATATATATATATATATACGTATGATGAAAAGAAAATAAAGTAAATAATCTGTCGAATTGCATGGCCTTTTATAGGTGGATTTCTGATTTTGTGGGCTCTGCGAGTGCGGCCTTTTTGGTCTTCAAAGCTCCGTGAGTGCGGAGCTGTGGAATCCAGCTCACACAAGTTTGGATCTTAGTCTGCCGACGGATTTAATTATATAAATATATAATTTATATAATTAATTATATATTATATTATATTTATATACATTATTAATTTGTAACTTTCGATCCGTTGCGTCGTACGTTGAAAGCTGGTTCATGTCTCGGTTCCGGATTTTTGAACGTCCTTTCGTATAATTTAATATCTTGTACTTTGCGTTTTGCAACTTGTACTCTTGTCATTTTTAGACGTTTCTCATCAATAATTTGAACCACTTTGATTGTACTTTGTACTTTTGAGCTTTTTGGTCGTTTGCGTCTTCAAGTCGTCGAATCTGTGTTTTTGTCTTCACTTTTTAATATTTAAACAAATATTCCTTGTAAATAGGACAACTGCAACTAAAAGCTTGTCTTTCTTGAGGGATAATGCGATGAAATATATGTTCGTTTTTAGCATTATCAGCGCCAAAAACTTGATGTGCAAGCAGAGGGGTATGAAATAGTTATATTTTTACTACGAAATACTACGAAATACTACACAGGCTTTATTAATTTACGGATGGGATATACCTAAACCTTGCTACAACACTTATAGGCAGTGTACCTAATCGTAGAGTAGTGTAGTTTTTAGTAAGTCCGGTTCGTTCCACAGGGAGCTAGCTGAGTTTAACGCTATATTTTTAAAAACTATATTTGTATAAAATATATATAATTATATATAGTAATATTATAAAAGGGGGTTTTTACCGTTTAATGACCGGTTTGTCGATTTTAAATTTTAAGCGTAAAGATAAATGACGATAATATAAATGACAGAATTTAAATTGCGATAAAGTAAATTGCAGTAATTAAAATGACAATAAAAAAGGTACGATGAAATATGAAATAAAAGTATTATGCTTATTTAAACTTCCGTAATCATGATGCTCGACGTGTTGATTTTAATTTATTACCCGGGTTAATTGTCCTTTGTCCTGTATTATTTGATACCTATTTGGTTTTTATCCATAATAGTCCATCGGACATAATTATAAAATGCTCGTCAAATTAACCTTATTCCCGAAGTCAAATATTCCAACTAATTAGGGATTCGAACTGTAACAAGGTTTTAATACTTTGATAATAATTACACCAGGTTATCGACTGCGCGTAATCCAAGGTTTTAATACTTTGTTAACAATTACACCAATTATCCTTGTATGTAATCCACCCCTGTTTTAATGAGATATGAATATTAATTTATCCACTTGATCAGAATGAATAATCAATTACCCAACCCGAATAATTAATTAAATGATCGTAAAAGATGTCGTATAAACGTCACTAAATAGGACATACATAATCATTTTAATAATTATTAGATTAACTAATTTGAAGATAGGTTCGACAGGTTCCAATGAGTTGTCGCTCAATTAGACAATACCCATTATCTATTAATAGTCATAGTCCAATGTCCACAAGTGTCGGTCTTTTGTCCAAACCCAAATTATGGTACAAAATCCAATAACCTCGTCTTAATATTTAGTCTAACATCACGATTACTTCGGATCAAATAAGCATAATAATAACTTAGTTACGAGACATTAAATTAAAAAGGAAGAACATAGCTTACAGTGGTGATTAATCGCGTAGCGTTACACGGACAGAGTTCCGACTTAAAACCCGTAAAACATTCCTTACAATAACCCAATTATTATTAAACTTAAATTAAAATTAAAATTATAAATATATATATTTATGTTACAGATGAAGAGAAAAGAAAACGAGATATCAAATACATCGAATTCGCTGGCTTTTATAGATGTGGCCTCATAATTGAAGCCATGCGATCGCATGGAAATGCTTCTTCTAGGCCATGCGATCGCATGGCCAGCTGGATCCAGGTCAATCTCTTTTGTTTCTAGCTTGTCGACGTTTTATTTAAATATATATAATATATAAATAATTTATATAATTATTTAAATATTATATTATATTCTTGTGCATAGTAGACTTGTAATTTTTAGTCCGATGTGCATTGATAGTTGCCTCAGGTCCCGGTTCTGGATTTTCGAACGTCCTTGCGTACTATTTAATATCTTGTACTTTGCATTTTGCGACTTGTACTTTTGTAATTTTGAAACGTTTCTCATCAATATTTCGAACCACTTAGATTGTACTTTGTACATTTGAGCTTTTTGGTCATTTGCGTCTTCAAATCGTCGCTTTCTTCTTTTGTTTTCGCACTTATTTATTTAAACGAATATTACATAAAAATAGAACAATTTCAACTAAAAGCTTTACATATTGGAAGGATAGTGTGCCTAAATATATGTTCATTTGGAGCACTATCAGTTATTTATATCATATGAACAATGATTCTATGAAAATCTAACCTAGATGTATCATGAACCCTAGAATTGTCCAAAGTTAAATTAGTGCATAGATAGGCATCATTACAATCGTTTCTAAGTTATTCTCAATAACAATTTTGATTGTTTGCATTAATTTGGATTTTGGGACATTCTAGTTAGGGTTTCTTCACAACATTAGTGAAGAGTTCATCATACAAACATAATTGAATGCTAGGAAAGCAAGGATTAATCATACCGAGAGTAGGAATTGAGATGGAAGGAATGCGTGTTCTTTTGTGTGCGGTTAATCTCCTCAGTCGTGCAGAGAGTATTTGTTTTGAAGTGAGTTTGAATGAGATGAAGAGTGAGGGTTTTATTTAATTTAAAATAGAGTCAGACCACACACGGTCGAAGCACGGTCGACCGTGGTGTTGGCCGTGGGAGAACTTCCAGACGTTAGAAACAGGTTTCTATGGTCGAGTCTGCGGTCAGCCGTGATGCAACCGTGGATCTCCTGATGACGAATTTCTTCACTTCTTCTTCTCTTGAGCGCGTTTTGACGATTCTTATGTTCTATAGAATACTTGAGGACAAGTTTTGTAATAACCCTGATTTTTTCGTTACTTCCGTTAACCTTCCGTTAGTTTATTTAACGGCGATTATTTAACTCTTATGTGTTTTTGTGTAATAAATGCATACTTGATCTTCGGAGGGTTACAATAATTAATATGGGTTGATATTAATTCAAATAAATATTTTGGATAATGAAATACGATAAAAACGATACGATTTTGATAATAGCTTTTTGAGCAACGAAACGCTCAGGTTTATTTTAATAATTAATTTTATAAATTATTAACTTTTTAAAATATTTAATTTATTGGGTTTTTAATAAATTAAGCGATTGGTTGCGTTTAACGATCGGGTTAGCGTTTCGGGCCTGCGGTACGACTAAACGACACTTAAAACGGACCACGATTACACGGAATTGCAAAACGAGAGCCGGAACCCCCCCACTTGGGCCATTCGGCCGACCCCTCCCCCATTCCCCCTTATTTTTCTATTTTGGGCTTATTTGCACTAGTGTGGTGTTTAAAGTTAGGCCCTAACTAATTATATTTAACAAGCAAATAATAGAAACCCTTCCCCATTTTTTTTAGTCGACTTTTTGGCTCCCTCCCTCTCCCTTGCTGCCGTCGATCACCATCACCACTACCACCATCAATTTTCAATTTTTAGAGCAAGCCTTGAACACGAAAGTTACAATTCTCGATCTCCTCTACGCGTTGGTATAATTCTATTAGCGATCTAAGGTAGCATTACTCGGCTATAAACCGTACAATAAAATTGTTCACTTTTCAATCCGAGCTTTATTCAAAGGTGAGTCTACAGTCCCACTTTTTACATGTTTTCAGGGATGAGAATACACGCTGTTGTACTTACATTTTCAAATGCTTTTGTATTGACATGAGTACTATATATGCATATTGAGTTTGTTCAAAAAGCCTCTAGCTTGAATACTTTTAATACCATCGGTGTAAGCACAATTTAGATGGACGGATCCGTTAGGTTAACAACCTCGCCCAAACAATATTAACCGTGGCGCATTTACTTTGAACATTAAATACATTTGAACAAGTGTATAACATTTTAGGAGGTAAAGGCGGGTATAGTGGCTTCTATACTCGGGTCATTGCTAGTATTCAGGTGCTCATATTATGCAAACGTTTTGCGACTTTGTGTTGTACTTGTAAAATCTCGTGGTCAAGGAAATTAAACTATTTTTCTGATAACTATTTTCAGATACTTTTATACTTTTAAACCTGTAGATTCACCAACATTATTTGTTGACCTGTTTTTGCTTGTTGTTATTCTCAGGTCCTTAAGAGGTATGCTTCTGCTCTGTTTGCTGCATGACTGGCCGTGGAGTCAACATTTGATTTTAAAGAACATTATTTACTTTCGCATTTAAAACTTTTATACTGTTTAAATACTGTTGGCTTGTGGTTACGATCACAACAGTGTTTCTATTTTGGGATTATTGACTTGTGCTTTTGAAAGTTAATTTTTAAATAAAATTAAATGCGATTGCTTTAAACGTCTCATATAGAGGGCGTAACTGTTAACTGTGGGACCTGGATTAACATGCCGTCAGATGGTAATTTGGCAGGGTGTTATAGTTGGTATCAGAGCCAACGGTTCGTAGGGAAACTAGGACTTGCATTAGTGTGTCTGATTTGGTCATTAGGACACCTTGATGAGTCTAGACTACGACCGGGACTTAGTCATTATATGAGTACTTTGTGACTAACGTTATTTACTTGACTAATCTGTTTCGTATGTGTTCTTGTACTATGAGTTAGATGTCACGGGATTCAGGAAACAGTGGCAGCGACTCCAGTGTGGCTGAGGTGAATGCTCCTGCCCAGCACCAGCACCTGCTCCGCATCAGATACCTAACCATCCCGTGAACCTTTATGCATTGGATTTGATTCATACTAACCGTAATAGGGATATTGTTGATCGTGTTAACGCTTTGAGCGATATTGCTAGGACATATCCGCTCCCCGATGATCTTGATAGGTTGGACGAAAGGGTCACAGTTATAAATACTTATACGTACGAGGCTGAAGCGAGGTTCGTTGAGATGGCGGGATTGATAGCAGCCTTGACTGCCAGGGTTGCTGCGTTGGAGGCGGAATGTAATAGGCCGAGGAATGATGGACCTGCCTCCCGTACCCGACAGAAGAGGAAGTGAAGGGTCGTTGACCATGAGCTTCTTTCCTTTTTCATCCGCCATACTTTCTTTATTTGATTATATAAGACTTAGCGGGTGTTATAAACCGGACTACTAGTACATTATGTTTATTGTTTGGTTTACTACTTTGGAATTTGGTTTATCACTTTCAGATTTTATTTATAATAATGGTATATTATGCTATTAATAACTATCTTTTATTGCATGCGGTAATATTCTATATTTAGTAACTTTGTATGATCATAATACTTGTGTTATGTTATACTTCTACTATTGCCATGAATGTTACTACTTAGTGCTACTACCACTACTATCACTACATAACACTAGTACCACTACTGCTACCACTAGTGACACTGCTAACACTACTATCACTACTTACACTACTTCTCACTACTAACGAATCTTTTCGTACTATTATTTACTAGTCTTCAACTCTCGTTGCTAGTATATTTTTAATAACACTGTTTTTCATTGATCTTACTTCGATGTATCGTTTGTGTAGAAAGAGACCATGTTTACTTCAGAAATGTTCGAGGCTCAAGTTGAAGAACTCGTTAACCAACGTGTGACGGAAGCTCTTATAGCTGCAGGTTTTGATTGCACGATTGAGAAATACTATCCCAGACGAGAGCGGATAAGGTGGGAAAATGAACTTCTGAACTTAAGGGTCATTGGAACTGACATTGCTAGTTACACTAACCGATTCCGGGAGCTATCGTTGCTTTGCCCACATTTGGTCCCATCAGCGGAAAGAGCAATCAAGAGGTACATGTCGGGATTGCCGATGGAAGTGTTTGGTTTTGTCCTTTCCCATCAACCAAAGACAATACTCGGAGTCATCAACATGGCGATTAAAAGGATGAAGAAAGTTAGCAGGATGGAAGGAAAAGAGATGCCTGTTACAGGAAATGAAGTTAATGGGAAAAGGAAACGATGTGAGAATTATGTTGGAAGTCTCGTACAGAGCCGAGGTGAGAAGCAAGAGATGCCCCGTAACTTCGAGAAAGGATCTTCATCCAACACGAATTACAAGGGAAAACTACCATTGTGCGGAAAATGTGGAAAGCACCACCATAGAGGATGCAAAGTGCTGGTTTGCATCAAGTGTCAAAAGAAGGGTCACCTGGCCCTAGATTGTAAGGTCAACACCAATAAGAATAGGTGTTTTATGTAGTGACCCGAACTTTTCCATGTTTATATATATTAATTGAGATTGATATTTACATGACTAAATGTTTCCAACGTGTTAAGCAATCAAACTTGTTAAGACTTGATTAAATGAAATAAGTTTCATATAGACAATTGATCACCCAAGTTGACCGGTGATTCACAAACGTTACAAAATTGTAAAAACTACATGTTGTGGTATATATAGACATATATATATGGTTGACATGAGATTATGATGAGTAAGTATCTCACTAAGTATATTAACAATGTGTGATATACATAATAAATGAGATTACTAAGTTAAGAAACTCGAAATGATATATATAACGATTATCGTTATGATAACGTCTACTAAACATATATGTATCATATTAAGATATTGATACACTATATTTAACATGATAAAATGATATTTAAATATATCATTAAGTGTGTTAACAATGAACTACATATGTAAAAACAAGACTACAAACTCAAGAATTACGGAACGAGACTTATATGTAACGATTATCGTTGTAACGATATTTTAATGTATATATCATATTAAGAGATATTCATACATCATAATATCATGATAATATAATAATTTAACATCTCATTTGATATAATAAACATTGGGTTAACAACATTAATTGAGATCGTTAACTTAAAGGTTTCAAAACAACACTTACATGTAACGACTAACGAAGACTTAACGACTCCATTAGAATGTATATACATATTGTGTTTTGATATGTATTCTTACACTTTTGAAAGACTTCAAGACACATATCAAAGTACTTCTACTTAACAAAAATGCTTACAATTACATCCTCGTTCAGTTTCATCAACAATTCTACTCGTATGCACCCGTATCCGTACTCGTACAATACACAACTTTTAGATGTATGTACTAATGGTATATACACTCCAATGATCAGCTATTAGTAGCCCATGTGAGTCACCTAACACATGTAGGAACCATCATTTGGCAACTAGCATGAAATATCTCATAAAATTACAAAAATATTAGTAATTATTCATGACTTATTACATGAAAACAAAATTACATATCCTTTATATCTAATCCATATATCAACGACCAAAAACACCTACAAACACTTTCATTCTTCAATTTTCTTCATCTAATTGATCTCTCTCAAGTTCTATCTTCAAGTTCTAAGTGTTCTTCATAAATTCCATAAGTATAGTTTCATAAAAATCAAGAATACTTCCAAGTTTGCAAGTCTACTTCCAAGCTTTCTAATCCATTCCAAGTAATCATCTAAGATCAAGGAACCTTTGTTATTTACAGTAGGTTATCTTTCTAATTCAAGGTAATATTCATATTCAAACTTTGATTCAATTTCTACAACTATAACAATCTTATTTCGAGTGAAAATCTTACTTGAACTGTTTTCGTGTCATGATTCTGCTTCAAGAACTTTCGAGCCATCCAAGGATCCTTTGAAGCTAGATCCATTTTTCTCATTTCCAGTAGTTTTATCCATAAAACTTGAGGTAGTAATGATGTTCACAACATCATTCGATTCATACATATAAAGCTATCTTATTCGAAGGTTTAAACTTGTAATCACTAGAACATAGTTTAGTTAATTCTAAACTTGTTCGCAAACAAAAGTTAATCCTTCTAACTTGACTTTTAAAATCAACTAAACACATGTTCTATATCTATATGATATGCTAACTTAATGATTTAAAACCTGAAAACACGATGAACACCATAAAATCGGATATACGCCGTCGTAGTGAAACCGGGGGCTGTTTTGGTTTGGATAATTAAAAACTATGATAAACTTTGATTTAAAAGTTGTTCTTTTGGGAAAATGATTTTTCATATGAACATGAAACTATATCCAAAAATCTTGGTTAAACTCAAAGTGAAAGTATGTTTTTCAAAATGGTCATCAAGATGTCGTTCTTTCGACGGAAATGACTACCTCTTTAGTAATTGACTTGTAACTTAAATTTCTGACTATAAACCTATACTTTTTCTATTTGGATTCTTAAATTAGAGTTCAATATAAAACCATAGCAATTTGATTCACTCAAAACGGATTTAAAATGAAGAAGTTATGGGTAAAACAAGATTGGATATTTTTGATCTTTTTAGCTACGGGAAATGTTTAACAAATCTATACAAATCATATCCTAGCTAATTTATATTGTATTATACATGTATTCAAATATATTATGTAATCTTGGAATACCATAGACACGTATGAAAATGTTTTGACATATCATATCGACCCATGTATATATATTATTTGGAACAACCATAGACACTCTATATGCAGTAATGTTGGAGTTAGCTATACAGGGTTGAGGTTGATTCGAAAAATATATATACTTTGAGTTGTGATTTAGCCTGAGACGTGTATATACTGGGTCGTGGATTGATTCAAGATAATATATATCGATTTATTTCTGTACATCTAACTGTGGACAACTAGTTGTAGGTTACTAACTAGGACAGCTGACTTAATACACTCAAATCTTTAAAACATAATAAAAATGGTTGTAATTATATTTTGATCATACTTTGATATATATGTACATATTTGTATAGGTTCGTGAATCGATCCGTGGCCAAGTCTTATTTCCGAGGAAGGAAATATCTGTGAAAGTGAGTTATAGTCCCACTTTTAAAATCTAATATTTTTGGGATGAGAATACATGCAGGTTTTATAAATGATTTACAAAATAGACACAAGTACGTGAAGCTACATTCTATGGTTGAATTATCAAAATCGAATATGCCCCTTTTTATTAAGTCTGGTAATCTAAGAATTAGGGAACAGACACCCTAATTGACGCGAATCCTAAAGATAGATCTATTGGGCCTAACAAACCCCATCCAAAGTACCGGATGCTTTAGTACTTCAAAATTTATATCATATCCGAAGGGTGTCCCGGAATGATGGGGATATTCTTATACATGCATCTTGTTAATGTTGGTTACCAGGTGTTCACCATATGAATGATTTTTATCTCTATGTATGGGATGTGTATTGAAATATGAAATCTTGCGGTCTATTGTTACGATTTGATATATATAGGTTAAACCTATAACTCACCAACATTTTTGTTGACGTTTAAAGCATATTTATTCTCAGGTGAATACTAAGAGCTTCCACTGTTGCATACTAAAATAAGGACAAGATTTGGAGTCCATGTTTGTATGATATTGTGCAAAAACCGCATTCAAGAAACATATGTCGATGTAATATATTTCTATTGTAAACCATTATGTAATGGTCGTGTGTAAACAGTATATTTTAGATTATCATTATTTGATAATCTACGTAATGTTTTTAAAACCTTTATTGATAAAATAAAGGTTATGGTTGTTTTAAAAATGAATGCAGTATTTGAAAAACGTCTCATATAGAGGTCAAAACCTCGCAACGAAATCAATTAATATGGAACGTTTATAATCAATATGAACGGGACATTTCATTTTATGTGTGGCGAAGCAGGCCATTATGCGAAGGACTGCCCGAGAAAAAGGAAAGATGGATCCACTCAGGGAACTGCAACCACCCATCACCCCGGTGGGACATGCAATGGAATTAACTCAGTTAAAGGTACGTTTTTTGCCCAGCTATCTTAATGTTTATGTTTTGTTTGATACTGGCGCCGATAGAAGTTTTATATCTAAGGATATTTGTCACAATGTTAAGAAACCTGTTTCTTCCTTAGATAACGTGTATTCCATAGAACTAGGGAATGGTAACTTGATGAGAGCTGATAAGATTTATTGTGATTGTACTTTGATGTTAGAAAGTAAGCCTTTTAGCATTGATGTGATACCTATTAAACTGGGAAGTTTTGACCTCGTGGTTGGAATGGACTGGTTAGCTGATAATAAAGCCGAGGTGGTCTGTGACCTAAAGGCTATTCGTATTCCTATTGCTGACGGTGAACCTATGATGATTTATGGTGAAAAGAATGGTTCGCAATTACATCTCATTAAGTGCTTGAAAGTCCAGAAGTATGTGAGAAAGGGATGTATCGCGTTCTTGGCTCATGTAAGTCAAATTGTACCAGAAGAAAGGAGACCCAAAGACGTTCTCATAGTTAAGGAATTTCTTGAAGTTTTTCCGGAGGAATTACCTGGTCTCCCAGCGCATCGAGAAATTGAGTTTCAGATAGACTTAGTGCCAGGAGCGGCACCGGTGGCTCGCGCACCGTACAGACTCGCACCCCCAGAGCTTCAAGAATTGTCTAGTCAATATTAAGAGTTGTTAGATAAGGGATTTATTCGACCGAGTTCTTCGCCTTGGGGAGCTCCAGTCTTGTTTGTTAAGAAGAAGGATGGGTCGATGAGATTGTGTATCGACTACAGAGAATTGAACAAGTTGACAATCAAGAATCGGTATCCGTTACCGAGGATTGATGACTTATTTGATCAGCTGCAGGGATCCAGTTGTTATTCGAAGATTGATTTGAGATCCGGGTATCATCAATTGAGAGTCAAAGAAGCTGATTTCCCGAAGACAGCGTTTAGAACACGTTAGGGACATTATGAGTTTACTGTGATGTCGTTTGGTTTGACGAACGCACCAGCAGTGTTCATGGACCTCATGAACCGTGTGTGTAAGTCATACCTAGATAAATTCGTCATTGTGTTTATTGATGATATATTGGTGTACTCCAAGAACAGAGAAGAGCACAAGCAGCATCTACGTGCGATATTGACTATACTTAGAGAAGAGCAGTTGTATACAAAATTCTCTAAATGTGACTTTTGGTTACCAGAAGTACAATTTCTTGGCCATGTTGTAGGGGCCAATGGAATACAGGTCGATCCAGCAAAGATTGAGTCAGTTAAGAATTGGGAAACTCCAAAGACGCCAACGCAGATTAGGCAGTTTTTGGGTCTAGCTGGTTACTACTGGAGATTCATTGAGGGATTCTCTAAGATCGCCCGACCATTGACCGCGTTGACTCATAAGGGCAAGAAGTTTGAGTGGTTAGAACCGCAAGAGACTGCATTTCAGTTGTTGAAAGAGAAGTTAACAATTGCACCAGTATTGTCTCTACCCGAGGGAAGTGAAGATTTTGTTGTTTATTGTGATGCCTCACGTCAAGGAATGGGTTGCGTGCTTATGCAACGAAATAAAGTAATTGCTTATGGATCGCGTCAGTTAAAGATTCATGAGCGGAACTACACTACGCACGACCTTGAGTTAGGAGCTGTTGTCTTTGCACTTAAAATGTGGAGACACTACCTATTTGGAACCAAGTTCACTATCTTCACTGACCATAAGAGTTTACAGCACATATTCGATCAGAAACAGCTCAACATGAGACAACGACGTTGGATGGAACTACTTAACGATTATAACTGCGAACTTCAATACCATCCGGGCAAGGCGAATGTTGTGGCGGATGCCTTAAGCAGAAAAGAGCGAGAGAAACCTCTTAGGGTTAAAGCTCTTAACATAGTTGTCCGTACAAATCTCACATCAAAAATCCGCGAAGCACAACAAGAAGCCATGAAACAAGATAATGTCGATGTTGAATTTCTTAGAGGAATGGATAAGAAATTTGACATCAAAGAGGACGGAACACGGTACTTTGCTAACCGAATTTGGGTACCAAAGTTTGGTGGATTGAGAGAACTAGTGTTGTAGGAAGCACACAAGTCGAGATACTCAATTCATACTGGATCAGATAAAATGTACCAAGATTTGAAGGCATTTTATTGGTGGCCAAATTTGAAAGCTGAGATTGCTACCTATGTCGGAAAGTGCTTGACTTACGCTAAAGTCAAGGCTGAACATCAGAAGCCATCAGGATTATTAACTCAACCAGAGATTCCCCAGTGGAAGTGGGAAGGTATTTCCATGGACTTCATTACGAAACTACCAAGAACGGCGGGAGGTCACGATACTATTTGGGTTATCGTGGATCGTCTTACTAAGTCCGCACACTTCTTACCGATAAGGGAAACTGATAAAATGGAGAAGTTGGCTCAGATCTACATTAAGGAAGTCGTCTCTAGGCATGGAGTGCCTATATCTATTATATCCGACCGCGACAGCAGATTTACTTCCAGGTTTTGGCAATCTTTACAGAAAGCAATGGGGACCCGTCTAGATATGAGTACAGCATATCACCCCCAGACGGATGGCCAGAGCGAACGAACTATTCAGACTTTTGAGGACATGTTGAGAGCGTGTGTCATTGATTTCTGAAACGGATGGGATAAGTATTTACCACTAGCTGAGTTCTCATACAATAACAGCTACCATGCGAGCATTAAAGCTGCATCTTTCGAAGCGTTGTATGGAAGGAAGTGTAGATCTCTCGTTTGCTGGAGCGAATTGGGAGATAGTCAGTTGACAGGCCCTGAGATTATTCAGGAGACAACTGAGAAAGTCCTACAGATTCAGGAACGACTGAGAACGGCTCGAAGTCGTCACAAGAGTTACGTCGATGTTAGACGGAAGGACATAGAGTTTCAAGTTGGTGACAAAGCTATGCTTAAGGTATCACCTTGGAAGGGTGTTGTACGATTTGGGAAACGAGGTAAACTGAGTCCTAGATTTGTTGGACCGTTTGAGATAACTGAAAGAGTTGGATCAGTTGCTTACAGATTGGAATTTCCACAAGCACTCAGCGGTATTCATGACGTTTTCCATGTATCCAATCTAAAGAAGTGCCTAGCCGATGATAATTTGATTATTCCTTTAGAGGAACTACGTATCGACGACAAACTTCATTTCATTGAGGAACCTGTTGAAATCTTGGGCCGTGAGGTCAAACAGTTGAAGTAAAGCAGAATTCCTATCGTTAAAGTTCGGTGGAACGCGAGAAGAGGACCAGAGTTCACGTGGGAGCGTGAAGACCAGATGAGGCTGAAATATCCGCAATTGTTTCCCGAGGAAACTACTTCAGCGGACGATCACTAAAATTTCGGGACGAAATTTTCAATAACATGTGGGTAATGTAACAACCCTGATTTTTTCGTTACTTCCGTTAACCTTCCGTTAGTTTATTTAACGGCGATTATATAACTTTTATGTGTTTTTGTGTAATAAATGCATACTTGATCTTAGGAGGGTTACAATAATTAATATGGGTTGATATTAATTCAAATAAATATTTCGGATAATGAAATACGATAAAAACGATACGATTTTGATAATAGCTTTTTGAGCAACGAAACGCTCGGGTTTATTTTAATAATTAATTTTATTAATTATTAACTTTTTAAAATATTTAATTTATTGAGTTTTTAATAAATTAAGCGATTGGTTGCGTTTAACGATCGAGTTAGCGTTCCGGGCCTTCGGTACGACTAAACGACACTTAAAACGGACCACGATTACACGGAATTGCAAAACGAGAGCCCGGAACCCCCCCACTTGGGCCATTCGGCCGACCCCTCCCCCATTCCCCCTTATTTTTTTATTTTGGGCTTATTTGCACTAGTGTGATGTTTAAAGTTAGGCCCTAACTAATTATATTTAACAAGCAAATAATAGAAATCCTTCCCCGTATTTTTTTTAGTCGACTTTTTGGCTCCCTCCCTCTCCCTTGCTGCCGTCGATCACCATCACCACTACCACCATCAATTTTCAATTTTTAGAGCAAGCCTTGAACACGAAAGTTACAATTCTCGATCTCCTCTACGCGTTGGTATAATTCTTTTAGCGATCTAAGGTTGCATTACTCGGCTATAAACCGTACAAGATAATTGTTCACTTTTCAATCCGAGCTTTATTCAAAGCTGAGTCTACAGTCCCGCTTTTCACATGTTTTCAAGGATGAGAATACACGCTGTTGTACTTACATTTTCAAATGCTTTTATATTGACATGAGTACTATATATGCATATTGAGTTTGTTCAAAAAGCCTCTAGCTTGAATACTTTTAATACCATCGGTGTAAGCACAATTTAGATGGACAGATCCGTTAGGTTGACAACCTCGCCCAAACAATATTAACCGTGGCGCATTTACTTTGAACATTAAATACATTTGAACAAGTGTATAACATTTTAGGAGGTAAAGGCGGGTATAGTGGCTTCTATACTCGGGTCATTGCTAGTATTCAGGTGCTCATATTATGCAAACGTTTTGCGACTTTGTGTTGTACTTGTAAAATCTCGTGGTCAAGGAAATTAAACTATTTTTCTGATAACTGTTTTCAGATACTGTTATATTTTTAAACCTGTAGATTCACCAACATTATTTGTTGACCTGTTTTTGCGTGTTGTTATTCTCATGTCCTTAAGAGGTATGCTTCTGCTGTGTTTGCTGCATGACTGGCCGTGGAGTCAGCATTTGATTTTAAAGAACATTATTTACTTTCGCATTTAAAACTTTTATACTGTTTAAATACTGTTGGCTTGTGATTACGATCACAACAGTGTTTCTATTTTGGGATTATTGACTTTTGCTTTTGAAAGTTAATTTTTAAATAAAATTAAATGCGATTGCTTTAAACGTCTCATATAGAGGGCGTAACTGTTAACTGTGGGACCTGGATTAACACGCCGTCAGATGGAAATTTGGCGGGGTGTTATAAGTTTTCTTTTCCTAACATCGAATGATCACATCCTCCCGATGTTTCATCATCAATGACACGTAATATATTCATATGTATGTATATATATATATATATATATATATATATATATATATATATATATATATATATATATATATATATATATATATATATATATTCAATTATACATATAGTATGCCCAAAACGCATCAACTTGTATTTAGCATGCAATTCATAGTTTCATTCAAACACACAATCCTAATACAAGTAGACTTCCTTCAACATTTCTTTTAAAATCATTTTCAAAACAATTTTGCATTTGTATGAATAACCTTTCATTAATTCAAAGTCTTTTGAAAAGGTTATTCTTATTAGCATTTTGATCATTGGTTTTGATTGATTTTAAGGTTACCCAATCCTTGACTTATCCCTTTCATTGAATTGCTAGTTTGGCCCATTTTTTCCATGTTCTCAATTCTCCTAATAATAGACAATGGACTTTGATTACATGATTTGTATTTGCTAGAGTCGTGACACAAATTCATTTCAAGTTTATCTTTTGATGAATCATAAATTGTCGTCTTTTCAAGCTTTCTTTTCAAAGTGTTGTTTTCATCAATTAGAACTTTGTTAGGTTGCTTAACTTTGTGTAATTCTTTTTCTAAAAGTATTACCTTGTCACGACTACTATCATATACAAACTTAATGGTCTTGTAATCATCTAATAATTCTTCATAATTAGAAGGATAGAATACATGTACCTCATTGCAATCCATGCTTGAGACATCATCTTCTTTGAAGGGAGATTCAACCTTTTCTTCACTTTGTCCATCTTGATTTAAATCATTCCAAGAACCCATGAGGCAAAAATCTTCATCTCCATCCAAACCCTTTTCTTGAAAATCAAAATCTCCAAGCGTCTTCAAATTCTCTCTTACCCTTTTACCCTTTAAATTCCTAGAGTTTTCTTCTTCTTGAGAGCATAGTGAATCCCAACACTCTTTTGCACTTTCACATGAAATTATCTTCATTCTTTCTTCATTAGGAAGAACTTTATGAAGTAGTGAAATAACATCAAATTATTTTAAAACTTCATTGTTTTAAAATGTTGATTTCACTAGTCTTGAACTAGCTTGTGGAACAAAGTCTCCTACTTTGATTATTCTCTACAATTAGTAATCCTTAGATTTGAGATAAACTTCAAATCTTAATTTTCACACATCAATATCTTCTTTATCAAAGATTGGTGCTTCTTTCACCAATTCTTCTAAGTATCCCATAGTTTGAGTTGATCCGAGAATCGTTGACTCAAGTTTTTGCACAAAACGAATTTCGACACTTTAAAAAACGTTTATAGAGCAATGATTTGAGAAACCGCTCTGATACCAATTGTAAGTAACTAGAGGGGGTGAATAGTTACTTGATACGTTTTTAACACTTTTTAAATTTGATTAACTATGATCAACCAATTCAACTCAAACTTGATGTGTGCGGTGTATATGTTCAAAATGATAATTAAAGTAATATAAAGAACATAAACACAAGGATTCATAGTGGTTCAAGTGGATGTTAACTACTCCACCTTAATCCACTCCCCGATTACACTAATCGGGATTTCTTGCTTCACTAAGCACTTTTTTCCAAACCCGGTGGAGATCTGATTTACAAGTCTTCAACTTCTTTGGTAGACAACAAGCCTAATCTTTCTATCCCTTTGAAAGACCAACTCCAACCTAGCTCAACTTGTCTTCAACTTGGACAAGTACTAATCTTCAAATAAGATTAATCAACTTCCTAAGTCCCTTTAAGGAAGTAGATCACAAAGCTAGTCTATGCTTCTACTAATTGAAGTTACAAGACTTATACAATTTGTAATGATAATCCTAAAACAATACTAGGACATACATTACACTAAGTAAACTCATAAGATGAACAATTTTGATTAATAAGTTTACAACAACCAAATTCTATATCTATAAGATCATAGAATCTTCTCTTGCTTGATCCTATTTGAGTAGTACTTAAGCCTTTGTGATCTCTGAAAATAAGCTGTGGAAATATGCAAGAGGGTCAGCTTCAAATGCGCCTCAATGCTTGCCTTTTATAGTGAGATTCAAAAACTAGCCGTTGTCACACGGTCACAGACACGGTCGACCGTGGTTCGACCGTGCGTGCTCCAGTCCAAAAGTATGTATTTGTTGTATAGCCGTTTGACTCAGATTTGAACATCACATTTTAGAATCTTTACTCCGTCTAGCACCTGTAAAAGAAACTCAATATCCTATACAAGTACTATATGCATTAAGTGTGTGAGATTTGGTCTTATTGAGTGAAAATGACATAACACTCCAAATGTGGTAAACCCAACATTCTTGGTGAAGTGTCTTGATTGATATTTTGGATAATCTCAGTTTGGTCAAGACTTAGTTAGGCTCATTAATGCATTTGATTCAATCCTAAAGACTAGTCAACATGTCATTAACTTCCTAGTTTCAATTAATCACAAGTCATATTCATTTTAAGATTAAGTAGAGATTAATTGAATGATGTCTTTCTAAAATAAACATTAAGTGTGTAAAGACATCAATGTTAAGTCATACTTGGACAAGTAATCACAATGTGTTACTTAGACAAGACCAAATAGATTATTGACCATTATTTCTTTGTGAACCATTTTACACTTAATTCATTGGTAAATTAGTTACTCGAATTCTAGTATTCTAACTAGTATACATAGCAAGCATATTAATCAAGTTGGCAAATTGATGAGTATTAAACATATTAGCAAGTAGCAAGTAATACTCACATATAGCAAGAGATAGTTATTCTAAAATCAATCATATACATATTTGTACGACACTATAGTTTAAGCTTTAGCAAGCTTACTTGCAATATAACATATTGCATGATTAATGTGTAAGCACACATTAATGTCCAACACATGAACAAGAGAAGAGCAATCTCTAGTTGGGACTTGGTGACCATCCTAAATGTATCTAACTGTATTTTAGGATTACAAGTCTTTACTAGTTACACTTGAAAACATTGTTCTTCATTTAGCCTTAATTTGTCACTAAGTGACCTTTAATTGTAATTAGTGTTCTAGTGACATTAGCTTATGTGTGTTGGTACTTCGTGATCATCCTAAGAATATCAAGATAAGTTTTAAGATCACAAGTTGTTGATTAACACTTATATGTTATGCCTAACCATGGTTAATTTGTTATTAAGATGTAATTAAGCGTAATTAACCAAGATTAGTGTTTTTCATGACCAAAACTCAATTGAGTATGGAGAGGGCATCTATTCTAAGCGTGTTGAGAAAGGTTTCATGAATTATAGATGTCGGGAAGTAGTCAAACTAAATTTGATCGAAAATGGTGACAGAGAATTCTGCGGTCGCACTACGGTTGACCGTGGTGGCGACCGTGCAACTTGTTTTCACAAAACTGCGTTGCAATTCAGTTTGGGCTTCTACGTCTAAGTATACGGTCGACCGTACTTTGAGCGTGTACTTTAATGATCTTTATTTTCATTCTTTAAGTTTTGTTTGACTTGGTCATTTGCAAGATCAAGTATGGATTAGTGAACTTGCGTGTTTTATGTTAACTGTCGATCATCACTTATGCATATCTATGTGTCATCATCAAAACAAATTCTTTGGTTAAGGATCATACTTAACTTAGTCGGTTAGTCAATTAACCAACATTCAACCAATATTCTTAAACACAATACAAACGGATTTAAAATCTTAAATTCTTCTACTTCTACTATACGATTTTTTATTTTCTTTTGTATCCAAAAGTCAAAGTCCTAATTTTCAAATATTTGTTGAACTAAATTCAAACAAAATTAGTTCACACGATTGTGATTTTCTTTTGCTCTAATTCTTTTGGGTTTTTGAAAAAGTAATGTTTTTATTTTATTTTATGAAATCCAGTTAACATTTTAAAAGAAAAAGGAGTGCGATTGTTTTTTGATGAAACCCATCTGATTTTTTAAAAGAAAAAAGAAAAACGATTGTTATTGTAATCCATTTACTTGTAATTATTTGTTGTCTGTGGTTTCTTGGAGATTTTGATGAACCCCTTCTCTTCCTACCGTTTCGATATCTATCTTTGCTGTAGCCCAGTCGCCATTGAATCTGAGATGAACACCAATGGATTTTTGTAACTCAAAGAAACTTCAATAAAAAACAGTGAAACAAAGAAAATCAACTTTAGTCAAGACCCATTTACTAAGTTTGAGAATAAATTAATCTACACATGTTCAAAGCAAATGGGTGTTGCTAGAATTGAAGAAAGCCATGACCTAAAATATGACAAAGAATATCATTGATCCAACAAATTGCTCTTACGAACAAAAAAACTGGAGAGAGTTGAAGGAAAAAATTGAACAAGAAGAAAAGACCTATAAAAGGTTTGGATTTGATATTATGATGGGGATGAATAGACTTTTTGTGTGTGTGTGTGTGTGTGTGTGTGTGTGGGGTTTGGATTAAAACACCATAAAAGATTTGGATTTGATTTGGTTTTTAGTTTGATTAGAGGGTGAAGAAGAAGTTGGGTTTATAAAATATTGGGAATGAAAATGAAGATGAGGGAAAAAGGAAGTAAGACAAAATTACGCCGGTCGTCCTTGAAGTATAGAAGAGATAAAATGATAGAACTACTCTCACATGTTTGGCACATGCTGAAGGCTAACGGCTCAAATAGACGGACAGTAAACAGAAGGATGGCGTACGTTATAAAATGCAAGTTTAGTGACAACGAACGCAAAAAAAAAAAAAAAAAAAAAAAAAAAAAAAAAAAAAACTTTGAGGACGACGCGTATGATTTCATTATATGTTCAAGAACGACGGGAGTAATTTTGTCTAATGAAAATTTAGATACTTTCCAAGTTGTTACATTTATGCATTAATATTGAAATTGTAATCGTATTAATGTACTATCTTAATCAAAATACCCGTGAATTAAATTATGTTCTCAAGTGTGAAATACATCATATTCAACAGATGGTTCTAAATCAAACAACTTTGTGAACCATGTAGCATTACAAAACTAAGCTCAAAATCTCAAACCTGGTTGTAAACGATTGAAACCTCGGCTAAATTTACACCTTATTCAATAAAACTGAAGGGTTAATGTCATCTCACCTAGATAAGAAAGAAAAATTATGATGTCAAACTATTGGTATTAAATATAATGTTGCCCAATTTATTTAATCTATTTAAGATATGTTCTTTCGAAATATGTTATAAATGATGCCATAATAATATACTCCGTAACAGAATGTAAGTGTAGCTTACCTAGAATAGAAAGTAATCATCTCCCAATTTGCATTCTTTAACAAACCATCATGTCAAATTTATGAAGACAATGATCAAACCTTGAAATATACAGAAACATATCTAGAAACACCTCAATCCATTTTTGAATGACCAGATCTGCAATTCAAACTATTTATCAACATATGATATTTAGAAATTTTCACCTTGTTACTCCCCAAAAAAAAGTCACTGAAAGTTGAGCATTTTATCAATAGCATATCAAACAAACAAAACACAACATGCATTTGGTTCATAAACTTCTTGCAAAATGTAAGTTCAACCAACGTATGTGTAGATTGGTTCCAAAGCACGGTTAAGTAGTCCCCTAATACCCAAATACCCATCAACATTATTAATAGTCAACACTACAATCTTAAGCAGTCCACAAATACCCAAATAACGATCACAAATACCATACTTATAAAGATGCAAATGATAGATATAATATATACCTCAACAATACAAATAAAGGAATCAAGCTCCTATTCTGGCCGTTCTTTTGCTCGTCTCACGAAATCATCAAATCCTAAAAAAATAAATTAACAGATGGGTTTAATATAAAAAGATTCAATGGGTCTAATATGTACCTTCTAAAACAGATGAGTTTAATATGTACCTTATAAAAGTGCTATATGATAAATACTTGAAGACAATGTTTCTTGCTTTTTAAGAATTGCAAAGATTCAATGGGTTTAATAGAAATAGCTTCTCATGTAATATGTATGAATGTGATGAATTCAGATCAAGTTCTATAAAAATATACTCGTAATGTGTATGAAATGCATATACATAACAATTAAAGAATAGGTTACCAAAAATCAGTTGTGGAAAAGTAGAACTACATTCATAAACCAAACATTTTTTTTTTTTTTTTTTTTTTTTTGACAACCGAAAAAGTAGAACAAAATATATCCATAGTAGACAACGCACATCCAATGACATCTAAGTCTTATAACATATTCATTATTGACTGATATTAGATTAAATAACATGTATTATACTTTAAACATATTATAAGAGAGCTTACCAACTGGTATATCTGGAGCATCAAACTATTGGAGAGAATGACTGTAACAAAGAAAGTGAAAATGCTGAAACGATGATTTTGCTATTGTTATCATTTCAAAAACGCTGCACGGCTTAACATTATCCATTCGAATCCCAAGCTATAACTTCCTGAAACTGACCACAATAATCACAATTATCAATGAACACACAAGAGAAACAAAAGTTTAAAGGAGACATATTATTCTAATATCGGTACATTCGAATAACATGAAGTAACAACTCAATTATACAGCTTTTGCACCCCATGCTAAAATAACCAATGATTAAGTTCTAAAACATAATCATGCTAAAAATAGAACCCATTCAACTATTTTCAAATGCAAACCAAGCGACCCATATTATCAACGGTAGAAAAGTACTACTATATAAACAATATTTAACTAATAAGAATATATTTAATTTCTCTAAGAAATTATTAACAAAAAAAATTTCATAACTAACAAAATTGAACACAAAACCTTAGTTCTTGAAATAACTTATATAGCGGAATTCGAATGCATGAACATTATTTCATGCAAATAACAGGAAGTAAACAGTTTTACATTGATATGTGCAATAACAAATTACAGTAACTTTCTAGTACATATCAAATGAGATGTTCAAGCACAAAAATACATGGCCGAATTGTAATACATACCTCATGATGCACTTGGTTGCTATAGTTCATCTTTCAAGGGATTCAAAATATTGGGCAAACTTTTGAGTTAGGCATAGACATTTTCAAAGTATTCTGATAAATTTTACTTACCTTCAATACACAAATTCATATACGTCATTTCATCAAACACCTTGTGAGCATCAAAATAACAAATGTTACTTGTCACTCGATATAATGTGACTGAAAATAGCAAAATCATATGCTAATAAAATTAACATATCTAATTTGTAGCAAACGTATACAAATGACATGTGAATGTGGTAACTTCTTATAAGCCAAAATAACACAGAAAAGAAATCATAAGAAATTGATGTATTATGTCGACCTGAATGATAGAGAAAGAATCAACAACGTTAAACATCCTTCAAACTTTTGAGATTCTTAGCCTTCCTCCAATTTCAAATTCACAGTTAATAACAAAACTAAAAACCCTTGGATCTTTTCCCTGTACTACACATAAGAAGAATCAAAGAAGAAAACACAATGTAAGCAAACCATTTCAATATAATTTTAGGAAGCATCCTTATAATCAAACTTGAAGAGCAAAGCCCCATTTAAAGTAAAAGCATAAAAGAGTACTACCTCCGTCTCCGTCATCCTTCCACCTCCGTCGGAAGATAGTGGTATTGGTAATAAAATCTTCAATTGTAGCAGCTAAAAGACGCATGTAAAGAATGATAACAGGAAGATGAATACTCGACTAACAATATGGATTTTCGGTTAACAGCAATTTGGAATTGAAAGACGCATGAAGGGCTCCGCAATTTGGAATTGTAGCAGCTAAAAGATGAATGTAATTGATGGTTGCGTTTATTAGAATTGAATTAAAAATTTTAGGGTTTTGATCTGCACAATAGTTTGAGGGTATATGTACAATCGATTTTCAAGGGTTTTGAGAGCATGCGTATAATTTTCTTCCCAGGGTAATTTTATATTTAAATTTTTTATTATATAAATTTTATGTTAATGACATCATCTAAAAAATTTTCTTTTTTCTTTTAATTTTCTTTTATAAACAGAAATTCTTTATTTATGACATTATCAGGTTAGAGTTTTAATAGATAGATAGATTAAAATATTAAATATTTAAATTTACACCAATATAAAAATAAATATTAAATTAATAATATATAATATATGATGATTAAATTCTACCAAAATCTATATGACTTGACACACCTGTATTTATGAGTATAATTTAGAATGAAGTAACGGATTTGTTGACCATTATTAATATAACTTAGACTTGGAAAAAATAAAAAGGGGTTAAAGTCACAAATTTGCTATGTATACTTTCTCAAATGTTCTGATATTGTCCATATATTCATTTGCGTCTCACTGTCGTCTATAAACTTTCAAAAAATGTACCAATGTCAACATTTTGTTACCGTTTACCTGTTGAACCGGTAAAGTTAATTATTTAACTTTTTTTTAATTTTATATGTTCCGATGTCGCTCATATATTTTCAGTTGTGTTTCGATGTCGCCCATATACTTTTAGTTTATGGTTCGATGTATCACTGACGTGTCACGACTACTTATAAGTCACGTCGTCAATTGTTTTCGTTACGGGTAAAAAAAGTATGATGGATATTTTTTGAAAGTTTGTAGACGACAGTGAGACGTAAATGAGCATATGGGCGACATCGGGACATTTGAGAAAGTATATAGGCAATTAGTGGTTTTAACCCAATAAAAAAATAAATCAACTAGTTATGTGCTTTTTCGTTAATGTCATAATTTAGTAATCTTTAAGGAATTTGCCGATCACCCCTGCCACCATGCCCGCGCACTCTCTCTCTCCTTATATAATCATGTATTCTTTACACCCTGTTCATCTGTTCTCTCATTTCACATCTTAATTCCCTCTCTAATTTGTATCCATCTATATTTATATCTTTTTTATATCAATTTCATCATCATGTATGCTTGGAATCATAAATCATCACTCAAAGAAACCAAACCTAGAGAAAACACTCAAATCCCATCATTTTCTTCAACTCTTCTCGACGAAATCTACCGTTCGATGGAATTTCGTGATCAAAAATCCGTGGAAATTAAGCTTCAAGATGAGAACTTTTTGAAGAAACAAAGTGGTGGTGGTGCAACAAACGACGATGGAATAACGAATCTACGACGAGCTTTTTTGGTTCAGAAATGGTTGGATATGAAAGTAAATGCAAAAAATTTTACTCGTAGAAGGAGGTCTTCATCATTACCTGAAAACTACCCGAAATCAGTACTTGGTAATGACCCGTTTTTATTTGGTTCTTCTTTAAGCACGTCTTATACGATGAGCTCAGAGCCAGGGGATTTCTACCACACAAGGTCGCAGAAACAATCTTGTTTTGGCCCTAAAAGGCCAAAACAAGTAAAAACTGACGTCAATAATTGTATGCAAATGGAGTTTGATTACTGCGTGGACGACAGTAATCAAACAGAAAGAATCAAACACGGGCGTCTAATTAAATCGAAAGCACAAGCACTAAAGATTTATGCTAATTTAAAAAGAGCAAAAGAACCAATCTCACCGGGAGGTCGATTATCGACATTTCTTAATTCTCTGTTCACAAATGGGCATCATCTCAAGAAACTAAAAGATTTGAACAACCAAAAGGTTGAAAGAACAACAAAATCGGCACATGGGTCCACATGTTCTTCGGTTTCTTCATTTACAAGATCATGTTTAAGTAAAGACTCTCCAAGATCAAGAGAGAAAAGGCTTAACAATGGGAATGTTCGAAGGACGGTTAGATTTTATCCGGTGAGTGTAATTTTTGATGAAGATTGTCGCCCATGTGGTGAAAAATATATTTGTAGTGAACAAGATATTTTGAAGGTCCATGTAACATCTATGTCTCAAAAGTTCGATGATGATGATGAAGAAGAAGATGATGATGATATGAAAAGTGATGCAAGCTCGGATTTATTCGAGCTTGATCACTTATCTATTTTGAAAGAATGTGAGGAACTTCCTGTATATGAAACTACCCATTTTGGCATGAATCAAGCCATTGCCAATGGGTTTATTTGCTAGTTTTGTTTCGGCATATATACGACATTCATTCACATATTCATTTTTTGGTTAAAATTCTTCTATCACATATCACATAAACAAATTAATTACAAGGTATAACTTTTTTAAGACTTGATTACATTAATGAATAAGAATCAAGATACCTTGTTTGAACATTAAACCGCCCGAATGTTTGTTAACCAACAAGTTATAGTTCATGGTGTTCGGAAAAATTTGATTTGTATTGATAAAAATTTGATTTATAGTTGAAAGAATAAGGAACTCATTTTGTTTGGTATTCTTTGGCAATACTTACATTAGTTAGTGTAAGTAATTTGTTATTACTAACGTTAATCCAATGAAAGAACTTGTGGGAACCTTGTGCTTTATATGTAATTTATATTAATTATATAAAAACAACAAAGAATTCTAGTATTAAAATTAAAATCATTTAATTTTAAATGCATGTCTTTATGTCATTATTCATCTTTTAAGCAAAGAAAATTTATCCGATTTATGAGAAACTCAAGTTTTACCCGTACCCAACGGATCACTTATTATGAGTTTGAGAGCCTAAATGTCAATACCATGCTTCTAAAAAAACAACACCTTTCGAAGTAAGAGTGATAACATTTGTTTCTATGTCTATTTTTTTATTTAATTTTTTTTTTTTTTTTTTTTTTTTTTTTTTTTTTTTTTTGAATTTGGTAGTATGTGAAATTGAATTGAACGGGGGAAATGGGACCAAAAGTTAAAGGTTGAGAATAGAGACAAATGCTGGAAAAGAAGAGAAGAAGACGACGAGTAAGTAGTGTTGCTTTTGGTTGATCCCAAGTTTGATGGATGGATGGATTTGAGAGTGACAGTTTATGAGATAAAAAGAAAAAGTGAGGGTAAACATATGGAAAAAGAGAAATAAAGAAGGGGTAAAAGTGAAAAATGAAGATTCCAAGATCGGAACTAGAAGCAAAGCTAGTAGAGGACAATTCTAAAGAGGAAAGCGACACCTTTTGCTTTCTTTCTTTCTTTCATTATCAATTCGCCCGTTGTTGCTTCCATAATGGTTTCGAACATTATTCGATTACTAATCGTTTATCCTAAAGTTTTAGAGACAATATTTTACATACATAATTGAGAAAATTGCGCGTATAGTCCCTGTGATTTGTAGCATCCAGCGTGGATAGACAAAGTTGGTGATTTGAGTGTGGATAGTCCATATGACTTAAAAGTGGAGCAAGGATAGTCTAGTTCACTAACACTATTAACTTTTCCGTTAAAACTTAATCATGTGCCAAGCATGTGAGGGTATTTTTGTATTTTGTTCTTCCTTTCACCTAATACCAACCCTTTTAGTAAAAGATACTTCTGACTCAAGCACTCAAAACATATAAAATCAAATTCACAATTTCTAGGGTTTATCATTATCACCCCCTTCATCCTTCAACAGTAACGATTTATACTTTTTGTGACTGATTCATAACCAAAGACTGCAATAAATTCGAAATTCAATGATGAACAGGAGCAAGTTATGATGATGAACTCGACATCTAATCTTTCGATTTAGGCTTCTTCAGATGTTGATGTAAACATAAAAGATGCTTAAAAACATCTTGTGAATGCTTGTGACGATCCGGAAATTTCCGACCAAATTTAAACTTTATCTTTATATTATTCCGACACGATAAGCAAAGTTTGTTAAGTTAAATCTCAAGAATTTTAAATTGTGTTCATACATTCATTATAACCTCGACCAAATTCCGACGATTCACGAACCGTTATATATAAATAAATATGTATATATATATTATAACTTAAAAATATTAATAAAGTATTAAACGTATAATACTTTACATGAACGTATTTGTTTCAATATGTTTATCGATGGAATTAGAAGATAATATCAAATGATTGATTTATCAGATACATTGTGATATGATTACGGGTCTATGTTATAAGGTCCACTGTGATTTAAGAAATCTATTCTTTTTGACGACATTCGAAAAATGGTAAAGTGATTTATAAGTAAGAACGTGGAGTGTAAATAACTTAGATGTTGGATATCGACAAGTTAAGTAACTCGGTATTTTTCATTAAGATTATTTCATACGTTTATTTAACTTTTGAACTTTATCGCATGCTTCACCAACAGTCTGTAATTTAAAAACTTGAAACCTATTATGAAAATATATGATTTTACTTTTCTAAAACGTTTTATGATATAACGATTTCCATTATATTAACCTTTAAACAAAATGCTTCTTAAATATATTTAGTTTTGGAAAATAAAATTATCATATTTATTTGATTTAGTTTCAAACGTACAAAAACGTTTTCAGTTTAAAAAGAACTTTATTATTAAAACGTATATAACTTTTATAAATATCTAGAACCACTTTTAACAACTCATTACTTAACCAGTATGATAAAGATAACGATATTTATATTTTATTTTATTAAATATATATAACGATTTAAATTAATATTATATATATTTATACGCGTATTATACGTACATAGTTTTTTACTTTTACTATACTTAAAATTTACTTTTACTTTATTTTTACTTTACCTTAACTTTAATAATTCATACTTTAATAATTCACTTTAATAATTCACTTTAATAATTCATACTTTAATAATTCACTTTAATAATTCATACTTTAATAATTTATACTTTAATAATTCACTTTAATAATTCATACTTTAATAATTCACTTTAATAATTCATACTTTAATAATTTACTTTAATAATTCATACTTTAATAATTCATACTTTAATAATTCACTTTAGTAATTCATAATTTAATAATTCAAAAATCTATTATAAATAGAATTCAATAGGTTTCATTATTGGATAGAAACTTGAAAATATTTTCTCTAAACTCTCTCAATCGATTTACATATATATATTTACTCCGTATTATTTCAAGATATTATCAGTATACATAAAATATTACGACGGAATGCTGTCCGAGTGATTTCGAAATTGTTTTTCGAGCGGGATAGAGCTAAGGAAATTATGGGTTAAAGCTATGGAGGTTATGGGTATGGTTCAGGAGTATTGCTCGTGAGTCAAACTAGTGTTTATCATCTCCGTTGCGTCTACGTACTTTTCCTGCAATATTGAATCTCAATATTGATACGTTCGTGAATCCAAGGCCAACATTGCACTTGGTCAATGACGTCATATGTATTTTTACTACAAAATACAGTATTGTGAGTTTCATTTGCTCCCTTTTATATATATTTTTGGAACTGAGAATACATGCACTGTTTTTATAAATGTTTTACGAAATAGGCACAAGTACTAAAACTAATTCTACGTGGGTTTAAACCAGAAATATACCCTTAGCTTGGTAACATTAAACTACTTGTATATGTACGGTAGGCGCGAATCCTAAAGATAGATCTATTGGGCCTGACAGACTCCATCCTGACTATGGGATGCTTTAGTACTTCGAGGTTATTTTAAACACACCTGATCTGGTGTACTTCAGAGGGTAAAACATGAACGTTAAGGCTTGTTACCGGGTGCCTACAACTTATAGAATACTTTTATACACTTGCGAGTGTACATATATTTATAAACGGAAATCTTGTGGTCTATTAATATATTGAAATGATTGTTATGATAAACCTATGAACTCACCAACCTTTTGGTTGACACTTTAAAGCATGTTTATTCTCATGTATTAAAGAAATCTTCCGCTGTGCATTAGCTCATTTTAAGGATATTACTTGGAGTCATTCATGGCATATTTTAAAAGACGTTGTATTCAAGTCATTGAGTTCATCAAGATTATTAATAAGTCAATTATAGTTGGATGTATTATGAAATGGTATGCATACCGTCAATTTTCGTTGTAAAGAAAGTTTGTCTTTTAAAAATGAATGCAATGTTTGTAAAATGTATCATATAGAGGTCAAATACCTCGCGATGTAATCAACTATTGTGAATCGTTTATAATGTATATGAACGGGTCCTTTCAATGCTCGACAACAATTCTTAATCTCTGAAACTCAGTAATTTGGTCCAGTTAAAAGGTTGACTCTATGAACATGAACGTTGACTTGAAGATCTAAATCTCGATAAGATTTTCAATCTGATTCGAATCATCACATAGTTACACGGAGTGATTTTGTATCAGAAAATACATTCAAATCGTTCTGATAATAGCTAGATTGCTTCGGAGACCAAAACGAAGGCAGTGGTGGCCTGAAAATCGAAGGTGGTGGTGGTTCAGATATGCAAAAAAGATTGTTATTGTTGTTGCCGTTGTGCTTCTGTTTCTGTTGTGTTGCTGGATTTTGATCGGTGGCCTTAACCATTGTTAAAAGTAAATGTTACCAGTCCAGATCTAAGCGTTCTGCCATCTTCCTGTTCAGATCTATACTCGCCGGTGTGGACTTCTCCGAAAACTAAAAATCCACCTTTGAATTCACTAAGTTCAACATGTAATTCCGGTTTGTTTTTTGATTCTTGATTATTATTAGGCATGTTTGCTAAATCTTGCTTTATCCTCAGTCTCGTTAGAAAGAGTGATTTTTAAGATATAATGGAGAGTAAATGGATTATTTAGAAAGAAATAATGAAGAGTTAATATGTCATACCCCCAAATAGGGCCTAGGGTATTTGTGACTAATTATATCAAATCATAGTTGTACAAACGAGAACGACTCTAAATGAGACGTTTTATTTATTAAATAAACAGCGAAAGCATTATTCAAAGTTTTACATCATAAGAGTACAGTAAATGGGAAATGTCTAAATAAAATGATAAATATGAATGATGGATTCCATGCAAGCAGCAAAGCATACATCAATCATCTAGTGGCAAGTAGCAGCTAGCTCAATCATTACCTGAGACAAAACATGCTTAAAGTGTCAACCAAAAAGGTTGAGTGAAATTCATAGATTTATAAATAATATCCAAAGTTTTCGACCACAAGATTTAGTTTAAAGTTGATCAATATAGATATATCAATCTAAAAGTGTTGATGTAGTTTGTAATATCGCTACTAAACAATTTACCCTATGTGTGATGACCCGGAAAATTTCAACTTATTTAAACCAATTCTCTATACGATTTATTATTTTGACACGTTAAACAAAGTCTGTTAGATTGAGTCTCAAAAATTTTAGAACTGTTTCATATATACAATTACCTTTGACTACTCTCGACGATTCATGAACAATTATATGTATGTATATATATATGTACAAGTAAAAACGACTTTCCTACAGTAAAACACTATTTGCTACAGTAAAACACTATTTGCTACAGTGAAAACGTATTTTGCTACAGTGCTACAGTGAAAACGACTTTGCTACAGTGATTTGCTACAGTAAACACTATTTGCTACAGTAAACACTATTTGCTACAGTAAACACTATTTGCTACAGTAAACACTATTTGCTACAGTGAATACTATTTGATGTCGACGAACTAGCAAACAAAACGGGAAAGGCGGCCATGCGATCGCATGGCAAAAACACTGAAAACTCATGCGATCGCATGAGCTACAGTAAATCGAAAAATACTATAAAAAGGCCAGTTTGTTCGACGATATACTTACAACATATTTTCTTATGTAAATTGAATTTTAATTTATAATTATAATTATAATTTTAATTTAAGTTAATAATAATAAAGTATATTCGAGGGTGTTTTAATTCGGGTTTCAAACCGCTTTAAGCTAAGGAAATATTGGGTATTGTTTGGGGTATTGTTCTTGAATCCAAGGCCAACCATACAGTCGTCTACCGTCATTACGTCTACGCAATTTGCCTACAATATTGAGTCTCAATATTGAACTGTGAGTTATAGTCTCCCTTTTTAAATGCTTTAAATATTTTTGGGCTGAGAATACATGCAATTTATTTTAAACGCAATAAGACACAAGTACATACAAAATTCTACACTGAGTTAAACCGAAAATCCCTTAGCTTTGGTAACTAGTAGCTGCCAGTACATAGGATATGGACTGGTGGGCGCGAATAATTGTATATGGATCCATAGGGCTTGACATCCCCGTCCGAGCTAGAGCGCTAGCCTTTTAACGGACGTATGTTATTTGAGTTTAAGACACGTTGGTTTGCGTGTATTAAAACGAATGGGGTAATTATCACTATAGCGTTAAGTTTAGTTACCAGGGTGCTCTGTTACGTAGAATCTATTGATAAACTTTTGATGAAATCTTGTGGTCTATCTTTATACATGTTTATGACTCGAGCAATTAAACCTATAACTCACCAACATTCGTGTTGACTTTTTAGCATGTTTTATTCTCAGGTCCTTAGAATGCTTCCGCTGTGATGTGCTTGTTGCCTGCATGGAGTCTCTCATGCTTTGTACAAAGTTTATTGCATTCAAAATAAAACTGCGTTGTGTAATAAATAACTGGACTGTGATGTCAACCTGTAAATTAAAGACTTATGTATTTCGGGGTTTTGCTTATACCTAAGCACTCACTCACATGTTTATAACTTTCTATGTTTAGAAAGTCACTTATTTTAATGAATGCAATATTTTATCAAAACGTATCATATAGAGGTCAAAACCTCACTGTGGAATCAATGATTAACGTGCCGCGTCAATAGCGATTTTGACGGGTCGTTACAGTTGGTATCCGAGCTTGAGGTCATAGGGAACCAGAAATTTCATTAGTGTGTTTAACTGGTAATTGTTAGGATGCATTAGTGAGTCTGGACTATGACCATATCCGTTTTTACTGATTTTTGCTTATTATTTGGTTAAAAACATTATATGTGATATATTTATATGCTAACGTAATTGTTGTTTCAATTATGTGATAGATGACTTCCTCTAATCCTATCATTTTGTACGACTCGGAATCGGACACTGAATCTATTCTATCCACAACTGAAAAGGGCGTTCCAATACCTATTAAAGAAGAAATTGTGTTAGCCGGGGAATCTCAACTCCCGGTAAACCCAGAGGAGGTTCCAGCTCCACCCAGCTTTAGTTTTCCGGAGCCACAGTATCGTTGGCATGGACCCATGATCCCTGGAGTAAACGAGGATCGTCCATTTCTAAACAAATATGAACATTGGTCCAGATATACCGCCGACGGGCGGGTTGTGCCGATTACGCCTGGCAGATTTCGGTTCATGACCACCGGTACATTTTCTTGCAGTTCGTCATCATATTCTCCTACACATGACTTAGACAGTTCGTCATCAGACGAGATCAGTAAGGAGGAGGATTTCGCTAATGAAATAAAAGAGATCACTAAGGAGAAATTCCAACTTGCTATAGATAATAAAAACAACCACAATAATAAAATGTCCTTAATTATTAAAAAAGAATAGGACCATTCGATCCGTAACCACCCTTATTGTATTAAACCCACTGAGGCAACGGGTACCTCAAAACCCCAACCAAAAATAAAATACACTGCCAGAATGTCTGTCGGACCATGTGCACACAAACAATTGGCAGAGAGAACCAAATGGGAAGAAGTTTCTGATAGTTCTGAATAAACGACCTCGCAACCATAAATCTTCCATGCGCTATTTTATTGCTTATGTGTGCTACTCTATCTTGTTATGTAAAATAAGCATATGTAAAATATCAGTATTGTATGGTATTGTATTATTTTGGTTTATTAATAATAAATGCATGGAATGATTATTTGTATTATTACTACTTCTTATTATTATTATTACATAATAATGTAGTAACTCGCTATAATTTTTCATAGTGGAATATTATTAGGATTTTAGTAGTTAATTCCTTGTACTAGCTATTATGTATGAACTTAACGGGTAGGTAATACCCTAGAAATAATTATAAAATGCTAATAAGAAGAAAAGGCTTTTATAATAATCGGTTCATATTATTAATATGCTACGATTAACTATTGACAACTCATTTTACCTATAATATTCTATATGATTAAATTATATCTGTTGTGTTTATTGAAGAAACATGTCTCAAATGTCGGATGCTGAGTTTGAGCAACTAGTCGAGAAACGTGTGAATGAAAGAATTGTTGCAACCGAAGCAGCAAAAGCAACAGCCGAAGCAGCAGCCAAAGCAGCAGCCGTAAACACAAATTCACGAAACGGATGCTCATACAAAACTTTTCAAGGATGCAAACCACAGACGTTTAGTGGAACTGAGGGACCAGTCGGTCTAACCCGATGGTTTGAAAAGATGGAGTCCGTTTTCAAAATCAGTAATTGTGCGAACGGAGACAAGTCAAAGTATGCTTCGTGCACGTTGCAAGATGGTGCACTTACTTGGTGGAACAATTATGCTAAAGCAGAAGGAATAGATACGGCATATGATATCTCTTGGGAAGAACTGAAAAAGATGCTAATCGAGGAGTACTGTCCTCGAAACGAGATCAGAAAAATGGAATCTGAGTTACGTAATCTGAAGGTTATCGGCGCTAATCTCAATAACTATGAAAAGCGTTTCATGGAACTAGCCTTGTTGTGTCCCGAATTGGTGCCAAACGAGAAACGAAAGATAGAAATGTATATTGACGGTTTATCGATCAATATCAAAGGAAATGTTACATCGTCCAAACCGAATACGATGCAGGAAGCCATGACAATGGCACACCAACTCATGGACCAGATCACAGAGAGTTCGATTAAGGCACCAATTACCGAAGTCAAGACAACTGAAGGAAAGAGGAAATGGGAAGACTATAAGGGCAAAAGTACTCACCTGAAGAAACAAGAAACTTTTAAAGGTAAACAAGATGGGGCAACTGCAAGTCCAAACTATAAGGGACCCCATCCGTTCTGCAAAAGATGTTACACACATCATGCAGGTTATTGCCAAGTGGTCTGTGATAAGTGCAACAAGAAAGGACATGTGGCGAAAGATTGTTATGCCACCGTTTCTGAAGTAAAGACAAAACTGACCGATGTTAAGAAATGTTTTGGATGCGGGAAGTCTGGTCACTTTATAAATCAATGCCCTGATAAGGAGAAGAACAAAGAACCCGCACGTGGGAGGGCATTTAATGTTAGTGCCAGTAAAGCACGTGAGGATCCTAATCTTGTCACGGGTACGTTTACCGTTAATAATCAACTAGCTTCTATTATGTTTGATACGGGTGCTGATAGAAGTTATATGTGTAAAGACTTTAGTTTTAAACTAAAATGTGCATCATTACCTCTAGACGATAAATATACTATTGAATTAGCTAATGGTAAACTGATAAAAGCCGATAAAATTTGCCATGGTTGCGAAATGAATCTCGCTGGTGAAACCTTCAAAATTGATTTGATACCCGTAGAATTAGGAAGTTTTGATGTAATCGTTGGCATGGACTGGATGTCCAAAACAAGAGCGGAAGTTGTTTGCGCTGAGAAAGCAATCCGCATCCCTCGTAAGGATGAAACGTCATTAATGATTTATGGGGAGAAGAACAACTCAAAACTGAACTTTATCAGCTGTATGAAGGCCCAGAAACTTATAAGAAAAGGTTGTTATGCTATTCTGGCACACGTAAAGAAGATCGATACTGAAGAAAGAAGCATTGATGACATGCCGGTTGTAAGAGAATATCCCGGAGTATTTCCAGAAGAATTACCGGGGCTACCTCCACACAGATGTGTAGAATTCCAGATTGATCTCATACCAGGAGCTGCACCTGTAGCCCGATCTCCATATAGACTTGCACCTTCAGAAATGAAAGAATTACAAGACCAGTTGCAAGAATTATCAGACCGTGGATTTATTCGTCCTAGTTTTTCACCTTGGGGTGCTCCTATTCTGTTCGTCAAGAAGAAGGATGGATCTATGAGAATGTGCATAGATTACCGAGAATTAAATAAATTAACGATCAAGAATCGGTACCCATTACCGAGGATTGATGATTTGTTTGATCAATTGCAAGGATCAAGTGTTTATTCTAAGATTGATCTACGCTCCGGATATCATCAGCTGAGAGTGAAGGAAGAAGATGTTCCTAAAACAGCGTTCAGAACCCGTTACGGTCACTATGAATTTTTAGTCATGCCTTTTGGATTGACTAATGCTCCAGCAGTATTCATGGATCTAATGAATCGCATCTGTAGACCGTATTTAGACAAATTTGTCATTGTTTTTATCGACGACATATTGATTTACTCGAAGAACAAGGAAGAACATGAGCAACACTTAAGACTGGTACTGGAGATACTCAAGAAAGAAGAATTGTACGCAAAATTTTCGAAGTGTGATTTCTGGTTACAAGAAGTACAATTTTTAGGCCATGTTGTCAGTAAACATGGAATTAAAGTTGACCCCGCCAAGATCGAAGCCATTAGTAAATGGGAAACCCCGAAGACTCCAACACAAATTCGCCAATTCTTAGGTCTTGCTGGTTACTACCGAAGATTCATTCAAGATTTCTCTAGAATCGCCAAACCCTTAACTGCATTGACTCAAAAGGGAAAGAAGTATGATTGGTCCACAGAACAGGAATCCTCATTCCAGTTATTAAAGAAGAAGTTAACGTCTGCACCCATTTTGTCATTACCGGAAGGAAATGATGATTTCGTGATCTATTGTGATGCTTCACGCCAAGGTTTAGGATGTGTATTAATGCAACGCACAAAAGTCATCGCATATGCCTCACGACAACTAAAAATTCATGAAAAGAACTATACGACGCACGATTTAGAACTTGGAGCAGCAGTTTTTGCACTCAAAATATGGAGACACTATCTATATGGCACCAAGTGTACAGTGTACACCGACCATAAGAGTCTTCAGCATATTTTTGATCAAAAACAACTCAATATGAGGCAACGTCGCTGGGTAGAGTTGTTAAACGATTACGATTGTGAAATCCGTTACCACCCCGGAAAAGCTAATGTTGTAGCTGATGCCCTAAGTCGAAAAGAAAGAGTAAAACCTCTTAGGGTCCGAGCTTTGAATATTACAATTCGTACTGATCTTACAAAGCAAATTCAAGCAGCACAGTTAGAAGCTTTAAAAGAAGAAAACGAAAAAGGTGAAATGAGCAAAGGGTTAGAAAAACAACTTGAAGTAAAAGCCGATGGAACCCTGTATTTTGCTGGTAGGATATGGGTACCAAGACATGGTAACCTAAGGCAACTAGTACTAGATGAAGCACACAAAACGAGGTACTCAATTCACCCAGGAAACGGGAAAATGTACCACGATCTCAAGAAGTTTTATTGGTGGCCTAATATGAAGACAGAAATTGCTACTTATGTAAGCAAATGTTTGACGTGTGCAAAGGTCAAAGCTGAGCACCAAAAGCCGTCAGGATTACTGCAACAACCGGAAATTCCGCAGTGGAAATGGGAAAGAATAACCATGGATTTCATTACGAAATTGCCAAGGACTACAAGTAGTCATGATACTATTTGGGTGATAGTTGATCGTCTAACTAAATCAGCTCACTTTCTACCAATAAAAGAGACAGACAGTATGGAGAAATTAGCACACCTATATTTGAAGGAAGTAGTTTCCAGGCATGGTGTACCTATCTCCATCATATCTGATCGCGACACCCGATTCACATCACGTTTTTGGCAGTCATTACAAAAAGCATTGGGAACTCGATTAGATATGAGCACCGCTTATCACCCACAGACAGATGGTCAAAGTGAAAGAACAATACAAACATTGGAAGACATGTTACGGGCATGCGTAATTGACTTTGGAACCAGTTGGGATCGACACTTGCCGTTGGCAGAATTTTCATACAATAACAGCTATCATACGAGCATCAACGCAGCGCCATTTGAAGCACTTTACGGTAGAAAGTGCAGATCTCCTATATGTTGGAGTGAAGTAGGAGAAAGACAACTTACTGGACCAGAAATTATTCACGAAACCACCGAAAAGATCATACAAATACAACAGCGATTGAAAACGGCCATGAGTCGCCAAAAGAGTTATGCTGATGTAAGAAGAAAACCGCTAGAATTTCAAGTGGGTGACAAAGTCATGTTGAAAGTGTCACCCTGGAAAGGTGTTGTGCGATTCGGTAAACGAGGAAAGCTAAGTCCTAGGTACGTAGGACCCTTTGAAATCACCGAAAGAATTGGAGCAGTTGCTTATCGATTAAATCTACCGCAAGAACTTAGTAGTGTTCATGACACATTTCACGTGTCAAATTTGAAGAAATGTTTAGCTGAAGAGGATGTCGTAATTCCTATTGACGAAATACGAATCAATGATAAACTCCATTTTGTCGAAGAACCTGTTGAAATCATGGACCGTGAGGTCAAACAATTAAAACAAAGCAAAATACCGATAGTTAGAGTTCGTTGGAACGCTAGACGAGGACCCGAGTTTACTTGGGAACGTGAGGATCAAATGAAGCAAAAGTATCCACATTTGTTCACTGATATCGCTCATAAAACAGGTACTACTCAAAAAAGATTGTTATTGTTGTTGCCGTTGTGCTTCTGTTTCTGTTGTGTTGCCGGATTTTGATCGGTGGCCTTAACCATTGTTAAAAGTAAATGTTACCAGTCCAGATCTAAGCGTTCTGCCATCTTCCTGTTCAGATCTATACTCGCCGGTGTGGACTTCTCCGAAAACTAAAAATCCACCTTTGAATTCACTAAGTTCAACATGTAATTCCGGTTTGTTTTTTGATTCTTGATTATTATTAGGCATGTTTGCTAAATCTTGTTTTATCCTCAGTCTCGTTAGAAAGAGTGATTTTTAAGATATAATGGAGAGTAAATGGATTATTTAGAAAGAAATAATGAAGAGTTAATATGTCATACCCCCAAATAGGGCCTAGGGTATTTGTGACTAATTATATCAAATCATAGTTGTACAAACGAGAACGACTCTAAATGAGACGTTTTATTTATTAAATAAACAGCGAAAGCATTATTCAAAGTTTTACATCATAAGAGTACAGTAAATGGGAAATGTCTAAATAAAATGATAAATATGAATGATGGATTCCATGCAAGCAGCAAAGCATACATCAATCATCTAGTGGCAAGTAGCAGCTAGCTCAATCATTACCTGAGACAAAACATGCTTAAAGTGTCAACCAAAAAGGTTGAGTGAAATTCATAGATTTATAAATAATATCCAAAGTTTTCGACCACAAGATTTAGTTTAAAGTTGATCAATATAGATATATCAATCTAAAAGTGTTGCTGTAGTTTGTAATATCGCTACTAAACAATTTACCCTATGTGTGATGACCCGGAAAATTTCAACTTATTTAAACCAATTCTCTATACGATTTATTATTTTGACACGTTAAACAAAGTCTGTTAGATTGAGTCTCAAAAATTTTAGAACTGTTTCATATATACAATTACCTTTGACTACTCTCGACGATTCATGAACAATTATATGTATGTATATATATATGTACAAGTAAAAACGACTTTCCTACAGTAAAACACTATTTGCTACAGTAAAACACTATTTGCTACAGTGAAAACGTATTTTGCTACAGTGCTACAGTGAAAACGACTTTGCTACAGTGATTTGCTACAGTAAACACTATTTGCTACAGTAAACACTATTTGCTACAGTAAACACTATTTGCTACAGTGAATACTATTTGATGTCGACGAACTAGCAAACAAAACGGGAAAGGCGGCCATGCGATCGCATGGCAAAAACACTGAAAACTCATGCGATCGCATGAGCTACAGTAAATCGAAAAATACTATAAAAAGGCCAGTTTGTTCGACGATATACTTACAACATATTTTCTTATGTAAATTGAATTTTAATTTATAATTATAATTATAATTTTAATTTAAGTTAATAATAATAAAGTATATTCGAGGGTGTTTTAATTCGGGTTTCAAACCGCTTTAAGCTAAGGAAATATTGGGTATTGTTTGGGGTATTGTTCTTGAATCCAAGGCCAACCATACAGTCGTCTACCGTCATTACGTCTACGCAATTTGCCTACAATATTGAGTCTCAATATTGAACTGTGAGTTATAGTCTCCCTTTTTAAATGCTTTAAATATTTTTGGGCTGAGAATACATGCAATTTATTTTAAACGCAATAAGACACAAGTACATACAAAATTCTACACTGAGTTAAACCGAAAATCCCTTAGCTTTGGTAACTAGTAGCTGCCAGTACATAGGATATGGACTGGTGGGCGCGAATAATTGTATATGGATCCATAGGGCTTGACATCCCCGTCCGAGCTAGAGCGCTAGCCTTTTAACGGACGTATGTTATTTGAGTTTAAGACACGTTGGTTTGCGTGTATTAAAACGAATGGGGTAATTATCACTATAGCGTTAAGTTTAGTTACCAGGGTGCTCTGTTACGTAGAATCTATTGATAAACTTTTGATGAAATCTTGTGGTCTATCTTTATACATGTTTATGACTCGAGCAATTAAACCTATAACTCACCAACATTCGTGTTGACTTTTTAGCATGTTTTATTCTCAGGTCCTTAGAATGCTTCCGCTGTGATGTGCTTGTTGCCTGCATGGAGTCTCTCATGCTTTGTACAAAGTTTATTGCATTCAAAATAAAACTGCGTTGTGTAATAAATAACTGGACTGTGATGTCAACCTGTAAATTAAAGACTTATGTATTTCGGGGTTTTGCTTATACCTAAGCACTCACTCACATGTTTATAACTTTCTATGTTTAGAAAGTCACTTATTTTAATGAATGCAATATTTTATCAAAACGTATCATATAGAGGTCAAAACCTCACTGTGGAATCAATGATTAACGTGCCGCGTCAATAGCGATTTTGACGGGTCGTTACACTATGACACCTTGTACTGTCAGTGTCGTGGAATCATTATTATGTAACCAAAGACCAACGGTCGAATAGTTAGAGACGTTACTCTCAATAGGCCTACTCACAATAATTAAGTTTGCATTTAAACGTAGCAATTAACGATATTACGGTAGAGATTTAGTATGAATCAAAGCATGACAGCATAGTTAACAATTTAGTACTTGTGTCTAAGCGTAAAACAGTTATAAAGCAAGCATGTGTCTCACCCCAAAAGTTGTAAAACAGTTATGAAACAGTAAAAAGTGGGGCTATGAAGTTCACCTTAGTAGCACAAAAGAGTATTCCACGAAAGAATTGAACGGAAGGACGTGACCAAGATCTCAACCTAGAGATAGAACGTATGATCAGACATTGCCTAACAGACAATAGTATATAGTACTATAATGATAGTAATGGTTCACTAAAGAATTTTCATTTTCGAAAGGTTACTATTTATGGAAAGTTTCCACTTATAGTAATTTTTTCAATTTTAGAAAGTTCGGGTTAATCTTTAGCAAGACGTTGTACAACTTTACTCAAACTTCGTTGCTATCAAATAAGTGAGGAATGACCAGATGTAACCGGGGGCCCAGGATTCTTCACCAGAATCTAAGTCATGGCATTCGAGATCCACAAGCTTACCCATAAATGGCAACCTAGACATCATTCACTTACGACCGTGAGTAGCGATGAAGTTCACATGAATTGTACATTATCTTTGATTAACCTTCACTTTAGGTGTATACACACAACGAATTATTAATGTACTTAATAATTATATATGTGATAATATAACCTAAGTATTATTTAATATTTAGTTATTATACCTTAGTATGTCTTATATATATTAAATATAATTACCTTTAAATAAATACCTAAATTACTTCAAAAATAATAGTGTTTTATTAATCGAACATTATCCAAAAATGTCTAAATAATTAATTAAATATGTAAAAATTATATACATAATTTTTATAGTCTTAGTTAATCATATATATTAGTAGAAAAAATTAAGAAAACGTTTTTATTATATTTTTATATTTATTTTTGTTTTTACCCTTAATTTATTCACAAAATAAGTTTAATTCTACATAATTAATAAATAAACCCAAACAATTATTTTTATAATTTTTATAAGTTTCTATCAGTCTAATAACCTGTAGAAAAAAATATTTAAAAAATATTTTTTATTATTTAATATTTATTCTTAATTTACCTTCGAATTACATAATAATAGAGTTTAATTATATAATAATTACCAATTCGACCCAAGTAATTATTTTTATAATTTTTTCAGATTTATATAAGTTTTATAAACTCATAAAAAAATTATATATATTTTATTTTTGGTTAAAAGTATTTATTACGAATTTTACATTGTTTTTACGTTTAAACACTACATAATTCGTATTTAATTATAAATAATATTTCATAAATTATCAAAATTATTTTTATACATCATAATACTTATAATACTAATTATAACATATAAACATAATTAATTTCAAATTTTATAAAGAATATACAATAAATATAAATATAATCGATAATATTAAAAAAATAATAATAAAAATAGAAAGTACCTCAAATTTTATTCAATGTTTTGATAGAACAACTTAAGTTTTAGTTTTTGGCAAGAAAATATGAATGAGGAGCCATGTATTTATAGGTAAAAATGGTTGGTGAAAAGTAAAAAATAATAATAAAATAAAGGTGCCAATTTTGACAAAATAATAAAAACATGTTAAAAATGTTTTTAATAAGTTTTTTGTTTTTGAAAATATTTAGTCAAAATTCATGGGCTCATTATTTAATTTATAAAAAAATCTTATTTCTTTTTTTTATAAGTTAAAAATATAAATAATGATTAAAATAATTTATCATTTAATTAATAATTATGTTACATATAGTTTTATATATAATACACATTAATATTAATATTAACTAAAGTTATTTTATATAATTAGTATAAACTTTAGTTAACAAAACGTGTCGACAAAAAAAAAATATTTAATCAACGTCGAATTTAATCATATATTAAGTATGGATAACAACCCTAGGGGCAAATTAGTCAATTCAAGTATGGAAATATGAGGGTTGTTATAGTACCTACCCGTTAAAGAAATTTCATCCCGAAATTTGACAGAGATCGTCATGGTTGATAATAAGTATGTTTTCATGACGGATATGAGTTGGAAAATAGAGTTTTATCACTATTGAGTAATAAAACAATTCGATTACGTGAAGAGTATGAGTGAAGCTATCGTAAAAAAATATGAAATGAGGAAAATAAAGATTTGTTTTAACTCTTGACGTAATTAAAGTTGATTTTCGGAATTCAAGGGATTTAAAGAAAATCTTTATAATCTGTATAAGATTTGATTCTCCGGTAATTAAGGAAATTAAAATTGCCTTGATTGTTGTGTCTGAAATTTTGCTATAAATTAGCTTCTTCTGTTTCATTATCTTCACCACTTCTGTACTTTCTTTCTCGATTCATACTTCCAAAGATTGTGAAAATGCTTCATCCAGTTCTTATCCTGGATATTTTTCTGACTATCGTTTCTGTCATTCTTCTTTTTCATTTACCCCCAGAGGAATCTATTTACTTCTACAATTACCTTGAGGTTATAGTGTTTTTAATTCTCCCGTGTCTTTATGCTGCTATACACACTGATATACACGGTTTATAATTTTCGTGTTGTTATCGGGCTTTATATTTTTCCTTATATGTCGGAGCTCTATGCTCTTGTTTTTCCTTCCCGACTTCAAGTCAAGCGAATAATGGTCCAGAATTCGTAGGTATGGAGTTTCGAATGATCATAATATACAAAGCAGAAGGAAAGGTAATAGCACGATTTGATTTGTCAAATTACCAGAATTACTAAGGATAGAACTTTCAAGAATATATGTTCTTGATATATTCAGAGGTTAAGTAGAATGTAAAAGTCATTTAACATGGCAAATGATGATTATAAAGTCTATGAATCATCATCTTTCATTAAAAATTTAGCACGACTTACTGTAATATAATCACGTTGGCCTGACGTCATTATATTATACTAACTCATGCTTCAATTCCCAACACTACTTCAAATCATTCAAAATTTAAACTTGTATGTTACAGAAATATAGAAACTAAAACAGTTTCCTTTATTATGTAACACATATAGTGCGAAGTGATAAATAATTTTGAACAAGAATAGTTATGAATGTATCTTCAGAAATATAGAGGATATTTATAACGAAAGATACGATGATATCTTAGAATTTTCTAAGATCAAATGATAACGAGGAAAATTCTTCTGTAAGGATTTAGAATGCGTAAGGAGATCTTTTGTGATTTTCATCAGAAATCGAATCATCTAGATTCTTTGATTACATGTTTAGTCCTTGTGATTTGTGCACGGTCTCCTTCATGGTTTGCTCAATCCGTTTTTCAGCACCAAATTTTCTATCGAGCGTTCCCAATACTCCATTCTTTATCATCAAACTCCTGGCCATTTAGGCCATCTACAATTTTGCTGTTTCCTCTGCATATAATGCATCCATATTTAAATCGTCGGTTATCAATCTGAGATGGTTTCAAGAAATTTCGTTTTTAGATGATTGAACGCTGATTGTGATCGTCAAGATTCAAAGGATGTTTTCAAAAATTTTGAATTTGAAGTGTTTAAGTGTAAGATGCATCCATCAATGGATCTAACAGTTGACGAAGAAATGTTTGTGATTTTCAAAAGTAAGGAATGGTAAGTTCGGTGGTTTGATGTGATAATTCATCATAGAATACGAATGAATATAATTCATGAATGTAGTGATCTTTAAGAAGATAACACTTGCTAAAGCTTTACTTAAATTTCGATATATCAAAATCAGAATATGTATTTGAATTTGTATGAAAATGGTTGTTCTTTAGTGAACGGATACATATGTGGATGTAAGTAGTACAGTTAATGACTGTTGAATCAGAATTGAAGAATGTACGGTGTAACATATTAATGTGAGATATAAATATTTCTCGGGTATTACCTACCCGTTAAAATATTTTCACCGTCAATAGTTTGTACAACAGAATATTTAATTACAATCTTTATGAAAATATACGTACATATATATTTTCTTTCAGATGTAATCATGGATTTAATGAGTTAATATAATATTAAACTCATTTGATTTACGGTTGAAATGAGAAATAATAATCTCCAAAACCTTAGAGATTTCATAATTGTCGCGAAATATTTCGCTAATGAAGTTATGAATCAATACTTCATCATTCATTGTTATTGATATATCTCGGTATACGATGTTGGTGCTCATGGATTTCTTGTGAAATTCGCAAGGCACGAATAATGTTTTCTAGAAAGTTTTGAGTACATCGAAAATGGAAGTGTAAAATCAAACATGTATTTGAATAATACACTTGATTTATTATGAAAATGGAGTTTAGTGTGCTGAAGCAGTGATTAACGATTGTTAAGTCATTAACGAAGGATGCACATCATAGCATATTAGTGATATGAATTAACCGGATAGTATTTACTAGTTAAGATTCACACGTAATAGCTTAGTACGAAAAGATTTATTATTGTTCCAAACCATATATATATAAAGTATACATATATAATTCTTCAGGAAGAATGAGTCAATACATCGTAACTCATTATTACTAATATTCCTTGGTATCTATGGGGCGTATGATGTTAATGTTTGAGGTACTGAGTGTGATGTTGAGGCGTGGAATGCAGATGTTGTTGTTGGTGAAGCTGATGCTGTTGGCGGTAATGCTGATGGTACTGGTGGTGCTGGTTATGCTGCTGGTGCTCGTAGGTTTTGCACCATATTTTCCAAAGCTACTACTCGAGCGTGGAGCTCGTTGACTTCTTCTATTATTCCGGAATGATTGGCGGTTCGGACAAGGGGATGAATAAGATCTGAAATTCTAGATATTATATATTCGTGACGGGATATCCTGGAAATGAGGGTGAAAATAGTGTTCCGAACGGGTTCGCCAGTAAGTGCTTCAGGTTCTTCGCCAATAGGGCAATGTGGTGGGTGAAAAGGATCACCTTCTTTACTTCTCCATTGATTAAGTAGACTACGAACCCACCCCCAATTCATCCAGAAAAGGTGATGACTAATTGGTTGGTTCATTCCGGTTACGCTGCCATTAGAGCTTGAGGAGTTCGAGGAATCAAGTGAGAAATCCATATTATCTGATCGGAGTATGGGTTTTTGTTATAAGATGAGTGTTGAATATTGAATGATATATTTGTCTTCTTGATATACGTATATATAGCAAAAAGATTTCCGTAATTTACGGAGAAAATTTATAAAAAGTGTTAGACAAAGTCTATTAAGATAGATATGATAAGATATAATAAGATATGATGTGTCTATACTCCAATAATAGCAGTATGACGTGTCGAGATCATAAAATGATAAGTATGTAATCTGATAATCTTTCGATTAAAGACTTTCAATTCGTAATGGCCTATTCAGGTCTAGGGGCTTGAGCTATAGGATCCTTTAAATCGATAATCCAAACCCTTCTATTCTAGAGTTTCGTAGACGCCATCCGTCAAGAAAATTCAATGATAAAAAAATAACGAGAAATCAAAGATTTAAAACTAATGAATATGAGTAGTGATGACATTATAATGTCTTTGAGATTCTCGATAACTCAAGGACATTTTCCGGTTCACAAACCGATGCATAAAGGCATAAAGCATATAGGTACGTGATTTAACAAGGAGGTTATATACGTTTGAGTATGAATAGTAAGAAATATAGGAGTTTCAAAAATCATGGATAACATTTCATGTAATACATATGTAATACACAAAACTATGATAGATGACATAGGAATGTCGAGAATGGTGTCGCATTTAAATGTGGTGGCGGAATTGAATAGTACTTAGGAAAGTGAGCAGAGTTCTTAGGTTGGCTCGGCATTCTAAGATAAGTAAAGTTTCTAAAGTATAGTGTAGCATTTAATAGTTTAAGGCAACAATTAAAGGCACTATAGTCAAGGAAAATTGTAGTCCTACATTGCTAAGGTACCTAATTGTATAAGGCACACATAAAATGCAATCCTAGTTCTCTACAACAGCCTTCTCTGATACCAATCTGTCATACCCCCTGATCAAGCATATTTCCGCCTAGGATAGAAACACGCTTGAGTGCAATAGAGGAGGGTTTTATTAGTTCAGCGGCGTTAACCTCCGGTTCGGTTACCGTGATAACCCTAGCCGAGATGATGATCTCGGGAGGGTGGCTAAGGGCTGACCGCCGGCCGATGGACGGCGCTCCGATTGGCGGCGAAGGGAAAAACCCTACCAAGGGTGGTAGGTAAAAACCCTAGTGAGAATGTATCCCGATTGGGTACCCTAATTGCTTAGACTACCCCTCTATTTATAAGAGGGAATTAGGGTTTAGGAGGAAGACTTGACCGCATCCCATGGACCAAGCCCAATTACTCGGCCCGATGGGCTCCGCACATCATCAAGTCCCCCAAGTTCGGTGTGACATATTAATGTCATATCGAAGTTATAAATGTGCCACCGCAAATAACTCATCACATAACCCGCACCGACTATAAAGTCCAATGCATAACGAATCCACATAGTAAAGTGATGACGCGATGTAATAATTCCGCATGCCATGCAGTCATGAGGTGAGCGAGAATTCGTAGGGTGGAACCCTGCACAGTACGGCCCACACATCATAATTATGCGTGACACAGCCCCGTGCATTGCAATCATGCGTGATACGACCAAATGTGACGCATGCATGTTACCCACAACCACTCGCGATGCATCCTTGCGCTTAACGCAATGCAGCGATGTGAGCATGCTAACGTCCACTACCATCCGCAATGCACAAAGCAGCGATGTAGCAAAAACAAAACTGAAGGGATACTGATAGTATACCATCACTCCCCCCAGTTCGGTATGAAATGTGAAAACATGTCATGGCGAACTATAAATAAGACCACGTCAAAATGACATCCTGAAACAACTAGCTGATCAGAACTCGTAGTTGTATACAAGGCATCTCAGACTCGCGGAGTCCGATCTCAGAGTCATATTGAGGCATCCCTACCACATTTGTGAGGGGTACCAAGTAACCATGCGCTTACGCAGCGTAATCATGGACATTTATGCATTTGATTGTAATTGCCTATCATCACGAATTAAGACAATTCACACAATGTGCGCATAAGTTAACCAAAACTTATGCACAATTTCAGGCACTGCGTAAAATAAACCAATATTTTAACTAGAAGCCCGTGTGCGAGTCCGCACGAAAAAAAATTTATACTCATAAGTTACAGCATCATTTGCTCTGTCACGTACTAGGGGTGCACTTAGTTGTGTGGTAAGACAATGCTAACTAAAAACAAACCAATGTTTTTATACTTAAGAGTTTCCCCAAATAAACCAATACTTAGGATAATTTAATATGCACAAGCAAACCAATGCTCGTATTTTAAGTCGATTTGGCAGCCTTCTAGTCTGCGTGGCGCTTGGCTAGGGGAAACCCAATTCCCTTCACCTGCCGTTATATTCTAGCCTTGTAACCAAACAGGCTTCTGCCGCGCGGGGGCTAGAGGACACCCCTTAAGTAGGCAGGAACCGCACAATAAACTATTGATAAAATATGTGCGAGAGATTTATTGGCATTTGAAAGTTATTATATTCGCGACGCGTTTAATCTTGCCATGAACAATAGAATTTTGAGGACAGGATTTCACTCTTCGGTTCGTAAACCGTGGACAATCCTAGCGGGATTGCGAGTAATGTGGGGTTTAAGGATCTTAGAATTTAACTCTCCGGTCCGGCTACCGTGAATAACCCAGATCAATATGATGATATCGATGGGGTGGTTAAATGTTAAGTCCACCATCGATAACGTTCGTTGATCGATGGCCCCTGTGAAGGTTGTAGGTTACCGTCTGAGAGACTAACCTGTTAACCTTAACCACGAATTAATGAATGATGACGATGGTTTCCGTAACTCGACTATCAATTCGATAGAGTATAATCTATGTGACATTGCGTCCTCCGTCGAATGATTGTAATCATGTGACGAACCGGGAAAACCCATATAGTTAATCATACGGTTAAAACCCGAAAACCAATCATGAAAATGATTGTAGGCAAGGAAGTAGGCGAGAAGCCATGCGAAGAAGAGGTGTATCATGCATAAGCTAATGATGTGGGTGATCAAGTCCAACTAGCTATATACTACGTCTCTTTACCGTCATCGCATGCCAAATGTGGTGAGGCCATGGGTTTATGCGGAGCCACCATGGTCTTAAGCAATGTGCGCAATGCACAAATGAAGTGCCGCCATAGGCTTACACAGAGCCAACATGGCGAAAATCAAAGTGTGCAACACATATGCAACGTGTTGCGTGTTGTACGTCGCATGAAAATCCTGCGGCCATGGGCTTACGCGGAGCTCCTATGGCGCAATGCAAAATGCATAAAAGTGTTTTCGGATTTGGGTCATCGCCAAAGAAAGCAAATCATCCCTATCAGTTAAAGCCATATATCCTGGTAGCCCCCATTTCAATACTACTAAGTATTTAGTGGTGTTGAAATCCAACACTAAGTTGACACCACCTTTAAGAGTGATACATAAACACGCATGGAAAATTGTGCAGATTGAATTCCAACAAGAAAGAAACGTGCACGGCATCGCGTATAGAACTTTGTTCAAATGAGCACGCTAAAGGGTAGCTGAAAAGCACTGTGCAAAAGACTGCACATATCACTGCACAAATAATCGTTCAAAGAATCGTGCAAGTTGTGCAACATGTAAACCGCAACCATGGGCTTATGCGGAGCTGCCATGGTGCAATGTGCTAGAAGTATGGACATAATTGCGGCCATGGGCTTACGTGGAACTGCCATGGCGCAACACAAAGTGCGCGCAACGCATATGCATTGTGTTGCACACCGCACATAAATTGTAGCCATGGGCTTACGCAAAGCCGCCATGGACTTAGACAAAGTGCGCGCAACACAAAGGCGATATGTTGCTCATCGCACGTAAAATGCAGCCATGGGCTTACGCAGAGCTGCCATGGACTTTGTGATGACCCAGAAATTTCTGACCAAATTTAAACTTTATCTTTAAATGATTTAACGTTTCCGACACGATAAGCAAAGTCTGTAAAACCGAATCTCAAAATTTTTGAACTATTCAAGTACCCTTCGGTTGTTCTCAACGATTCGCGAACCATTACATGTAAATAGATACATATATATACTATAACTTGAAAACGTAATAAAGTTTTAATTGTTTAATACCGTACATTAAACTTATTGGTTTAAATATTTATTTGAATATATATGATAAGTTGGAATATTAATTGTATGAATAACTTGCGACGTATATTTAAAACGTGTTTATGAATGTTGAAAATATATATTAACTTGGTCATAAAACGATTTGTTATTATATATATATATATCAACAAATAGCGAGACAATGATTTATAGAAGTAAATGACCAAAACACTTGAAAGTTTAAGATACACTTTGAATGATATAGTTTATTGATAATTTAAGACTATATTTTGACAAAGGTACGAGTCACAAAACGTAAATTGCGAGTTTCCTAAGCGTACAAAAATGCGTTCGAAAAACCGGAACCGGGACATAAGTCGAGTGACAACGTACGGGTCATCGGAACGAAAATTACAAGTCAACTATGCACATGAATTTAATATAATATATAATTAATTATTTAAATTATATATATTATATATATTATATAATAATATGTCGACAAACAAGAAAACAAAAACATTTTGAGCTGGATCAGGCGGCCATGCGATCGCATGGCAAATACACTAAAAACCCATGCGATCGCATGGGCATCAGATTTCAAAAAGTTGCCTATAAAAGTCCAGTTTCTGCTCGAGTTCTTACACATATATTACTCCATGTGTAATATTATTATTATTTATTATTTATATTAATTATTATTATTATTATTATTATTATTATTATTATTATTATATTATTAAGATTATTATTATTATTATTATTAATCTTAATATTTTTAGTAATATTATACATAAAATACTACGACGAGGTCATGAGCTTGTCACTTTCAAAATGGTTTTTCGAGCGGGATAGAGCTAAGGAAATTATGAGTTATAGCTATGGAGGTTATGGGTATGATTTGGGGATTATGCTCGTAAAGTCAAACCTAGTGTTTATCATCTCCGTTACGTTTACGTACTTTCCTACAATATTGAATCTCAATATTGATATGTAAGCACTCATATTTTATCTTTTATATATTAATTGTGTATCCATGTCCAGTGCTCGAGTATATATATTTATACATGCTTGTATGCTAAATTTCGTCGTTAAACAGTTATAATGAATCACGAATTAAATACATATATTACTGGTAAAAGGTATATGATATACATGTTTTTGGAAAGCTGGCGAAAAATCAATAACTTTTCATTTAGATATCGAATAGCTTCGATGAACGGATTAAAAGATATGATCAACTGAATTATGATTGACGTTAATTGAAATTGCTTTTGAATCTGCAATTAAGATATAAACAACTTGTTTACGAGATTGATAAAATGGATTTTTAAATATTACCAACCGAGTAACTGAAATCTTATATAAGGCACGTCTCGTTTTATTGAACAATTGTCAAAACTGATTGTTTTATCATATTTTAAAGCCTTATAAAAACTATAGTTTAATTTTACAAGAATTGGAAAACTATGTGAAATATTAAAATGATTCGATTGCCATGATCATTCAACTATTGTATAGAGTCAGATTGACTTTTTGAAATAACTTTTGATAACTATTGTATGTCGATCTCGAGCATTAGGATTGTGATACACTATGACCTGACCTAGCTTGATAAACAATTATTGACCAACATATGTTCTCTAGGTTGAGATCTACGGTTATTTGGTAATCCGAGTTTCGGTCACATTTTGGTGAACGACTTTTTATGCGGCTAAGGTGAGTTTCATATGATCCCTTTTACTCTCTATATTTGTGGGCTGAGAATACATGCAAATGCTTTATTAACCGATATACAATATTTATATGCGTGAGTTTCATTGCTCCTTTTTTAATTGCTTTTGCAATATATATTTTTGGGCTGAGAATACATGCAACTTATTTTAAACGCAATGGATACAAGTACATACTAAATTCTACAACGAGTTTGAACCGAAATTCCCTTAGCTTTGGTAACTAGTAACTGCCAGTTATAAGAACTGGTGGGCGCGAGTAGTAGTATATGGATCCATAGGGCTTGACATCCCCGTCCGAGCTAGAGCACTAGCCTTTTAACGGACGTATGCTATTTGAGAAGCGTACACGTTGGTTTGCGTGTATTATTAAGATGATTATACAAAGGGTACAAATTATATAAACGTTAAAGTTTAGTTACCAGGGTGCTCAATTTTGTAGAACCGATTGATAAACGTTTCAGATGAAACAACTGAAATCTTGTGATCCACCTTTTATGTAAAACCTATTGATAAACGTTTCTGGATTGAACAACTGAAATCTTGTGATCCACCTTTATATACAGATTATGCGAAACACTAAAACTATGAACTCACCAACCTTTGTGTTGACACTTGTTAGCATGTTTATTCTCAGGTTCCTAGAAGTATTCCGCTGTTTGCTTATATGTTAGACAAGCTATGTGCATGGAGTCTTACATGGCATATTTATCAAGGAAACGTTGCATTCACCAAATCATCACCATGTATCTTATTTTGACTGCATTGTCAATGGAAGTACTATTGTAAACTATTATTTACGGTGATTGTCTATATGTAGAAATCATCAGATGTCGAAAACCTTTGATTTAAATATTCATTTATGGTGTGCCTTTTCAAAAGAATGCAATGTTTACAAAACGTATCATATAGAGGTCAAATACCTCGCAATGAAATCGATGAATGACGTGTTCGTCCATATGGATTTGGAGCAATCGTCACAGTTGGTATCAGAGCGTTGGTCCTAGCGAACCAGGTCTTGCATGAATGTGTCTAACTGATAGTTGTTAAGATGCATTAGTAAGTCTGGACTTCGACCGTGTCTGCATGTTAAAAGTTTTGCTTATCATTTCTTGTCGAAAATTACATGCTTATCATTCTTAAGTCTAGACACGTTTTCCTGCATTTATTGCATAAATAGTGTATAGACAAAAATTCATATCTTAGCGTATCTGTTACTGTAAACTTTTTCTGATATCTTCCGAAAATATCTCCGTGATTTATGGAATTTGGTATTATATATACATATGTAAATTATGTATTGAAGAATACCAAACTAAATTCTATAATCTAATTCATATCAAAAATCATCTCCCTAATTATACAAGATGGATCCCGTATCTAGTTCAAACTCTGACAGCTATTCCGATATGGATATTCACCTGAATTCCGAAGACAGTGTAACCGGAATGGATCAACCAATTAGCCATCATCTATTCTGGATGAATTGGGGATGGGTTCGTAGCCTACTTAATTATTGGAGACAAGAAGAAGGCGATCCCTTTCACCCACCACATTGCCCTCTTGGCGAAGAACCTGAAGCACTTACCGGCGAACCTGTTTGAGACACCATTTTCTCTCTCATTTCTAGAGTATCTCGTCACGATAATATACTATCTCAAATTCTGGATCTTATTCATCCGCTCGTCCGAACCGCCAATCATCCCGGTGTAGTAGAAGAAGTCAACGAGCTTCGTGCTCGGGTAGTAGCTTTGGAGAATATGGTGCAAGGTTACAAACATCAGCAGCATCACCAGCATCAACAGTACCACCGACAACAACACCAACAGTACCATTACCACCACCAACAACATCCGTATCGCAAACCTCAACTTCACAATCTGTTCCACGAGCATCAACGTCATACGCACCATAGATACCAAGGAATACCAACAACAACAAACGATGAAGTATTGATTCATAACTTCATCGAAGAAATATTTTGCAGAGAATATGTAGTTTCTAAAAGTTTTAGAGATTATATATTCTAGTCCTAGTCAAAAACCAGATGAGATTAATATTATGTTAACTCATTAAATCCATGATTACATCTAAGGAAAATATATATGTAGGTATATTTTCATGAAGATTGTAATTAAGAAAATTCTTTTATACAAACTGTTAATGGTGAGAATATTTTAACGGGTAGGTAATACCCGAGAGATATATAAATTCACAATTAATATGTTACATTCTTCGATTCTGATTCAACAAATCATCAACTATAATCACTACTTTCACAACAATATATATTCTTTTATAAAAATCAAAGCAACCATCCTCATCCAAATTTGATTACATATTCTGACAGAACAGAATCCAAGTCATAACTCTGAACTAGTAACATCATTCTTAGATCTCTACATCTTTCAAAGCTATACTTTGACTTCAAAACTTTGCAAGATCCTTTAGCGTTGTTTTTACCGAAAATAATCTTGCAATCCCTTTTTAAAGTATCCAGTTTTATCACACTTCCAACTAGTCAACTTTGACTTTTCAGATTAGCCTTATTATAACCTTGACATATACGTTCTTGTTACCGGGGAACCTTTCATGTTCTACCACATTAGCAGTAAATTTATTAACAACTTTATTAATCCTTGACCTTTCGAAAAATCCTTATACTCATTGAAACCCTATCATGTACTCATCCACGTCTTGTAACAATAAATGCCATACCAACCACCGAGAATTAGAAATCAGTATTTTGAATCTCGCAGCATTTTCTACGACAACAGTTATATATAGATAACATCTGTCTTCTAGACTTACATACTTCGAATGTGAATTTTCTGAAAAACACCCCAAACTACGAAACTAGTTCTCCTTATTTTGGAAAAATGCTGATGAAGCAGCAAAAACTGTAAACGACCTTAACAGTCAAAAGTTTGATGATAAAGAATAGTATGGTGGTAAAGCTGAGAAAAGAGAAGGTTTGGAACTGGAAAACGGATTGAGCAGACCATGAAGGAGGCTGTGGACAAATCACAAAAACGAAATCTACCTTTAAAGAATACAAATGATTCAGTGTCTGCTGAAATCCTTAGCAAATACCTTGCTCCTTACTCTAAAACCTTTGCGGACAATATTCTTCATCATCATCTTATCTTAAATATTCTAAGATATCATCGTATCTTCCATTATAAATATCCTCCATATTTCTGAAGATATTTTTTTTATAACCATTCTTATCTAAAATCATTCATCTCTTCGCGCTATCTTTGTTATATCATAAAAGAAACTATTTTAGTTTCTAAAATCTGAAAAATTCGAAAAATAGATGTTTTAAAGTAATGTTGGGAATTGAAGCATGAGTTAGTATAATATAATGACACTTGATCAACGTGATTATATTACAGTAAGTCATGCTGAGTTTCTAATGGAACTTGATAAAGGTTCACAGATCCCACTCTCATCATAAACCATGTTACATAACTCTTTCATTCCATATAATCTCTAAATATATCAAGAAATTATATTTCTTGATGATTCGGTCTTTTCCGGATATTCTGGTAATTTGACAAGTCAGATTGTGCCATTACCGTTTCTTTCTTAGAACATTAACTATGTTTATCCAAAACTCCATAACTACGAATTCTGGACCATTACAAGAGATGCCTAATCGCAAGAAGAAGAAACGAAGGGACAAAGCTCCGAAATAGAAATTGGAGTATAAATCGCAGCAAATAAGAGGGAGTATTAACCGTGAATGACAATGATTGTAGAAGACAGAAGTAGGGACATTGAAATATAAGGGGAGATATAAAGCCCGATAACAAACATGAAATTACAAACCGTGTATAGCAATACGTATAGCAATATAAAGACACGGGAGAATGAAAAACACTATAACCCCAAGGTAATAGTAGAAGAAAATAACCTCCTCTGGAGGCAGATGAAAAAGAAGAATGAAGGATACGATAGCCAAGAAAATATCAAGAATCAGAACTGGATTAAGCATTTTCACAATCTATTGGGATGTATGAAATAAGAAAGAAGATGTAGGAGTGGTGAAAGAAATGAAACGGAAGAGGTCAATTTATAGCGAAATATCAGACATAGCAATCGAGGCAGATTACGCATTTAATCAAAGAAAATCCTAATTTCCACAAATTCCGAAGAATCAAATCTTATATAGATTATGAAGATTTTCTATTCCTTAAATTCCGAAAATCAATCGTTAATACGTCAAAAGTTAAGATGAATCTCTATTCTCCATTTCACTTTATTACGACGGCTTCTCTCATACGCTTCAAGTAATTTGATTGTTTTATCCATATTATTCAACGGTGATAAAACTCTATTTATCGACTCATATTCGTCATAAAAACATTTTTATTGTTAGCCATGACAACCTCACTCAAATTTCGGGACGAAATTTCTTTAACGGGTAGGTACTGTGATGACCCAGAAATTTCTGACCAAATTTAAACTTTATCTTTAAATGATTTAACGTTTCCGACACGATAAGCAAAGTCTGTAAAACCGAATCTCAAAATTTTTGAACTATTCAAGTACCCTTCGGTTGTTCTCAACGATTCGCGAACCATTACATGTAAATAGATACATATATATACTATAACTTGAAAATGTAATAAAGTTTTAATTGTTTAATACCGTACATTAAACTTATTGGTTTAAATATTTATTTGAATATATATGATAAGTTGGAATATTAATTGTATGAATAACTTGCGACGTATATTTAAAACGTGTTTATGAATGTTGAAAATATATATTAACTTGGTCATAAAACGATTTGTTATTATATATATATATCAACAAATAGCGAGACAATGATTTATAGAAGTAAATGACCAAAACACTCGAAAGTTTAAGATACACTTTGAATGATATAGTTTATTGATAATTTAAGACTATATTTTGACAAAGGTACGAGTCACAAAACGTAAATTGCGAGTTTTCTAAGCGTACAAAAATGCGTTCGAGAAACCGGAACCGGGACATAAGTCGAGTGACAACGTACGGGTCATCGGAACGAAAATTACAAGTCAACTATGCACATGAATTTAATATAATATATAATTAATTATTTAAATTATATATATTATATATATTATATAATAATATGTCGACAAACAAGAAAACAAAAACATTTTGAGCTGGATCAGGCGGCCATGCGATCGCATGACAAATACACTAAAAACCCATGCGATCGCATGGGCATCAGATTTCAAAAAGTTGCCTATAAAAGTCCAGTTTCTGCTCGAGTTCTTACACATATATTACTCCATGTGTAATATTATTATTATTTATTATTTATATTAATTATTATTATTATTATTATTATTATTATTATTATTATTATTATTATTATTATTATTATTATATTATTAAGATTATTATTATTATTATTATTAATCTTAATATTTTTAGTAATATTATACATAAAATACTGCGACGAGGTCATGAGCTTGTCACTTTCAAAATGGTTTTTCGAGCGGGATAGAGCTAAGGAAATTATGAGTTATAGCTATGGAGGTTATGGGTATGATTTGGGGATTATGCTCGTAAAGTCAAACCTAGTGTTTATCATCTCCGTTACGTTTACGTACTTTCCTACAATATTGAATCTCAATATTGATATGTAAGCACTCATATTTTATCTTTTATATATTAATTGTGTATCCATGTCCAGTGCTCGAGTATATATATTTATACATGCTTGTATGCTAAATTTCGTAGTTAAACAGTTATAATGAATCACGAATTAAATACATATATTACTGGTAAAAGGTATATGATATACATGTTTTTGGAAAGCTGGCGAAAAATCAATAACTTTTCATTTAGATATCGAATAGCTTCGATGAACGGATTAAAAGATATGATCAACTGAATTATGATTGACGTTAATTGAAATTGCTTTTGAATCTGCAATTAAGATATAAACAACTTGTTTACGAGATTGATAAAATGGATTTTTAAATATTACCAACCGAATAACTGAAATCTTATATAAGGCAGGTCTCGTTTTATTGAACAATTGTCAAAACTGATTGTTTTATCATATTTTAAAGCCTTATAAAAACTATAGTTTAATTTTACAAGAATTGGAAAACTATGTGAAATATTAAAATGATTCGATTGCCATGATCATTCAACTATTGTATAGAGTCAGATTGACTTTTTGAAATAACTTTTGATAACTATTGTATGTCGATCTCGAGCATTAGGATTGTGATACACTATGACCTGACCTAGCTTGATAAACAATTATTGACCAACATATGTTCTCTAGGTTGAGATCTACGGTTATTTGGTAATCCGAGTTTCGGTCACATTTTGGTGAACGACTTTTTATGCGGCTAAGGTGAGTTTCATATGATCCCTTTTACTTTCTATATTTGTGGGCTGAGAATACATGCAAATGCTTTATTAACCGATATACAATATTTATATGCGTGAGTTTCATTGCTCCTTTTTTAATTGCTTTTGCAATATATATTTTTGGGCTGAGAATACATGCAACTTATTTTAAACGCAATGGATACAAGTACATACTAAATTCTACAACGAGTTTGAACCGAAATTCCCTTAGCTTTGGTAACTAGTAACTGCCAGTTATAAGAACTGGTGGGCGCGAGTAGTAGTATATGGATCCATAGGGCTTGACATCCCCGTCCGAGCTAGAGCACTAGCCTTTTAACGGACGTATGCTATTTGAGAAGCGTACACGTTGGTTTGCGTGTATTATTAAGATGATTATACAAAGGGTACAAATTATATAAACGTTAAAGTTTAGTTACCAGGGTGCTCAATTTTGTAGAACCGATTGATAAACGTTTCAGATGAAACAACTGAAATCTTGTGATCCACCTTTTATGTAAAACCTATTGATAAACGTTTCTGGATTGAACAACTGAAATCTTGTGATCCACCTTTATATACAGATTATGCGAAACACTAAAACTATGAACTCACCAACCTTTGTGTTGACACTTGTTAGCATGTTTATTCTCAGGTTCCTAGAAGTCTTCCGCTGTTTTCTTATATGTTAGACAAGCTATGTGCATGGAGTCTTACATGGCATATTTATCAAGGAAACGTTGCATTCACCAAATCATCACCATGTATCTTATTTTGACTGCATTGTCAATGGAAGTACTATTGTAAACTATTATTTACGGTGATTGTCTATATGTAGAAATCATCAGATGTCGAAAACCTTTAATTTAAATATTCATTTATGGTGTGCCTTTTCAAAAGAATGCAATGTTTACAAAACGTATCATATAGAGGTCAAATACCTCGCAATGAAATCGATGAATGACGTGTTCGTCCATATGGATTTGGAGCAATCGTCACAGACTTAGACAAAGTGAGCGCAACACATAGGCGATATGTTGCTCATCGCACGTAAATTGCAGCCATGGGCTTACGCAGAGCCGCCATGGACTTAGGCACAGTGCGCGAAGTACGAATAAACTGAAATGCATAAATGAGTCGCGAGAAGTGTGGATAGTACTACTCGGGATTAACGCCCATAATGGCGTCCGAAGCGCAAAGGAACTACGGAAAGAAATCGTGTATTGCTGAAGTGCGCTACGGAATATTTTACATCACATATCTATGCCTTCATCGTAAAACAAGTAATGAAGTGCGTCGGCCTTTCTGACAAACTAGTATACAGTCAATGACGACACCACGGAGCATGAACCGGGGCTGTCCAGAGGCATAATTTTGGGAGATATTCCGAGAACGCATATTGTGCAAACAGGCCCACCAACTATAGGTTATATGGCCGCACATGAAACTTGAACACGTCTTTCCAATTGATAACGTAGTACCATGCTAGCCCCCATTTCAATATTACGAAAGTATTTTGTGGTGTTGAAATCCAACATTAAGTTGACACCACCTTTAGGAGCGATAAACGTGTAATCGAAAAGGAATTCGAATGCCATGATTTATCATTGTAAGGTAAAGGAAATGCACAAACGATCGTGCGAAAACCGTGCAAAGCACACAAACTGCAGCCATGGCCTTACGCGGAGCCGCCATGGTGCAAAGGAAAAGTGTGCGCAACACATGCGAAGTGTTGCGAACAGCACAAAAAATCTTGCAACCATGGCCTTACGCGGAGCCGCCATGGTGCAAAGGAAAAGTGTGCGCAACACATGCGAAGTGTTGCGAACCGCACAAAAATATTGCAACCATGGCCTTACGCGGAGCCGCCATGGTGCAAAGGAAAAGTGCGCGCAACACATGCGAAGTGTTGCGAACCGCACAAAAAATCTTGCAACCATGGCCTTACGCGGAGCCGCCATGGTGCAAAGGAAAAGTGTGCGCAACACATGCGAAGTGTTGCGAACCGCATAAAAATATTGCAACCATGGCCTTACGCGGAGCCGCCATGGTGCAAAGGAAAAGTGCGCGCAACACATGCGAAGTGTTGCGAACCGCACAAAAATCTTGCAACCATGGCCTTACGCGGAGCCGCCATGGTGCAAAGGAAAAGTGCGCGCAACACATGCGAAGTGTTGCGAACCGCACAAAAATATTGCAACCATGGCCTTACGCGGAGCCACCATGGTGCAAAGGAAAAGTGCGCGCAACACATGCGAAGTGTTGCGAACCGCACAAAAAAACTTGCAACCATGGCCTTACGCGGAGCCGCCATGGTGCAAAGGAAAAGTGCGCGCAACACATGCGAAGTGTTGCGAACCGCACAAAAATATTGCAACCATGGCCTTACGCGGAGCCGCCATGGTGCAAAGGAAAAGTGCGCGCAACACATGCGAAGTGTTGTGAACCGCACAAAAAATCTTGCAACCATGGCCTTACGCGGAGCCGCCATGGTGCAAAGGAAAAATGCGCTCAACACATGCGAAGTGTTGCGAACCGCACAAAAATATTGCAACCATGGCCTTACGCGGAGCCGCCATGGTGCAAAGGAAAAGTGCGCGCAACACATGCGAAGTGTTGCGAACCGCACAAAAAATCTTGCAACCATGGCCTTACGCGGAGCCGCCATGGTGCAAAGGAAAAGTGCGCGCAACACATGCGAAGTGTTGCGAACCGCACAAAAATCTTGCAACCATGGCCTTACGCGGAGCCGCCATGGTGCAAAGGAAAAGTGCGCACAACACATGCAAAGTGTTGCGCAACGCACATAAAGTCTTGCGACCATGGACTTATGCGAAGCCGCCATGGTGCAAAGGAAAAGTGCGCGCAACACATGCAAAGTGTTGTGCAACGCACATCAAATCTTGCGACCATGGACTTATGCGAAGCCGCCATGGTGCAAAGGAAAAGTGCGCGCAACACATGCAAAGTGTTGCGCAACGCACATAAAATCTTGCGACCATGGACTTATGTGAAGCCGCCATGGTGCAAAAGCAAAGTGCGCGCAACACCTGCAAAGCGTTGCGCAACGCACGATTAATCCTGCCAATTTGTTTCATAATCCTTTCCAAACTTGTTCCGTAGTAAATCCCATTTTATTGGAATGCGGGTTAGACAATATATGAGTGGGTTAAATCTTACAAATAAAGGCCCAAGGGGTAGGAAGTAATCTGAGTACCGCTACATGATTAAATTATACAAATTTATTCAAGGCGTGTGTATAAGCAATTCGCTTAGCCCATGTGAAACTGAAATTGTATATAATTTTCAATAGACCACGTGACCTTAGGTTAGACAATTAAATAATGTGCACAAGGTATCAAGCAAAACCCCATAATTCCGAGCCATGCAAAAGATTTAAAGGATCAAATCCTAATTTATTTAACCCCATTGTGATATATTGAAAAGATCATAGTTGTGTGGAAAAATATTTTCCTGAAATAGGCGTCAATAATTAGACCGATTAAACTGAATCCAGATCGTAAGGATCCATTAAATAATATTAACTACCTTCTATGTAATCAAAACAAAACACAGTAATTGCTTCTTGGTTTTCTCCTAATAAAGTCAACAATACTTATGTGCATCCACAATAATTGATAAAAACACTAACAAAACAGAAGATTAGTCCACGAAGAAGTGTGAAGATTTCAAAACGTCGCATCATTACATATGCCTGTAATATTTTTGTATTTTGTTTCAAAGCGCAACACAAAGGTACATGTTTGTTTCCGGTCATGATGGAAAAACTTGGACCTACCCGGAGGCATTACGGACCTACCCGTAGGCATTACAGCCCTGCCCGGAGGTGCTGCGATCCACCCGGGATTGAAGTCCGCAAAGTTTGTTTAATTTTGAAGTCTGAGTTTTGTGAAACTGATTGTACGATCATCGACAGATGGATCGAAATTGCTATACATCGAGTTTCAGGAAACTAATAGTGGCCAACCAAAGCATGATTTAATCATCGTAATAAAATATTAAATCATAGAATTGCATTAAGATTGCAATTATAATTGCCGTTGGTATTTATGACGGCATGTAAGTACATATGTGTCCGCATGATTTAGTTTGCATAAATTGAAAAATTGCTTTAGAATGGAATAATTTATTAACACATGACATAGCCGCCACTAATTGGTCGTAAATCATAGATCTGAACAAAACTTTAATATCCACATCCACAAAAAAAAAAAAAAAAAAAAAAAAAAAACTAACTCAGATTCAAAAATAAAGAAGTAGAAACTTACAAATGCACAAAATTTTCCGATGGCAGTAAGAGACCTTTTTGATCCACTCTCAATGAAAGCACCACTTGATCAAGCATATTTCCGCCTAGGATAGAAACACGCTTGAGTGCAATAGAGGAGGGTTTTATTAGTTCAGCGGCGTTAACCTCCGGTCCGGTTACCGTGATAACCCTAGCCGAGATGATGATCTCGGGAGGGTGGCTAAGGGCTGACCGCCGGCCGATGGACGGCGCTCCGATTGGCGGCGAAGGGAAAAACCCTACCAAGGGTGGTAGGTAAAAACCCTAGTGAGAATGTATCCCGATTTGGTACCCTAATTGCTTAGACTACCCCTCTATTTATAAGAGGGAATTAGGGTTTAGGAGGAAGACTTGACCGCGGCCCATGGACCAAGCCCAATTACTCGGCCCGATGGGCTCCGCACATCATCACCCCCAAATAAGGCCTAGGGTATTTGTGACTAATTATATCAAATCACAGTTGTACAAACGAGAACGACTCTAAATGAGACGTTTTATTTATTAAATAAACAGCGGAAGCATTATTCAAAGTTTTACATCATAAGAGTACAGTAAATGGGAAATGTCTAAATAAAATGATAAATATGAATGATGGATTCCATGCAAGCAGCAAAGCATACATCAATCATCTAGTGGCAAGTAGCAGCTAGCTCAATCATTACCTGAGACAAAACATGTTTAAAGTGTCAACCAAAAAGGTTGAGTGAAATTCATAGATTTATAAATAATATCCAAAGTTTTAGACCACAAGATTTAGTTTAAAGGTGATCAATATAGATATATCAATCTAAAAGTATTGTTGTAGTTTGTAATATCGCTACTAAACAATTTACCCAATGACACCTTGTACTGTCAGTGTCGTGGAATCATTATTATGTAACCAAAGACCAACGATCGAATGGTTAGAGACGTTACTCTCAATAGGCCTACTCACAATAATTAAGTTTGCATTTAAACGTAGCAATTAACGATATTACGGTAGGGATTTAGCATGAATCAAAGCATGACAGCATATCTAACAATTTAGTACTTGTGTCTAAGCGTAAAACAGTTATAAAGCAAGCATGTGTCTCACCCCAAAAGTTGTAAAACAGTTATGAAACAGTAAAAAGTGGGCTATGAAGTTCACCTTAGTAGCACAAAAGAGTATTCCACGAAAGAATTGAACGGAAGGACGTGACCAAGATCTCAACCTAGAGATAGAACGTATGATCAGACATTGCCTAACAGACAATAGTATATAGTACTATATTGATAGTAATGGTTCACTAAAGAATTTTCATTTTCGGAAGGTTACTATTTATGGAAAGTTTCCACTTATAGTAATTTTTTCAATTTTAGAAATTTCGGGTTAATCTTTAGCAAGACGTTGTACAACTTTACTCAAACTTCGTTACTATCAAATAAGTGAGGAATGACCAGATGTAACCGGGGGCCCAGGATTCTTGACCAGAATCTAAGTCATGGCATTCGAGATCCACAAGCTTACCCATAAATGGCAACCTAGACATCATTCACTTACGACCGTGAGTAGGGATGAAGTTCACATGAATTGTACATTATCTTTGATTAACCTTCACTTTAGGTGTATACACACAACGAATTATTAATGTACTTAATAATTATATATGTGATAATATAACCTAAGTATTATTTAATATTTAGTTATTATACCTTAGTATGTCTTATATATATTAAATATAATTACCTTTAAATAAATACCTAAATTACTTCAAAAATAATAGTGTTTTATTAATCGAACATTATCCAAAAATGTCTAAATAATTAATTAAATATGTAAAAATTATATACATAATTTTTATAGTCTTAGTTAATCATATATATTAGTAGAAAAAATTAAGAAAACGTTTTTATTATATTTTTATATTTATTTTTGTTTTTACCCTTAATTTATTCACAAAACAAGTTTAATTCTACATAATTACTAAATAAACCCAAACAATTATTTTTATAATTTTTATAAGTTTCTATCAGTCTAATAACCTGTAGAAAAAAATATTTAAAAAATATTTTTTTATTATTTAATATTTATTCTTAATTTACCTTCAAATTACATAATAATAGAGTTTAATTATATAATAATTACCAATTCGACCCAAGTAATTATTTTTATAATTTTTTCAGATTTATATAAGTTTTATAAACTCATAAAAAAATTATATATATTTTATTTTTGGTTAAAATTATTTATTACGAATTTTACATTGTTTTTACGTTTAAACACTACATAATTCGTATTTAATTATAAATAATATTTCATAAATTATCAAAATTATTTTTATACATCATAATACTTATAATACTAATTATAACATATAAACATAATTAATTTCGAATTTTATAAAGAATATACAATAAATATAAATATAATCGATAATATTAAAAAAATATATAGAAAGTACCTCAAATTTTCTTCAATATTTTGATAGAACAACTTAAGTTTTAGTTTTTGGCAAGAAAATATGAATGAGGAGCCATGTATTTATAGGTAAAAATGATTGGTGAAAAGAAAAAAATAATAATAAAATAAAGGTGCCAATTTTGACAAAATAATAAAAACATGTTAAAAATGTTTTTAATAAGTTTTTTGTTTTTGAAAATATTTAGTCAAAATTCATGGGATCATTATTTAATTTATAAAAAAAATCTTATTTCTTTTTTTTATAAGTTAAAAATATAAATAATGATTAAAATAACTTATCATTTAATTAATAATTATGTTACATATAGTTTTATATATAATACACATTAATATTAATATTAACTAAAGTTATTTTATATAATTAGTATAAACTTTAGTTAACAAAACGTGTCGACAAAAAAAAAATATTTAATCAACGTCGAATTTAATCATATATTAAGTATGGATAACAACCCTAGGGGCAAATTAGTCAATTCAAGTATGGAAATATGAGGGTTGTTATATAATAGATGCATATTTTTGGCAAAAAGTTTCCTTGACTCCACAAATGTTAAATATTGTATTACTTGCATCTCCAAATTCAACGTTTGCACTCTGTTTTCTTTCAGATTGGCATTTACGGTGGTTTGAATATGTGCATTTTTTGGTGGTTTGGTGATAATATTAATGGTTGATTGATTTTTTAGATATTGGTGACAATTTTGATTTTGTGAATTTAGTGATACTAATGTTCTGATTTTTAGGTTCTTTTGCTTTTTTTGATTTTATGAATTTGAAATAGAGGAGGAAGAAAAATGTGTTAGTGAGAAGACGAAGGAGATAAAATACCAAAAATACCCTCACATGCTTAGCACATGATTCAGTTTTAACGAAAAAAGTTAACAGTGTTAATGAACTGGACTATCCTTGCTCCACTTGAAAATTACCGGGACTATCCACACTCAAATCACCAACTTTGTCTATCCACACTGGGTGCTACAAACCACAGGGATTATACGCGCAATTTTCTCTACATAATTTAATAAATTTATTTGATTTGTTGCTTTAGAATTGAGTTGTTCAATTTTATCGTAATTTGAACTAAATCTGAATCGTTTAGAATCACACTAAATTGAAATACATTTTCGGATGGATTAAAACCTAGAATTAATTCAATATTCGATTTTCAGTTTAAACCGATTGTATTTGGTTTTGATTTTTTGGTTTAACTTTTTTGAATTTGATTAAATCGAAAACAGAATTTGAATTGATATACAAGGTTTTAATGATATATGAAAATGTATGTGTGACTTGAGAATTAGGTTGAAATTGAAGAGTTTAGCGTTTTGAAAACTCAAAAGATTAGTTTTCAGGTCATTGTGAGAAATAAAATTTTTGTTATTACTATGAAATTAAATTAAATACACTAATAAATTCATGTTTGTGTACATAATTTTGATTGAGAAATACACTTGTTAATAGTTAGTTTATATTATATAATCGTACATATTATGTAGTTTTTTGTAGTTTTGTATGTGAAAGCCTGTTTTATCTTTCAGTTCGATTTTGCCACAGTTTGAGGGATTTTCAAGAAGTAACACTAGTACTAAAATACTAAACATGTATTCTTGTAGTCTGGTAGTGTAACAAATTGTGTAAACCAAAGGCGTTTGAGGATTGTGTTGAACGAGAGTTTTTAACATTATATGGTAGCAATGATTTAAAGAAGAATAATGTAAGTTGATGCAGCTTCTAGGTAAGTAGGTATACCCTATTCAATCATACTTTGAATGTTTTTTTTTATTTGTATAATATAGTAGTAATTTACATATACTCCGCATTTTTAAAATATAATAAAAATCGGTTAATATCTAAGCTTCTCTAGAGGTTCGAAAGCTCGGCTAAAGAAAATTAAAGGGGCGGTTGTTCGAAGGTCTAAGTTTGATGGTTAAGTTTTTTTATTTTTCGTTCGTTAATTTGTCAGTTTCATTGAGATCTCGTTGTTTTTGTTTTTTTTTTGTGCGTGTTTGTAGAGGTTTTTGTGTTGTTTGGCCTCGGTGCCTATGTTTGTATCCTTGTTCCGAGTCTTCATTTTTTTTTGAAGGTCTCGTGTTATATAAAAGTTACGATTTTTTTTTAAAGAAAAAAAAAATTCTAACCTTCTCTAGCTAGTAAGATGATACTCCGTATTACTTTTCCATGCTTTTTGTTGTTGAATTATGAGTCTCTTAAAAGGATTTCAATACGAACAACTTTATTCTAAAATTGTTGTAATTTAGTAGTCAGTAACTACTTTCATGTCCTATATTATATAAGATTAGAAACTTCTGTACTATACAAAGCTTAGAAAATGAATGGAGAATAAGAGTAACACTTGTGTTTCATAAATAATGGGGTACATGGTTTGCTTACACTTGATAGATATTTATACTACAATACAAATGCTATATGTGTTCAATTTTCAATGAGGAATAGTAAAAAGATATGGAGTGATATAATTGATCATTCAAATCTTGGACTTTAGAGGACACATATCTTGACTTTTAGGATACTTGTATATTCAAAATATTATAACACTCCCCCTTGAATGACTATTTTATTATAGAGTAACCATTACTGCCTCGTTAAAAACTTTGCTATAGAAAAATCCAGTGGGATAAAAACTTTAGCCAAGGGAAAAAGAGTGCAAATAGAGTTAACTCCCCCTCAAGTAGACATCGCTGAGTCGTCACATCTTTTGAACTTGTCTCATGCCAATATTTCGAACGTGTGTTCTGAAAACAACAGTTGGAAGTGCTTTGGTTAAAAGATCGGCAGAGTTTTTGCTGGATTGAATATATCTCATTTCAATCTGGCTGTCCTTGATGAGATCTTGAGTATATGAGAAGAATATGAGGTTTTCATCTGAAACTATATCATCTAAATCTTTTATGTACAAGTTTAGCCCATGTGATTTCTCTACAGTCTCCTTCATGATTTGCTCAAACCGTTGTTTCAATTCCTATTCCCTTTCAGTCTTTTTCTGAGCCTTACCAACATACCATTCTTTTCCATCAAACTTATGACCGTTAAGACCGTCTATGGTTTTAGCGCCTCGTCTGCATTTATGTTATGTTCTGTCACTTTTGATACTCTTCTTTCATTTATACTATGCAAGCTGCATTATCTTCATAGATAGTTGTGGGGCTTTTATATCGTTCTAGTTCACAAGAATCAATAATGATTTGTGTCATTGATCTCAATCAAACACATTTTCGAGTAGTTTCATGTAATGCAATCACTTCGTCATGATTTGATGATGTTGCAACAAGTGTTTGTTTTAAGAACGCCATGATTTTGTGGTACCCCCATTTAGTAATGCATATCCAGTTTGAGATTTATCTTTATGAGGATTAGATATATGACCTGCATATACATAATCAACCAAATCTTGTTTTGAATCGTTAGAATAAAATAATTTTAAAATCAGCAGTTCCTCAAGGGTATCAAAATATGTGCTTGATCCCATTCCAATGTCTTTTTGTAGGGGCTGAGCTGAATCTTGTCAATAAATTAACTGCAAAAGAAATGTCAGATCTTGTACAATTTGTAAAATACATAACAGCCCCAATTGCACTAAGATATGGAACTTCTGATCCGTTAAGATCTTCATGATCTTCATAGTGATGATATGGATCAGTGTCAATATTGAGTGATCTAACAACAAATAATTTTGTCTTTAAAAATGTTTTAAAATCTTTTTGGTATAAGTTGTTTGATGTACAAGTAAACCATTAGTCATATGCTCAATTTGCAATCCAAGGCAATACTGATCTCTTTATTTGTTCATATGATGTTATGATCATTGACATAAACAACTTACAATCACATATCCGGACATTATTTTCTTAATAAGAACACATGTGCATATAAGATTATTTGTATACCCTTTTTCTTATCAAGTAATCACTTAATCGGGTATATCACATGCGATCCGATTGTTTCAACCCATATAAAGACCTTTTTAATTGAGTACATTTCTTTGGATTTTGCATTGGATGCTTCTGATACCTTAAATCCTTCAGGTATCTTCATATATATATCACTATCAAGTGATCTATATAGATCAACAGTAACAACATCCATGAGATGCATTTCTAGATTTTTAGAAACTGACAGGCAGATTAAGTATCTAAAAATAATTACATCCATAACAGGGGAATAAGTTTTATCATAATCAATTCCCGGTCTTTGAGAAAAATCTCGAGTTACAAGTCTAGCTTTATACCTTGTAACTTCATTTTTTTTTCATTTCTTTTTCGCACAAAAATCCATCTATACTCCACATGTTTCACATCTTTAGGTGTGAGAACGATAGATCCAAAAAAATTTCTTTTTATTGAGCGATTCAAATTTAGCTCGTATTGCTCTTTTCCAATGACCCTAATCGTGTCTATTTTTCCATGACAGATTTTGGTTCTGGATCATCATCTTTATTCATGATGTCATTGTAACATTATATGAAAATATCTCATCAAGATTTTTCATTTCATTTCGGTTCCATAATATTGCATAATTTATTGCAATTTATGTATTTACATTTATCAATATCCTCTGCAGAAGGAATATTGATTTGTGGTTCTTCTTGAACACTTTCTTTTACCTCATTATCAGCTGATTTTTCTTTTCTAGGATTTTTATCTTTGGAACCAATTGGTCTTCCACGTTTCAGACGTGGCAAAGACTCATGAGTGATATTATTGCCAGCTTTTGAAATATTAATTCGAGCTGGAGCATTTCCTGCTATTATATATGATTTAGTCACTCTTTTTGTATATTTAAATGCATAAAGTAATTAATTTGCAAGTTCTTGCATATGCATTATTTTTGAACTTTCGTTTTGCATTTTTTTTGTGCGAGTTCTATATACCTTAATTGATGTTCACATCATGAAGCATCTTTTTCTTTATTTTTCATTTCTCCTCCTAATATAGGGAACAATGTTTCATTAAAGTGATAATCAGCAAAACGTGCTGTAAAAACATCACCTGTCATGGGTTCAATATATCTTATGATTGAAGATATTTCATATCCAACATATTTTCCCATCCTTCTTTGAGGACCCATTTTAGTGCGTTGTGGTGGTGCGATAGGAACATAAACCGCACAACCAAATGTTCTAAGGTGGGAAATATTTAGCTGATGGCCAAAAGCAAGTTGCAATGGAGAATAAGTATGACTTGCACTTGGTCTAATGCGAATTAATGATGCAGCATGTAAAATTGCATGACCCCATACATATACTGAGAGTTTTGTTCTCATTATCAATGGTCTAGCTATTAACTTCAATTGTTTGACTAGTGATTCGGCTAAACCATTTTGTGTATGCATATGGGTAACAGGATGTTCAACAACAATCCCAATAGACATGCAAAAATCATTAAATGCTTGAGATGTAAACTCACCAGCATTATCCAATCTCACCCTTTTAATAGTATAATCAGGGAAATGTGCCATCAATTTAATAATTTGAGCAAGAAACTTTGCAAATGCCATATTACGGCTTGATAACACACAAACATGAGACCATCCGCTAGATGCGTCTATTAGAACCATGAAATATCAAAAAGGTTCACATGATGGATGAATTGGTCCATATATATAACCTTGAATTCTTTCAAGAAACATTGGTGATTCTTTCTCAATATTCTTTTCATTAATCACCATATGTGCTTTTCATTAATCACCATATGTGCTTTTCATTAATCACCATATGTGCTTTTTCATTAGTCACCATATGTGCTTTTCATTAATCACCATATGTGCTTTTTCATTAATCACCATATGCGCTTTTCATCATATATCCTTTTCACCATATGCGCTTTTAATCATATGCGCTGCGCTTTTTATCATATGCACTTTTCATCATATGCGCTTTTAATCATATGCGCTGTGCTTTTCATCATATGCGCCTTTTATCATATGCACTTTTAATCATATGCGCTGCGCTTTTCATCATATGCGCTTTTCATCATATGCGCCTTTCATCATATGCGACTTTCATCATATGCGCCTTTTATCATATGCACTTTTAATCATATGCGTTGCGCTTTTCATCATATGCGTTTTTCATCATATGCGCCTTTTATCATATACACTTTTAATTATATGCGCTGCGCTTTTCATCATATGAGCTTTTCATCATATGCGCTTTTTATCATATGCGTTTTTCGGTGCTACATAGGTATTTCTCATTTCCGGTTATCATTAACTGATAATCATATCCAATATGATATATATCAGAGAAACTTAACAAATTTCTCTTTGATTTGGGAGAAAACAAAGCATTGTTTATCAGAAAATTCGTACCATTTGGTAATATGAATTTTTGCCTTTTCCGTTTCTTATATCAAGTTTGCAATACCTGATATAGTATTTATAATTCCTTCATTTTTATTTAAATCAATGAAATATTTCTTAGATTTGATCATAGTGTGTATGTTACCACTATCTGCAATACATAGGTCTTTACCATTTAATTGATGTTGTATTTCAGCAGGATTCATACTAAAACTTCAAATAAGATAAGCAAATAATGAGTTATATTTCAGCAAGATAATCAAATTATATTACATGCAAACAAGTTACAATCTGAAGTACATAAAAGATAACACTTAATAAACATATGCGTTATGGTCTAAAACCATTTATTTATGAGTGATACATAACAAGCTAGGCATCTTAGAAAATTCAAACCATTCAAGTCTCAAGGTAGCTCAGGGTTTATTTAATCAAGATTTTTCAACAGATTCACTCTCGTTTTCTTTTCTTTTGGGACTTATTTGTAGAGATAAACAAGATGTTCATGTATTCAAGAAATATTAGACTGATGATCCACGTTACCAGATCATTAATAAGAATCTTCGGGATTCTTATAAGAGCGTCTACTAACATCTTCAATTTTATTCTTTCATGGATCACCGTTATTTATTGATAATTAATATCGTATCTATCTTTGAGTATTTTCATAATAAACTTGGATCTTCGATCATATAATATGTAGATTCTAAGGACTCGTCAATATGTTTGCTAAGAAAAATACTTGCTATTGCTTTTTCTTGTTCGGAACAATTGTTACTTTCATTCAGGGTTTCTAAAATACCGATTGATTTGAGATGTTTTTCTACATTCATAACCCATGTTAAGTAGTTGTTCCCACTTGATTCTAAAGAAGCAAATTTAAGCCTTTTCAAATTCGACATTTTCTATTATCAAAAGATGAACAACATAAATCATAATCAACTTCTATTCATAGACAAATAATAAAATAAAATTAGAATCATTTTAAATTCATAAGTAGCAAACAACAGAGTAATGGCATGATTACAAATGATAAAACCACAAGGGCAGGATAGAATATATGTTCACCCGGTGGTATATTAGCAACAATGATGATAGTTAGTATGACCAATACAATGGGAAAAATCATCCCTGTGTGAATCATTTTTACAAAAAAAAACCTTTTTGAGAGTGGTAATATGAGAAAATGAAGATTGATTTGTGAAAATGTGAAAACGGAGATGTTTATTTTATATTTGAAAAATATAGTCGTTGTAACGTCGCCAGTTGACGTTAACAACCGTTATGTATATATGACCGTTGTAATGTCGTTAGTTGACGTTAACGACTGTTATGTACTCGTTGTATTAATAATAATTTTAATAAAAGAATATAATTAGTATATATACGACTACTATAAATACATTTAGTATAAATACGAAGATTAAGAGAATAAACATATTAATAATAAATTTAAGAATAAATATTAGTATGCATGAAATAAATAATGATTAGTAGTTGCATAAGTAATCATAAATAAATGTTAGATAACATAAATATAAATGTTAGTGAAGTTAATAAGAGTTAGATTACAGAAATATAATTCAGGCGGTATAACCGATCATATATAACATAAATATAAATGTTAGTGAAGTTAATAATAGTTAGATTACATAAATATAATGTAACATCCCACCTTTTTCCGTTTACTTTTCCGTTATACTAGTATAAAGTCCGTTATATGTTTATAACATCTCCCGTTGATACGCGTTTTAAATTATCTCGTTTAGGTAATTCCCGCACCCGAACGAAAGTTGAGGGACTAAACTTGACAAGGGATCAAACCCTTGACTAGGTCAAAGGGTCAAACCCCTTTCACCCATTCATTATCATCTCCATCTCTCTCTTTCTCTCTAGCAAGAACACACACCCAATTATCCAAATTCATTCAATCATCATCTAAATTCGATCTAGGAGGCTTACAACAAAATAAATTACATATTCGTGATCCTCTCTTCATCCTCTTCATTTTGGTACCAACTTCATCTCATTTGGGTAACTTTCTAAAATCACTAGATTTTGTGTTCTTGATGTTTTTAACTTATAAAAGTGTTAATTAGTGTCTATGGCTCAAGTCTAACATGAATATATAATTTATATGCTCGATCTCGTTGTTTTAGTGTAACTAGCATGAACTTGAATTTTGGTGTGTTGTTCTTGAAGTTTGGATGATCATATGTTGTTAGATGTTAAAAGTTCATGTTCTAATTGTGTTCCTTGTATCACTAGCTTCAATTTGATGTGTAGGTTGCCTTAGAAAACTTCATGAATTTGATTATTGATTTTGGTGAATTTGGGTTAGGGTTTGATGAATTTGAAATAGACTTTTGATGCATTGAATGCCATGGATTATTATTGGTAAGTGTTTAGTTGGATTGTATGCTTGATTACCTTCGAAACGGCATATCATTCATGTAAATTGGTTGCCCGAATCATTGAATTGCATTTATGAACTTGTATGCGGTTAATGTTAAGCATTAGATGCGGTTTTGGTTGTTGTAATAGGTAGATTGATTGATGAAATGTGTTTAGTTGTTTTCCTCGTCAAATTACCTTCCCAACGGTATAAGATACTTGTCTTGATTGTTTGCGGATCATAAATGGTGATTGTTTGAAGTTAGGTTCGTGCATAAAACTTAAAAACTGCCAGAATTCTCTGCACAGGTAATGGCGCGGCGCGCCATATACCCGCGCGGCGCGCCATTCTGGTCTGTCCAACTTGGTCAATTTTTGAATAATGTTTGCTATGCTACGCACCTCCGATTCACATGTAACTTGTCCTAACATGCTCATACATGATTAAAAACCTCAGAAAAATAGTTCGGGACACGACCCGAACGTGTTGACTTTTTCGTTGACTTTGACCGACCAAAGTTTGACTTTTTGTCAAACTTAACCAAATGATTATGTAACCTTCCTAACTTGTTTATATACTTGTATCTTGCATGAAACTTGACAATTTGATTTCACATGCTAAATAATCGAGTCGTAACGAGCCATAGGACTAATTGAACATCCTTGACTTATCGTGTTTACCGTTATTGATACGACCTATTTGTTTAGGTCAAGACTAGCACTATCCTTCGCACACGTTACTTTGTGAAGTACTTTTCATACGTGCACTCAAGGTGAGATCATAGTCCCACTTTTTACTCTTTTGAACTTACTTTTGGGATGAGAAAACATAAACGATTCTTTTGAACTAAGTGAACACAAGAACGGGAAAACAAACATTCTACATACGAGTTTAGAACAAAATCCTCAATTCGATTATCATTAGTTACACTTGCCGGGTGTAAGCGAGAACTTATGTTATATGGCCATATGGGTTTGACAACCCTCATCCTTGACGGTTCGCTACCGTCTACGGATGAAATATATTTTCGAGAATCAGTGTTTGTTCTAGCACTATGGATGGGGTATACAATGGATGGAATGTTAAGCTTTGATAATTGGGTGCTCGTGAAACAAACTTTTGGAATGTATTACTATTATTTCATTGATGCAAATCTTGTGGTTCACTTGTACTTATTTACTTAAACCTATGATTTCACCAACGTTTTCGTTGACAGATTTCTATGTTTTTCTCAGGTCCTTGAACGATACATGATACATGCTTCCGCTCATTATTTTGATACTTGCATTGGATGTCGAGTATACATGCATACATGGAGCGTCTTTTGGATACTTTTAAATTGTGTCGCATAAGTTTCATTTGTACTTAAAACTTTGTATCGTAATTTGTGGTGGAACTATTCTTGTAAAACTTGAACAACCTTTACATTTGAAATGAATGCGACATATCTTTTGGTCAAACGTTGTTTTAAAGACTTATGACCACGTAACGGGACCTAAGTAGACGGCGCCGTCAATGACGATTTGGTCGGGTCGCTACAGATGGTATCAGAGCGTTGGTTGTAGGGATTTAGAGTTCATTAGTGTCAACCCCGAGTCATAGGGTACATTGGTGAGTCTAGACTACAACCGGCATATAGACTTGAAGTAGGAATTACTTGACTACTTGTGCATTTATACTCGAACGCTTCTACTCATATCTACTCTTAGTTCATCTTAATCTCACGTTGTTTAATTTGATTGACGCGCCACCTTGACTATATGAAATGATGTCGAATGCACATATGAATCAGGGTAATATAATTTCCGGGATTATATTACGGTGACTCATATGAACGTTCCGACATTATGACATAAAGAATTTAAGGCGAGTCGAGGAAAAACTTCTCTTTATCTTTATTCTATATCACGGTTAGTATTATTGAGAATACTAATCAATGATATTCTTGTGTCTTGAAGGAACAATGGCTCCTCGTCGTGTACACCGCAATGAAACTCCCGAACAAGCTCTCGAACGGATGATAGCCACCGCCGTAGATGCGGCCATGGTCGGTCACTCATCCAACAACAATAATAATAACAACCACAACAACAACAACAACAACAACCAAGGAGCCGGTAACTCTAGCGAAGGGTGCTCCTACAAAGCTTTCATGGGGTGCAAACCCCACACTTATGATGGAACCGGGGGACCGGTTGTGCTTACTCGTTGGTTTGAACAAACCGAGGCCGTCTTTAGCATAACCGGTTGCCGGGATCAAGACAAGGTCAAATACTCCACTCACACTTTCTCCGGAATTGCTCTAACATGGTGGAACACCTATGTTCAATCGGTGGGTACCGATGAAGCTCATGCCCTCTCTTGGGCCGATCTAAAGGAAAAGATGATTGTTGAATATTTTCCGCGCGAAGAAACCCGAAAGCTTGAGGAAGAACTAAGAGCTTTGAAAGCGGTCGGAAACGATCTTAAAGCTTATAATCAACGCTTCGCCGAACTATCCTTGATGTGTCCTAATCTTGTTAACCCCGAATCTCAAAGGATTGAGCTCTACATGCTCGGTCTCCCAAAAAGCATCAAACAAGGGGTGATGTCATCCAAACCCACTACTCATCAAGCCGCTATGAACATGGCTCGCCAACTAATTGAAACGGTTGACGAAATCGTAGTTCCGGCACCTAAGGCCGAGGATAAATCGGGCGGCAACAAAAGAAAGTGGGAACCCTCCCAATCAAGCAACAACAACTTTGCTAAGAAGCCTTACACCTCCGACGGCAAGAAAGGTTATGCCGGGAACCTACCTCTTTGCAACAAATGCAACAAACATCACTTTGGCGAATGTAGTAAGTTAATTTGCCACCGGTGCCAAGGAGTTGGTCATAAGGCCAACGATTGTAAAAGTGTCACTCCCGTCGCTCGAAAGTGGCCCAATGCACCAAAGACGGGCACTTGTTACGAATGTGGCCAAACGGGTCATTATAGAAATGCATGCCCAAAGAAGAAAGATAACCCCAATACGCGCGGCCGAGCTTTCAACATAAACACCGAGGAAGCCCGGGATGACACTGAACTAGTCACGGGTACGTTTCTTCTCAACAATTCTTATGTCTCTTGCTTATTCGATTCAGGTGCCAATAAATGCTTTGTATCCAAGACTTTGACTCATTCTTTTAACACTCCACCTCTTCCATTAGATACCACTTATACCATTGAAGTGGCTAACGGGAAACTATTAAGTGCCGACACATATTACCGGGGGTGTACGATAAACATTTTGGGTAAGGAATTTGAAATTGATTTGATACCCATGGAACTAGGAAGCTTTGATGTAATAATCGGTATGAATTGGTTAGTCAAAACGAAATCTCACATTCTTTGTGATCTTAACGCAATCCGAATTCCTATCGAGAATGGTGAACCTTTGATCGTCTATGGCGATAAGAGTTGCACCGGACTCAACCTCGTTTCGTGTGTTAAAGTTAGAAAACTACTCCGTAAGGGTTGTTTTGCGATCCTTGCTCACGTTAAGAAAGTCGAGTCCGATGAGAAGCACATCGATGATGTGCCAATTGTTAGTGACTATTCCGATGTATTTCCCGACGAATTGCCGGGTCTTCCGCCTCATCAACCGGTTGAATTCCAAATCGATCTTATTCCGGGAGCCGCACCCGTAGCGCGTGCACCATATAGACTCGCTCCATCTGAAATGCAAGAATTGCAAAGTCAAATCCAAGAACTACTTGATCGTGGTTTTATCCAACCTAGCCATTCACCTTGGGGCGCTCCGATTTTGTTTGTTAAAAAGAAAGACGGATCCCTACGAATGTGCATTGATTATCGTGAACTAAATAAATTGACGGTTAAGAACCGATATCCTCTTCCTCGCATCGATGACCTCTTTGATCAACTACAAGGGTCTTGTGTATATTCGAAAATCGATCTCCGCTCGGGTTATCATCAATTGAGGGTTAAGGGGGAAGATGTCTCCAAAACCGCTTTCCGAACTCGTTATGGTAGTTATGAATTCCTTGTCATGCCATTTGGTCTCACTAACGCACCGGCGGTGTTCATGGATCTTATGAACCGCGTGTGCAAACCGTATCTCGATAAATTCGTTATTGTGTTCATCGATGACATATTGATTTATTCTAAAAATGAAGAAGAGCACGAACAACATCTCCGACTTGTGCTTGAACTTTTAAGACAAGAACAACTCTATGCCAAATTCTCCAAGTGTGAATTTTGGTTAAAGGAAGTTCAATTTCTTGGTCATGTTGTAAGTGACCAAGGTATTAAAGTCGATCCAACGAAAATCGAAGCCATTAGCAAATGGGAGACTCCTACTACTCCTACTCACATTCGTCAATTTTTGGGTCTCGCCGGGTACTATCGTAGATTCATCGAAAATTTCTCTTTGATTGCACGTCCTCTAACCGCATTGACTCACAAGGGAAAGAAATTCATTTGGGCGACCGAACATGAATCCGCATTCCAAATCTTGAAAACGAAGCTAACCACTGCTCCTATCTTGTCACTTCCCGAAGGCAATGATGACTTTGTTGTATATTGCGATGCCTCAAAACATGGTTTTGGGTGTGTATTGATGCAACGAACGAAAGTCATTGCTTATGCTTCTCGACAACTCAAAATTCATGAACGAAACTATACGACACATGATCTCGAACTCGGAGCCGTTGTCTTTGCACTTAAAATGTGGAGACACTATCTTTATGGAACCAAGAGTACTATCTTTACCGACCACAAAAGTCTCCAACACATTTTCGATCAAAAGCAACTAAACATGAGACAACGAAGGTGGATTGAAACCTTAAACGATTACGATTGCGAGCTTCGTTACCATCCCGGGAAGGCAAATGTAGTAGCCGATGCCTTAAGTCGAAAAGAAAGAGTGGTGCCTCTTCGTGTCCGAGCCTTAAACATCACCATCCACACAAACCTTAATAGCCAAATTCGGGTAGCCCAAGATGAGGCTCTCAAGGATGAAAACATCTCTCTCGAACACTTGAACGTCCTCACCTCTCGATTCGAAGTTAAAGAAACCGGACTCCGATATTTCGCCGGAAGGATTTGGGTGCCTAGTTATGGGGACCTACGAAGCCTTATTTTAGATGAAGCCCATAAGTCACGATACTCGATTCACCCCGGTGCCAATAAGATGTACCACGACCTTAAACAGCTATATTGGTGGCCGAACATCAAAAGGGACGTAGCTACTTATGTTTCCAAGTGTTTGACATGTTCCAAAGTCAAAGCCGAACACCAAAGACCGTCCGGACTACTTCGACAACCCGAGATCCCGCAATGGAAGTGGGAAAGGATAACGATGGATTTTATCACCAAACTACCAAAAACGACGGGCGGTTATGATACCATTTGGGTTATTGTTGACCGTCTCACCAAATCCGCACACTTCCTTGCCATGAAAGAAACAGACAAAATGGAGAAACTTGCACAACTTTACATTAAGGAGATCGTAGCCCGACACGGTGTACCTTTATCGATTATCTCCGACCGAGATGGCCGTTTCGTTTCTAGATTTTGGCGTACATTGCAAGAAGCGTTGGGAACGCGTTTAGACATGAGCACCGCATATCATCCTCAAACCGATGGACAAAGCGAACGTACAATTCAAACCTTAGAGGACATGTTACGAGCTTGCGTGGTTGATTTTGGAAAAGCTTGGGACAAGCACTTACCTCTCGCCGAGTTCTCTTACAACAATAGTTATCACGCGAGTATTAAAGCCGCACCTTTTGAAGCGCTATATGGCCGCAAATGTCGTTCACCTCTTTGTTGGGCCGAGGTAGGCGACGTGCAAATCACCAGACCCGAACTCATTCACGAAACCACCAAGAAAATCGTTCAAATCCGAGATAGGCTTAGGACGGCCCGAAGTCGTCAAAAGAGCTATACCGACAAACGACGCAACGATCTTGAATTTCAAGTCGGTGACCGAGTAATGTTAAAAGTCGCACCTTGGAAGGGTGTAATCCGTTTTGGGAAACGCGGGAAGCTAAATCCGCGGTATATTGGTCCTTTCGAAATCTTGGAGCGTATTGGAACCGTTGCTTATCGTTTAGATCTTCCGCCTCAATTGAACTCCGTTCATCCTACCTTCCATGTATCTAACTTGAAAAAGTGTCTTGCCGAACCCGATATCGTCATCCCTCTCGAAGAACTTACTATTGATGACAAACTTCATTTTGTGGAGGAACCGGTTGAAATTGTGGACACCTCCGTCAAGACATTGAAACAAAGCCGAATCCCGATTGTCAAGGTTCGTTGGAATGCCAAAAGAGGACCCGAGTTTACTTGGGAAAGACAAGATCAAATGCAAAGGAAGTATCCTCATCTATTTGTGAATTCAGAAACGCAAGATCTCGAGGAAGAAACAACGACTACTACGCCTACTTAAATTTCGGGACGAAATTTCTTTTAAGGAGTAGGTAATGTAACATCCCACCTTTTTCCGTTTACTTTTCCGTTATACTAGTATAAAGTCCGTTATATGTTTATAACATCTCCCGTTGATACGCGTTTTAAATTATCTCGTTTAGGTAATTTCCGCACCCGAACGAAAGTTGAGGGACTAAACTTGACAAGGGATCAAACCCTTGACTAGGTCAAAGGGTCAAACCCCTTTCACCCATTCATTATCATCTCCATCTCTCTCTTTCTCTCTAGCAAGAACACACACCCAATTATCCAAATTCATTCAATCATCATCTAAATTCGATCTAGGAGGCTTACAACAAAATAAATTACATATTCGTGATCCTCTCTTCATCCTCTTCATTTTGGTACCAACTTCATCTCATTTGGGTAACTTTCTAAAATCACTAGATTTTGTGTTCTTGATGTTTTTAACTTATAAAAGTGTTAATTAGTGTCTATGGCTCAAGTCTAACATGAATATATAATTTATATGCTCGATCTCGTTGTTTTAGTGTAACTAGCATGAACTTGAATTTTGGTGTGTTGTTCTTGAAGTTTGGATGATCATATGTTGTTAGATGTTAAAAGTTCATGTTCTAATTGTGTTCCTTGTATCACTAGCTTCAATTTGATGTGTAGGTTGCCTTAGAAAACTTCATGAATTTGATTATTGATTTTGGTGAATTTGGGTTAGGGTTTGATGAATTTGAAATGGACTTTTGATGCATTGAATGCCATAGATTATTATTGGTAAGTGTTTAGTTGGATTGTATGCTTGATTACCTTCGAAACGGCATATCATTCATGTAAATTGGTTGCCCGAATCATTGAATTGCATTTATGAACTTGTATGCGGTTAATGTTAAGCATTAGATGCGGTTTTGGTTGTTGTAATAGGTAGATTGATTGATGAAATGTGTTTAGTTGTTTTCCTCGTCAAATTACCTTCCCAACGGTATAAGATACTTGTCTTGATTGTTTGCGGATCATAAATGGTGATTGTTTGAAGTTAGGTTCGTGCATAAAACTTAAAAACTGCCAGAATTCTCTGCACAGGTAATGGCGCGGCGCGCCATATACCCGCGCGGCGCGCCATTCTGGTCTGTCCAACTTGGTCAATTTTTGAATAATGTTTGCTATGCTACGCACCTCCGATTCACATGTAACTTGTCCTAACATGCTCATACATGATTAAAAACCTCAGAAAAATAGTTCGGGACACGACCCGAACGTGTTGACTTTTTCGTTGACTTTGACCGACCAAAGTTTGACTTTTTGTCAAACTTAACCAAATGATTATGTAACCTTCCTAACTTGTTTATATACTTGTATCTTGCATGAAACTTGACAATTTGATTTCACATGCTAAATAATCGAGTCGTAACGAGCCATAGGACTAATTGAACATCCTTGACTTATCGTGTTTACCGTTATTGATACGACCTATTTGTTTAGGTCAAGACTAGCACTATCCTTCGCACACGTTACTTTGTGAAGTACTTTTCATACGTGCACTCAAGGTGAGATCATAGTCCCACTTTTTACTCTTTTGAACTTACTTTTGGGATGAGAAAACATAAACGATTCTTTTGAACTAAGTGAACACAAGAACGGGAAAACAAACATTCTACATACGAGTTTAGAACAAAATCCTCAATTCGTTTATCATTAGTTACACTTGCCGGGTGTAAGCGAGAACTTATGTTATATGGCCATATGGGTTTGACAGCCCTCATCCTTGACGGTTCGCTACCGTCTACGGATGAAATATATTTTCGAGAATCAGTGTTTGTTCTAGCACTATGGATGGGGTATACAATGGATGGAATGTTAAGCTTTGATAATTGGGTGCTCGTGAAACAAACTTTTAGAATGTATTACTATTATTTCATTGATGCAAATCTTGTGGTTCACTTGTACTTATTTACTTAAACCTATGATTTCACCAACGTTTTCGTTGACAGATTTCTATGTTTTTCTCAGGTCCTTGAACGATACATGATACATGCTTCCGCTCATTATTTTGATACTTGCATTGGATGTCGAGTATACATGCATACATGGAGCGTCTTTTGGATACTTTTAAATTGTGTCGCATAAGTTTCATTTGTACTTAAAACTTTGTATCGTAATTTGTGGTGGAACTATTCTTGTAAAACTTGAACAACCTTTACATTTGAAATGAATGCGACATATCTTTTGGTCAAACGTTGTTTTAAAGACTTATGACCACGTAACGGGACCTAAGTAGACGGCGCCGTCAATGACGATTTGGTCGGGTCGCTACATATAATTCAGGTGGTATAACCGACCATATATAACATAAATATAAATGTTAGTGAAGTTAATAATAGTTAGATTACATAAATATAATTCAGGCGGTATAACCGACCATGTATAACATAAATATAAATGTTAGTGAAGTTAATAATAGTTAGATTATATAAATATAATAATTCAGGCGGTATAACCGACCATATATAACATAAATATAAATGTTAGTGAAGTTAATAATAGTTAGATTACAGAAATATAATTCAGACGGTATAACCGATCATATATAACTTAAATAACATAAATATAAATGTTAGTTATGATGATAATAATATTTACCTTACTAATAAATAATAGAAGATATCGTTAAAGAATTTTTTTTTATTACCTTGATTAGTGACTTGTGCCTGCTTAGATAAACCTTGATTATACGGAGCACTTCGTGCTGATAACGTGTTGTAATTTAGTAGTCAGTAACTACTTTCATGTCCTATATTATATAAGATTAGAAACTTTTGTACTATACAAAGCTTAGAAAATGAATGGAGAATAAGAGTAACACTTGTGTTTGAGAAATAATGGGGTACATGGTTTGCTTACACTCGATAGATATTTATACTATAATACAAATGCTATATGTGTTCAATTTTCAATGAGGAATAGTAAAAAGATATGGAGTGATATAATTGATCATTCAAATCTTGGACTTTAGAGGACACATAACTTGACTTTTAGGATACTTGTATATTCAAGATATTATAACAAAAATAAATTATTAACTACATTATCATGAGAATTTTAGACTTTTTTCTCAGTTAGTTCCTTGATTTTATCTCGTTTTGCATACTGCCTCCCTGTCTTATTTTAACAAACTTGATCGTTTATTTTACAATTGTTTCGTGAGTGATCCCTCTAGCAAAGTTCTGTTAAAAGAGCCCGTGAAATCTTGACATATGCATCACATGTGAGGGTAAATTCATCGTTTTACCCATCATCTTCATCTTCTTCATTAAAAGAGCATAAACTATAACTCACACACATACCTAATACTAACACAAATATATACACACCACGAAATGTCCTGAGCAGGACTCGAACTCTCAACCTCAAGGTTGTAAGAGTGACCTCGATACCGCCAAGCAATTAGCTCTTTGGTTAAACTCTAAATTAATTAATGCATCAAAATCAAACATACAAAAAAATAAATATCAAAATCAAATCCAAATTCTATCAAATCCAAATTCTGATACATAATTCAACTGGATAGTAAAACAGATGGTAACTGAAGTAAATAAGGTAAATAATTGAGAAATTAGTCCCTAATTCAAGTCAAACAGTCAGCCAAATAATGTATATAACTGAGTTGAAACGAACTGTTTCTTGTTGTGATGTTATATCTTATGCAGATGATCTTAATCTTAATTAATATGATCATGATCCATTATAACAACCTCAAATTATCTATTATACTGATTGCCGTAAATTTTTCAAGTTGTGATTGGCTAGGTGGTTGCAACCCCAATAATATTTTCTTTTTTAACTCAACCCTTTCTATTTTAACTTTTCACACTTTCTACCCTAACGTTTTAATCTAGCTCTTTCAACCCTTTACTTTATAATCCTTTTATTGTGCCACTATATTTGAATTACTTTCTTGTTGCCGTAAATTTTTCAAGTTGTGATTGGCTAGGTGGTTGAAACCCCAATAATATTTTCTTTTTTAACTCAACCCTTTCTATTTTAACTTTTCACACTTTCTACCCTAACGTTTTAATCTAGCTCTTTCAACCCTTTACTTTATAATCCTTTTATTGTGCCACTATATTTGAATTACTTTCTTGCCCCAACAACGTATGACACCACTTAGCTATTATCATACTCTAATTTGTGTAACATTAACATATTTAATAGGCTCTATAATAGGATTTTTTTTTTTTTTGAAGAAACTATTAGGACTGTCGTTAACACGTTTTAAATAGTTATACATTCACGTAACCGTAACCATTAAAAATAACCGCTATGTACAACTACCTCTAAAGTATATTCAAAAAGATAAAAACAATCAAACAAATCAACAAGGTTTCATAATAACATTATTTAAATGAATTTTTTTGGGCAATACGGATTTAGCACTGAGCTTCTGGTTTAATGTTAGACTAACATGACGGACCAAGCCTACTAAACCCACTAAAAAATTGTTCTTTGTAGTCATAAATTAGTATTTGGCCCGATAACAACTATTAGCAGAGCAATACGATTTGAGGAGAGGTAGAATTTTAATTACTTTAGTTTTATTAGTTTTATGGTTGGTGTTTATTTGTTGAAGATGAAGATGAATGGTAACTAAAAAAGATGAATTTGCGCACATGTTAAGATTTAATTGACTTTTTAATTGAAAGTTAGTTGGAGGAACCATCCTAACATTTGTAAAATGAAAGGATCAAGTTTGCTAAAAAAAGGAAGGGACGTCGCATGCAAAACGGGGTAAAACCAAGGGACCAACGGAGCAAAAAAGTTAGAATTTTTAGATAATCAAACAGGAGAGCTATAAATAAGCCGAATCATTCACGAGCTACTCGAACTCAACTCGTTAAAAGATCGATTCGAGCCGAGCCTAAACAAGCTCAAGCTCGAGCTCCATATCTCGAGCTTAAACAACTTGTGAGCCTAAATGAGCTTTTCATTTATATACACTAAATATTGTTATTGATTTTTACGTTTATAATATATAATTATTTAATAATTACTATTACTATTTACTATTATATGAATAATTGTTAAATAATAATAGTAAATAGTAAATCTTTTTATACGTGGATAAATATTATACAAACAATATATAAATATATAATATATAAAATGTAATTAAAATAAACATACAAACAATATTAAAACGAGCAGTAACGGCCCGCGCATTGATGCGAGAAAATAACTTCAATTTAGGCATTAAACATTGTTTTATCGCTAGTTTATAATTATAATAATGTGCACATCCACGAATGCTAACAACATCAACACACAACAACAAAAAATTCAATTCAACATGTGTGGGGTATGGGAGATGTGAGATTTATACAATCTTCCCTCTATCCAAGAATAAAGAGAAGTAATTTTTTCACCCGGAGCGAAACGCTCCAAGAGTAGAGAAGCTCCCCCTCTCTCTTTTCGAGAGATAAAGGTATTGCTTCTAAGAGGACCTCCGGCAAATATGTAGGAAAAAATTTAAGAAAAAAATAAAAATAAAAAAATGAGAACATTATGAAAAATGGTAAAATCAAATTTCCATGCTTTTAAATGCTGTCTAGATATCCGTTTATACTCTAAACGGCAGTCAAGTCCAGTGGCGAAACTTAAATTTTTCTACAGAGGGGTCGAGATCATTAGTTTAAAAGGAGAAAAATTATTATGAAAGAAACACAAAATAACCGATAACCGATTGGAAAAACGATATAATTAGTGTCATCACTAAACAGTTAATAACTCGGAAGAAGCATATGACAACCTTTTAAAGAATACTGCAACTTCGTTAATATATTTTAATGGGTTGTTGGATATTTATAATAGTGGACTTTTGTCGTATTTATCTTTCTTACTGGGACACCATATGTGACCATGGGGGATTATCACTAAAATGCCCATTTTTTCTCTCATTTTTGACTCAGAACCCATAAAAAATAAAAGTTGATAATTTGCCCGCGCAAGACGCAAGGACGCAAGGTGCCTGTTTTGCGACCTTGCTTCCCGGTGGACGCAAGGACGCAAGGTTTCTCTTGCGACCTTGCTTCCCGGGGACGCAAGGTGTCTCTTGCTCCGGCCAGATGTCATAATCAATGTTTTCTTTCAGACATTTCATTAAACACCTTACGTGCATTTTACGTGATAAGGTTTTTTCCCACAATTATACTCATTTTTTTATTAAAAGTGTGTCAAAGTTGGAATTTATTGAAACAACATATTAAGAACGAAGAATTGGAAACGGAAACAATAAAATTGTCGAAACGAGTAAACACGTAAGACGTGCAAATGTCGATGATATATTGGATACAGTTGAGGATTGGGTATGAAAATATGCTTGCAGAGAGATTAAGGTATTCATGTATCTTTTTTAATATATAATAGATAATAGATAAAGGTGGCCAATTATACTCATTTTCTTGTTAAAAGTGTGTCAAGAACTCAAGATTGACCAACGAAGCATTGCTTCAATGGTACCGCGGTTACACTTGTGTACTCGCAGGGCTAGAGGTCTCGGTTCGAGCCTCGTCACCCGCTCTAGGAATTGAAATATATTCCTTGAAGGTGGCCCAAAGGGAAGGTTTTACCGACCCGCTTCGGGACTAAGATCCGGCCCGCCTGCCCCTCGGGATGGTTAAAGGGTCGGATCCTCAGAGTGTGGTTCGGGTTTCCTGCCCGAAAGCGCGTGTGTGTGTGCAAATGATGACTAGGCTTCGGTCCGGACTGATGCAAGCTTGCCTTTCAAAAAAAAAAAAGAACTCAAGATTGGATTTTTATTGAAACATATAAGTCCCAAAAAAATCGTTTCAAGTAATATGCACGGAAGGTGTTTGATGAAATGTCTGAAAGAGAACATTGATCATGATATCAGACAGGAGTATATATATATATATATATATATATATATACACCTTGCGTCCCCGGGAAGCAAGGTCGCAAGAGGCACCTTGCGTCCTTGCGTCCACCGGGAAGCAAGGTCGCAAACAGACACCTTGCGCCCTTGCGTCTTGCGCAGACAAATTGTCAACTTTTTTTTTTGTTGGGTTCTGAGTCGAAAAAGAAAGAAAAAATGGGCATTTTAGTGATAATCTCAATTTCAGGGGTGCAATTTAATACGAGAAAAGAAAATTAAGCCCACTTAATATTAGATTGCTAGTTATATGTTAAAAGTCAAGTGGGGCAAACACCCCTGATGTTGCCTAAGTTCCGCCCTTGGTCAAGTCGCCAATCAATCGACGATTACCGTTGACTCATATAATAGAGTCAAAGATGGTAGAATCGAATGATACCAACATTTTATTAAATGAAGTAAAAACTACAACAACAACAAAATTCAATACCACATGAGTGGTGAATGAAAGAGATGAGATGTAAACAATCGTTCCCCTATATGAGAATAAAAATAAGTTATTTCTCCACCCAGAGTGAAACACTCTCAAAAGTAGAGAAAGTCATCTCTCTCTCTCTCTATTCGACGGATAAATAGATTGCTTTCGAGTAGACCTCCGACCAATAAGTAAAAAATTGTAAAATAAAATTAAAAATAAAATTGAGAAGCCATGAAAATGGTAGAATCAAAATTTCATGGATTTTAAATCCTGCATTGAATTCAATTTAGGCTCTAAACGGTAGTCAAGACATCAATAAATAGACGCTTACTGTTGACTCATAAGTAAAAAAAATATATATAAATATACACACATGTACTCTACAATATTTTTTTAATGTAAAAAAATTTCATTTTTTAAATAAAGGAACAATATATTTTTTTAAAAGTTAGCTTAAAAAATAGATAAAAGTAATTTTGGTTGGAAACATATACTCTTATTAGTGAATTATCTATATATTCATATAAAGCTTTAAAATGATAATGTCATCATTTCACTAATTACCCTTTAATTTGCATAATGATGATATCATTATTTTATATTAATATTAATTATAAAAATACAAAATAAAACCAAATAAATGCCAATAATATAGTTTTAATAAAAGATTGATCTTTCAAAGAAAAAAATGCCAATAATATATGAATCCGATTTTGAAGGCTACATTTTCTCATTAAATGGATATTGTCTTTTACTCTATTTTATATTTACCTTTAATTATGTTCTTATTTCTTAATTACGGAGTATGTTTTTATAAACCGTAACAACAATTGTCGTCTTTTACGTACATCAGTAATTCAATCTTTTTCTCTTCATTATTTTGACCATGCTTCACGCTACAATTTTATTTTATTTTAACCCTTAATTTACAAAATCTCCCTCCATATTACTCTATTTATTTAGAGTGGTTTAACCATGTAATTAGTTCACAGTCGACTTCATTCCTAAACAAGAGGTTACTCCATTTCTGTGTTTGCTATTTTAAACAGGGTCGTCCTTTCAATTTTATGGCCCTGTTTGAAAAAAAAAAAAAATGGCCCTTTCATATAAACGTAACTGTAATTTTTAAACTATTACGTATAACTTGATGGAATCGATGTCGAATTATTGGATCCAAACGAGGAGTATTAGAGCAGAGTATTGGATTACGAAGTATTCGACATTAATTATGTATTTTTCTTTTTTAATTTTTTAAAAATTATTAATTAACAAATTGACGTATGTATGTAAAATGGACCTAGGTATGTAATATTGAGATATAATTTTGGGCCCTTATGGATATTGGACCCTGTGCGGCTGCACGCTTTTTTTTTTTTTTTGAAAGGCAAGCTTGCATCAGTCCGGACCGAAGCCTAGTCATCATTTGCACACACACACACGCTTTCGGGCAGGAAACCCGAACCACACTCTGAGGATCCGACCCTTTAACCATCCCGAGGGGCAGGCGGGCCGGATCTTAGTCCCGGAGCGGGTCGGTAAAACCTTCCCTTTGGGCCACCTTCAAGGAATATATTTCAATTCCTAGAGCGGGTGACGAGGCTCGAACCCGAGACCTCTAACCCTGCGAGTACACAAGTGTAACCGGCTGCACGCCTTGCACACCTTAATATCCGGCCCCGATTTTAAATTTGGATTCATTATAAATAACTATTGTTGTTTTTTACATCGTGAGAGAGTATTTTACTGTTAGTATTATAAATAACTATTGTCTTTATGGAGTATTTGGCGGCTTCGGAATTGCATTATCTTCAAAAATCGCTCGTTCAAGAAATGTCATGCGTTTGATAGCATCGTTGTTTCGAGTTTTAATTGGTTGTATGCGAGATATCGCAAGTCTACGATAGACTGGAATTTGTGGTTACAAAATCCGCTATATTCCTTGTAATCCCTTTTTTTCTAGCTTCTCGCTAGTTTCTTTTTGCTATAAAATTTCTGCCGTTCGAAAAAAAGAGAGAGTATTTTACTGTTAGTATTAATTTTGGTGTGTTATTGTATTTAATTAACTATTATGTAGTTGACATTTATGTACGTAAATGAGGGTCATCAAAATGTTTTAAAAAATGTACATGAATTAATAAAAAAATTGATTGATGGTAAACTTTATAATAAAATAATTTAATTAAAGGTAAATATGGATAGAGTAAAAGACAATGTTATACCCATTTAATGAGGAAATTTAGTTAGGATTAGAATCTTTAAGTTGTTATCTCATGCCTTTAAGGCATTAATTAACAAAACCCTTGTATGTTTGTTAAACAACAAGAATTTGAAAATCGATAACATACATCAAATCATATTGTGACTATTTAAAATAAAGGTATATATTATGATAGAAAATTCAAAAATAATCATGATTTTTGTGAGGTTGAACAAGGTATTTTCAATCCCTTTTTAATGTTAAATAAGTACCATTTATGACAAGGAAAATTATAATTTATAATTGTAATGAAAATTGAAAGAGGGTGGTGAGAGAATGAATGTAGTTCATTTATTCTGATCAAGTTAACAACGACAAGTTTCTTAGTCGAAATCTATGATTTCACGGGTCATTAAACTATGACTTTAGCATCTATATTTACTTAATATCTATAACATATCATTAAACTGTTTTGTTTAAACAAACTCGTGGTTACACAGGTCATTTCACTACTTAATGCTAAAAGTGAATGATGAAGATAGTCAAAAAAAAAAAAAAAAATGTGTATAGTTAAGTGAATGATGAAGATAGTTAAAAAAAAATGTGTATAGTTGATGTGAAAGGGGCCATGCGTACCGGGCTCCCAAAATAAGGAGGGGGCCAGTGCTAGTTAATGAAGTATCGCAATAATAAATAAAAGACAAAGTTATACGAATAGTCCTTGTAGTTTACTAAAAATACACGGATAATTCAAACTTAATTTTTTAAACTTTTTAGTCCAAAAGTTTGCATTTCCGTTCGTGAATAGTCCATCTATCGGACATACGTTAAATTTATCCGTTAACTAGCGTCACATTACAGACACATGAGAGTATTTTCTTCAATTTATTCCTCTATTCTTATCCACCTCAACTAACCCCTTTCCTTGTTTTTTCATGTATTTTTTGGTTTTGTCTCGTTATTTCGATTGTAAGGTTTTTAAGGGATGTTAGGGAGACTCTCTTACAGATAACTTTTGTTTAAGTATTAGTTTATAGGTGTGAGCTTCCCCATTTTCCTCGTCCTTTTGTATTCCCGTTGAGGGTGTTTTCTTTTGGAAAACCACCTCGATTTATATCGATTTATATAAGTATTCGTTATTTTCGGGCAAAAAAAAAAAAAAAAAAACTAACCCCTTTCCCTAACCTTTTTCTTTAATCTCAATTCTAGAGGAACCCATTTTTCTAAACAAACCAAATTTCTTAAATCCTCATAAATTAATCAAACCTTTAAAGACATCTTTATGATATCGAAGAGGCACAAATCAGAATAAGTCGTGAACTACATAATCAAAGACAACATTTTAACGTAGAACCCATTCATAACTTACACTATATGAAAGTATTTTCAAAACCCATTTAAAAGCATTAATATGAAACCCATTTAAAAGCATTAATATGAAACCCATTTACAGAACACATTTGAAAGCAAAATCATCTTTGCAGGCCACAAACAACCACCATCAGATCTACAACCACTGTCATCTTTACCGGAAGTGACGCCGCTTGAAAAACGATTACTTTCGGTTTCCGATCATTCTGTTCGATTTTTGATGATTCCGTTCTATTTCCGATGAGTAAGCTTGCATAGCTATTGAAAAATAATTAATCATGTCTCGTTTGCGTCTTTGCTCAGATTCGTGAATGCAATTTTATTTTTTAGGTTTTTTTCTTTTAAATTTTTGTTTGGTACAACAGAGAGAAATTAGTGATGCTCTTTAAACCTTATTTTTATTTTTATTTTTTCACTTTTAACTTATTAGTTTATAATTGGTTTATAAAGAGAATTTGATTTGCATTTGGTTAGCGGTTGTGAATTTTCATGATGATGAAGTTTGGGTTTTGATTAGAGTTAATTGATGGAGAATGTAATTTGGGGTTTTTGATGCTAGGGTTTATAAGGTTGAAATTAAGTATCTCAGAGAAAACTAATTATGAATGATGAGATTGTTCTTGAAAGAGCCCTCTGAAAATTTTGGAAAGAACAAATGGGGATCTGAAATTGTGAAAGTGAGGATATGAGAGTACTAAGGGAAGTTTAAAATTGGGTTGGTGAATTTTTTTTTTTTTTTTTTTTTTTGACTTTTTTGCTTCGTTGGTCTTTCATTTATACACGAAATTGTAATCTGAGTCCCTCAAGTTTTTTTTTGAATTTTCGAGTCCTTTTAATTGCATAATTTGACAATCCGCGTCCCTCCGTATAACTTCCGTCTAAACTTACCGTTAACCCTTGACATGTGCATTGCATGTGAGGGTAAAATCGTCCTTTTACAATTTTCTTCATTAAACTTTTTTTAATCTTTTAATATGTCAATTTATCATCAAACACGTTTCATATTTGATGTACTACATATCATCCATCTCATATCATTTCTCCTCTTCATCCATCAACATAAATCATCAGATCTAAATATCCTCTTCACTCATCTTCATATACATAGAAAATAATCATCGCCATTTTATCTCATCATCATCGAATTTCAACATCGATCTTCAACAGTTCATCATCAATATCACATCTCAATCTTATCCTCTCACACATCTGACTTCTTTATTCATCTCTCACCTTCAGGTTACATGATCTGAATTCAAAGAGATGTAGTAGATGTGTCATTCTACCTTTAAAGCAGTCTGCTTTCGAAGAATATCATTAGATTTGTACATGAAAGCAGTCACATAAATCGTGACAAAGAAACCTACAAGTGAAAAATAAAACAAAGCAATTAATCCAAATCCATTGAATAAGCCTACACCAAAATGAATCCGAGATCGAATTTTGAGGCATAAATCCTCTAACTATGTTCGTTTATTTGCAATGGATTGCATTATCAATTGTATACTACTAACTTTAAGTTCATGACAGCAACCAAAATATCATCAACACAAAGAAGGTTATAACATCCACCAATTATAAATTTCAGCGAAATGGGTTAATTTTTTAATACCTTGCAAATGCTGCCGAATGAACACAATCAACAACAGTAATGACGACGTTGTTCTGCTACTTGTAATTCTAGGATTTGATGAAGATAAATTAGCTAAATTATCACTTATAAACGCATCAGAATCAGTCGAATCAATACTCGCACTTGTTTCCATTAATTAATTGAACAAAACGCCAACAATCATGATCTGAATTTAAACAGACGATGATGATTCACGATGACCATGGATGATGAAGATGAGTCATGATGGATTGTGGTTTTTAAGTTTCTAGGGTTTATAATAATTGGGGATTTTGAAACAGGTGAGAAGAAATTAATTTAGTTTTTGATTTTTTCTTTTAGAGTAAAGCTTGTAATTTGGGGTAAAAAGTCGAGCAAGTGATCAAGATTAAAAAAAATCGCCAGTGATCCCTCGTTTTTAATAAAAAAATAATAGTAAAAAGATGATTTTACCCTCACATGCAACGCACATGTCAAGGGTTAACGGTCGATTTAGACGGAAGAAAGACGGAGAAATGCGGATTGCCAAATTATGCAATTAAAAGGACTCGAAAATTCAAAAAAAAATTTGAGGGACTCGGATTGCAATTTCGTGTATAAATGAAGGACCAACGGAGAAAAAAGTCTTTTTTTTGTAAATATAAAGATGAAAATGATGAAAATGATGAAAAGACGTAAATATCCTCACATGTTTGGCACATATCTCAACTTAACGGAGAAATTTGACAGGCCTGACAATTTTGGACATTCCGTGTAAAAAGTGCAAACTTCTAGACTATCCATGTTGCCAAAATCAAGTTTGAACTATCCGTGTTTTTTTGAGCAAATCACAGGGACTATCTGTGTAATTTTGTCTAAATAAAATCCTTTCATTCCCTAATTCCGAAAAGAGAGAATATCATATATATATCACCTCATTAAACATTAAAATTACTTATTTCTCCAACTAAACATCTTAATATCAATTATACCCCACTTAAACTCAATATCCTTCAAATATACCATTTATCTAATATAATCATAATTAACAAATATAAATGTACAAATAATAAAACTTCTTACTAGTATACCCCTTTTTTTTTTTTAAGTTTTTTCTTACTACAGATAAAAATATAAAAAGATGAATGCATAATTTAAACTTCTGTTCTTGTAGTGTAAATGGTTGCCCACTTTGCAACCATGCCTTCTGTATCTGATTCTTGAGGTTTTAATAATATTGTTGCTTTTCAAAAAAAATAATAATTTAAACTTGAGTACATGTTAATTTAAACTGAGATAGCATACAATACCAATCATTTTACCAATTGATTGACGGATCAATCAATTATTATTTTATATACTGAAATCAATTTTTCATGAACGTATATAATAGTAACTGAATTAATCACCCAAAGGTTTTAATTTATTATTTCTCTAAAATCTTACTTTTTCATATCAAAATATGAAATCGCACAATGCTTTCACGATGATTAAATTAATTTTCTTTTGATTTCAATTCAATAAAATTGCACCATGCTTTCAACAAACCAAATCACTTTACTAACAATGTTTTTGTTCCCCAAAAGAGAAGGGTATAATAGTAAATGAATTTATGATATAGACTTTTAAGTGTACTAATTATAATCGAATTAAAAATTTAAGTAAATTTGAGAGATTTAAATTTTAGATTGGATATATATAATATTAAGGTATTTAGTTGGGGATATATGTAATATTGGTGTTTAATGAAGGGATATATTGTTGCAAAAACATGTGTATCGGCATGGACATGCTAGCCCTGTGTTGACTTTGTCAACCCATCCAGCGGTCCCCGGTAGCCCACTGGAGCCTGGCGAAACACCATCACCCATTTTCCCACAGCATGTCAGGCCCGAGATTCGAACCTGCATTGTTATTGTTGCAATCTTCGCATGCGTGGGACCAAGGGATCATTTGGCCCCGGTAAGAATGGTTTTTGATCCAATTATTTGAAAAATCCTCACATAGTGGGAATCGAACCCTCACCTCCCTTAAGGTAGAGTGAGTCATTCACCACTAGGCTATTGGCCCATTCTTAATGAAGGGATATATGATATTCACTCTTCTGAAAATTCATATCACATACCAAATCATAGTTTAATTACTCACAAAAATCCTTTGGTTAAAGCACCTTTACATCCTGGACATCATCTCACTAGGGATTTCTGTATGATTTACCATAATATAACTGCGTTGTCCAGATTCTTATGATAGACCCATGGATTACATAAGGTTTAATTACATATTTTCCATCTTATTATATCGTTCGAAGTGTTTAATATAATGCAATTACTATTTTCCTGTGTTAAATAGAGTTCTAAATATATGGTTACTCTCAAGTAAGTATATATTTTTTTTATTCGACTACTTTTAAGTTTTTGTTAATGATAAATGCAACAAGTGTACTTTTTTTGTAGATTTGTTCGATTGAGATGATACACATTTTGAGAGCTTCCCAGAAGCCCTTGTCAAACAACTCGTGTCTTCATAGGCAAGGAGGTTAGTGTCCCCACTTACTATGTGCAGAGGCGAAGCCAGGATTTCATGATAGGGGTTGCTTACGCAATAAAAAATTACTATAATTACTCTATGGATAATAAACATTCTATTTACGTTATAGACGATCAACGATAACAAATCCATCCAGATATAATAACAATGTATCATTACAAAAGAACGTAAACGACCACCGTTTTCAAACGAACAAGTTTTTTCCAAAAGAAATCATCCAAAAATAGATTAATATCTAACACGCGTCGATCCGCTGCCTCATTGAGTAACCTATAAAAAAGTTATAATAATTGTATAAGTAAAATATGTATAAACATACACTAAACGGTTAGTTGTTTAATATTGTACCTTTGACATTTGAAGTCGAACACGTCTACGTTTCTTGGTAGCGAAATCATCTATTATCTCATCTATTGAAAGTGTTTCAACAATGTCTCTCTCAATGTAAAGAAGCAAGCAATTTTTAAGAAAATCGTCACTCATGCTGCAACGAAGCCTTGTTTTAACAATTTTCATTGATGAGAAAGCTCTTTCACTTGTGGCTGTTGAAACTGGAAGAGTTAATATAAGACGAATCAATCTATCAAGCAAAGGATATATTTCTGACTTCTCAGTTTCTCGTAGGCCTCTACATAACTCAGCAGCAGTTTGAACATTTTTTAACTCTGGATGATTAGGCACATCTAGCTCATAATGTTGCAACTCGTGTTTTATGTGGATCATCTCTTGCTCTGTAAAGTCTAAAGGATAGAACGTTTTTGCTAACTTACATATGTCACTTTTATTGAAGGGTTGTTTTGGGTCTAAAGCAACACTGAGTCGAAGAAGTTCTGTCACAGACTCATTGAATCTAGAATTCAACTCTTGTAACTGACTATCAATAGCAGCAATGAACACATCAACTCGATAATGATGTTCAACGGTCACATTGTCTTTTTTTGAACGAGATCGAACAATATCTTTATAAGTATGTGTCATTTCTGGAACTTGAATGCTATTAGATCCACAAAAAATAACAACTCTTTCCATAAGTGTCTGCCATCCTTGATCCCTTAGATTTTGAATCAACAATTTTGTTGTGGAAACCAAACTCAAAGCGTTAACTATATCTTGAGATTTACGTTGTAAAGATTGACAAAGCTTATCGGTTGTTTTCATCATCTTCTTCATCAAATGCAAAACAATAACAAAATCAAATGACAATAATTCGGTAAGAGCAAAAGAAGCATCACCTCTTTGAGAAGGAGTAGACCCGTTAATAGCAATTTCACGTAGAACTACAATGGCGGGACCATACAATTTCAACAAGCTACGTATGGATCGATAATGTGAACTCCATCTTGTATCTCCAGGTCTTTGCAAACTTTGAATCTGATTTGCTCATTTGCCACTCTCAAGCTCTCCAATTTCTACCAGATGTGCAATTTCACTAATCTGTGCATCTTGTAACTGATCGTGACGCTTAGAAGAAGAATCAATGACATTAACAATAAAGTTAAGATTCTTGAAAAATTTATGCACCTCAACCACATCTTTAGATGCTGCAACTAAAGCTAGTTGCAACTGATGCGCAAAACAATGAATATAATAGGCATAAGGACATTCCTTCAATATTAAAGCTTTTAACCCATTCTATTCTCCGCGCATGTTACTAGCACCATCATAGCCTTGACCTCGAATATCTTGAACATCAAGGTTATGAAAAGATAAAGAAGACAATATTTCATTTTTCAAAGTTAAAGCACTTGTATCTTTTACATGGACCAAGTCTAAAAATCTCTCTTTAACGTACCCCTCTCGATCCACAAATCTCACAACAATTGCCATTTGCTCTTTTTTAGATTCATCTCGACACTCATCAACTATCAAACAAAATTTGGATTTCCCAATTTCATCACGAATCGACTGTTGCACATTTGTAGCAAATATTTGCAAAATTTCTTTTTGCACATCTGGAGAAGTATACATAGCATTTTGAGGAGCATTATGCAGCACAACTTTTTCAACCTCTTTATTATAAGAAGCAATTAGCTTTAACAATTCAAGAAAGTTTCCTCGATTTTTTGAATCGGGACGTTCATCATGACCTCTAAGAGCACAAGCTTGCATTGTGAGCCATTTAATCAACTCAACAGAAGTTCTAACACGAAGCCTATTGTCAATGATCTCTTGAGTTGTTTGTTTCTCAATCACATGCTCTATATGACCTAATTGATTTTTTAAACCTTCATAACATCTCACAGAATAATTATGAGCTGAAGCTGAAGTTTTACCTTCATGTTTGACGAAAGGACAATCTTGACCACGATTTACTTTTTTCCAATTGTTGAATCCTTGCTTGATGAATTTTTCAGAACCGGCTCGTCCAATAGGCTTCTTATTAAATAGATAACATGGAAAACAATATGTAGCATCGGTTTTCTCAGAATATTCTAGCCACCAAAATTTACGAAACCAAGCTTCTTGAAAGCTTCGATTACCACTACTTGAACCACTCGAACTTTGAGGATACTTTGACTTACGAAGTTGAAAAGGTCCATGTTTAATATATGCTCTTCTGATCTCTTCTTGTTGGTTAGTTGGATAATCCATGAATGAAGGTCGTAAGCCAGGATCTCGAACTAATGAATCTAAATTTAACTCCCCTGAATTTGAAGCATCATTTTTCTCACTGTCATTTCTAGGGGATTCATCCATAATATAATCATCACCAACATGTGATTGTGTTTTTTTAGCATCATCTTCCCTAACATTATCTACTTCTTGTTGTGATTGGTGATCATCACTTGGTTTAAAGAAATCAAACATTGTTCTTTTTCGAGCCATGTTTAACCTAAGATCATTGAACCAAATCATACATGTTTAATACTCCAAATTAAACACAAATACACAATTATTAATTCAAATATAAAAAACAAAAAAAAATTATAATTGTAATATCTCTAAACACTAATAGAGTAATAGGAAATAACAAAATTAATAAATAGGCCAGTAGCATTTAATTTAGTTTGTTATTGGTAAAATTGTAAAAATGTAATAATAAATGACACATGAAATCTAATAAAAGAAGAACAATAAAGATAAAGATTAGTATAAAGTTCGTAGAATTTAACTTACAAAATTCAAGGATGTCTTTAAGATCGTAGTTACGGCAGAGGGTATGTTCCCAAAAACTTCATCTATTGCAAATCAGTAAGTAATCCACACCTAATTTACACCCAATTTATTACGGGTTATACTATTTGAGGTATATGTATTGAGGTTTAATTTTAATGGGCCTATGGACTAATGAAACTTAAATTAAAAAACCTATAACAATTGGACTTATAAAATACGAATATAAGGCCACAAGGGGATGTTCATTTATAATTGGACTATATAATATACAAATATAATATGCTGGCTCATTTAGACTAAACAGTGAAAATAAAAATTTAGTATGCAGTATGCTATGCACACTTCGAGGATGCTCACAAATAATTGACAAAAAATTAACATATCCTATTTGTTGTCGGTGATCTACTTAGGGGTAGCTCAACACCCCCAAGCTACCCCCCTCCCTCCGCCATTGACTATGTGATTTCTTATATTGTTCCTAAACATTAGTGTTCTATTTATCAGAATCTCTGCATGGTTTTTTTTTTTTTGAAAGGCAAAATAATTTTATTAATATATAAATATATGTACATTATACATCCCCGAAAAGTAACAAACATCCAACGATTATAACTACTAGACAAATGGAATTAAAAACCGACTATAAGTAAAACCCCCAGGAGAGGGGACTCAACGAATCGAGTAGGGACACGAAGTAGTACACAGTGCTGATCGAGCAGCGACAAAGCATAAACTCCAAGGCCCGTTTAACCCCTGAAGATCTCTGCATGGTTTTACTTTGTATTTCCTCACGCACATTTTTTTTCATGTTCACCAATGAATTATGATTTTGTATTAACTATTGAAGTCATCCATCCTTACTGATAGGGACTCTTTAAATTAGTATTTCAGTCATTTTGTTTCTAGATTTTCCGATTTCCTGGAGGAAACATAATGTAAGACACGTAATCGGAAATCTACAAAGAAAAAAAAGGCTGCCCTCCATCAGTTTAGATGAGGAGCTTCAATAGTTACACAGTATCATATTTCATTAGTGAACACGAAAAAATGTACCAGGGCAAATAACACATAAAACCATGCAGAGCTTATGATAAATAAAACATTAGAGGTGTGGTCAAAAGTTTTTTCTTGGTGGGGTTTAAGTAGTAATTTAACTCAAAATGTTGAAGAACTACTTTCAAACGATGCGATGCAACAAGGATCGGCTTCGGGTAAAATGATATGGCAAGCGGTGGTTTGGATTACTTGTTACCTTATTTGGAAAAATAGCAACAATGTGGTTTTCAACAATAAAGGTTGGAGTATTCCAAATGCTCTTAGTGAAATTCAAATCAAAGCTTTTGAGTGAATTGCGAAACGATCAAAAGAGAAAAAAATTGATTGGCATAGTTGGTTTCATAATCCATCTAGGTTTCTTATTTAAAATGTGTTATTGATGTTACCTTAGCATCTTTTGTAAATATTTGAGTTTGCGAATAGTGTAGCCTTCTAATACATTGTGGTTGGCACACTCCATTGTAACTCTTGAGACTTTGCTTGTGAATAAAATTTTGCTTTTCAAAAAAAATAAAACATTAGAGTTTAGAAATATAAAAAATCTCATAGCAAGTAGGGACACTAACCTCCTTGCCCGTGAAGACGAGAGTTGCTTGACACAAGCTTCAGGGAAGCTCTCTCAAAACGTGTACGTACAGTCTCTATCGAACGACTCAACAAAAACATACACGTGTGTGCATTTATCGTCAACAAAAACTTAGAAGCAGTCGAATAAAAAAAATCCACCCTGCCGAGAGTAAATAGACCCAAAAAGGAGAGCACAAAGTGTATATATGAGAGGTTCAGAGATACATTCTTTATACCTCCCCCTAATCACGCATGTGCACCCATTACACCATCACCAATTGCCGATAAGAGAGTACCATATATGGATATACATAAAATAGGTCTGACAGGTTAAAAATAACAACAAACAATTGTTGGAGATATGGAGAACTTTAAACAATTAGAGGGAAGATTCCAGGAAACTCACACGAAGCTTCCACGAAGTTGTTAGGAAACTCACATGTAGCTTCCACGAAGTTGTTAGGAAACTCACATGTAGCTTCCACGAAGCTGTGAGGAATTTCACATGTAGCTTCCACGAAGCTGTCAGGAAACTCACATGAAGCTTCAAGGAATTGTTTTTAGCTTACTCCTTAAACCATTATATAAATAGACCCTCTTGTAACTCATTGTAAACACACCATAAATATTCAGTAAATACATTCTCTAGTTGGTCCGTGGACTAAAGCAATCACAACGATTGCATATAACCACGTTATCTCTTGTGTCGATTTACATTTTTTGCACTTATAATCTTTCGTTCATTAAGTGGGTTAGTAATCTTGTAGAATTACTATCGGTGAGTGATCTTGTTGAATCACTTGCGTTGTTTTGGGTCCTAATATCCTTACAACTGGTATCAGAGCAAAAGGTTTCGTTAAAGGAAAGACGGCGGTTAGTTGAATGTCTCGATTACAAAAGAGTGTTTCTTTGTCAACCACCGAGGCCGAATATATGGCTATTGCAGAAGCTTCTAAAGAGCTTGTTTGGTTGAAGAACTTCTTAGGTGAGTTGGGTAAAAGACAAGACTATTGTGTCTTGTATTGTGATAATCAAAGTGCAATACATCTTGGGAAGAATCCGGTGTTTCATAGTCGTACGAAACACATTAAGTTAAGTTATCATTTTATTCGACAACATATAAATGATGGTACTTTAGCATTGGCAAAAGTCCTTGGTACGAAGAATCTTGCTGATATGTTTACTAAGGTTGTTACGACAGAGAAATTGAGGTTTTGCATTACCTCAATTGGTCTTCTAATGAATTGATGAGAGAAGACCCCAACTAGAGAATTAGAGAGTTAATGTTTCAATTCTAACAAGTAGTGTTGAAGACCTTGTATCAAAAGTCTGCTCATCCGAAGTATGTGTTGAGTGTGCGTGTCCCAAATGGAATTTGGCGGTATAATGGTGGTTTAAAGTTCTTGGTTAGATCGTTGATATTTTGGGTTGACGAAGGTTGGGTTTGTTCAAAGTCTCCAAGTGGGAGATTGTTGGAGATATGGAAAACTTTAAACAATTAGAGGGAAGATTCCAGGAAACTCACACGAAGCTTCCACGAAGTTGTTAGGAAACTCACATGTAGCTTCCACGAAGTTGTTAGGAAACTCACATGTAGCTTCCACGAAGCTGTGAGGAAATTCACATGTAGCTTCCACGAAGCTGTCAGGAAACTCACATGAAGCTTCAAGGAATTGTTTTTAGCTTACTCCTTAAACCATTCTATAAATAGACCCTCTTGTAACTCATTGTAAACACACCACAAATATTCAGTAAATACATTCTCTAGTTGGTCCGTGGACTAAAGCAATCACAATGATTGCATATAACCACGTTATCTCTTGTGTCGATTTACATTTTTTGCACTTATAATCTTTCGTTCATTAAGTGGGTTAGTAATCTTGTAGAATTACTATCGATGAGTGATCTTGTTGAATCACTTGCGTTATTTTGGGTCCTAATATCCTTACAACAATAAGCAACTAAAAAGCATTTGTGTGAATATACAATATAACTGAACTTGATTTGAGCAAAAAGAATAAAAGAAAATTTTAGTCTCAGCCTCTTAAGCAAACAAATTATCGTTTAAAATAATTTGTTTCATAAGCTTGAAGATACAGCCACTATAGGACCTAGATGCTAAACAAAGCTAAAACATGATTATTATCTGCAATTTGTTGTTGTGGCTCACTCCTGGTTATGGGTAAGAGCTCGGGTGGTAATTATAATAAGAAGAAGGGTTCGCAATCGGTTGCAAAGGTGCCGCGCAGTCAAACAATTGGAGGCGAAGAGATGATCGATGTGAACGACGATGCATCTTCCAAGCGTGAATCTGAGAAGAATAATGATGAGGGTAGGGCGGATGTTGCTGATCTGTCACAGACGAAGGATGAAAATCAAATGGAATCGATGACTAGAGCTGCGTCAAGTGTTTATTCGTCACCATCTGATACTAATGAAGATGCAACAAAGGTTCATGCTGTTAAAATGGGTGACAATAAAAAAAGTGTTGCGACGGCTTCAGATTCTTCTGATGAAGAGATCGATTCCAATGTTAAGGATGAAGATCCTACTGTTAAGGAGAGTGGAAAGAAACTTGGTGACATTGATTCACTAAGGAACAAAGATCTTGATCTAGATTCTCTTGATAATGATAAACTAATAGGTCTGAATGGTTCAAAGGAGGGTATTACTATGCCTTCTGGTTCATATCTTCATGCAGCTGGGGGATTAAGTTCTCGGAAAAAGACAGTGAATTTTAGGTTCATTGAGCCTTCTGCTAGTTTAGATGATGGTATAGATGTTGAGTTGCCATTGGATTCTATTCCGGAAGTGAATGAACGGTATAAGGATACTCTTTATGGGTATTTTCTAGGCAAACGAGTGGCATATCCGGTTGTTAAAGCCTATGTTACTAATGTATGGAAGAAGTTCGGTTTGGAAAAAATAATGATGAACTCTAAGGGTTTCTTATTTTTTAAGTTTGCATCAGAAACAGGTTTGCAAGGAGTGCTAGAATCGGGCCCATGGATTATTCGTTCAACTCCTATAATTCTTAACTCATGGTCTCCAGATGTTCCATTAACAAAGGAGGATTTAACTCGTGTCCCGATTTGGGTGAAGATACATGATACCCTATTGCAGGATTTACTGAGATCGGCTTGAGAGTCATAGCATCAGATATTGGTACTCCTATGAGATTGGATTCATATACGGGTACTATGTGTTTAGAGTCATGGGGAGGCCTAATTTTGCTCGAGCATTGATTGAAGTTTCGTCAAATAAGGAGTTAAAAGAGAATATCAAGTTGGCAATCAGTAATATCGATGAGAAGAGTAAATCCGCATGTAATCTAAAAGTGGAATATGAATGGAAGCCTCCTTGATGTGCGTGTTGTGCTATATTTGGGCACACAGATTATCAGTGTTCGAAAGTTGTTACTAATTCCGAAGCAAATCAGTCTAAGGAAGAGGATGGTTTTGAAACAGTCGGCAAGAAAGCAACGAAGGGTGTGTCTAAGGATAACAACAAACAAAAGGCAGGGTTTGGTGTGGGAAAACCAAAACAAAAATTGGTCTATAGGCCAAAGAAGAGTGTGACCCAAAGTGATAAGAATGGTGGATTGTCGAAGGTTACAAATGGTGATAAAAGAGATTCGGATATTGGAACAAGTAAGGGATCTCAAGTGAATACTCAAAATTCGTTCGGAGCCCTGAATCAGGATGCGTATAACCTAATTGATGAACCGAGTGATGTTGAGTCTGATAAAGAGGAAACGGCTGAATTCATGGTGGGTAAAGATGTTATTAAGGCAACAACTACGTTTGGCAAGAAAAAAGGATGGTTGTAGTTGTTGAGTCCTTGTCTAGGTGTGTAGGTAGGTGTCCTTGTGCTTGCTAGTCCTTGGTGTTTTTAGGTCTAGCTTGTTTTGTGGTTGTTTGTGAGGCCGTAAGGCGCGCTTTCGGTCGTTGTTCTCCTTTGTATTTTTTAATATTTTTTATAAAAAATATTCACTGGGTAAAACCCATTACCTAAAAAATGATTATTATCTGCAAAAGCCAAAGGATAAAAACTTAAAAACAAGTGTTCAACAAGTGATCTAAAGAGATGGTTCAACCCTTACTATTTGAGACTAAATCAAGCAAGCAATATTAAAGCGACAGAGTCCTTGATTACGTTGGTGGGTTAAACTAATGGCTTAATCTGGATAGTAAATATTATGCATCATCTCGATGAGTTTAGTAGCATAACAATATGTATAATGACAAATTAAAATTGCTTAAGTGGAATATACAATGCTGCTAACTTGCATGAAGAAAGTAGGAGAAAGTGAATTTGCAAGCAAAGATAACAAGCTAGAGCACATATATGCAAACATTAAGCACAAACACATTAGACTCCATTTATTAACATAGAACCTTACATCTTTTATTAAACACTCATGAGGATATAATAAGATAGAAAATACGTAGTTAAACCTTATGTAATCTCATAAAGACCACTTCCAACAAAAAAACACTCCTAGATGACCAACAATTTTTTTAAAAAATAAAGAGAGTATCTAAGAATACGTGTTATGTTACTAGAAACCGAAACTACAACACAAAGGAACGGTACCTCGTAAACACACACAACAAAAATTCAAACTAGTGATCGGATACTAAGAGGGTTCGATAATTTCTCTTTCTTATTTTTAATTTTTTACCTTTCAAATATCAACCAAATTTTACCACACCATCCACAAACTTTCTACAACCCTCTCAACAACCTTCCTTACTATAACCCATCTTCTCCCCGTCATTGCCATGTCACAGGCATAAAAAAAAATTCTTATCCACTCAATGTGACAGTCACCAACATCCATAGTCTAAGGGCACACATTAACCAATCCCATAATATAAAAACGGGAGTATTAGAAGTAATTTAATTCTTTGAAATTGAATTTTAACTTTAGCACTAGCTAAAATTTATGCATTTAGTTAGGAAAGAATTTAAATTATTCAAAATTTTAGTTGACCTGATATTGAATAAAAATAAATTTAAGAAGTAAAAATTATCATGAAATATAATATTTTCAGTAATTTAAAAAGATACACGATCACTTTTGTCAATTTTATACTCCGTAACATATATGCAATGCAATTGTCTGAGAAGTAATACCAATCAAATGGGTTGGGATCCTACATTTTAGCCTGGTCCACTTTCAATTTACTTCTTCTCCATCTGTTTCAATACATTATTTGGACCACTAAAGCCAACATAATAATTGTTGGGCCTCTTCTTGAGTCAGCAACAGCCTGCATAATAATTGAAAGATACACGAACTAGTTTGAACTTACATTCCGTTTCAATCATGCATATAGACCTTCACCTAATGGCAAAACATCAGCTCTATTAATGTTTTTAATTTAATATAAGAACTTAAAATTCAGATATATTTATTATATATTTAAGGTATCTTCAAAATGTGGCAATCAATTGTTAATATTCAGTCTTTTTAGTGTAGACTTTGACATAGCACAAGACATTAACATCATCAAGTCAGTTATGAAATTTCAACAATTTATTTATTTTCTTATTCAATGAAATAAATGATTCTGTTATATGTATATTTGCATTATAAAGCCACATTATGATTATTATTTTTTTGGTAAAGGGTTACCCCGGAAAATATTATTAAAAATAATAAAAGAATTGTTATAATGAACGATCAATGTTGCAAGTGAGCCTTGCAACCATAAGCCGAACCAACTAGACTATTACAATAGATCGAATAATCTAGACACCAACACCTAACAACAAATTAAGTACGGCTAGACATAGTTAGGATACTTCATGCGTAGATGGAATTTATCAAGACTTAATCATAAATACTCTCTGTGTCAAAGTGAACAAAGCCTAGATAGACATATCACTTTTTTTCGGTTGGTTCGCCGTAATTTCCATTTTGATTTTTAAGTTAGTTTTAAAACACCAATCTCACATTCCAGTCGTTAAACGGAAAACCCCCTGCTTAGTAAATTTGTTTAGAGTAAACTCATACGTTTAAGTTTATAATTAGTGTCCCTATGAATGAAATCTGGATTTATCGTTTCTATACTATTACATGATTAGGTACACTTGCCTATAGATATGTGCTAGTTGAATAGCTATTTCTTGATTAAAAATTACGACCTAGTAGAGCACACCAAACATCTAGAAGTTTGGGGTAATTTAAATTGCTTATTTATTATTTTATAATAAAAGAATTTTGCGCACCTTCATTGTTTCGGCCATATCTCACTCATACGAGTTCCGTTTTAGGCGATTCAAAAGTCTAGACGCTCATAACTCGACGGACTACAACTTTCTTTTTTAGAGTTGTGTCAATTGCGTTGTTAAACTGAAAAATAATAAGGTGGCGTGGTGCCGTTTAAATTGTCGTTCCATATCTAAGATTTTATTTTTATTGCTACACTACACAAGTAGATTTAAAAACTTAACCTTCTTTCAGAAATATTATGATTAAAAGTTTGTATGTTCTAAATTTTGCGTATATAATTTATTAAGTTAAAGTATTAAAAGTTAAAAAGAACTTTTTTATTTTTTATAAAATATACTGCATATTTTAATATACATTAAGTTAATAAAAGGACACGTGTAATGTTATAATATATGTTTTTTTTGGACAGCTGTTAGAATCACACATGGGGGACTTAACCATTCACGCGTTCATCTCATACACAGTTATACCCGCCTCAAACTGTGTGCCCAGGAGGAAACCCGCACCAATCCCATAGGATCTTTTGTTTTTCAAAAATTTGCATCTGTCTATCAACCTGCCATTAAATAAGTCCGTTAACATGAAGCATGTGTTAGACATGTGAGAGTATTTTAGTCTTTTTCCCTCTTTTTATTTGACTTATCTTTTTCTATCAATGGGTATTATTAGTACTACATAAATTAAAACATCAAAACCAGAAAATCGTTTAACAAAAACTGCAACTCGAATCAAAACATCAACAACTCAAATCCCAAATCAAAACACCTAAACTAAATCCAATATCAAAACTCTAAAATTAAAAAATCAAAACTAAATTCAGAACACCCTTATAATTAAGTGCAACAATCCATGTGTCCATATAAAAAAAAAAAAAAATCAACATGAAGTAAAACTAAAATCAAAATTGAACCTCAAATGTGTTTTATTCCAGTGGAATGTCTGCAACAATTAGTACAAGATCAGTACTTGTTTATCTACTTCCATGAATACCACTTGCATACTGTAAAAAAAAACAAGATCAGTACTTGTAACAGAAATTACAAGTGGTCCCAGTGGTCCCACCAGCACAAAATATGTATTGTATATCTGTTATCATCAAAAAAAAAATATAAATATTTAATCCATTATAATAAAACTCCCACTAGTTTGTCTCAATTCCATCAAATAAATCAAATATTGAAGTTGCAAAGGGACCTGAAAGATGCAAACATATTCATGTACATAGTGTTTGATTATATTGAAAACAGTGTTTGATAAACACACCCGAAAGATGCAAGCATATTCTGTGTAAAGTATAAACACACCTACTCCAGTATGAATATTATTGTAGGCGTTTATATATATTGAAAACAGAGTTTTTAATTACATGGATCAAGAATTGAAAGTAATTTGAGATTTAGGAATTTTTTTTTATAATACCTGGGATTTTTTTAGCAAAACATAGGACTCTCATAATCCAGCCGGTTTTGATCATAACATAGGACCTATTACAACCTGAATACGGCACCGTCGTTGAGTTATACCGCAATCGTTGTGGTTTGTAACACATAGGTGTAATCAACCCGGAAACTTACGAAGAAGAAACAATTTCAAAATTGATACGATTTGACTATTGATTGATAACCAAACTATAGTCAAGAAAATTACAGATAATAGAATAGGGGGAAAGAAAGTATTTTCACACACAACAAATCATAAGCTAATTCCTTAACTACTGAGTTAACTACTTATATGCTGATAAAACTTGACTTTCCTAACTGATTCTGTTATTGGTTAAGACCTCTTTAATGGTGCCTTGCACACTAGAACGTGTTTGACTCAGCTGCACGTGCCTTGCACGTCTTACCAATAAAACCCATAACAAATTAACGGAGGGTGAGCATTCGATGGTTTTCACAAATCTAATATTGTCCGGAGGTGTTCATGGATCTAATTTTATTCGGTGGTGGTGGCTAGTAATTTGATAAGAGATCTAATGGTGGGCTGGTGGCTCATAAGAATTTTTAAAGTAAAAATTACATTATAAATTTATAAATTAAATATGTACTCCGTATAAATTATAAGATTTTTTTCGACGGCGGTTCCTCTTGTTTATTTTGGACATCAGTTTAGGATCATCTAGGAGACTTAACCACCCATGCGTTCATCTCCCGTAGTTGCATAACTCACCCCAACTACTGCCCTGGAGGAAACTCGGACCAATCCGAGGGCATGACCGGTAAAACCCCCTCCCCGCTGCCCCCGCACTAAGCGAAAGGCAACCTGGGTGGATACTTCATGTCAGGGATAACATTGAGTGCAATGTTGCAGTTTAGTGCAAGTCAAACTCCGGACCTCTCGCTAAGAGAGACATACCACTACCAGCTGAGCTACAACTCAATGTGGCGGCTCCCCCTTTTTAGTGAAGAAAAGAGTAAAAAGACCAATTTACCTTCACATGCAAAACACATGTCAAGGGTTAACTGACATTTTTAACAGAATTTAGACGGATGTATGGTGATTGCAAATTTCTGAAAAACAAAGACAAAAAGAAATGGATTAACGGAGAAAAAAGTTTATCTTTAATCAACTAAAAATGAAATTATTTTTCCTCGTATGTCATGCCTAATCATACATTCTTTAATCTTTAATCCGATTATATACATTCTTTAATCCAATTATATATGCATGAACAAAATTCGACAAACTTGATAAGCTTCAAAACTATATAAAATGGTGTAATGATTAATGATTTACCAAAAATACTTAATATAGGGGCATATTATATTAGAAAAATAATTTGAAAATGCATTAAATGTATCTTTACTATTGTATGTATTGAATTACTTATTTTTCTTATATTGTTGCAAAAAAACATGTGTATCGGCAGGGACATGTTAGCCATGTGTTGACTTTGTCAACCCATCCAGCGGTCCCCGGTAGCCCACTGGAGCCTGGCGAAACACCATCACCAATTACCCCACAGCATGCCAGGCCCGAGATTCGAACCTGCATTGTTATTGTTGCAATCTTCACATGCGTGGGACGAAGGGATTATTTGGGCCCGGTAAGAATGGTTTTTGATCCAATTATTTAGAAAATCCTCACCTAGTGGGAATCGAACCCTCACCTCTCCTAAGGGAGAGTGAGTCATTAACCAACTAGGCTATTGGCCCATTCTTATTTTTCTTATATACTTTTTTTTTTTTTTTTTTTTTTTTTTTTTTTTTTTTTTTTTTTTTGAAAGGCAATGTTAGTGGTTAGAGTTAATTCACGAAAATCCCCCCCCCCCCCCCCCCCCCCCCCGAGACTCGAACCCTTGGTCTCCTCGAACACCATGTTAACATGGTGACCAATGAGGCAAAGCCCCATTGGCAATTTTTTTTTTTTTTTTTTTTTTTTTTTTTTTTTTTTTCTTATATACTAAATGGTGCTCGAAATTATGTCGTTTTATTCAACAAACTCCCAAATACGACATCCTCCATTCTCTTTTAAATCATTCCTTCCAGGACGTTCTTCTTTATTTCCTCAAAAAAAAAAAAAAAAAAAAAAAAAAAAAAAAAAAAAACTCTCGCTTTAGCTTTCCTTAAATCAACGGCCACGCCGACTTCACTAATCCACTCTTCATCTTCTCTTCAAATTGGAAAAACATTTAGGGTTCGTCATCATTATTTGCTCCCTAAATGAAGAAATTTCATCCCAAACCTATTTCGTTGTTTTGGTTGTACGAAAAAAAATTAGGGTTCACAAGAAAAAATGTTGGAGTATGATACAAATTCAAAACGAGCGGAAGCATTTTTAAAACTTTACAAAATCATACTCTTCCACGGATCATTGTATAAAACTTTAGCAAACAAAACAAAATTAACGAAATTAAACAAGAGAAGATTAAAATACAACCTTTGTAGCCTTTTGAAGATCGAATCTGAAAAACCCAAAGAAGAGTTCCTCTAAACGGTAGACACCCAAAGTTCCAACCTTGTTTCAATCTATACCTTCTACTTAACAGATCTTTTCTTTTTCCTTATTTCCACCAAAACCGAACCCAATTATAGATCTCAAGTATTTTGGTTACTTGAAAAAGAGAAAGAGAAATATCATTTTGTATGTATGTTTTTGTATCTCAAGTTTCTATATCTTTTCAATACCAAGATTTGGTATTATATAGAATTAAAATTGATACAATAATACATATAATACAAATATAAAGATTTTGAAAGATTTTGAAAGATTTGCAAAATCAAATCTTTATATAAAATAAGATTTACAACTCAAATCAAATCTTATTTATATCAAATCAAATCTTATATATTATATAAAATATGATTATAGTACAAATCTTTATATAAAATAAGATTTATAAATCAAATCAAATCTTATTTATATCAAATCAAATCTTATATATTATATAAAATATGATTTGCAAAATCTAATCAAATCTCTACATATTTAGATTTGTAAGTATATGTACACACATAAAAAAAAACTTACTTAATTTATTAAACCATTAACTAATGATTAATAAATTAATTTCCGATTAGAAGGTATATCAAACAATTTACGATTGGCCTTTGTGTGTGACCGAATAGGATAAATGGACTTTTATTATTTAATGTCATGGGCATATCTTCGGAATATATGTAACACGGTCAAACCACGGTCGAACCATAGCCAACCCGAGAACATATTTCCAACAAAAAATAGGATTTATCTCTGTTCTTCCTGGTCGCTACACGCTTCAAAAAGGCATCTGATACTTTACTCAAAACCCGGATGTTGTTCATGTGATGGTCTAAAAGAAAAACTTAAGTGTGCTTTCGATTCAAACTCATTAGACGACGTTGAGCTATAGGTATGTTTGATTGTCTATAATCATCATTTCAATTATATGGTAATATGTGGTTAATTTGTGGTTAAGATGAGTTTTTTTTTATAAAGGCAATGAGCTAGGGTTTATTGTTAACGGAAGGGATATAAGTAGCAATTCTGAATGGGGGAAAGTTTGTCAGTATGAGATTCCGGTTTTGGCTCGACTCCGTTCTGATGGTATTGAGGTAATTCGTTTATGAGTATTCGTTTATTTAATATTTTTTACGATTTTGCTTCATGTTCATATTTGAATGTCAAGCATTTTAAAGTTTAAACCATTTAAATGACATGCTAAATACCTGAGTATTTGTGTTGCTATTGTCTGTACGATTTCAGTGCAGGTTTAAACTTTAAAATGTTTGACATTCAAATATGAACATGAAATATGAACATTCAAACACTTTAAAGTTTAAACCATTCAGTTATTAAGCTATTTGGAATGTCAAACATTTTAAAGTTTAAACCATTCAATTAGTACGCTTTGTACAAGTTCCGCATGATCTGGATCAACTCCATTCAGGTTAGGCGTACCAGAGTGCAGTATTGGTTCATTTCGATTATCCGACTTTGCCTTCTGAAAATCATGTATTGTTTATGAATGGGGTATAAGCTAAAATAGTGACGCACAATTAGAGTAACATATTATCCTTCGAACATTGAGATGATAGACCATTAACCATAGTAGTCATAAATAAGGAGACAGAAAGTAAAAAACTAATGTTTTGCCTAAGTATATATAAGAGGATGAGTTAGAATGGTTTAGAAATTTCTCTTACCAAGTAGAGGTGAAAGAATGGATGATCTGCTCTGGTCTCATTCATTTCATATACTCCGTAATCATTTACTTCTTATTATTATTATTATTATTATTATTATTATTATTATTATTATTATTATTATTATTATTATTATTATTATTATTATTATTATTAAGATTAAGATTAATATTATTATTAATCTTATTATTGTTATTATTATTATTATTATTATTATTAGTATTAGTATTATTATCACATAAAATATTACGACGAGGTTATGCCCAAACGTTTTCAAAACAAGCTTTTCGAACGGGATAGAGCTAAGGAAATTATGAGTTGTAGCTATGGAGGTTATGGGTATGGTTCATGGATTTTGTTCGTGAGGCCAACCTAGCGTTTATCATCTCCGTTGCTTTTACGTACTTTCCTGCAATATTGAATCACAATATTGATACGTGAGCATTCATATCTTATCTTTTATATATTAATAGTGTATCCATGTCTAGTGCTCGAGTATATATGTTTATGCATGCTTGTATGCTTTAATTTTGTCGTTAGATAGTTTATGATGAATCACAAATTTGATACATATGCTACTGATATAAAGTATATGATATGCATGTTTTTGGAAAGCTGGCGAAAAATTATTAACTTTTCATTTAGAAATCTCGTGATTTCGATGAACGGATTAAAAGATATGGTTAACTGAATTATGTTTGACGTTAATTGAAATTGTGTTTAAAACTGTAAATTAATATTTAAACAACTTGCCTATGAGATTGATAAAATGGATTTTTAGATATTACTAATCCAGTAAATGAATTTCTATATAAGGCACGTCTCGTTTTGTTGAACAATTGTCAAAGTTGACTGTCTTATCATGTTTTAAAGCCTTATAAACACTATAATCTGATTTTACAAGTATTGGAAAGCTATGTGAAATAATAAAATATTCTCGATTGTCATGATAATTCAAACATAATATAGCTCCTAAAATAAATAATAGAGTTTGATAAACCATAAATTCGTTCAATTATCAAGACTTATATATGTTAATAAACATGTATAGATTTAAAGATCATATTGGATCAGGTTGACTTTTGAGATGACTTTTGTTAACGTTTTCGAGCATTAGGATTGTGATACACTATGACCTGACCTAGCTTGTTAGACATGTATTGACCAACATATGTTCTCAAGGTTGAGATCTACGGTTATTTTGCATTCCGAGTTTCGGTCACATTTCGGTGAATGACCTTATGTGCTGCTAAGGTGAGTTTCATATGCTCCCTTTTTAATTGCTTTTGCAATCTATATTTTTGGACTGAGAATACATTCACTTTATTTTAAACGCAATAGATACAAGTACATACTAAATTCTACACCGAGTTTGAACCGAAAATCCCTTAGCTTTGGTAACTACTAACTGCTGGTTATAAGAACTGGTGGGCGCGAGTAGTTGTATATGGATCCATAGGGCTTGACATCCCCGTCTGTTCCAGGTATAGAAATCCTAACTTGAACTATAAAACAGACGTATGCTATTTGAGTTTAGTACACGTTGGATTGCGTGTATTGTACATGTTGGTTGCATGTATGTTAAAACAGGGGTACTTATTATATATATGTTAAAGTTTAGTTACCAGGGTGCTCAATCTTATAGAATATTTTGATAAACGTTTCTGGATGAAACAACTGAAATCTTGTGATCCACCTTTATATACGGATTATGCGCAACATTAAAACTATGAACTCACCAACCTTTGTGTTGACACTTGAAAGCATGTTTATTCTCAGGTTCCTAGAAGTCTTTCGTTGTTTGCTTATCTGTTATACAAGCTATGTGCATGGAGTCATACATGCTTTATTCTAGAAAATGTTGCATTCACAAAATCATCACCATGTATCTTATTTTGACTGCATTATCAACGAATGTAGCATTGTAAACTATTAAATACGGTGATTGTCTATATGTAGAAATCATCAAACATCAAAAACCTTGGAATTTGATATTCAATTATGGTGTGCCTTTTCAAAAGAATGCAATGTTTACAAAACATATCATGTAGAGGTCAGTACCTCACTGTGAAATCGATGAATGATGTATTCGTCGAAAGGGATTTGGACGGATCATCACAGTTGGTATCAGAGCTTGAGGTCATAGGAAACCAGAATATGCATTAGTGTGTTTAACTGGTAAATGTTAGGATGCATTAGTGAGTCTGGACTATGACCGTATTTGTTTTTACCTATTTTTGCTTATCATTTCTTGTCAGAAATTACCTGTCTATCATCTTAAGTCTAAACGCGTCTTACCGCATTGATTGCATAGATAGTGTATAGACAAAATTCATATCTTGGCATATCTATTACAGTAAACTTTTCCCGACATCTTTCGTAAAATCCTTCGTAACTTATGGGATTCTGGTATTATAAATACATATGTAAACTATGTATTGAGGAATACCAAATTAGTCCTATAATCTATTTCATTCCAAAAATCTTTTCCTTGAATACACAAAATGAATCTTGTATCTAGTTCAAATTCCTTAGATTCCGACAGCTATTCCGATATGGAGTTTCACTTGAGCTCCGAAAGCAGTGTGACCGGAATGGATCAACCAATTAGTCATCATCTATTCTGGATGAATTGGGTATGGGTTCGTAGCCTACTTAATCATTGGAGACAAGAAGAAGGCGATCCCTTCCATTCACCACATTGCCCTCTTGGCGATGAACCTGAAGCACTTACCGGCGAACCTATCCGAAGCACCATTTTCTCTCTCATTTCCAGAGTGTCTCGTCACGATTATATATTATCTCAAATTCTAGACCTTATTCATCCGCTCGTCCGAACCAACAATCATCCCGGTGTAATAAAAGAAGTCAACGACCTTCTCGGGTTGTGGCTTTGGAGAATATGGTGCAAAGGTTACAAGCACCAGCATCATCACCGGCATCAATAGTACCACCGAAAACAACACCAACAGTACCATTACCACCACTAACAAAAACCGCATCGTAAACCTCAACTTCACAATCTGTTCCACGAGCATCAACGTCATACGCACCGTAGTTACCAAGAAGTACCAGCAACAATAACCGATGAAGTATTGTTTCATAACTTCAGTGGAGAAACATTCTGCGTCGATTATGTAATCTCTAAAGTCTTAGAGATTATCTATTCCATCCGTAACCGTAAAATCAGATGAGTGGACCGAAACGATAGAAGAAAGAGTAGAAACCCTGTCCGAAATGGTGCACGATTTACAAGCTAGACTTGTTTTACCAATAGCATCAACAGTACCGTCAGCATCAGCAACACCTATAACATCACAAGCTCCGCCAATTCAAGAATCACCGTGGACATCATTACGAATCAACAACGAGTATATTGTATCAATGAGTTATGAAGTATTAACTCAATTCCTCTGAAGAATTTATATGTATATGTTATATATATAAATTTTGACACATATAAATTCTGAAACAATCATAAATCTTTTCGTACTAAGCTATTATGTATGAAATGAAAAAGGGTAGATACTACTCAGCTAAATTCATATTACTAATATGCTATAATCCTTCGATTAACGACTTAACCATCGTTAACCACAATCTCTGTTTAAACTCAATGAATTCCGTTTCATAATAAACCAAGTGTATTATTCAATTATATGTTTGATTTTACACTTTCATCTTCGATGTACCTGAAACTTTCTACGAAAACATTATTCGTACTCTACAAAGTTCATAAGAATTCAACGAGCATCAACATCCGTCCCCAAGGAATGCCAAGAAGAATAAATAATAAAGTATTGATTACATTAGTAAAATACTCTACGAAGATTATGTAATCTCTATTGTTTTAGAGATTATTCATTTCTAATTCCAGCCGAAAATTAAATGAGCTTAATTTAATATTAACTCATCAAATCTGTATTACACCTGAAGAAAATATACATATATATATATTTTCATAAAGACTGTAATAAAATTCTCTGGTACAAAATATTACTTGTAAAACTTTTAACGGGTAGGTAATACCCGAGAGATATATAAATTCACAATTAATATGTTACATTCTTCGATTCTGATTCAGCAAATCAACTTCGACTTTTCATCCGAATAAGCCTTATTATAACTGTGATATATACGTTTCCTCTTTTCGTCATCGTTACCGGGGAACCGTTTATATTCCACCACATTAGCAGTAAACTTACCAGCAACATCATTGATCTTCAACTTTCTAAAAAATTATTATATTCATTGAAACCCTATCATGTACTCATCTGCATCTTGTAACGGTAATTTTCATACCAAAAAGCTTCAATCATTATTCTCGAATTTCCCAGCAATTCTATGCCAACAGTTATATATATACATATAACGTCTATCTCCTAGACTTACACACTTCGAATGTGAAGTTTCTGAAAAACACCCTAAACTGCGAACTAGTTCTCTGATTTTTGGAAAAATGCTGATGAAGCAGCAAAAACTGTAAATGACCTTAACAGTCAAAAGTTTGATGAGAAAGAATAATGTTTTGGCAAAACTCAAAAAAATAGATAGTTTGGAACTGGAAAAAGGATTAAGCAAACCATGAAAGAGGCTGTAGACAAATCACAAAGACTAAACTGCCTTCAAAGAATCCAAATGATTCAGTATCTGCTGAAGTCATTAACGAATACCTTGCTCCTGACTCTAAATCTTTTCGGATAAATATTCTTTATCATCTTTCGATATTAGAAATTCTAAGATATCATTGTATCTTTCATTATAAAGATCTTCGATATTTCTGAAGATATTTTCCTAACCATTCTTATCTGAAATCATTTATCTCTTCGCGCTATCAGTGTTACATCATAAAGGAAACTGTTGTAGTCTCTAAAATTTGAAAAATTCGAATTTAAAATATGAATGTTGTTGAAGTAGTGTTGGGAATTGAAGCATGAGTTAGTATAATATAATGACACTTGATCAATTACAGTAAGTCATGCTGAGTTCCTAGTGGAACGTGATAAAGGTTCACAGATCATACCCTCATCATGAACCATGTTACATAACTCTTTCATTCTATTTAACCTCTAAACTATCAAGAAAATATTTTTCTTGATGATTCGGTCTTTTCCGGGATATTCTGATAATTTGACAAATCAAGATCGTACCATTACAATCTCCTTCTTAGAACATTAAATATGTTCATTCCGAAATTCATATCTACGAATTCTGGACCATTATATGAGGTGCTTAATGGCAAGAAGAGAAAACAAAAGAATGAAGCTCCGAAATAGAAATTGGAGTATAAATCGCAGCAAATAGGAGAAAACATTAACTGTGGATGTCAATGATTATAGAAAGACAGAAGCGGAGACATCGAAATATAAGAGAAGAGACAAAACCTAACAATAACCCAGAAATTAAAGGCCGTGTATATCAATACGTATTGCAACGTAAAGACACGGAAGAATTAAAAACATTATAACCCCAAGGTAATAGTAGCTGAAAATAACTTCCTGTGGTGGCAGATGAAAAAGAAGAATGAAGGATACTATAGCCAGGAAAATGTTAAGAATCAGGACTGGATTTAGCATTTTTACAATCTATCAGGATGTACGAAATAAAAGAAGAAGATTATAGGAGTGTTGAAAATAAATGAAATGGAAAAGGTCAATTTATAGCGAAATATCAGACATAGTAATCGAGGCAGATTACCGCATTTAATCAAAGAGGATCATAATTTCCTTGATTACCGGAGAATCAAATCTTTTATAGATTTCAAGGATTATCTTTAAATTCCTTGAAATCCAAAAATCCACCGTGACTACGTCACCGGTAAAACGAACCTGCATTTACTCATTTCATTCTTTTGTGATAACTTCACTCGTACTCTTCACAAAATCGAATTGTTTTATCTATATTACTCAATGATGATAAAATTCTAATTTTCAGTTCATATGAGTCATGAAAACATACTTATTGTCAGCCATGACCATCCCAATCAAATTTCGGGATAAAATTTCTTTAACGGGTAGGTACTGTGACAACCCGGAAATTTTTGACCAAATTTAAACTTAATCTTTATATGATTCCGACACGATAAGCAAAATCTGTCAGGTTAAATCTCAAACATTTTGAACTATGTTCATTTTATCATTTAACCTCGACCAGATTCCAATGATTCACGAACTGGATATGAATATATATGTATATATATATATATATATATATATATATATATATATATATATATATATATATGTATATATATATATATTATAACTTGAAAACGTTAACAATGTATTAAATGTATATATATGATTTCAAATGAATTAAGTAAACGATAGTAACATTTGATTATTGATTCGACTAATATTTGGTTAGGTTTCTTAGAACGTTTGAGAAGTTAAAATTGTGACACCGATATATATATTTTTTTATATATACGTGGCGGAAGCATTTATTTATTAATTACAAAATAAACATTAACTATTACTAAGACAACCAGTGTCACGTGTCATTACAAAATACATGTTTATATGGAGAAGATGTAGTTACAATCTGTTTTCAAAAGAACACAGTTTAAACTATAAAATATCACATCAGAGTTAATCCTGTCAAACATAACATCGCCATGCCCGTCTTCTCCCCAAAATGCGACATTTACAAAAGCTAATAACCTGCAGGGAGGAGATGGAGGGGAATTAGCATAAAGCTAAGTGAGTACGACTAACTACATGTAACATCCTCCCAATAGGGTCTGGAAGGAACGTCACTAATATCAAAATATACCAACATATTATAATAAACTAGAACAATACTAAATGATGAATTTAACTTTAATGAGTACGTAGCGGAAAATGAAATGTCGTTACAATGACAGGAATAACAGTATCGTAAATGTTCACATGCAGAAGTAATAAATGCGATATCTCTTGATCCTATGTCCAAGTAGCATCACATAAGCGGTAAGTATAAGAGCTTGAATCAAACAGCACCTGAGACAAAACATGCTAAAGTGTCAACCAAAAAGGTTGAGTGAAGTTCATAGGTTTAACAAAAAGTTTGTCGTTGTTTTAGACCACAAGATTTAGTTTGTAAAGTTGATCTCCCGCAGGATCAAAAAAGTTATGCCAATGCGTGATATTTAGACTAAACGTTCAAGTTTTGCCCCATGACAAGTTGTGTCTGTCCTTGTTGGTTTAATTTCATTATTAAGTAATACAATGACTTGGTCAAATGTATTGGGGACGTTACTCCCGATAGGCCTACCCCCAATAATTAAGCATGCCGCAGCAATTAAAAATATCACTGTAGGGACTTAGTCAGACATAGCCGGGTATAGCATAGTTTAACAGTTTGGTACTTGTGTCTAAAGTGTAAAAAGTAAAAACAGCATGTGTCTCACCCCAAGTAAAAGTAAGTAAGTTTGCTAGCAATAAAGAGGGGCTATGAATTCACCTTAGTAAGTAGAGAGAGAGTTATTCCTCGGAATAAAGAGTTGAACGAGTGAGCAGGAAAGTCAACCTATTGACATTTAAGAGTAGTTAAGTGTTTTGCCCATGTTTAAGTTTAAGTATATGTTTGTTTTACTAAGTTTCTATTCCTAGTAAGTTACTATTTTTATAAAGTTTCCATTTTTAGAAAGTTTCTTATTTTACTAAGTTTCTATGACTATAGAGTTTCTACTTTTATCAGTGTTTTCCATTTTAGGATACTTGCCGTATTAGATAAACTTCCAATTACCCCTTTCCCTTCGAATGGCTAATTTAGATCTAGGGGCTTGAGCCATAGGACCCTTTATATCGAAAATCCAAACCCTCTGCCTAGAATCTCATAGAAACCATTCGTCAAGAAAGTTCGAAGATCTATACATCTCTAATACATATCCCAAAATGTTTTTATGTTACAATATAAGTAGTAGGTTATAGGTGCTAGTAATAGTAATAGTGTATACATGTTATTTATTTTATTTTTAATTGCATATAATTTATAACATTATTTACATGTTTCGGTAAAAATAATAACCGAAGTAAAAAGTAAAAAGTAAAAAGTAAAAAGTAAAAAAATAAAAAGTAAGAAAAGAATACTTACTAGTAGTAATTCTTCAAAGAGAGAATGAGAGAAATTTTGGTGTGAGTTTGAATGAGAAATGAGGGGTATTTATACTTGAAAAAATTAGGTAAAAAGAATAAAATAATTAAAAGAAAAAGAAATATTTTAATTCTTAATGGGATTTTAAAATTTAAAAGTATTAAATGTTAGGTCATGGGATAATGCACAAAATAAAATAATAAAAGTAGTTTTTCCATTACAATTTTTAATTAAAAAGTAATTTATTTATTTATTTATTTATTTTTTCATTTATTTTAAGGATTTTTTTTATATAAATAAACAAATTGATTTAATGCTTTTCCAAGAATATTTGTCAATAATATTTTATTTTATTTTTTTTATTTAATTAATAAATACAAATTTTACATAAAAATAATAAATAATTCGGTATTTTGTATTTTTAATAATAATTATGATTTTAATTATTAAACTATAGTTTTAGTAAGTTTGTAAATATTATTACATTTATATATAATTAGATTTATTATATAGTTAAATATATAATACATTAACTAAATAATAAAAGTGATACAAAGTTTATATACTTAGTTAAATTATGTCAAATTATATAAATTAATAATATATTATTTATTTAAGCGTACATTGTTGACTAAAAATTACTATTCGGTCAATATTTAATTGTATATAACAACCCTTAATACATATAGTCAGACATATAACCCTAGGGTTAATTCAGTAAATTTAGAAGTCGAAAAGTGAGGGTTGTTACAGTACCTCCCCGTTAATAAAAACTTCGTCCCGAAGTTTTAGGTAGACTTCTCGGATGCATCAGCGGTTGAGAAGAGATGGGGATATTTCTGTTTCATTTGGTCTTCACGTTCCCAGGTATACTCGGGGCCACGTCGTGAATTCCAACGGATCTTAACAATAGGTATGGTGATTTGTTTTAAGCATTTAGCAGATCGGTTCATGACTTCTACGGGTTCCTCTATGAAGTGCATTTTATCATCAATGCGAATGTCATCCAAAGGAATAACGAGAGTGTCATCAGCGAGACACTTTTTAAGATTCGAGACATGAAATACATTGTGTACGCTGCTAAGTTCAGCAGGTAATTCTAATCGATAAGCCACGGGTCCGATCCTTTCAGTAATCTTGAAAGGTTCAACAAAACGCGGACTTAGTTTGCTTCGTTTACCAAAACGAACGACGCCTTTCCAAGGGGATACTTTCAACATGACTTTGTCACCAACTTGGAATTCCAAATCTTTCCGACCTTTATTAGCATAGCTCTTCTGTCGGCTGCGGGCAGTTTCTATTCGTTTCTTAATCTGAACTATCTTTTCGGTTGTCTCGTGTATGATTTCAAGACCAGTTAACTGTCTGTCCTCTAATTCATCCCAGCACAGTGGGTATCTACATTTTCGTCCGTATAAGGCCTCAAAAGGTGCAGCCTTAATACTTGAGGGGTAACTATTATTGTAAGAGAATTCAACCAAAGGCAAATGTCTATCCCAGCCTTTGCCGAAGTCGATAACACAAGCGTGAAGCATATCTTCCAATGTTTGAATGGTTCGTTCACTTTGACCATCGGTTTGCGGATGATAAGAAGTACTCATGTCGAGTTGAGTTCCAAGAGCAGTTTGTAAGGATTTCCAGAATCTGGAAGTGAATCTACTGTCGCGATCGGATATGATTGATATAGGAACACCATGATGAGAGACAATTTCTTTGATATACAGTTGTGACAATCTCTCCATCTTGTCGGTCTCCTTGATCGGTAAGAAATGAGCAGATTTAGTAAAACGATCTACTATGACCCATATAGTATCATTGCCACTAGAGGTCTTGGGCAATTTAGTAATAAAGTCCATAGCGATACATTCCCACTTCCACTGCGGAATATCGGGTTGTGTCAACAGACCAGAAGGCTTTTGATGTTCAGCCTTGACTTTCAAACAAGTGAGACACTTACTAACATAAGTAGCAATGTCGGATTTCATATTAGGCCACCAGTAGAATTCCTTCACATCGTGGTACATCTTACTGGAACCCGGATGAATAGAATACCTAGTCTTATGCACTTCATCTAAGACTAGTTCACGGAGATTACCGAAGCGAGGAACCCAAATTCTGTTGCCAAAGTACCGTGTACCATTAGCTTTCACTTGGAGTTGGTTCTCGAAACCGATAGGTCCTTCACCTTCGATAAGTGTTGGTTTAATAGCTTCCAGTTGAGCTTCGCAGATTCGTGATATAAGATTTGATTTGATTTTCAGGTTTAAGGCACGAACACGTTTAACATCGTCTTTTCGACTAAGGGCATCAGCAACTACGTTTGCCTTGCCAGGATGATATTCCATCTTACAGTCATAATCGTTCAATAACTCGAGCCATCGGCTTTGCCTCATATTCAGCTGTTTTTGATCAAAGATGTGTCGAAGACTTTTATGGTCAGTGTACACCGTAAACTGGGTACCATATAGATAATGTCTCCATATCTTTAATGCAAATACCACATCATCTAACTCAAGGTCGTGTGTGGTATAGTTCTCCTCGTGTTTCTTCAACTGTTTAGATGCGTAGGCAATAACCTTTTCACGTTGCATTAAAACACAACCAAAGCCTTGCTTTGAGGCATCGCAGTAAACAACAAAATCGTCATTATCTTCAGGTAAAGATAGAATCGGGGCTGTGGTCAACTTCTCTTTCAGAATCTTGAAAGCAGATTCCTGTTCTTCGGACCACTCAAACTTCTTCCCTTTTTGAGTTAGCTTCATAAGGGGTTTGGCAAGAAGGGAAAAATCCTTTATGAATCTCCGATAATAACCGGCAAGTCCTAAAAATTGACGAATATGCTTCGCAGTCTTTGGTATCTCCCAGTTCTGGATAGCGGTAATCTTAGCTGGATCAACATGTATTCCATTACTATCAACAACGTGTCCGAGGAATTGTACGGTTTTGAGCCAAAACTCGCACTTAGAAAACTTAGCGTAGAGTTGTTCCTTTCGTAAGAGTTCAAGAATCACGCGCAGATGTTGCTCATGTTCCTTCTCACTCTTGGAGTAGATCAAAATTTCATCAATGAAAACAATGACGAATTTATCGAGATAAGGTTTACAGACACGGTTCATGAGATCCATGAAAACGGCAGGAGCATTGGTCAAACCAAAAGGCACGACATAAAATTCATAGTGCCCATAACGAGTGCGAAAAGCAGTCTTAGGAATATTAGATTCCTTGACTCTAAGTTGGTGATATCCGGACCTCAAATCAATCTTTGAATAAACACTTGACCCTTGAAGTTGGTCGAATAGATCATCAATACGTGGCAACGGATAACGGTTCTTGATAGTAAGCTTGTTAAGTTCGTGGTAATCAATGCACATCCTTAACGTACCATCCTTCTTTTTAACAAATAGAATAGGAGCTCCCCATGGGGACGAGCTTGGACGAATGAAACCTTTATCCAATAGTTCTTGGAGCTGGTTGGAAAGTTCCTTCATTTCGGAAGGTGCTAAACGGTATGGTGCTTTAGCAATAGGAGCAGCACCGGGAGCTAAATCAATTTGAAATTCAACTTGTCGAGGAGGTGGAAGACCAGGAAGATCTTCGGGAAACACATCGGGATAGTCTCTAACCACTGGTACATCTTCAATACGCTTCTCTTCCGATTCGATCAGCTTAACGTGGGCTAGAATGGCTGGATAACCTTTCATAAGGTATTTGCGGGTTTTGATATAGGAGATGATATTGAGATTAGAACCACTCTTTTCACCTTGGATGATGAGAGTATATCCATTCCCCAATGGAACATTAACAGTTTTATCGTAACACATGATAGCAGCATGTAATGGACGTAACCAATCCATACCAACTACGACGTCAAAACTTCCGAGTTTGACCGGCAAAAGGTCTATCTTCAATTCTTTATCGGCTAAGATTAGGTTGCAGTTTTTATAGATTTTATCGACTTGCATGACCTTTCCATTGGCTACTTCTACTAATCTTTTAGTTTCTAAGGGTTGAGGCTTTTCAGCAAATAGGGTACAAAAATCACTAGACACGTAACTTCTGTCGGCACCAGTATCGAATAAAATAGTTGCATAAAAATTATTGACAAGATACGTACCCGTGATAACTTCATCTTCATCTCGGGCTTCAGCAGCAGTAATAACAAACGCACGACCCTTCGCAGCAGTAGCATTAGCTCCAGTAGCGGGATTATCTTTCTTCTTAGGACAATTCAGACTAATGTGTCCCTTCTCTCCACAAGTATAGCATGTAGGAGGAGCTTTGGCCGGAACAATAGCCTTATCCTTCGGAGGAGTCTTACACGTCTTAGCAACGTGTCCCACTTTCTTACACAAAGCACAAACCGCAGTACACTTCCCCGGGTGATGCCTCTCACAACGAATACAGAAAGGATAAGTACCCTTATAATTCGACCTTGTACCATCCGCAGGCTTCTTATTATCATTCTGAGCCGAACCTTGAGATGGCTCAAACTTCCTCTTACCATCATTACCCTTGGTTTCAACTTGCTTATTGGTCGACGCCCTTCTTCTCTTGGCCAACATGAGATTTTGTGCCATGAGAATCACAGCATCCAAAGTAACCTTCTCAGCAGCAATAACATTCCCTTGAACATCCTCGGGAAGACCTTCAATATACCGCTCAATTCTTCTAGCTTCAGTAGGAAACATTTCAGGACATAGAGTAGAAAGCTCCAGATAACGATTGGTATAGTTCTCAATGTCAGTACCCTTGACCTTGAGTTCCCAGAACTCAGCTTCAAGTTTCTGAACTTGACTTCGAGGACAGAATTTGTTGACCATCATGCTTTTGAGTTCATCCCATGGAATTGTATTAGCATTATCAATTCCTACGGACTTGGCATGAGCAGTCCACCAAGTTAAAGCATTGCCACCCAATGAGCTAGTGGCATACTTTACTCGATCGTTATCACCACAGTTGCAAATACGGAAAATAGATTTCATCTTCTCTAACCAACGGACTAGTTCGACAGCTTCTTCAGTCCCCTTAAATGCAGGAGGATGACAGTTTGAAAAATCCTTGTAGGAACAAGGTTTCGGTTGTGGATTAGCATGGTTAGCTTGGGTGTTGCCTTGGGCGGCAGCGAGTAACTGTTGGAATTGCTCAGTAGTTAACACAACATTGTTAACGGTAGGTGCAGCTGAACGAACCATGATGTCACTACATAAAAGTGAACATAAGTCGGATAAGTTAACAAATTTGAGCAATTACAAGTAGGAATAAGATAAAGTATTAATATCACATGATATAAATAAAACACTTTATTTTATTAAGGAACTAGGCATTAAATAAGCCTTTTAATATATGATTCGGAAATAGAAATAGTTTTAAGGCATAGCCTTTACATAGATGGAAAATAGAAAGACAACTAAAGAATATTAAGATTCATATTCCTTCTTCTCGTCCTCAACCTTCTTCATAAACTTCTCAACTTTCTCATTCTTCGCCTTTTGTTTCTCATGCAGGAACTCGAGATTATCATAAAGGTTAGAAACTTCATTGTTGATTACATGGTACTTGTGGTCCCTTATAGAAAGTTGATTATTCACGCAGTTTTCTTCTATCTTCAATCTAAGGTCAACATCTTCTCTTAGGTAGGAGAGAGATTGCTTCCCCCATCGGGTATTTCTATCACCTTCATACTTCACCAACTTTATCTCTTTATTTAGTTCATCATTTTCCTCCATGAGCTTCTTGATCACTAGGTCTTTTTCCTTCATTTGAAAATTGATCCTTGCAATATGGTGAATTAGGTCATCGGTAGTTTTTCGCAGATTCATGAGCTCATACTTGGCATCAACTTCATCGTAGAAAGGAGATCGGGATCTTTTCTTTGACGGCCCAGTTTCTTCAAGACATTTCCTCTTGTCTTTATTCATCGGGGTTGGATAGTATTCAGGAGACCCATGTAACTTTAGAGTAGTATTTGGGCTATAATTTGGTGAGGGAGGACCACCAAAGCCATAAGGTGGACTTTGGACTGGTCTTTCTGTGGAAGACCTTTCAGTATCTTTTTCGGTTGGCTTGAAAAGATTCATTTTGGTCGTTTGATGATAATTAGACATCCTAACATTAGGAAGGATATTTTGATTAGAATCTTTAAGTCAAGTTTATTAAAGCATAATCGTTAAGATTATGGGGCAATCCTAAGTGCTTTAATTCTAAGGCAGGAAAGGTTATAGTTTCCTAGATTGCTAAGGCACCCTAGCTAACAAGTAAGGCACACATAAAAATGCAATCCTGGTTCTCTATAACAGCCTGGTTATGCTCTAATACCAATCTATAACATCCTCCCAATAGGGTCTGGAAGGAACGTCACAAATATCAAAACATACCAACATATTATAATAAACGAGAACAATACTAAATGATGAATTTAACTTTAATGAGTACAATGACAGGAAAATGAAATGTCGTTACAATGACAGGAATAACAATATCGTAAATGTTCACATGCAGAAGTAATAAATGCGATATCTCTTGATCCTATGTCCAAGTAGCATCACATAAGCGGTAAGTATAAGAGCTTGAATCAAACAGCACCTGAGACAAAACATGCTAAAGTGTCAACCAAAAAGGTTGAGTGAAGTTCATAGGTTTAACAAAAAGTTTGTCGTTGTTTTAGACCACAAGATTTAATTTGTAAAGTTGATCTCCCGCAGGATCAAAAAAATTATGCCAATGCGTGATATTTAGACTAAACGTTCAGGTTTTGCCCCATGACAAGTTGTGTCTGTCCTTGTCGGTTTAATTTCATTATTAAGTAATACAATGACTTGGTCAAATGTATTGGGGACGTTACTCCCGATAGGCCTACCCCTAATAATTAAGCATGCCGCAACAATTAAAAATATCACTGTAGGGACTTAGTCGGACATAGCCGGGTATAGCATAGTTTAACAGTTTGGTACTTGTGTCTAAAGTGTAAAAAGTTAAAACAGCATGTGTCTCACCCCAAGTAAAAGTAAGTAAGTTTGCTAGCAATAAAGAGGGGCTATGAATTCACCTTAGTAAGTAGAGAGAGAGTTATTCCTCGGAATAAAGAGTTGAACGAGTGAGCAGGAAAGTCAACCTATTGACATTTAAGAGTAGTTAAGTGTTTTGCCCATGTTTAAGTTTAAGTATGTGTTTGTTTTACTAAGTTTCTATTCCTAGTAAGTTACTATTTTTATAAAGTTTCCATTTTTAGAAAGTTTCTTATTTTACTAAGTTTCTATGACTATAGAGTTTCTACTTTTATCAGTGTTTTCCATTTTAGGATATACTTGCCGTATTAGATAAACTTCCAATTACCCCTTTCCCTTCGAATGGCTAATTTAGATCTAGGGGCTTGAGCCATAGGACCCTTTAAATCGAAAATCCAAACCCTCTGCCTAGAATCTCATAGAAACCATTCGTCAAGAAAGTTCGAAGATCTATACATCTCTAATACATATCCCAAAATGTTTTTATGTTACAATATAAGTAGTAGGTTATAGGTGCTAGTAATAGTAATAGTGTATACATGTTATTTATTTTATTTTTAATTGCATATAATTTATAACATTATTTACATGTTTCGGTAAAAATAATAACCGAAGTAAAAAGTAAAAAGTAAAAAGTAAAAAGTAAAAAAATAAAAAGTAAGAAAAGAATACTTACTAGTAGTAATTCTTCAAAGAGAGAATGAGAGAAATTTTGGTGTAAGTTTGAATGAGAAATGAGGGGTATTTATACTTGAAAAAATTAGGTAAAAAGAATAAAATAATTAAAAGAAAAAGAAATATTTTAATTCTTAATGAGATTTTAAAATTTAAAAGTATTAAATGTTAGGTCATGGGATAATGCACAAAATAAAATAATAAAAGTAGTTTTTCCATTACAATTTTTAATTAAAAAGTAATTTATTTATTTATTTATTTATTTTTTCATTTATTTTAAGGATTTTTTTTATATAAATAAATAAATTGATTTAATGCTTTTCCAAGAATATTTGTCAATAATATTTTATTTTATTTTTTTTTTATTTAATTAATAAATACAAATTTTGCATAAAAATAATAAATAATTCGGTATTTTGTATTTTTAATAATAATTATGATTTTAATTATTAAACTATAGTTTTAGTAAGTTTGTAAATATTATTACATTTATATATAATTAGATTTATTATATAGTTAAATATATAATACATTAACTAAATAATAAAAGTGATACAAAGTTTATACACTTAGTTAAATTATGTCAAATTATATAAATTAATAATATATTATTTATTTAAGCGTACATTGTTGACTAAAACTTACTATTCGGTCAATATTTAATTGTATATAACAACCCTTAATACATATAGTCAGACATATAACCCTAGGGTTAATTCAGTAAATTTAGAAGTCGAAAAGTGAGGGTTGTTACACTACAGGCCATAGCATACATAACTGTTATACTAATCATGTCACATAGTCTAACACACAAACATCACCCAAGTGCCGTCTACAGAGACTCTGGCGGCTCGGCCAAACCATTAACCACCAGCTGATCGGACTGGGGCTTACCAGAAGTTCCTCCACCACCGTATGTATATACATAATCCACACGCGATGGACGCGTCATTCACATATATATATATACACCACGGCTGTCTAGGCTACCACAAAGGAACCCAACTCGCAGGTTGATCTCTCCTACCGAGGCTACCACATAATAAGGAAGCACTGAGCTTCAGCAGACAAGCATCAACTAACATGCAGTCATCACAAGAACTAACTAACCACAACAATAAGTATATCTAACAAGCATGGCAATCATAATATAACATGCTTCTATATACTATATTCTGCAGTTAGTCCCACTCACCGATTACCAGCAAACGAGAAGGTATTCAGCTATCTAATCACTGAACCTTCTCTTTCTCCTTTTCTCCTGAGAAAAACATATCCACAAGTTAGTTTCTGTTCGTTAACATCAAACAACATGTGACGCCCCGTACTAAATCATCATGTACGGACCATCAACAACAGGATCATTACAAGGTCAAACACTATATGCGTTCGAAACAAGTTTGCATTCATGATAAAAGCTGACGTCATAACCAACGCCAAATGTTTTACAACCAAAGTATGCTTCAATGAACAGAAGCAAATATAATAGTGCGTGAACCTTAGGTTGTTACAAATCATAGTTTCAAAAGTAATTAAGTTTGAATGCAAGATAAAGTAGTTCATGCAGTGACATCTCTAAAGCAGCGGGTGTCTACAGCAAGACTAGTACACAGCGGAAGCAACCTTAAGCACCTGAGAAAAACATGCTTAAAACGTCAACACAAAGGTTGGTGAGCTATAGTTTAAGTATAACATTATGTACGGTAGGCCACCAGATTTCAGTGCTACAAAGAGCGTTTCAAAACAGTATGATAAAATATATGTTTAACCGTGGGCACTTGGTAACTAACTTAACGTTTATACCCCCTGAAAGTACACTTGGAAAGTGTGTATGTATACGAAGTATTAAACACTCGTTAAATGCTAGCGCGACTAGCCCGAGTGGGGATGTCAAACCCTATATAACCATATCTAAGATTCGCGTTCACCAGTTCAAAAACCAATGACTAAACGTTACCGAGCTAAAGGGAATGTTTATGCCATTGTATAACCCACACATATATAAGTTTAAGTACTCGTGCCTAGTATGTAAAACGTAAAATGCTCATGTATTCTCAGTTTCCAAAATAGTTAGAGTAAAAAGGGAATGCTATAACTCACAATGATAAAGTAGCGGTAAAGTATGAGTCGAAAAGTAAGCAAGTATGTAGGTTGTCCAAACGGGTCCTCAACCTAAGTCAAATAGTACTAAGTCAGTAAATTGTCTCAATAGGTTTAAATGTATGTAAATTAGGTCTTAAAGGTCATCATCATTCATCATTAAACAAAAGGTGTCAAGTAAGTTTCGTTCAAGTATAGTGTTTAAAACAAAGGCTGAGTTAGGTCAGTCACCATAGCCTCAATACCCACTTAAATAAGGTGAGACCAGTGGACATGGCTCCGTATATGAGTCCTTTAGTTGTGGTAAAATTCCTAGAAGCAAACTCGTCTTCGTTTGACCGTGGCGACGGTCTAAGTGCGAGTAGGTCAGAATTTTCTGCACAACGTTAAAAGGACATAGTGACGATCGGAGGGCCATAAATCCTAAACCGTAACTCGGATTAAGACGAGTCCTAAATGAAAAGTTATCTACTCGAACAGAGATATCTGAAAATAATGTTTATAGTAGCCCAGGTTGTACGGGTCATACCCAGAAACATTAAAACAGTAGGGTCAGTAGGTTCCGGTGGTTCTTGGTGCTCGATGCTTATCATGGTTCTCATCCTTGATGCATATAGCTTCAAGTGTACAACTCGTTGATGTGTTTGCATCATTTTCACCAAGGTTTGACCATCATAACCCAAGTGTAAGTCTAAGACATGAAGCACAACTCATTTAAGTGTTGCAAGTGTTTTGATGAACCAAAGTTACATCAAAGTCTTAGATCTAACACATACATGAACTTTAAAACTAATATTAAGTTACAACTTGAAAATAAACTTATAAAATTAAGATCTTAAGTTGTAGAACATAGTTTTTAGTTAGATCTTGAAGATCCTAGACCCAAAAGTCTAGATCTAACATAAGTGTACCAAGTTATAATTAATGAAAGCTTACTTACATGTTCTTGAACTTTTAAAGTTAATTTTAGTTCAAGAAAGTATGAGATCAAGACTAACTTGTAATACTTGACCATTGAAACCAACAAACATGAAATTAAAGTACATAATATAAAGAAATAAACTAAGTAAACAAGTAACTAGTTCATGAGTTGTTCATACTTTAAAGATTCAAACCAAAGTTTGATCTTTAAGAATGTAAACTTTTAAGTTTACAAACATGATTCACAAGTATGATTTATACAACCATTAACTTACAATCTTCTAAACATTAAAAGTAGAACATAAACTAGAGAGTTTAGCTCTTGTGTTGTTCTTGTAAATACAAGATAAAATGAAGAATCAAACTAAAGAGTTTGATTCTTGTAACTTGTAAGTAATAATTAACATAGACTTGCAACAAAACAACAAGTAATTAAGTAACGACATGAACAAGTATCAAACAACAAACAAAGAACAAAAGATGATGATGATAATGTATGTGTGTGTGTTTCGGTTTTTGTAAGAAAAAGAAGAGAAGCATAAACTTGTTACTTACAAGAATGGAGAGAAAAAGGAGAGAAAAGTATGCAAGTAAAAGTGTGTGTGTGTGAGAAATGAGGATGCAAGTGAGTATGTAATCAAGATTTGAAAACAAAAACACCTCTCCATGAGATGTAGGCCGACGGTTTCAAGTGGGGGAGGGAGGAAGGAATTGTTCACTAGTCCATGCATGGTAAAGTCTTTAAAAGGTGGTTAATAAGAGTGTTTACATGGGAAGAACAAGTAACTAGATTCCAATTACCTTAAACAAACTAGTTATGTTCCAAATGTAATACTTACATGTTAAGTTGGGCTAATAAGTCCACTAAAGAAGTAGGGTGGGCTTCATAAGTCCATTAACACTAATGAAGGCCCAAGTTCAAGTAACTAACAAGTAAATCCAATAAAAGCCCAAGTAATTAACTAGAAACCATAGTTAATTAAAATGATTAATAAAACTTAATCATGAATGTAAATAATACTTGAAAATATTATTCGTGCAAGTTTCGTGTGTCACAAAGACATTTCGGGCAATTAAAGTCAAGTTCGGGCAATCATGGTAACAAGTAAATGTAATAACATACATTCGTTAAATCACAAGTATTAATAATAACAATTATTAATAAATAAACGTTGGAAAATCCATGGTCGTTACACAACACAATATATAAATTTTTGTATCAAAAACTGTCCGCTAAATTTTTTTGCTTAACACAAAATTTAGATCCTGAACATCAAAATACAAACGGGCAGCATAACGGCTAAAAATCAACACTTGGTGAAATATTTCACTGCCAAAGACACTCGGTCGACTGTCAGAGACAGTCGGCCGACTGTCTACACTCAATCGGCCGAGTGTCTAGTCACTCGGTTGATGGTCTCTCACAGACACACTCGGCCGTGGGTCTTACACACTCGGTCGATGGTTTAGTCGGTTGGTCGAGTGTCTCGAGACACTCGGCCGACTGTGTTCATCTGCAGAAGCTGAAGACAAAGTGACAGGTTTCACCTAAATTCATCCAATTCTTGCTCTAAAGCTCGATTATGACCTCAAAACTGACCAAATCAAAGACACTAAACATGTAGAAACATAAACCCACAAGATTTGGACTCAAACAACATCAAATCTAACCACTTTGACCCAAAATACACACTTTATAAAAACTAACACAAAAACTCCATTTTCTTGAAGATTAAAGCATGAAAAGCTATGAACTTACCTTGTTAGAATCAGTAAATCACAAGGAACACAAAGATGTAAATGATTTGAGCTCTAAAACAAAGATTAGAAATTAGGGTTTGATGTAGGTGAAGAGATGAAGAACGGTGTGTGTTTGTGTGTGTGGAGGATTCTGGAAACAAAATGAGGAGAGAAGCAGCACTAGTCATCTAAAGTGGGTTAAAATCCCACACTGTGCAACACACGGGTATTTATCAGTTACCTGATATCTTTTGTACATCATTTGGCAACCCAAATGAAGTCCAAAATAAATAAACAAACCTGTTCTGTGACTCTTGTCACAAACTGGTCCTAACCACATTATTATTTAATAGTAAATATTAAATAAAAATAAAAGCTTATAATAACACAATACTAACTTAAAGGCACTTTAGTAATCTTACATCTAGGCCCGATTGAGGATGTTACAAAAATAAACGTTGGTGCATAAATGAATTATATCAAATTAAGTTCTAAGAGCGTAAACGTTAGGTGATATAATAATTTCTATTATTTAAACGATTTTAAATTATATATATTGAAATATAATTAGTTTTGAGAAACTAAACATTATATTATATTTCAATTATATATATATATATATATATATATATATATATATATATATATATATATATATATATATATATATATACAAATTTATATTTCTAAATGAATATATATATTTCACAAAAATGATAAATATTAACCTAGTTATAGAACGTTTAGATAATATTATATATTAATAAACAACGAGAAGTTGATTTAAAGAAGCAAATGACCAAAACACTCGAACGTTCAAGATTCACTTCGGGTAACATAGTTATTGGTAATGTAAGTCTATATTTTGGCAAGGGTACGAGTCACGAAATGTAAAGTACAAGTTTTCTAAATGTACGAAAGGACGTTCGAAAAACTGGAACCGGGACATAAGTCGAACGTAAACGTACAAGTTATCGGAACTAAAATTACAAGTCACCTATATACAAGAATATAATATAATATATATATAATTAATATAAATTATATATTATAAATATAATTTAATAATATGTCGACGAGCTATGAAACAAAAACATGTGAGCTGTCATGGGCACCCATGCGATCGCATGGGATTTACCCCTTCAAGCCATGCGATCGCATGGCGGGGTTGGTGAGGCCAGGTTCTATAAATTGATCGAATTCTGCTCTGGTCTCATTCATTTCATATACTCCGTAATCATTTACTTATTTATATTATTATTATTATTAAGATTAAGATTAATATTATTATTAATCTTATTATTGTTATTATTATTATTATTAGTATTAGTATTATTATCACATAAAATATTACGACGAGGTTATGCCCAAACATTTTCAAAACAAGCTTTTTGAACGGGATAGAGCTAAGGAAATTATGAGTTATAGCTATGGAGGTTATGGGTATGGTTCATGGATTTTGTTCGTGAGGCCAACCTAGCATTTATCATCTCCGTTGCGTTTACGTACTTTCTTGCAATATTGAATCACAATATTGATACGTGAGCATTCATATCTTATCTTTTATATATTAATAGTGTATCCATGTCTAGTGCTCGAGTATATATGTTTATGCATGCTTGTATGCTTTAATTTTGTCGTTAGATAGTTTATGATGAATCACGAATTTGATACATATGCTACTGATATAAAGTATATGATATGCATGTTTTTGGAAAGTTGGCGAAAAATTATTAACTTTTCATTTAGAAATCTCGTGATTTCGATGAATGGATTAAAAGATATGGTTAACTGAATTATGTTTGACGTTAATTGAAATTGTGTTTAAAACTGTAAATTAATATTTAAACAACTTGTCTATGAGATTGGTAAAATGAATTTTTAGATATTACTAATCGAGTAAATGAATTTCTATATAAGGCACGTCTCGTTTTGTTGAACAATTGTCAAAGTTGACTGTCTTATCATGTTTTAAAGCCTTATAAACACTATAATCTGATTTTACAAGTATTGGAAAGCTATGTTAAATAATAAAATATTCTTGATTGCCATGATAATTCGAACATAATATAGCTCCTGAAATAAATAATATTTTGAGTTTGATAAACTATAAATTCGTTCAATTATCAAGACTTATAATATGTTAATAAACATGTATAGATTTAAAGATCATATTGGATCAGGTTGACTTTTGAGATGACTTTTGTTAACGTTTTCGAGCATTAGGATTGTGATACACGATGACCTGACCTAGCTTGTTAGACATGTATTGACCAACATATGTTCTCAAGGTTGAGATCTACGATTATTTTGCATTCCGAGTTTCGGTCACATTTCGGTGAATGACCTTATGTGCTGCTAAGGTGAGTTTCATATGCTCCCTTTTTAATTGCTTTTGCAATCTATATTTTTGGACTGAGAATACATTCACTTTCTTTTAAACGCAATGGATACAAGTACATACTAAATTCTACACCGAGTTTGAACCGAAAATCCCTTAGCTTTGGTAACTACTAACTGCCGATTATAAGAACTGTTGGGCACGAGTAGTTGTATATGGATCCATAGGGCTTGACATCCCCGTCTGTTTCAGGTATAGAAATCCTAACTTGAACTATAAAACAGACGTATGCTATTTGAGTTTAGTACACGTTTGATTGCGTGTATTGTACATGTTGGTTGCATGTATGTTAAAACAGGGGTACTTATTATATATATGTTAAAGTTTAGTTACCAGGGTGCTCAATCTTTTGGAATATTTTGATAAACGTTTCTGGATGAAACAACTGAAATATTGTGATCTACCTTTATATACTGATTGAAATGTCCCATTCATATCGATTATATACGTTCCATATTAATTGATTTCGTTGCGAGGTTTTGACCTCTATATGAGACATTTTTCAAAGACTGCATTCGATTTTTAAAACAAACCATAACCTTTAAAATATTACGACGATTATCAAATAATGATAATCTAAAATATAGCGTTTTCACATGACCATTACATAATGGTTTACAATAATATTACACAACAATATATATGTCTTCGAATGCAGTTTTTTAAACAATATTATTTAAGCATGCTGACTCCAACTCTTGTCCATAAATTAGCATGCAACAACGGAAGCTCTTAATAATCACCTAACAATAAACATGCTTTAAACATCAACAAAAATGTTGGTGAGTTATAGGTTTAACCTATATATCAAATTGTAATAATAGACCACAAGATTTCATCTTTCAATAACATGCAATCTGCATAAAAATCATTCATATGGTTGAACACCTGGTAACCGACATTAACAAATGCATCTAGAATATCCCCATATATAAATATTGAAGTACTAAAGCAGTTCAAATTCTCTGACTAGAGCGTGTCAAAGCCCATAGATCTATCTTTAGGATTCGCGTCAATTGGTGACAATTATAATAAACACCAATTCTTAGTGTAGCGACCCGACAAAATCGTCATTGACGGCGCCGTCTACTTAGGTCCCGTTACGTGGTCATAAGTCTTTAAAACAACGTTTGACCAAAAGATATGTCGCATTCATTTCAAATGTAAAGATTGTTCAAAGTTTACAAGAATAGTTCCACCACAAGTTACGTTACAAAGTTATAAGTACAAATGAAACTTATGCGACACAATTTAAAAGTAGCCAAAAGACGCTCCATGTATGCATATATACTCGACATCCAATGCAAGTATCAAAATAATGAGCGGAAGCATGTATCATGTATCGTTCAAGGACCTGAGAAAAACATAGAAATCTGTCAACGAAAACGTTGGTGAAATCATAGGTTTAAGTAAGTGAGTACAAATGAACCACAAGATTTATAACATTTCAATAATAGTTAACCATTCCAAAAATTTGTTATCACGAGCACCCAATTATCAATGCTTAACATTCCTTCCATAGAACCCCATCACCTTAGTGCTAGAACATACACTGTTTCTCGAAAATATATTTCATTCGTAAACGGTAGCGAACCGTTTGAATGAGGGTTTGTCAAACCCATATGGCCATATAACATAAGTTCTCGCTTACACCCGGCAAGTGTAACTAATGATAATCGAATTGAGGATTTTTGTTCTAAACTCGTATGTAGAATGTTTGTTTTCCTGTACTTGTGTTCACTTAGTTAAAAAGGAACGTTTATGTTTTCTCATCCCAAATGTAAGTTTCAAAAGAGTAAAAGTGGGACTATGATCTCACCTTGAGTGCACGAGTAGTAAAGTACTTCAACAAGTAAACGTGTGCAAAGAACAATGCTAGTCTTGACCTAAACAATAGGTTGTATCAATAACGGTAAACACGATAGGTCAAAGATGTTCAATTAGTCCTATGGCTCGTTACGACTCGAATACTACAACATGTGAGTCAAATTGTCATGTTTCATGCAAGATACGAGTATAAAAGCATGTTAGAACGATTTGCACAAACATTTGGTTAAGTTTGATTAAAAGTCAACTTGGTCGGGTCAAAGTCAACGAAAAAGTCAACACGTTCGGGTCGGGTCCCGAACTATTTCTCTGAGGTTTTTAATCATATATGAGCACGTTAGAACAAGTTACATGTGAATCGGAGGTGCGTAGCATAGTAAATATTTTTCGAAAAATGGTAAAACGAAACAGAAACTTCAAGTGTAACTGGACGGCGTCCAGATTTTCTGGACGACGTCCAGTATTAAAGGACTGGACGGCGTCCCAATATCTGGACGGCGTCCAGTATCGAAGAACTGGACGGCGTCCCAATATCTGGATGGCGTCCAGATTAGTATTCAAGTTCTGTTTGCTGAAAGTCTCAAGTGCACGAACCAAAATCCAAACAAACACAATTTATGATCCGCAAACAATCAAGACAAGTATCTTATACCGTTGGGAAGGTAATTTGACGAGGAAAACAACTAAACACATTTCATCAATCAATCTACCTATTACAACAACCAAAACCGCATCTAATGCTTAACATTAACCGCATACAAGTTCATAAATGCAATTCAATGATTCGGGCAACCAATTTACATGAATGATATGCCGTTTCGAAGGTAATCAAGCATACAATCCAACTAAACACTTACCAATAATAATCCATGGCATTCAATGCATCAAAAGTCCATTTCAAGTTCATCAAACCCTAACCCAAATTCACCAAAATCATAAATCAAGTTCATGAACTTTTCTAAAGCAACCTACACATCAAATTGAAGCTAGTGATACTAGGAACACAATTAGAACATGAACTTTTAACATCTAACAACATATGATCATCCAAAACTCAAAAACAACACACCAAAATTCAAGTTCATGCTAGTTACTTCAAAACAACAAGATCGAGCATACAATTCATATATTCATTTTAGACTTGAGCCATAGACACTAATTAACACTTTTATAAGTTAAAAACATCAAGAACACAAAATCTAGTGATTTTAGAAAGTTACCCAAATGTAATGAAATCGGTATGGAATCGAAGAGGAAGATGCAAGGATCACGAATTTGTAATTTGTTTTGTTGCTAACTTCCTAATCCGAATTTAGATGATGAATTCTTGTTGGTGTTTTTGAGAGAAAAAGAAGAAGAAGAAAGATGGAGAAGATGAAATGAATGGATGAGAGGAGTTTGACTCCTTTGACCTAGTCACCATTTTGGAATTTTGGCAAGTTTAGTCCCTCAAGTTTGAATCGGGTGCGTGAATTACCTAATCGAGATAATTTAAAACGCGTATTAATGAAAGATGTTATAAATATATAACGGACTTTAAAATAGTTAAACAGAAAGTAACCGGAAAAAGGCGGGATGTTACATTACCTACTCCTTAAAAGAAATTTCGTCCCGAAATTTAAGTAGGCGTAGTAGTCGTTGTTTCTTCCTCGAGATCTTGCGTTTCTGAATTCACGAATAGATGAGGATACCTCCTTTGCATTTGATCTTGTCTTTCCCAAGTAAACTCGGGTCCCCTTTTGGCATTCCAACGGACCTTGACAATTGGAATTCGGCTTTGTTTTAACGTTTTGACGGAGGTGTCCACAATTTCAACCGGTTCCTCTACAAAATGAAGTTTGTCATCGATAGTAAGCTCCTCGAGAGGGATGACGAGTTCGGGTTCGGCTAAACACTTTTTCAAGTTAGATACATGGAAAGTAGGATGAACGGAACTCAGTTGAGGCGGAAGATCTAAACGATAAGCAACGGTTCCAACACGCTCCAAGATTTCGAAAGGACCAATATACCGCGGATTTAGCTTCCCGCGTTTCCCGAAACGAATTACACCTTTCCAAGGTGCGACTTTTAACATTGCGCGATCACCGACTTGGAATTCGAGGTCGTTGCGTCTAGTGTCGGTATATCTCTTTTGACGACTACGGGCCGTCCTAAGCCTATCTCGGATTTGAACGATCTTCTCGGTTGTTTCATGAATAAGTTCGGGACCGGTGATTTGTTTGTCGCCTACTTCGGCCCAACAAAGAGGAGAACGACATTTTCGGCCATATAATGCTTCGAATGGTGCGGCGTTAATACTCGCGTGATAACTATTGTTGTAGGAGAATTTGGCGAGAGGCAAGTGCTTATCCCAAGCTTTTCCAAAGTCGACAACGCAAGCTCGTAGCATGTCTTCCAAGGTTTGAATTGTGCGTTCGCTTTGTCTGTCGGTTTGTGGATGATATGCGGTGCTCATGTCTAAACGCGTTCCCAATGCTTCTTGCAAAGTACGCCAAAATCTAGAAACAAAACGGCCATCTCGGTCGGAGATAATCGATAAGGGTTCACCGTGTCGGGCTACGATTTCTTTGATGTAGAGTTGTGCGAGTTTCTCCATGTTGTCGGTTTCCTTCATGGCTAGGAAGTGCGCGGATTTGGTGAGTCGGTCAACAATGACCCAAATAGTATCATAACCGCCAACCGTCTTTCGTAGTTTGGTGATAAAATCCATCGTTATCCTTTCCCATTTCCATTGCGGGATTTCGGGTTGTTGAAGTAGTCCGGACGGTCTTTGATGTTCGGCTTTGACTTTGGAGCAAGTTAGGCACTTTCCAACATAAGTAGCGACGTCCCTTTTAATGTTCGGCCACCAATATTGTTCTTTGAGGTCGTGGTACATCTTATTGGCACCGGGGTGAATCGAATATCTTGACTTATGGGCTTCGTCTAAAATAAGGCTTCGCAAGTCCCCATAACTAGGTACCCAAATTCTTCCGGCGAAATATCGGAGTCCGGTTTCTTTAACTTCGAATCGAGAGGTGAGGACGTTCAAGTGTTCTAGAGAGATGTTTTCATCCTTGAGAGCTTCGTCTTGGGCTACACGAATTTGACTATTGAGGTTGGTGTGAATGGTGATGTTTAAAGCTCGGACACGAAGAGGCACCGCTCTTTCTTTTCGACTTAAGGCATCGGCTACTACGTTTGCCTTCCCGGGATGGTAACGAAGCTCGCAATCGTAATCGTTCAAAGTTTCAATCCACCGTCGTTGTCTCATGTTTAGTTGCTTTTGATCGAAGATGTGTTGAAGGCTTTTGTGATCGGTGAAGATAGTACTCTTGGTTCCATAAAGATAGTGTCTCCACATTTTAAGTGCAAAGACAACGGCTCCGAGTTCGAGATCATGAGTCGTGTAATTCCGTTCATGAATTTTTAGTTGTCGAGAGGCATAAGCAATGAATTTCTTCCGTTGCATCAATACACACCCAAAACCATGTTTCGAGGCATCGCAATATACAACAAAATCATCATTGCCTTCGGGAAGTGACAAGATAGGAGCGGTGGTTAGCTTTTTCTTCAAGATTTGAAACGCGGATTCTTGCTCGGTCGCCCAAATGAATTTCTTTCCCTTGTGAGTTAATGCGGTTAGAGGACGTGCAACCAAAGAGAAGTTTTCGATGAATCTACGATAGTACCCGGCGAGACCCAAGAATTGACGAATGTGAGTAGGAGTAGTAGGAGTCTCCCATTTACTAATGGCTTCGATTTTTGGGGGATCGACTTTAATACCTTGATCACTTACAACATGACCAAGAAATTGAACTTCCTTCAACCAAAATTCACACTTAGAGAATTTGGCATAAAGTCGTTCTTGTCTCAAGAGTTCAAGCACAAGTCGGAGATGTTGTTCGTGCTCTTCTTCATTTTTAGAATAGATCAATATGTCATCGATGAACACAATAACAAATTTATCGAGATACGGTTTGCACACGCGGTTCATAAGATCCATGAACACCGCCGGTGCGTTAGTGAGACCAAATGGCATGACAAGGAATTCATAACTACCATAACGAGTCCGGAAAGCGGTTTTGGAGACATCTTCCCCCTTAACCCTTAATTGATGATAACCCGAGCGGAGATCGATTTTCGAATATACACAAGACCCTTGTAGTTGATCAAAGAGGTCATCGATGCGAGGAAGAGGATATCGGTTCTTAACCGTCAATTTATTTAGTTCACGATAATCAATGCACATTCGTAGGGATCCGTCTTTCTTTTTAACAAACAAAATCGGAGCGCCCCATGGTGAATGGCTAGGTTGGATAAAACACGGTCAAGTAGTTCTTGGATTTGACTTTGTAATTCTTGCATTTCGGATGGAGCAAGTCTATACGGTGCACGTGCTACGGGTGCGGCTCCCGGAATAAGATCGATTTGGAATTCTACCAGTCGATGAGGTGGAAGACCCGGCAATTCGTCGGGAAATACATCGGAAAAGTCACTAACAATTGGCACATCATCGATATGCTTCTCATCGGACTCGACTTTCTTAACGTGGGCAAGGATCGCAAAACAACCCTTACGGAGTAGTTTTCTAACTTTAAGGCACGAAACGAGGTTGAGTCTGGTGCAACTCTTATCGCCATAAACAATCAAAGGTTCACCATTCTCGATAGGAATTCGGATTGCGTTAAGATCACAAAGGATGTGAGATTTCATTTTGACTAACCAATTCATATCGATTATTACATCAAAGCTTCCTAGTTCCATGGGTATCAAGTCAATTTCAAATTCCTTACCCAAAATGTTTAACGTACACCCCCGGTTATATGTGTCGGCACTTAATAGTTTCCCGTTAGCCACTTTAATGGTATAAGTGGTATCTAATGGAAGAGGTGGAGTGCTAAAAGAATGAGTCAAAGTCTTGGATACAAAGCATTTATCGGCACCCGAATCGAATAAGCAAGAGACATAAGAATTGTTGAGAAGAAACGTACCCGTGACTACTTCAGTGTCATCCAGGGCTTCCTCGGTGTTGATGTTGAAAGCTCGGCCGCGCGTGTTGGGGTTATCTTTCTTCTTTGGGCATGCATTTCTATAATGACCCGTTTGGCCACATTCGTAACAAGTGCCCGTCTTTGGTGCATTGGGGCACTTTCGAGCGACGGGAGTGGCACTTTTACAATCGTTGGCCTTATGACCAATTCCTTGGCACCGATGTCAAATTAGCTTACTACATTCGCCAAAGTGATGTTTGTTGCATTTGTGGCAAAGAGGTAGATTTCCGGCATAACCCTTCTTGCCGTCGGAGGTGAAAGATTTCTTGGCAAAGTTGTTGTTGCTTGATTGGGGAGCTTCCCATTTTCTTTTGTTGTTACCCGACTTGTCCTCGGCTTTAGGTGCCGGTACTACGATTTCGTCCACCGTATCTATCAATTTGCGGGCCATGTTCAAAGCTTCTTGATGATTAGGGGGTTTGGATGACATTACTCCGTGTTTGATGCTCTTTGGAAGACCATCCATGTAAAGTTCAACCCTTAAAGACTCGGGGTTCACAAGGTTTGGGCACATCAAGGCTAGTTCAGAAAATCGTTGATTATAGGCCTTGAGATCGTTTCTGACCGCTTTTAGAGTTCTTAGCTCTTGTTCAAGCTTTCGGGTTTCCTCGCGCGGAAAGTATTCGGTGATCATCTTTCCTTTCAAATCGGACCAAGAGAGAGCGTGGGCTTCATCGGTACCCACCGATTGTACATAGGTGTTCCACCAAGTGAGAGTGACGCCGGAGAAAGTGTGAGTGGAGTACTTGACCTTATCTTGGTCCCGACAACCGCTTATGCTAAAAACAGCTTCCGTTTGCTCAAACCATCGAGTGAGAGCAACCGGTCCTCCGGTTCCATCGAAAGTGTGAGGTTTGCACCCCATGAAAGCTTTATAGGAGCATCCCTCGTTTGAGTTACCGGCTCCATTGTTGTTGTTGTTGTTGTTGTGGTTGTTATTATTATTGTTGTTGGATGAGTCCATGGCCGCATCTACGGCGGTAGCTATCATGCATTGTAGAGCTTGTTCGGGAGTTTCACGGCGTGGCGCACGGCGAGGAGGCATTGTTCCTTCAAAACAAAAGAATACCGTTGGTTAGTATTCTAAATAATACTAACCGTGATATGGAAAAAAAGATAGAGAGAAAATTTTCCTTGACTCGCCTTAAATTCTTTATGCCACAATGTCGGAAAGTTCATATGAGTCACCGTAATATAATCCCGGAAATTATATTACCCTGATTCATATGTGCATTCGACATCATTTCATATAGTCAAGGTGGCGTGTCAATCAAATTAAACAACGTGAGATTAAGATGAACTAAGAGTAGATATGAGTAGAAACGTTCGAGTATAAATGCACAAGTAGTCAAGTAATTCCTACTTCAAGGCTATATGCCGGTTGTAGTCTAGACTCACCAATGTACCCTATGACTCGAGGTTGACACCAATGAACTCTAAATCCCTACAACCAACGCTCTGATACCATCTGTAGCGACCCGACAAAATCGTCATTGACGGCGCCGTCTACTTAGGTCCCGTTACATGGTCATAAGTCTTTAAAACAACGTTTGACCAAAAGATATGTCGCATTCATTTCAAATGTAAAGATTGTTCAAAGTTTACAAGAATAGTTCCACCACAAGTTACGTTACAAAGTTATAAGTACAAATGAAACTTATGCGACACAATTTAAAAGTAGCCAAAAGACGCTCCATGTATGCATATATACTCGACATCCAATGCAAGTATCAAAATAATGAGCGGAAGCATGTATCACGTATCGTTCAAGGACCTGAGAAAAACATAGAAATCTGTCAACGAAAACGTTGGTGAAATCATAGGTTTAAGTAAATGAGTAAAAATGAACCACAAGATTTATAACATTTCAATAATAGTTAACCATTCCAAAAATTTGTTATCACGAGCACCCAATTATCAATGCTTAACATTCCTTCCATAGAACCCCATCACCTTAGTGCTAGAACATACACTGTTTCTCAAAAATATATTTCATTCGTAAACGGTAGCGAACCGTTTGAATGAGGGTTTGTCAAACCCATATGGCCATATAACATAAGTTCTCGCTTACACCCGGCAAGTGTAACTAATGATAATCGAATTGAGGATTTTTGTTCTAAACTCGTATGTAGAATGTTTGTTTTCCTGTACTTGTGTTCACTTAGTTAAAAAGGAACGTTTATGTTTTCTCATCCCAAATGTAAGTTTCAAAAGAGTAAAAGTGGGACTATGATCTCACCTTGAGTGCACGAGTAGTAAAGTACTTCAACAAGTAAACGTGTGCAAAGAACAATGCTAGTCTTGACCTAAACAATAGGTTGTATCAATAACGGTAAACACGATAGGTCAAAGATGTTCAATTAGTCCTATGGCTCTTTACGACTCGAATACTACAACATGTGAGTCAAATTGTCATGTTTCATGCAAGATACGAGTATAAAAGCATGTTAGAACGATTTGCACAAACATTTGGTTAAGTTTGATTAAAAGTCAACTTGGTCGGGTCAAAGTCAACGAAAAAGTCAACACGTTCGGGTCGGGTCCCGAACTATTTCTCTGAGGTTTTTAATCATATATGAGCACGTTAGAACAAGTTACATGTGAATCGAAGGTGCGTAGCATAGTAAACATTTTTCGAAAAATGGTAAAACGAAACAGAAACTTCAAGTGTAACTGGAAGGCGTCCAGATTTTCTGGACGGCGTCCAGTATTAAAGGACTGGACGGCGTCCCAATATCTGGACGGCATCCAGTATCGAAGAACTGGACGGCATCCCAATATCTGGACGGCGTCCAGATTAGTATTCAGGTTCTGTTTGCTGAAAGTCTCAAGTGCACGAACCAAAATCCAAACTAACACAATTTATGATCCGCAAACAATCAAGACAAGTATCTTATACCGTTGGGAAGGTAATTTGACGAGGAAAACAACTAAACACATTTCATCAATCAATCTACCTATTACAACAACCAAAACCGCATCTAATGCTTAACATTAACCGCATACAAGTTCATAAATGCAATTCAATGATTCGGGCAACCAATTTACATGAATGATATGCCGTTTCGAAGGTAATCAAGCATACAATCCAACTAAACACTTACCAATAATAATCCATGGCATTCAATGCATCAAAAGTCCATTTCAAGTTCATCAAACCCTAACCCAAATTCACCAAAATCATAAATCAAGTTCATGAACTTTTCTAAAGCAACCTACACATCAAATTGAAGCTAGTGATACTAGGAACACAATTAGAACATGAACTTTTAACATCTAACAACATATGATCATCCAAAACTCAAAAACAACACACCAAAATTCAAGTTCATGCTAGTTACTTCAAAACAACAAGATCGAGCATACAATTCATATATTCATTTTAGACTTGAGCCATAGACAATAATTAACACTTTTATAAGTTAAAAACATCAAGAACACAAAATCTAGTGATTTTAGAAAGTTACCCAAATGTAATGAAATCGGTATGGAATCGAAGAGGAAGATGCAAGGATCACGAATTTGTAATTTGTTTTGTTGCTAACTTCCTAATCCGAATTTAGATGATGAATTCTTGTTGGTGTTTTTGAGAGAAAAAGAAGAAGAAGAAAGATGGAGAAGATGAAATGAATGGATGAGAGGAGTTTGACTCCTTTGACCTAGTCACCATTTTGGAATTTTGGCAAGTTTAGTCCCTCAAGTTTGAATCGGGTGCGTGAATTACCTAATCGAGATAATTTAAAACGCGTATTAATGAAAGATGTTATAAATATATAAAGGACTTTAAAATAGTTAAACGGAAAGTAACCGGAAAAAGGCGGGATGTTACACTTAGGCTACCAAGTTCAACACGGACGATATTCGGTATAACGATTCAACATAGAATGTAGTCTCAATACTTGTGTCTATTTTGTAAATCATTTTTAAAACTGCATGTATTCTCATCCCAAAATATTAGATTTTAAAAGTGGGACTATAACTCACTTTCACAGATTTTTACTTCGTCGGGAAGTAAGACTTTGCCACTGGTCGATTCAAGAACCTATAATAAATATGTACATATATATCAAAGTATGTTCAAAATATATTTACAACATTTTTAATACGTTTTACCGTTTTAATTTTATTAAGTCAGCTGTCCTCATTAGTAACCTACAACTAGTTGTCAACAGTTAGATGTAAAGAAAATAAATCGATATATATTATCTTGAATCAATCCACGACCCAGTGTATACACATCTCAGGCTAGATCACAACTCAAAGTATATATATTTTTGGAATCAACCTCAACCCTGTATAGCTAACTCTAACATTACTGCATATAGAGTGTGTATGGTTGTTCCAAATAATATATATACATGGGTCGATATGATATGTCAAAACATTTGCATACGTGTCTATGGTATCCCAAGATTACATAATATAATAGAATACATGTATAATACAATATGAGTTAGCTAGGATATGATTAATATAGATTTGTTACCAATTTTCACGTAGTTACAACAAGCAAAAATATCCAATCTTGTTTTACCCATAACTTCTTCGTTTTAAATCCGTTTTGAGTGATTCAATTCGCTATGGTTTCATATTGAACTTAAATTTATGAATCTAAACAAAAAAAAGTATAAGTTTATAGTCGGAAATACAGGTTACAAGTTATTTTTGTAAAGGTAGTCATTTCGGTCGAAAGAACGACGTCTAGATGACCATTTTGGAAAACATACTTTTACTTTGAGTTTAACCATGATTTTTGGATATAGTTTCATGTTCATAAGAAAAATAGTTTTCCCATAAGAACAACTTTTAAATTAAAGTTTATCATAGTTTTTAATTAACTAACCCAAAACAGCCAGCAGTGTTACTACGACGGCGTATATCCGGTTTTACGGTATTTTTCGTGTTTTCAGGTTTTAAATCATTAAGTTAGCATATCATATAGATATAGAACATGTGTTTAGTTGATTTTAAAAGTCAAGTTAGAAGGATTAACTTTTGTTTGCGAACAAGTTTAGAATTAACTAAACTATGTTCTAGTGATTACAAGTTTAAACCTTCGAATAAGGTAGTTTTATATATGTGAATTGAATGATGTTATGAACATCATTACTACCTCAGGTTTTGTGGATAAACTTACTGGAAATGAGAAAAATAGATCTAGCTTCAAAGGATCTTTGGATGGCTTGAAAGTTCTTGAAGTAGGATCATGACACGAAAACAAGTTCAAGTAAGATTTTCACTCCAAATAAGATTGTTAAAGTTATAGAAATTGAATCAAAGTTTGAATATGAGTATTACCTTGAATTAGAAAGATATATTACTATAAATAAGAAAGATTTCTTGAGATTGGATGATCACTTGAAATGGATTTGCAAGATTGGAAGTAAGCTAGTAAACTTGAAAGTGTTGTTGGTGTTTTCTTGAGTAGTTGTTTTGTAACTTGGTTTATGTATGGATTTATGAACTAGATTGAGCTAGATTTTGATGAAGATGATGAAGAATACTTAGAACAATGTAAGAACACTTGAGAGAGAGTAATTTGATTCAAGAAAATTGAAATGAAAGTGTGTTTGTGAGTACTCTAATTCACGTGAGATTAGGGGTTCCATATAGGCTCCATTAGTTTTTAATTTTGTGAGATATTTCATGCTAGATGTTAAATGATGGTTCCCACATGGTTAGGTGACTCACATGGGCTGCTAAGAGCTGATCATTGGAGTGTATATACTAATAGTAAATACGTTTAGAAGCTGTGTATTGTACGAGTATAAATACAAGTGCATACGAGTAGAATTATTGATGAAAATGAATGAGGATGTAATTATAAGCATTTTTGTTAAGTAGAAGTACTTTGATAAGTTTCTTGAAGTCTTTCAAAAGTGTATGAATACATATTAAAACACTATATATATATATATATATATATATATATATATATATATATATATATATATATATATATATATATATATATATATATATATATATATATATATTAACTGAGTTGTTAAGTCATCGTTAGTCGTTACATGTAAGTGTTGTTTTGAAACCTTTAGGTTAACGATCTTGTTAAATGCTGTTAACCCATTGTTTATTATATCTAAAGAGATGTTAAATTATGACATTATCATGATATTATGATATATTAATATATCTTAGTATGATATATATACAGTTAAATGTTGTTACAATGATAATCGTTACATATATGTCTCGTTTCGAAATCATTAAGTTAGTAGTCTTGTTTTTACATATGTAATTCATTGTTAATACACTTAATGATATGTTTACTTATCATTTATCATGATTAAACATAGTGTATCAATATCTTAATATGATTCATATGTATATAGTAAGACGTTGTTATAACGATAGTCGTTATATATATCGTTTTCGAGTTTCTTAATTCAATAGTCTCATTTTTGTGCACTTAAATTTTGGCACATGAGATTCGGGCACTTAAATTTTGGAGGCTTAAAATTATTATCAAGTAAAAGAATGGTGAATGGTTTGCCTCCAATTAATCATCCGGATCAAATATGTGAGGGATGCCTTCTAGGAAAGCACTTCCGAAACAGTTTTCCAATAGAGGCTTCTAGTAGAGCGAAGAAACCTCTAGAACTTATTCACACGGATGTATGTGGACCCATCAGTCCACCGTCGTTCGGTAAAAATAGATATTTTCTTCTATTCATTGATGATTTTAGTCGAAAGACATGGGTCTATTTTCTAAAAGGGAAGTCGGAAGCTTTTGGAATGTTCAAAAAGTTTAAAGCGTTTGTGGAGAATCAAAGTGGTCTCACCATAAAGGCGATGAGATCTGATCGTGGAGGAGAGTTCACATCCAAGGAATTCAAGGAATTTTGCGACAACAATGGGTTACGACATCCTCTAACTCTTCCGTATTCACCTCAACAAAATGGTGTTGCGGAAAGAAAAAATAGGACCATTCTTGATATGGTCCGGAGTATGTTAAAGAGAAAAAGGATGCCTAAGGAATTTTGGGCTGAGGCAGTGGACTGTGCGATCTATCTAGCAAATCGCTCGCCCACTAGAAGCGTCAAGAATAAAACGCCCATTGAAGCTTGGAGTGGAAGGAAGCAAGGCATCTCACACCTTTGAGTGTTCGGAAGTGTGGCATATGCTCATGTGTCAGATCAGAAGAGGATGAAGCGGATGAAGCTTGATGATAAAAGCGAGAAACTCATATTCGTGGGCTATAACTCAAGTTCGAAGGGTTACAAGTTATACAATCCCAAGACCGATAAAGTAATCTCAAGTTGAGATGTGGTGTTCGACGAAGAAGCAACATGGGATTGGAATGTTCCCGAAGAGGAGAACTACGACTTTCTCCCTTATCCATTCGAGAGTACTGCAAGGAACGAAGAATATCTAGAAGTTCAAGAACCTTCTAGTACACTCTCCACGTACTCCAACCACTACACCTAATGAAGTAACACCAACATCAGGAGGAGAATCAAGTAGGCCACAACATCACACAAGGAGCATTGAGGAGTTGTACGAGGTAACACAGCCTATGGAGAATCTAACATTGTTCTGCCTTCTTGCCGATTGTGAGCCAATAAGCTATGAAGACACAGCAAAAAGTCAAAAGTGGAAACATGCCATGGACGAGGAGATTCAAGCAATCCAGAGGAACGATACATGGGATCTTGCTACTTTACCAAAGAGGCATAAGGCCATTGGTGTAAAATGGGTATACAAGGCCAAGAAGAATTTCAAAGGTGAAGTTGAAAGATACAAGGCAAGGTTGGTGGCGAAGGGATATAGTCAACGAGCTGGCATAGACTATGAAGAGGTATTTGCTCCCGTCGCTCGTCTAGAAACTATAAGATTAATAATCTCACTTGCGGCTCAGCATAATTGGAAGATTTATCAAATGGATGTCAAATCCGCGTTCCTTAATGGCCACTTAGAAGAATAAGTCTATATAGAACAACCTTTGGGATACATCGTGAAAGTCCAAGAGAATAAGGTGCTGAAATTGAAAAGGACCTTATATGGGTTGAAGCAAGTGCCTCGAGCATGGAATAGCAGGATAGACAAGTATTTCCAACAGAATGGCTTTACACAATGCCCACATGAGCATGCTCTCTATACCAAAGTAAGCAAGGAAGGAGATGTTATGATTGTGTGCCTATATGTGGATGACTTGATATTCACTAGCAATAATCCCAAAATGTTTGAGGAGTTCAAGAAAGCAATGGTTTGGGAATTCGAGATGACTGACATTGGACTTATGGCTTATTATCTTGGGATCGAGGTAAAACAAAAGAAAGAAGGAATATTTATAACGACCCATCCTAATCCATCTGGACGAATACATTACATTTGGTTACATCGCGAGGTACTTGACCTCTATATGATACATTTTACAAACATTGCATTCGTTTTTAAAAGACAAACTTTTATCACATAAAAAATTGACAGTATGCATACCATTTCATAATATATCAAACTATAAAAGACTTAGTAATATTCTTGATGAACTCAACGACTCGAATGCAACGTCTTTTGAAATATGCCATGAATGACTCCAAGTAATATCTCTATAATGAGCAAATGCACAGCGAAAGATTTCTTTAATACCTGAGAATAAACATGCTTTCAAGTGTCAACCAAAAGGTTGGTGAGTTCATTAGTTTATCGTAATCAATCATTTCTATAATTTTAATAGACCACAAAATTTCCGTTTATAAATATATGTACACTCGCAAGTGTATAAAACCGTTCTTCTTATGTTGAGGCCTCAGTAACCAACCTTAACAATAATATAATAAGTTATCTTCGCAAAGATGGATATGTACACTCGCAAGTGTATAAATAATCCTCGAAGTACTAAACATCCGCCCACTAGCTCTTTTTTCTAGTGCAGCCTACAGGATGGGGGTGTTAAGCCCGATAGATCTATCTTTAGGATTCGCGATTACATGCTCTTATAACATGTAACTAAATTACCTAGCACATCAATCCGCAGAATATCATTTTTAATCACTTGTCTCTATTTCGTAAAGCATTTATAAAATATTGCATGTATTCTCAGCCCAAAATATATATTGCGAAAGCAATTAAAAAGGGAGCAAATGAAACTCACCATACTGTATTTTGTAGTAAAAATACATATGACATCATTTAACAAGTGTAGGGTTGACCTCGGATTCACGAACATATATCATTTGCATATATATTAAAATATATAATCGAAAACGAACAAGTTTATGTATTATTATTATTAATGGTTAATTTAGTAATTTGTATGTTTCATTAATAATTAAATTAACTATTTTTATTTTATATACTTTAGATAATTTATTATGAAAATATTAGTGTTGTTATGTGAATGTATTAAATACATTCTTATATAACAATTTATTTGATAAAATAATATCAATAATAATATATAAAAATTTATATCTTTTTATGATATTAATAATACTAAAATAATTAGATTTAGTGATGATACTGATATTAATAGTTTTGATAGTAATAATAATAATAATAATAATAATCCTAATGGTAATCATAATACTAAACGATAATATTTATAATAATACATGTGTTAATACTAATAAGTACTCTAAAATTAAAAATAATAATAATAAACATAATGATAATTGTAGTAATAACAATAATAATAATCATAATAATAATACTTAATATCATAATTTTACCAATACTCATAATAATGATAGTAATGACGATAATAACACTAATAATATTGATAATAATAATAATTATAGTATTAATAATAATACTTATGCTTATAAAAATTCTAAGAATAATAATAACATAATTCATATTAATGATGGTAATAATAATAATTAACTTAACATTAATATTAATACTTATTAACAATAACACTAATAACAATATTCATAATAATCATAATAATAATAATAATAATAATAATAATAATAATAATAATAATAATAATAATAATAACATTAATAAGTAATAATAATAATAAAAAGAAATGAGAAAAACTACCTCATAGTGCTTTTAAAAATAAACAGGCTGGATACATGCTCGAACTCACGACCCTCAGCTCACCAACACAATAGCCTAACCATCTGATCTATCTTTCTTTTATGAATTATTACCCCACAGGCTGGATACGTGGACCCTTGGTCGTAAAGAACGGTTTACTCTAAGTGAAAATAATCTCAAAACGATTCCTTGTACCTCAACCTACTGATTCATAGAGATGATGTTTACAAGGATGTTGCAATTAGCCGTGAAATATTGAGAATAGAAACCCACCTAGTGCCCTTCCTACAATGGGGTGACCATTGAGTGTACCTCAGAAAACTGATTTATCGGCCCGCGATTTTGCCATGTTTAACCTTAAAAGGAACATTTTTCGAGTACAAAGACTTCCTAACAAATTTTTATAAATCTGCCACCCAAAGTGGCTCAAGCGTTTTTAACAAGGATTTTAATAGTAAGCTTCATCCCTAACGGAGGGAGAGAAGAAGTGTGATCCCTACATGGTGTAGTCTAATACGAAAACCTTTAATAAATTCAACCGAGGAAGTTTTGAAAAACCTTTAAACGTTTGATGCGACAACATAAATGGAACGAAGTTCTTGGTAAATTTAGAAGTATGTATAACGAGTACCATTTGCACAAAATTATTTGACTTAAAACAACTCAATAAAGGAGCGATTTTTAATCATCTTTAAGGTATAACTTAGTATGTACTAACCCAAAATAAGTAAGGGTAAATTTATACATATATGATTTTTATAAATCGCGTAAGTGATAGAAAAGTTTTTAGTACTTTCATTTGTCCATAAATCTCGTGAGGACCGCACAAATAAGCAATGTGTAAATCAACGTGTAAAATTTTTGATAAACATAGTTTTTCGTATTTCAGAGGTTACGAGTTGAAAAAGGTCGAGTGAAAAATCTTTGAATCATCGGTTGACATGTTACTAGGTAATGAAAACTAATGAATTAAATGTAGTTTTGATGATTATCTGAACTTAAGTCTTTAGCCCAAAAATGTTTACGTGCGAAGCCGTTGCTAAAAAGTGAGGTATGAAGGATAGAGCATGAGGATGAGAAGTTAATCGCTTCTTGACTTTGCAAAATGCCAAACAGGTTATGACCAATTTTAAAGTCGGAGTACTGATGATGTTAATATCGCTAGACGAGAATATCTTGGAATAAGTCAGGACTTAGAGTTATGTAAGAAAGAACATCGCTCCAACGGGTGTGGCAAATAAGATCCCTAGGGTAACGCAATAATTTTGAATGGTTTAAGTGTTAGTGGATGCCCAAAGGCTCTGTATGACGTGGTAGTAAGTGCCTTCATCACGTACATACACACATGAATCTCTCAATTTCGACAGTTGTCTGTCTTCATGATGACTTGGATACGAATAAGCAACTAAAAATTTTATATAATGAGCAACAAAATTTTTATAGAAATTGTTTAAGGTGACAATGTAAGAAAAAAAAACGAAGTTCTTAGTAAACTAGGGTTACGTACAACCCGTACCATTCAAAAAAAAAAAAAAATCTTTTGAACAAAAGATTTGATTTGTAAAAGTGAAAGTAAAATTTCATATGTATTTGCCAAAAATAAGTAATCATTTACTTTATTTTATATAACATATATGATTTAAAAAAATTGCACGAATGACAAACAAAATAAATTTACTTTTATAAAACCTTGGGAGGATCGCACAGTAAAATAGTGTGTGAAAAATTTTGGCAGCAAAAATTTTCATATTTCGGAGGTTACAAGTTGAAAAAAGATCGAGTAAAAGATTTTTTTTGAAAATTTTGGGTGACATTTGAGCATCAATATCACGAGGTAATGAAAACTGTTGAATTTAAATGTGGTTGATGACTATTAGTAGGGCATAAGTCCTTTGACCAAAAATGCTTAAGTGTAAAGTTGTTGCTTATAAGTGAGATACGAAAGGGAGAGTATGAGGGTGGGAATTAACTACCCATTGATTTTGGAAATCTCGAACTGGTATGACTAATATCGACGTAAGAAGGGTGATGGTGTGATTATCATTGATTAAGAATTCTCTCGGAATAAGTTAGGATTCAGTGTCGCATAAGAATGAGCATCAAATACGATTCTTGGGTAGTATAGAATTTGAATTGCTGAAGTGACGGGATACAGTTTCCTTTATGTATCGTTGTGCATTGTATCGGTTTCTTTCATGGTTAGAAAGTGAGCAGACTTGGTGAGGCAGTCAACAATAACCTAGATAGTGTCATAACTGCCTATTGTTTTCGGTAGTTTCAGGATGAAATCCATCGTCATCCCTTCCCATTTCCATTGTGGGATCTCGGGTTGTTGAAGTAACCCAGATGGCTTTTGACTCACCATCCTCGCGAGGTATACGAATAATCTTCTTACTATATATAGCTTTCGCTTTCATCCTTGAAAGCCAGTCCATTCCAACCAAATCTTATTATACTGTCGTGAAAATTTTATCAACCTTCTCAAATAACATCTGCTTGTGCGTAGGTAACTAATCCTTTCCAACTACTACTATAAAACTTCCAAGTTTTGTTGGCATGAGGTCATTTCCAAATGACCCACCTGTTAATTTTAAGGTACTACCTTAAATTACTCCTCTATCTCTGCCAGCTTACCATTGGCTTGTCATATAGAATACTTAACTCTCATGGTTGTTAATGGCTTATTAGTTATAACACTGAGGTTCTTAGATATAAGGTTTCTATCGCTCTAGTATTAAACAACTTCGAGACAGTAAATGTTGTGAAGAAATGTACCCTAACTAAAATCAGGATCTACACGAGTCTCCATAACTGAGGTAATGATTGCTCTATCGCAGATAAGTCCAAAGTTTTTCCTATTTGAGAACTGTTCCCTTAAGTGTCCAGGGTTTCTATATCTATAACATATTTTCGGGTTATTGTTTCTACAATCAAGGCCCTTCTTGTACAGTATCTGGGCTACGTGGTTATTCTTTCCCTACCTCTAATAGACCATAATACGTATACTCAAGTGGTTCCTACTAAGATTTTCTCTGAGTCACTTCATATTCCTTATATAGTAACATTGGGACTTCTGCATGATTCACTTCAATATAATTACGCTGGCCTGGCGTCATTATATTGTACTAAATCGTACTTTCATTCCAATATCACTCCATATGGTCAATGTAACGTGATCACTTCCAGTTCTACTCAATTTCATCCAATGGTGCTTTATCTATGCAATCTCAAAACAAAATCTACATAATTAATCTCACGGTTTCTCAGGTCATGCACCAATGCCTAAATGTCCCGAAATTTCTTCAAAATGTTCAGGTTCAGGTAACGTCGTTAGGTTCCTTTCTAAAAATTCAATCTGGGTATCGCGTCGAGTTGTATGTGTAGCAAGTAGTAATACGATATGTCTTGAGGCGACTCCCAAGTCTTTGGGTATGGCTGAGCATCAGTAGAAGGCACTCTGACCTTGTGAAAGGAGATGTCCTCCCTACTTCCCCAATGCCTAAGAGTGTTAGGGTCCTAAATCCAGAAATGTCGTCAGATCGTCGAGTAGTGGTGAAGAACGAAAGAGATAAGTGACGGTCATGAAAGCGTACGAGATACGAGCCATCTTGCGGGAACTGAATAACCTTCGAATGTTCACACATCGTACGTGGCTATTTAGAGTGAGCTCGGGGTGCGGTTACTCTGACAAATCCTCCAATATCTCCTCCTTCGAGGATCGACTTTAGTGGGCGTGTAATCCGAGGGGTACTCCTCCTAGATTGCGTGAAGAATCATTTCGATCTCCAGAACAGTGGAACGATAGTAACAGGTGGATTACAATAACAATCCTTAGGGTTAGACGTGTGGGAAAAGGGTTCAGAAAAACATCTGAACTAGGAAAGGTAAGTTTTCCAAGTCGGTACAACGAATAGCAGGAATGAAGCAAGCACGTAATCAGGCACTACAGCAACCTAGATCATCTACAGTAGTATATAGCATGGCAGTATTAACAGTACTAAAGAGAAGTAACATGTAATCGAAAGCAGATAGTAGTATGCAGTAGCGAGGATAAGCAATAGCATACAGCGAGTTCACATAGCAGTAAGAGTAAGCAGTAGCATGCAGCAGATCATATGGCAGTATAAGTAAGCAGTAACATGCAGTAGTAGTAAGCAGTAACAAGTAAACGAGCAAGTTGTAGATTAGTCCTATTAGTGAATCCTACTCGGGTCGGTCTAGACTCACTAATGCAACCTAATTCCCTACAACCAATGCTCTGATACCAAATGTGATGCCCCATACAAAACCATCGTGTACGGATCATCAATCAACAGGATCATTACATGGCCAAACACTATATGCTGTTTGAAAACCGATTTGCATTCATAAAAAGATAGCGTTTTACAAAGGATAGCGCGCATCCTACGTATAGGAGCATAAACATAATTATTTGACCCTAAGGTCGTTACAAAGCCATTGTTTGAAATTAACATAAACTATGAATGCAAAAGAAAAGTTCCATGATGGAGACATCTCTAGTAATGCAGCAGATAACTAATACAGCAGGTCCTTAACATCAATTCAATAACAGCATGACATCAAGTCTAACAGCGGAAGCAATAAACCTCTAGGCACCTGAGAAATACACGCTTAAAAAGTCAGCACAAATGTTGGTGAGCTATAGTTTAAGTTGTAATAGTAACGTAAGTTAGGCCACGAGATTTCAGTGCTGCAAACAGCGTATCAAAACAGTATGAAAAGTATATGCATAACCGTTGGCACCCGGTAACTAGACTTAACGTTTATAACCCCCTGAAAATACACTTGGCGAGTGCGTATGTTCACGAAGTATTAAACACCCGTTAAATGCTAGCGCGACTAGCCCGAATGGGGATGTCAAATCCTATGGATCCATATCTAAGATTCGCGTTCACCGGTTCAAAAACCAATGACTAAACGTTACCGTGCTAAGGGGAATGTTTATGCCGTTGTGTAACCCACACACATATAAAGTGTAAGTACTCGTGCCTAGTATGTAAAACATAAAAAGCGCATGTATTCTCAGTCCCAAAATAGTTGAAGTAAAAAGGGATGCTTTAACTCACAGTGATAAAAGCGGTAAAGTCGGTAATGAAAGTACGCAAGTAGTAAGTCGGTCCGAAAGGTCGTCAACCTAAATCAAAGGTTACTAGGTCAGTAGGTTGTCCTTATAAGTTCTAATAGTGCATAAAATAAGTTTAAGTGTCATCATCATCATCATTCATCATAAAAACTAAGTAAGTTCGACGAGAATAGAGATCGAAATAATAGGCTGACTTCGGTCAGCTTCTACGACTTCTACGTAAATTGAAAAGACGCATAGTCAGTGGCTATGGCTCCGTATATGTGATGTCAAAGCTAAGGGGTATAAAATACTATTGAAGTTTACAACGAAACACTATTAAATACGATAAAATTTTACACAAGATATTTATTTATTTAGAGAATGGATATACTTAAACCTTGCTACAACACTTATAGGCAGTGTACCTAATCGTACAGTAGTGTAGTTTTTAGTAAGTCCGGTTCGTTCCACAGGGAAATCTTTAAACAAAGCTTAACGCTATATTAGTTTACTTTTATAAAAATACAAATACATATATATAAGTAATATTATTATTATAAAGGGGGGTTTTTACCGTTTAATGACCGGTTTGTCGATTTTAAAACTTTAGTCGCAGTTAAAACCTAATGTAAAATATTAAATAAATAAAAGACTTAATTTAAAGCGTAAAATAAATAACGATAATGAAATTGCAATAAAAGTGCGATAAAATAAAATTGCGATAATTAAAAAGTACGATAATTAAAAGTGCGATTAAATAACAATAAATAAAAGTGCGATAATTAGAAGTGCAATTAAATATAAAATAAAGGAAATTAAATATGAAATAAAAGAATTATGCTTATTTAAACTTCCGTAATCATGATGTTTGACGTGTTGATTTTAGTTTTATGCCCATGGGTTAATTGTCCTTTGTCCTGGATTATTTAATATGTCCGTCTGGTTTTTGTCCATAACAGTCCATCAGTCATAAATATAAAGTGCGAGTGTCCTCATCAAATTATTCTTATACCCGAAGTTAAATATTCCAACTAATTGGGGATTCGAATTGTAACAAGGTTTTAATACTTTGTTTAATGAATACACCAGGTTATCAACTGCGTGTAAACCAAGGTTTTACTACTTTGTTAGCAATTACACCAATTACCCTTGAATGTAATTTCACCCCTGTTTTAATTATTCTAGTGGCTATTAATCCATTCCCGTGTCCGGTTAAATGAACGATTATTCGTACATATAAATACCCCGCCCATCGTGTCCGATCGAGTGTATATGGTAATTTATAAGGACGCCCAATTGTAAATCTTTATATTAATATTAACAAACTATCATTTAGTTAAACAAATATAAAGCCTATTAATAGCCCATAGTCTAATTTCCACAAGTGTCGTTCTTTTGTCCAAACCCCAATTATGGTACAAAGTCCAATTACCCAATTTTAGTAATTAGCCCAACATCATGATTACTTCGTTTTAAATAAGCATAATAATAACTTAGCTACGAGACATTAATGTAAAAAGGTTGGACATAAATTACAATGATTAAAAATAGCGTAGCGTTACACGGACAGAATTTCGACTTACACCCTTACAATATTCGCTAACATACCCTTATTATTAGAATTATAATTATAATTAAAATATAAATTATAAATATATATATATATTTTACGTATGAGAAGAAGAAGAAAAAGATGGATGAAAATGATCAGAATTCGGTTTGCTTTATAGGGAGTTTCAAAACTGGGGGCTCCGCGACTCGCGGCCTTTTTGGCCTTCAAACTCCGCGAGTCGCGGAGTTTGCTTTTACAGCTCAGAGGAGTTTGGCTCTTTGTTTACCGACGGTTTATAATATATATATAATATATATATAATTAATATAATTAATTATATATTATATTATATTTATATACATAGTTAACTTGTAATTTTTAGTCCGTTGCGTCGAGCGTTGAGAGTTGACTCTGGTCCCGGTTCCGGATTTTCGAACGTCCTTGCGTACAATTTAATATCTTGTACTTTGCGTTTTGAATCTTGTACTCTTGTAATTTCGAGACATTTCATATCAATAATTGGAACCTTTTTGATTGTCTTTTGTACTTTTGAGCTTTTTGGTCGTTTGCGTCTTCAATTCGTCGAATCTGTCTTTTGTCTTCACCTTTTATTATTTAAACGAATATCACTTGTAAATAGAACAATTGCAACTAAAAGCTTGTCTTTCTTGAGGAATAATGCTATGAAATATATGTTCGTTTTTAGCATTATCAAATATTCCCACACTTGAGCGTTGCTTGTCCTCAAGCAATATCGTCTTGAAATACTAGAATCACTTCTTTATTCTTCACACTTTGTACATCAGTGATTTCTATACGGTGGTATGAACAATGGTAGTAACGATATGGTTTACAGTCCCACATGACTATAAAAATTTAGATCCATTAAGGAAATTGGATCTTTATGAAAACATTTGATCTTTTGAAAATTAAATCTAGTTTTTACCCTAGATAAGTTTTCCGGGATAACCCTTTACCGGTGTTTGCAAAATATTTTTGTGGGTTTGGTGGGTTTCAGATTTGAAAATTTTAGCTCAAAACTTATGGTTTTGTGTCACCCATTTGCTAACCTTGTATTTGGAAAGCAACACGTCCAGTTTACTTGTCCCGTATATTACCTTTCGGTAAACTACCGTCCGGTTGTAAAGGAAAGCGTTGAACAAGCAACTGTTAAGGCAATGTCCCCTGACATGCTTTTAATTATGGTCTATAACGTGTCGGACGCAATTACTATCCTTGGTAGGAGCAATAGTAAAGCTCACCCTTATAATTTTTCGGTATGGAACAAGGTCCTGTCTTTGACCATGCTATGCAACCACCGTTCTTACGGTTGACACCCGATTTAGTTCAGGTGACCTAATGAATTCCAGGTGAATTCCTAGGATTTTACGTTCAATGGTAATGAACGCATTGAAAATGGGTTTTCAGAAAACAAATCGGTTTATAATTTTGATCAAAATATTTTCTCGTTCAAGCTCGAGTTTAGATATCATTGAATTCCATGAGTTTGAATTCTCAATCTTTAAGGTCAATCTCTAGGATTGAGTAATATCAGTCTTAAAAGCTGATTTTTAATCTTTAAGGAGATTATCCTTTCTGGGGATCTGATTCATTAGTCTTATCCATCTAATTTGCATTGTGCCCCCCCCATTGTACGAGATAAATCCTTCTCATGGTTAGGATAAATCTGACCACTTGGCGACCCTGTTTAATGCTGAGGTCCGTGGATTTCCTGCTAATTTTAGTGATGACTTTTCTAGATTTTTCGTCAACCTACAGCTGGTCTGGACGACAACTTCATGACCTAAATCAAGAAGCGCGTTTCTTTTTCGGAAGACTTTACTTCCTTTTAATGATGGAATTGATTCATCGTGTAGATCCATCTCTTCTTTTCTTTCATCGGGTAAAAACAGTTTAGTTTAGTCCAAAGCAAAAGTATTTTTAGTTATTTGTTACAGATATATGTGACATATGTTTAAGATAACTTGGTAAATTTTCCCACACTTGGCTTTTATTTTCCTTTTTATCGTCCTCTATTCCATTTTAAATGAATTTTAACATTTTGGTTTGTTTCTCAATTTATGTCCTTTTTGAGGTAACAATAATTTTGGTGTTAAAACCTAGTTTTATCGTTCATAAATATGTATAAACATGATTTTTAGTTCATTTAATTGAAAATTTTGAAAAATTTTACTAGAATTGGGTAGTCAGTATATAAGACCAGGGCTGTTCTTTATTATCAGAGAGCACTAGATTCTAATACAACTACTGCTTTACTAGTATTTTTAATGGTAACCAAGTGTATAAAGTAAAAATTTTTAAAATCCGAAAGAATTTAACCCCTCCCCACACTTAAGATCTTGCAATGCCCTCATTTGCAAGAAATCAGTAACAATTTAAATTATTGAGGGTGATTTTTGTGAAAATGATTAAATTTTACCAAAGTTTCCAAATATATTGGCGTTTGTTTGCTGAATGATAAATGGTGCACATCATTTGTTCATTCCGTCTTGTTGTTATTTCACATATATTTTGCATCTTGTCGTCAAAATTAGTTGCTGTTGCTGAACTTAATGCCAGTCTTTGAAAATGCGTTGTTTTACCCTGTTGTGTACATAAGATAAACTGCAAATATATATACATATTTTTGAAGTTTGGTATATTACCCCACATTCAAAAATTATTAAAATCTAAGAATAAAAGTTAGACAATTATAAAAATGATTACAATATTAACAAAAGTATTAAACGTATCAATCATTACAAATTACAAAATAAAAAAATAATAATAAGTATACTAGGGATGATACTGGTACCAATAGGGGTTCCAGGCATAACCATAGGTGCTATAGAATGCTTCGGCAGGGTCATACGTAGGATACGGTGGCTGCATCTCTATAGACCAGGGAGGGAAGATGGGTTTCGGTGTAGGAATATAGTTTCTACCTATATGTTGGCAATGAGCTATGATTTGGTTCTGATGAACTTGCCAATCTTCAAATGCTCTCTGTCTAGCATTTTCGTATTCCTGAGAAGCTATAAACCTTTGCATTTCTTGCATCTCATTCCCCCCTCCTACATTAACTTGCTGTTGGTTTCTCTCCACCTGTGGATGTCTACCATGGTATCGTACTGCGGCGTTATTTCGCCTCTTCAAAACTTTCGCACCATGGTATACATTTAAACCTATAGTATCGCGGGGTTCTGGTTCTTCTACTAATAATCCCCCCCGACTTATATCCACACCGAGATATTCACCAATCAAAGTAATAAAAATACCACCTCCTATTATGCTATGCGGTCGCATCCCCCGAACCATAGCTGATAAATAATAACCCACACAATATGGTATACTTACAGCGCTTTGTGGGTCTCGAATACACATATGGTAAAACAAATCCTGTTCATTTACTTTTTCCTTGTTCTTACCCCTTTGTGTAATCGAATTAGCTAAAAACCTATGTATCACTCTTAATTCTGCTCTATCTATATCCAAATAAGAGTAATTTCCCCCTTTGAAACGGTGATGGCTTGTCATTTGACTCCACACATTGTGTGTATCAAAATTTTCATCTATCTTTCTACCGTTTAGTATCAATCCTCTACAATCGGCAGACGCTAACTCCTCAGGTGTATATATACGTAAAGCCTGAGCCATGTCCATTAAAGACATGTGGCGCATCGAACCGCCTAACAAAAATCTAATAAAAGAACGATCGGTTAAACTAGCTACCCGATCATTCAACTCTATACTACATAACAATTCTTCACACCATACTTTATATACAGGTCTACGCATGGTGAATAAATGTACCCAGTCATTAAAAGAAGAATTACCATACCTCTGTACAAGTAATTCTCTAATTGGCCCGGCCAATTCTACAGCTTCTAAGGGTCCCCATTCTATGACCCTCGGTACCTCAACAACCTTAGAATGAAGAGTATGCAAACCCCTTTGGTATTTTGGATACTCTATCCAAAGTCTGTCAAATCTCAGGTTCGGGTGTAACTCTTCCAAGTGCATATCAGAAAAGGTCATGACTGGATGAGGTATATCCTGCTTGTAGTAGTTATCCACCTCCTGTTGTTCCGCATTCTCAGCAGGAGCATTGCGGGCTTGTGATGAAGATTCAACCCTTTCAGTCTGCAAAACACATCAAACACAATTTTTGTGCATCCAAATATGCATTAGTGTCAGCAAAATCATCAATCAAAATAATTACAATGACATGATCAATTTATATCAAACTTAAGCTCATTTTCACATTTTTATCAAATCTACACTTTTGCAAATAAGCATATACGAAAATGTTCGCCAAGTTCATAAGCATTCAACTCAAATAACATGTCAAAATAATCATTACTAGCAATTAAACAAGTCTCAAATGGCATTATCTTTCAAAAATCAAGTTCATGAATTTTAGACTTGAAAAAGTCCACTTTAATTCTCAAAAATCATATTTAGGCTCAAAGTTTGGATCATTTAACTACCTAAACATGTTACATTACTTATTTTAGCAACAATTCATGACAAAAATCGGCCATAACCTGTTTATATCAAAAAGCCCCAAATTTGCTCAAGAACACAAACCCTAGATTATTCAAAATTTGAAGTTTAAGGCTTCTAATCATGTTAAACAGCATCAATCTAGGTTATACAAGCATAATACATAAACAATTTAAGCCTAATTACACTAAAAAGCATCAAAATCAAATTGGGAAAAAAATGACTCAAGAACACCAAATTTCGGATTAAATGGTGTTCAGGTGTAGAAATTTACCGTTTTTCTTGAGTAATTCTTAGATAGCATCCTTCTCAACATGATTTTAGCAAAAGATTTGGTGATTAACGGTTAAAAATTGTGATTTTGGGGGTTTTTTCTCGGGTATTTTCGTGGGTTTTCGCAGTTTATTTTCTGTTGTGGGGAGTGAAACTGAGCTGTTGCAGCTCTTTATTTTTTTTTCTGTAATCCGACTCCTCCGCGAGTCGCGGCGAATTGCACTTCAAACTCCGCGAGTCGCGGAGTTTGCTATTTTTTTTTTTTTTTTTATAATCATTAACTTTTGAAACAATTAAGTACTTAATTTTAAAATTTTGTTTCCCTTGTTATTTAGGACGAGGTCGTTTCGGATTGATGTCCTAGTCCGTCCCTCGACAAAATTTCAAAATTTGTCTTTTTGTAGCGATTGTTTTAAAAGCTAAGATTTTTGGGGTTTTTTTTAAATGTTTTTGGCATACTTTAATTCAATAAGATTAAAAATAATGATAATAAAAGTTCTCGTCCCTCCCTCGGGTAAAGCAAATTTCGGTTCAAAGACCTAGTCTTCAACTTACGACGAATTTTAAAAATCATATTTTTAACTTAATGAGATAAAGTAAATTTTTGTTTTTAAATTCACACAACTTAAATATGAAATTCAAAATTAATATTAAAAATTCACACCAAACTTAAAATTTGAAATGCATAAAATTAAAAATTCATATTTTAAAAATTAAAAGTTCACACCAATCTTAATTTAAAAATTCATATTATAAATTCATACCAAACTTATATTAATTTTTCAAATATTTACAATTTTAAATATATTGTTTTTACAAAGTTTACAATATTAATTTAAGATTTAAATATTAATATTAAAAACATGGTAAGAATAAAATTAAAAATCTTTTTGTCTTTTTATCCCACTTTAATCAATCAAATATTATCAAAAATATGCGCCCCTCTTTTCGGTAAAGTAATTTCGGTTCCAAGACCTAATTTAACTCATGACGAATTTTTGAAATATTTTGGGTTGATTGATTAAAGATATTTATACCTTAAGAATAAACGTTAAATTTCGCAGTGATGTAATAAATTTTTGAATGATATCAATAATTTCGGTCGCCAAACCTAATTTTATTCAATACCAATTTAATACTTTTTAGCGAACAAATTAGCGTTTATTATCAAAAGGTTAAAAATAAAAATAAAAATAAAAACTGTACAGACATACCTGTGAAATAGATTTCTTAGTTATATGATCTATCCCATTCATAAGATAGTCGGTTTAATTGGTTTTCCATGGCTACATAGGCGTAACCTCGAGCATTCAGTGTCTTTTCTTCTAAACATATGAGCGGTCCGTCTCTGCATAAAGTAACAAATTCGGTATTTGAATAGGTTTGATTATTTGAACATTTACCTCCATGTGACCATTTTCCGCATTTGTGACATCGTTCTAGGTGTCGTGTTCTTCTTTTCGCTGCGGATTTTGATTTTCCTTTACCAAATTGTAACTTATTATCTTCGCATCTGGATTCTTTTCTAACTCCGTCCATTCTTTCTCTGATTACTGATACTATTTCACTCGGTAGTATGTCATTATTACGTTTAGTGATCAAAGCGTGTAGCATTAGACCATGGTTTAGCTCACAGGCAGTCTTCATTTTGTAAAAACCTAAAAAAAATAAAAATTCAGAATGGGGGGAGAAGACTAGTTCTTTAGGGTCTGCTAGGGAAAGACCATTCGGGTTCCATTTTCGAGATTTACACGAAAACAGACAATCTAACTCTAACAGAAATACATATTATCCTTTAAAGACTTGATTCTCCCCACACTTAGTTAGCTGTGGTGTCGAAATTATGATTAACTTCGTTGTCGACTTCCATCGGACCATGTATGTAATGTTTAACTGTGTGTCCATTAACTTTAAATTCCATCCCATTTGAATTTATTAATTCTATCGTTCCGTATGGGAAAACTCTTTTGACTATGAATGGTCCAGACCATCTTGATTTCAATTTTCCAGGAAATAGCTTGAATCGTGAATTGAAAAGAAGAACTCTGTCTCCTTCTTTAAATTCTTTTGAACTTCTGATTCTTTTATCATGCCATTTCTTCGTTCTTTCTTTATAGATTAACGAATTTTCGTATGCTTCATGTCTTAATTCTTCTAATTCGTTTAGTTGACTTAATCGTAGACGTCCAGCTTCATGTAAATCAAGATTACATGTCTTCAAAGCCCAAAATGCTTTGTGTTCAATTTCTACTGGAAGATGACATGCTTTTCCATAAACAAGTCTAAAAGGTGTGGTTCCAATTGGAGTTTTGTAGGCTGTTCTAAAAGCCCAGAGTGCATCCTCCAATTTAATGGACCATTCCTTCGGATTTGATCCTACGGTTTTCTCTAAAATACGTTTTAAAGCTCGGTTGGTATTTTCAACTTGTCCACTTGTTTTTGGATGATATGCGGTGGAGATTTTATGAGTTACTCCATATCTTTTAAGAACTTTCTCAAGTTGATTATTACAGAAATGAGTACCCCGATCACTTATTAAAGCTTTCGGTGTTCCAAACCTTGCAAAAAGACGTTTTAAAAAGTTGACTACAACTCGTGCATCGTTAGTTGGGAGAGCTTGTGCTTCCGCCCATTTAGATACATAATCAATGGCTACGAGTATATATAGATTATTATGAGATTTTGGAAATGGACCCATAAAGTCAATACCCCAAATGTCAAATACTTCACATACTTGGATGACATTTTGTGGCATTTCATCACGTTGACTTATTTTTCCGGCCCTTTGACATGCATCACAGGATTTGCAAAGAAGGTGTGCGTCTTTGTAAATTGTAGGCCAATAGAATCCAGCTTCATAAACTTTTCTTGCTGTTAGTTGAGGCCCATAATGCCCTCCTGTTGGTCCTGTGTGACAATGGTTTAAAATTTTACTAGCTTCATCTCCAAATACACATCGGCGTATTATTCCATCAGGACAACTTTTAAACAGATGTGGATCTTCCCAGAAATAGTGTTTTATATCACTGAAGAATTTCTTTCGTCTTTGGTACGATAATCCTTTTTCAAGGAATCCACAAACTAAGTAGTTTGCATAGTCTGCAAACCATGGGATTTCTTTATAATCTATCTTCAATAGATATTCATCAGAAAAGTTGTCTTGTATGGCCGATTCATTTAGGACTTCTAATTCGGGATTTTCAAGACGAGAAAGATGATCAGCGGCGAGATTTTCTGCTCCTCTTTTATCTCGGATTTCAATATCAAACTCTTGTAAGAGTAAGATCCAACGGATTAATCTTGGTTTAGCATCTTGTTTTGAAAATAGGTATCTAAGAGCAGAATGGTTGGTATAGACCACCGTTTTTGCTAGAACGAGATATGATCGAAATTTGTCAAAAGCAAAGACAATAGCAAGGAGTTCTTTTTCAGTAGTTGTATAGTTCGTTTGTGCTCCTTGTAATGTCTTACTAGCATAATATATAGGTTGAAATCGTTTTTCAATCCTTTGTCCTAAAACGGCTCCCATTGCAAAATCACTTGCATCGCACATTAGTTCAAATGGTAGATTCCAATTTGGTGTTATCATGATCGGCGCATTAGTGAGTTTCTCTTTAAGAATATTAAAAGATTTGATACACTCATCTGAAAAGATGAATGGCGCATCCTTTTCTAGGAGTTTATTCATAGGAGTGGCAATTTTAGAAAAATATTTTATGAAACGTCGGTAAAAACCGGCATGCCCTAGAAAACTCCTAACTCCTCTAACATTGGTGGGATGTGGAAGTTTAGCAATTACATCTACTTTAGCTCTATCCACTTCAATTCCTTCTTTTGAAATTTTATGTCCAAGAACGATGCCTTCTTTAACCATGAAATGGCATTTCTCCCAATTAAGTACTAGATTTGATTTTTCGCATCTAATTAGCATTCATTCCAGATTAACTAGACATGATTTAAATGTATCACCGAAGACTGAAAAGTCATCCATGAATACTTCCATGCATTCTTCTATCATGTCGTGAAAAATCGCCATCATACACCTTTGAAAGGTTGCAGGGGCGTTGCAAAGTCCAAATGGCATGCGTTTGTAAGCAAAAGTACCATAAGGGCACGTGAATGTGGTTTTCTCTTGGTCCTCGGGTGCTATTGGAATTTGAAAATATCCGGAAAATCCATCTAGAAAACAATAGTAACTATTTCCGGCTAATCTTTCCAACATTTGATCTATGAAAGGTAAGGGAAAGTGATCTTTTCTGGTGGCGTCATTTAATTTTCTATAATCAATACATACACGCCATCCTGTTACAGTCCTAGTAGGAATAAGCTCATTTTTCTCATTTGTAATGACAGTCATGCCACCCTTCTTAGGTACACATTGAACTGGGCTTACCCATGGACTATCAGAAATTGGATATATCAAACCTGCATCTAGCAGTTTAATAATCTCCTTCTTAACTACATCTTGCATATTAGGATTTAGTCTTCGTTGGCGTTGCACATACGTTTTATGACCTTCTTCCATAAGGATTTTATGTGTGCAATACGAAGGACTTATTCCTTTAATATCATGAATCTTCCATGCAATGGCTGGTTTATGAGCTTTCAACACAGAAATGAGTTGTGATTTCCTATTTTCAGTAAGAGAAGACGATATTATTACAGGTAATTCAGATTCACCATGTAAATAAGCGTATTCCAAATGGTTTGGAAGTGGCTTTAACTCTAATTTCGGAGGTTCTTCTATCGATGATTTGTATCGATATCTGTCTTCTTCTTTTAGCATTTGAATTTCTTCTGTTGTTGGTTCATATCCATTAGCTATAAGTGTAGCTAACATTTCAGCTTCATCAATTGGTTCATTACCTTCTCCTAAAGAACATTCTCCTGTTCCTTGTAATTCTGGAAATTCTTCTAATAATTCTGCATGTGCATCTATAGTTTGAATATAATAACATGTATCATCTGCAGATTGTGGTTGTTGCATTGCTCTATCAACTGAAAAGGTAACACTCTCATCCTCTATACTTAGGGTCAGTTTCTTACCGAACACGTCTATCATTGCTTTAGCCGTGTTTAAGAATGGTCTTCCTAATATGAGAGGAACTTGAGAATCTTCTTCCATGTCCAAAACAACAAAATCTACTGGAAATACTAAAGTACCAACTTTAACTAGCATGTTCTCCATTATCCCTCTAGGATATTTTATTGATCGATCGGCTAGTTGTATGCTTATTCTTGTTGGTTTCAATTCTCCAAGGTCTAGTTTAGCGTATAGTGAATACGGCATTAAATTTATACTAGCACCTAAATCAGCCAATGCTTCTATTGAACTAAGACTACCCAGAAAACATGGAATTGTGAAACTTCCTGGATCAGAGAGTTTTTCGGGTATCTTATTCAACAGCACTGCTGAACAATTTGCATTCATAGTGACAGCCGAGAGTTCTTCCATTTTCTTTCTATTTGAGATTAGATCTTTCAAGAATTTAGCATATCTAGGCATTCCTGAAATCACATCAATGAAAGGAAGATTTACATTTATCTGTTTAAACATATCCAAGAATTTGGATTGCTCGGCTTCAAGTTTCTCTTTCTTCATTTTACTCGGATAAGGAAGTGGTGGTTGGTATGGTTTAACATAAGGTTTAGCCTTAACTGTGTTATCTTCATTAACCTTTTCAACTACCGGTTCTTTTTCCTTATCTTGATCAGGTTGTGGTTCTTGTGGAGTAGGAATGGTTTCATCAGAAGTTACAGGTATTTCAGGTGGTTTAAGTGTTGTGCCACTTCTTGTGGTAATGGCTTTAGCTGTTTCACTCCGGGGGTTAGCATTTGTATCACTAGGTAGACTTCCCGGTTTTCTTTCACCTATTAACCTTGCTAGGTTACTCACTTCTTGTTCCAGATTTTGAATAGAAGCTTGTTGATTTCTAAATGCTTGAGCATTTTGTTCATTGGTTTGTTTCTGAGATGTGAAAAACTGTGTTTGAGTTTCAACTAGCTTCGTCATCATATCTTCTAAATTCGGCTTTTTATCATCGGTTTGTTGTGGTGGTTTGTTTTGAAAATTAGGTCTTTGCTGATTGTAAGTATTATTGGATACTTGTTGATTGCTAGGACCTTGTTGGTTGTTGTATGGAATATTTCTGTTATAATTCTGGTTTTGATTGTAAATTGGTCTTGGCGGTTGATAATTATTCTGATAATTATTTCCAGGCCTTTGGTTTATGTATGAAATATTCTCTCTTTGTTCCATTGTTAATTCAATACTGAGACAATCTTTTGTCAAATGTGGTCCTCCACACTGCTCACAACTAATTCGTATTGAGTGAATATCTTTAGTCATCTTTTCCATTCGTCTCTCCACAGCATCTATCTTTGCGGAAATAGAATCTAAGTCATGGCTAGAATCGGCTCTAGCTGCTTTAGATGATCTAACGATATCTTTTTCTTGGTGCCACTCATGTGAGTGGGAAGCAGTATTATCAATAATTTTGTAAGCATCAGTTTCGGTTTTCTTCATAATAGAACCACCAGCTGCTATATCTATGTCTTTTCTTGTAGTGATGTCGCATCCTTGGTAGAATATTTGTACTATTTGACAGGTGTCTAAACCATGTTGCGGACATCCTCTTAACAACTTTCCATATCTAGTCCACGCCTCATATAGAGTTTCATTTGGTTTCTGTGTAAACGTAACAATTTCTGCTTGAAGTCTTACGGCTTTAGATGCAGGAAAGAATTGTTTAAGAAATTTTTCAACTAAAACGTCCCATGTATCAATCGCCCCTTCAGGTAACGATTCTAACCAATCTTTGGCTTCTCCCTTTAAAGTCCAGGGAAATAACATGAGATATATCTGTTCATCCTCCACTTCTCGTATTTTAAATAGTGTGCAGATCCTATTAAAGGTACGTAGATGTTCATTTGGATCTTCCTTCGGCGCACCACTAAATTGGCATTGATTAGTCACCATGTGTAGAATTTGTCCTTTGATTTCATAATCTGGCGCATTAATGTCTGGATGAGTAATTGCGTGACCTTGGCCAGTGCGTTTAGCTCTCATTCGGTCTTCCATACTTAAAGGTTCCAGATTCTCCATAATTGAATTTGTTAAATTGGTATCACTAGATGATTCTGATTTAATGGTTCGTTCCTCAACAATCTCTGTTTGAATGATTGGTGGCTCCGGAGGAAAGTTTAATGGTTCAGGATCTACGAACCGTTCCTGAATATTTTCCGGATTCTCAATTGTGAGGTCGGGTTCAAAAAATGGATTATCGGAAATTTGAACTGAAGTACTTGGTCGACTGGATGACGATTCTAAAGAAAAATCAACGGCGGTTATATTTGCTAAATGTCTTGATCTAGTTACAGGTGGTGAACGTACAAAAGGTGATGAACGTCTTGCTCGGTGCATTCACTGAATATCCTATTAGTTTTAAAAAGGAAAGAAAAATTATAATAAGTTATCCAACCAATAGACTTTTCTGATTTTGCCCACGTTTTGAATAGCCAAAAGATGCAGCAGAGGGGCAGGATTCGTTTGGTCTCAATATAATTGAGGACTGTTTGGCTCCAATAACCCGGTCCACGTACAAATCCAACTATTACTACGAACCAGAAAATTTTGATGTCTATCAATTTAACCACTCAAAATAAATTTTCGTAATTTTAAGAAATTTAGATAAGAAGTAGAATAAAAATCTATGTCCTAAAACTAGAATAACGAGAAATAAGAAAGAAAAAGAGTTCGTCGGAAAAAAAAATTGAAAAAGAAAAATGGTTGAAAAAAATAAAAGGTGACGGAAAAATAAAAGAAACTTATAAAAAATTAAAAATACTTGACTAACCTAACCTTATTACTACAACTAACTTAAAATTATAATCGCAAATTGATATTACTAATTGGAAAGATAATTGATACATAGTAAAAAGTGTCTAAAAATATTAAAGCTTACAGGAAAAACTAAATCCCAAATGGAAATAACTTAAAAAGAAACTAAAACTTAAAAAGGCGTCTCAAAATTCTAGAGTACCTAAATCTTAGTCTAAAGAAAAAGCACTTAAGGAATTCTACGGCAAAGCCTAAAAATCTAGGAGTAAAAATGACTATGGCAAAAACTAAGTTTAAAATTAAATATGAGCGAAAAATACAAATATTACGCTACAACGATTAAAAAGGGACAAAATATAAAAATATACAAAAAGTTGTAAAAATTACAATTTTTATAAAAATATTATTTTTATATTATTTATTTATTAAAACTATTAATTTTACAATTTAATAAAACTAATTAATACTAAATACATAAATTAAATAAAAAGTAAAAGTTAAAATAAAATTAATTATAATAATAATAATAATTAGGGTTAATAATAATAATAATTATTAAATACCCCGTAATTAATGCTGAATTAGGGTTCTGTCTCGTGTCAGAGTCACTCCGCGAGTTGCGGTATTTAAAACATCAAACCCCGCGAGTCGCGGGGTTCAGAATTTCAACTGACAGGTTTAATTTCAACGCGTTTTTCTTTATTTATTTATTTATTTTTTTTTCTGTTTTTATATAAATAAAAGATATTTAAATAAAACTTATATTTTTTATAAACTAAAATAAAAATAAAGAAACTTAATCAACTTAAATATTTAACAAAATCTTAAAAATACTTATATTTTTGTTTTTCTTTTTATATTTTCGAATATTTAAAACGTATTTTTACAAAAACGACTTTTAATAGAAAAAATCTCTTTTTTTTTTATTAGCGTTGCGCTTTCGGCGTTTAGAAAGTTCCCCGGCAGCGGCACCAAAAATACTTGATGTCAAAGCTAAGGGGTATAAAATACTATTGAAGTTTACAACGAAACACTATTAAATACGATACAATTTTACACAAGATATTTATTTATTTAGAGAATGGATATACTTAAACCTTGCTACAACACTTATAGGCAGTGTACCTAATCGTACAGTAGTGTAGTTTTTAGTAAGTCCGGTTCGTTCCACAGGGAAATCTTTAAACAAAGCTTAACGCTATATTAGTTTACTTTTATAAAAATACAAATACATATATATATAAGTAATATTATTATTATAAAGGGGGTTTTTACCGTTTAATGACCGGTTTGTCGATTTTAAAACTTTAGTCGCAGTTAAAACCTAATGTAAAATATTAAATAAATAAAAGACTTAATTTAAAGCGTAAAATAAATAACGATAATGAAATTGCAATAAAAGTGCGATAAAATAAAATTGCGATAATTAAAAAGTACGATAATTAAAAGTGCGATTAAATAACAATAAATAAAAGTGCGATAATTAGAAGTGCAATTAAATATAAAATAAAGGAAATTAAATATGAAATAAAAGAATTATGCTTATTTAAACTTCCGTAATCATGATGTTTGACGTGTTGATTTTAGTTTTATGCCCATGGGTTAATTGTCCTTTGTCCTGGATTATTTAATATGTCCGTCTGGTTTTTGTCCATAACAGTCCATCAGTCATAAATATAAAGTGCGAGTGTCCTCATCAAATTATTCTTATACCCGAAGTTAAATATTCCAACTAATTGGGGATTCGAATTGTAACAAGGTTTTAATACTTTGTTTAATGAATACACCAGGTTATCAACTGCGTGTAAACCAAGGTTTTACTACTTTGTTAGCAATTACACCAATTACCCTTGAATGTAATTTCACCCCTGTTTTAATTATTCTAGTGGCTATTAATCCATTCCCGTGTCCGGTTAAATGAACGATTATTCGTACATATAAATACCCCGCCCATCGTGTCCGATCGAGTGTATATGGTAATTTATAAGGACGCCCAATTGTAAATCTTTATATTAACATTAACAAACTATCATTTAGTTAAACAAATATAAAGCCTATTAATAGCCCATAGTCTAATTTCCACAAGTGTTGTTCTTTTGTCCAAACCCCAATTATGGTACAAAGTCCAATTACCCAATTTTAGTAATTAGCCCAACATCATGATTACTTCGCTTTAAATAAGCATAATAATAACTTAGCTACGAGACATTAATGTAAAAAGGTTGAACATAACTTACAATGATTAAAAATAGCGTAGCGTTACACGGACAGAATTTCGACTTACACCCTTACAATATTCGCTAACATACCCTTATTATTAGAATTATAATTATAATTAAAATATAAATTATAAATATATATATATATATATATATATTACGTATGAGAAGAAGAAGAAAAAGATGGATGAAAATGATCAGAATTCGGTTTGCTTTATAGGGAGTTTCAAAACTGGGGGCTCCGCGACTCGCGGCCTTTTTGGCCTTCAAACTCCGCGAGTCGCGGAGTTTGCTTTTACAGCTCAGAGGAGTTTGGCTCTTTGTTTACCGACGGTTTATAATATATATATAATATATATATAATTAATATAATTAATTATATATTATATTATATTTATATATATAGTTAACTTGTAATTTTTAGTCCGTTGCGTCGAGCGTTGAGAGTTGACTCTGGTCCCGGTTCCGGATTTTCGAACGTCCTTGCGTACAATTTAATATCTTGTACTTTGCGTTTTGAATCTTGTACTCTTGTAATTTCGAGACGTTTCTTATCAATAATTGGAACATTTTTTATTGTCTTTTGTACTTTTGAGCTTTTTGGTCGTTTGCGTCTTCAATTCGTCGAATCTGTCTTTTGTCTTCACCTTTTATTATTTAAACGAATATCACTTGTAAATAGAACAATTGCAACTAAAAGCTTGTCTTTCTTGAGGAATAATGCTATGAAATATATGTTCGTTTTTAGCATTATCAATATGAGTCCCCTAACCTCTGACCAATTTTCAGAACCTAACTCATCTTCGTTTGACCGTGGCGACGGTCTAAGTGCGAGTAGGTCAGAAATTTCAGCACAACGTTAATAGGGTGTAGTGACTCTCGGAGGGCCATAAACCCTAAACCGTAACTCGGATTAAGACGAGACCTAAATGGAAAATCATCTACTCGAACCGAACTAACTGAAAATCAACTTTCCAGTAGCCCAGGTGTCCTGATCAGATAAGAAAATCAGTGGACAAGTGCTCCGGTGGGGTTCTCGGTGCTTGATGCTCATCACGGTTCTCATCCTTGATGCTTGTAGCTTCAAGTGTACAACTCGTTGATGGGTTAGTATCACTTTGACTAAGATTCCACCATCAATACACAACATGTTAAGACCAAGTAAGAACACAACTCATTTATGAGTCTTAGATGGATGATGAACCAAGGTTACATCATATCCTTAGTCTTAACACAATTACAAGTCACGTTTACAACTAAAGCTACAAACTTTACATCAATCAAACAAGTATGAGCACAATCTAAGTCAAATGAGGTGATGGAAACCTAAGCTAGAGAGCTTGGATCCTTTTCACACAAGTTACAAGGTTGCAACGCTAGAAAGCTTGAACCTTTGATGTTCTTGAAGATCTTGAAGCATAAAGCTTGGATCTTTAAGTTACATGAAGATAACAAACACAAGTTTGAATCTTTTTAACAAAATAACAAGATCATAAGTTAGAAAACTTAGATCTAACAAAAAGGTAGGGAGATTCAAGCTAGAAAGCTTGCATCTTGATTGTTCTTGAAGATCTTGAAGCATAAAGCTTGGATCTTTAAGATACATGAAGATAACAAACAAAAGTTTGAATCTTTTTAACAAAACAACATGATTAAAGCTAAAATAATCTAGATCTACAAAGTTGGTGAAGATTCAAAGCTATAAAGCTTGAATCTTCCATGTTCTTGAAGGATTCATGCTTGAATCAACAAGATGTAATCAAGATCAAAGCTAAAAAGCTTGATCTTTAAGAATGATGATGATACACGAACTAGAAAGGGAAAGAAGAAGAAAAAGATCAAAAACATACAAGTGAGAAATGCTAGAAAGGAAGTAAGAGAGTAAGTGTGTGTGAAATTCAAATGAGAGCATGTTTAAAATGAGAGGAATATGGCTAGTATTTATAGGCAAAATTTGACATGGATTGATGAGGTGGAGGCCCTAGTGGCCGTGATTTTCAAAGGGGGAGGGGGGGACACCATTTTTCTTTTTGGTTAGTGGTTGTCTAAAGTATGTACTTATGCTAGGATCCCGTGTAACATTATGGATAATCCTTATCCAAACGCTAGTATGACTCATCTAATAAAATGGGCATTTATTTTATTTATTATGGGTCTCCAATAAATAATACTTGGGCTAATTAATTGGGCCACTAGCTAGTGTAGGGTGGGCTAAGGTCCAATAAGGAAGAAAGTCCAACAAGACTAACTATTGTGATCTAGTAATAATTAAATAAAATTAAGCATCCAAAAGCCCAAGTAATTATTATTATAAAATAATAATTAATATTTCGTAGTCGTAATTTTTCGGTTACGACAAAAGTTAAACGTGCGCACAGTTCGCGGTTTATTCGAAACGTCAAGTGACACTAACGGTCATAAAGCATCCGGTGATCAAGTTAAGTATCCTACGCACTCTAAGGCACGTTTTAACATATAAATGAAAGTAAACCATGTATATAAAGGTTCCAGAGTATAAAGTTGCATAGTACGCATAAATACGCAGTTTTGCTAAAACACAAGGCACAAAAGCAAGTCGAAAAAGTCGGGTCGTTACATATAAGATCTGATTCTTCGAGATTTAAGGATATTAGGATCTCTTTATTTAAATACGGAGATTTTCCTCAATTTCTTTATCAATTATTTCACTATAAATTAATTTCTTCCGTTCCATTACTTTTACCACTCCTATACTTAATTCCCAAATTCAAAAGATTGTAAAAATGCTTAATCCAGTTCTAATCCTTGTCTTTATCCTTACTATCGCAACAATCATTCTCCTTTTCCAACTTCCACCAGAGGAATCTGTTTTCTTCTACTTGGCCCTTGGGGTTATAGTGTCTTTAATTCTCTCGTGTCTTTATGTTGCGATAAACATTGATATACACGGTTTGTAATTTATGTGTTGTTATTGGGCTTTATATTTTCCCTTATATTTCGTAGCTCTTTACCTTTTTATTCTCTTCTCGACTCTAAGTCAAGCGAATAATGGTCCAGAATTTGTAGATATGAAATTCGGAATGAACATAATTAATGTTCTAAGAAAGATATTGTAATAGCAGATCTTGATTGGTTAAATTACCAGAATTCAAGAGAAAAGATTGAACTATCAAGAAATTATGTTCTTGATATGTATATATATTAGATAGAATGTAAGAGTCGTGTAACATGACACATGATGACGTTATGGTCTGTAAATCATCCCATTCCATTAGAAACTCAGCATGACTTACTGTAATATAATCACGTTGATCAAGTGTCATTATATTATATTAACTCATGCTTCAGTTCTCAACACCACTTCAAAAACATTCTTATTTTAAACTCGAAGGTTTCAGAATTTAGAAACTAAAATAGTTTCTTTTATGATGTAATACCGATATTGTAGTGACCCGAACTTTTCCATGTTTATATATATTAATTGAGATTGATGTTTACATGATTAAATGTTTCCAACATGTTAAGCAATCAAACTTGTTAAGACTTGATTAATTGAAATAGGTTTCATATAGACAATTGACCACCCAAGTTGACCGGTGATTCACGAACGTTAAAACTTGTAAAAAACTATATGATGACATATATATGGTTATATATATAGTTAACATGATATTATGATAAGTAAACATATCATTAATTATATTAACAATGAACTACATATGTAAAAACAAGACTACTAACTTAATGATTTTGAAACGAGACATATATGTAACGTTTATCGTTGTAACGACATTTAATGTATATATATCATATTAAGAGATATTCGTACATCATAATATCATGATAATATAATAATTTAAAATCTCTTTTGATATTATAAACATTGGGTTAACAACATTTAACAAGATCGTTAACCTAAAGGTTTCAAAACAACACTTACATGTAACGACTAACGATGACTTAACGACTCAGTTAAAATGTATATACATGTAGTGTTTTAATATGTATTTATACAATTTTGAAAGACTTCAATACACTTATCAAAATACTTCTACTCAACAAAAATGCTTACAATTACATTCTCGTTCAGTTTCATCAACAATTCTACTCGTATGCACCCTTATTCGTACTCGTACAATACACAGCTTTTAGATGTATGTACTATTGGTATATATACTCCAATGATCAGCTCTTAGCAGCCCATGTGAGTCACCTAACACATGTGGGAACCATCATTTGGCAACTAGCATGAAATATCTCATAAGATTACAAAAATATGAGTAATCATTCATGACTTATTTACATGAAAACAAAATTACATATCCTTTATATCTAATCCATACACCAACGACCAAAAACACCTACAAACACTTTCATTCTTCAATTTTCTTCATCTAATTGAACTCTCTCAAGTTCTATCTTCAAGTTCTAAGTGTTCTTCATAAATTCCAAAAGTTCTAGTTTCATAAAATCAAGAATACTTTCAAGTTTGCTAGCTCACTTCCAATCTTGTAAGGTGATCATCCAACCTCAAGAAATCTTTGTTTCTTACAGTAGGTTATCATTCTAATACAAGGTAATAATCATATTCAAACTTTGGTTCAATTTCTATAACTATAACAATCTTATTTCAAGTGATGATCTTACTTGAACTTGTTTTCGTGTCATGATTTTGCTTCAAGAACTTTGAGCCATCCAAGGATCCATTGAAGCTAGATCCATTTTTCTCTTTTCCAGTAGGTTCATCCAAGGAACTTAAGGTAGTAATGATGTTCATAACATCATTCGATTCATACATATAAAGCTATCTTATTCGAAGGTTTAAACTTGTAATCACTAGAACATAGTTTAGTTAATTCTAAACTTGTTCGCAAACAAAAGTTAATCCTTCTAACTTGACTTTTAAAATCAACTAAACACATGTTCTATATCTATATGATATGCTAACTTAATGATTTAAAACCTGGAAACACGAAAAATACCGTAAAACCGGATTTACGCCGTCGTAGTAACACCGTGGGCTGTTTTGGGTTAGTTAATTAAAAACTATGATAAACTTTGATTTAAAAGTTGTTATTCTGAGAAAATGATTTTTATTATGAACATGAAACTATATCCAAAAATTATGGTTAAACTCAAAGTGGAAGTATGTTTTCTAAAATGGTCATCTAGACGTCGTTCTTTCGACTGAAATGACTACCTTTACAAAAACGACTTGTAACTTATTTTTCCGACTAGAAACCTATACTTTTTTTGTTTAGATTCATAAAATAGAGTTCAATATGAAACCATAGCAATTTGATTCACTCAAAACGGATTTAAAATGAAGAAGTTATGGGTAAAACAAGATTGGATAATTTTTCTCATTTTAGCTACGTGAAAATTGGTAACAAATCTATTCCAACCATAACTTAATCAACTTGTATTATATATTATGTAATCTTGAGATACCATAGACACGTATACAATGTTTCGACCTATCATGTCGACACATCTATATATATTTCGGAACAACCATAGACACTCTATATGTGAATGTTGGAGTTAGCTATACAGGGTTGAGGTTGATTCCAAAATATATATAGTTTGAGTTGTGATCAATACTGAGATACGTATACACTGGGTCGTGGATTGATTCAAGATAATATTTATCGATTTATTTCTGTACATCTAACTGTGGACAACTAGTTGTAGGTTACTAACGAGGACAGCTGACTTAATAAACTTAAAACATCAAAATATATTAAAAGTGTTGTAAATATATTTTGAACATACTTTGATATATATGTATATATTGTTATAGGTTCGTGAATCAACCAGTGGCCAAGTCTTACTTCCCGACGAAGTAAAAATCTGTGAAAGTGAGTTATAGTCCCACTTTTAAAATCTAATATTTTTGGGATGAGAATACATGCAGGTTTTATAAATGATTTACAAAATAGACACAAGTACGTGAAACTACATTCTATGGTTGAATTATCGAAATCGAATATGCCCCTTTTTATTAAGTCTGGTAATCTAAGAATTAGGGAACAGACACCCTAATTGACGCGAATCCTAAAGATAGATCTATTGGGCCTAACAAACCCCATCCAAAGTACCGGATGCTTTAGTACTTCGAAATTTATATCATATCCGAAGGGTGTCCCGGAATGATGGGGATATTCTTATATATGCATCTTGTTATTGTCGGTTACCAGGTGTTCACCATATGAATGATTTTTATCTCTATGTATGGGATGTGTATGGAAATATGAAATCTTGTGGTCTATTGTTACGATTTGATATATATAGGTTAAACCTATAACTCACCAACATTTTTGTTGACGTTTTAAGCATGTTTATTCTCAGGTGATTATTAAGAGCTTCCGCTGTCGCATACTTAAATAAGGACAAGATTTGGAGTCCATGCTTGTATGATATTGTGTAAAAACTGCATTCAAGAAACTTATTTTGTTGTAACATATTTGTATTGTAAACCATTATGTAATGGTCGTGTGTAAACAGGATATTTTAGATTATCATTATTTGATAATCTACGTAAAGCTTTTTAAACCTTTATTGATGAAATAAAGGTTATGGTTTGTTTAAAAATGAATGCAGTCTTTGAAAAACGTCTCATATAGAGGTCAAAACCTCGCAACGAAATCAATTAATATGGAACGTTTTTAATCAATAAGAACGGGACATTTCAGTTGGTATCCGAGCGTTGGTCTTAGAGAACCAGAAAATTTGCATTAGTGTGTCTTATCGAGTTTGTTAGGATGCATTAGTGAGTCTGGACTTCGACCGTGTTTTCTTTAAAAATGATTGCTTAACATTTTTGTTGGAAACTATATATTTTTAACATATGAATATTATGTGATATATTAATCTCTTAACGTGTTTGATATTATGTGATAGATGTCTACCTCTAGAAAAAGTCCCATTGACTCACCTAATAATAATGAAGAGTCAAATGTAAATTGGAATGATTTGTGGCCTGATTCACAAGTTCCCGAAGAGGAACCGGAAGAAGAGTCGGAACCGGAAGAAGAATCGGAACCGGAAGAAGAATCGGAACCGGATGAAGAAATAGAACCGGTGGGGGAAATAATAAAACGGTTAAGTAAAAGAAAATCCTCAACCAACCGACCAAAGTTAATTATGGTCAATGGTGTTTCCGCCAAGGAAGCAAAATATTGGGAGGATTACCAATTCTCCGATGAATCGGATTTCGACGAGAATTCCGATGATGTTATAGAAATTACCCCAACTGAATTTAAAAAGGCAAAAGAAAATAATAAGGGAAAGGGCATAAAAATAGAGAAATCTAATTCCAACCCCGATGAACTTTATATGTATCGTCAACCCCCGAAGTCCTTAAGTTGTAACAATGACCCGGGAACCTCTAAACCACCAGGTTTTTCTAAACCAATGTGGACAACGACGGCTCGTATTAGGGGAACATCATATATCCCTAGAAACTTGGCAAAACGAACCAAAACCGAAGAAGAAGAAGAAACGAGCGAGTCGGAATAAGATAGTTGTATTCGTGTGGTGTAATATATGGAATATAGTGTTCTTATGCTTTATGATATATGTAAAAATTGCTTGTATTAATAAGTATTTTTTTTATGAATCTAACTCTTGTCTATTTTACAGTTTAAAAACACAAAATGGATAGACAACCCAATATTTTAAGAGACCTACCCGGAGACATGATTGATGAAATCTTGTCTAGAGTCGGCCAGAATTCTTCGGCACAACTATTTAAGGCGAGATCAGTTTGTAAGACATTCAAAGAACGTTCCAAGAATGTCTTGGTTTATAAGAGACTTTCGTTTGAAAGATGGGGGATATCACATTGGGAAACCCATAAGTTACGATGTGTTTACTTTGACGCATATATTGCGGGGAACCCAAATGCTATTTTACGCAACGGGTTAAGAAATTATTTTGACTCAATATATCCGAATATTGGACTTCGTGATTTAGAAAAAGCGGCTAACATGCAACATAAAGAAGCATGTTATGCTTACAGATTAGTAATGTTCGCTTCTCACCAAAGTGAGAACAAGAACATCGGGCTACAACTATTAAACAAAACGTTTCCACAAGTGACGGAGTCGGTAATTGGGGTAAGAAATGAGGTTTTTAGATTATTACGGGACTGTTGGACATTACGTAACCCTCGTCCCTTTGATGACGTTACAACACGCTGTCTTATCAACGGCCATAACGGTTATGTTGCACAAGACCAAGGATGGGAAGTAGTCCTAGTAAAACCAGAATGCATGACTTGTTTCTGGACGTATGAATTACGTGTCTTTATTGCCTTTGCCGAACGACTTGTGTACTAGCTAGAATTGTCTTCACAACTATCTTGTATCAAAGTTATTGTGTGCTATATTTCATGCTTTATGTAAAATAAGCGGTATTGTAAGTTTGTAAAATATTGTATAAAAGTTTGAACGCGAAATATTATTACAATCAGTTTTTCATATAGAATTGTAGTAGTTGAATTGTATATTAGCTACTAAGTATGAACTTAACGGGTAGGTACTACCCGAATTTAAACTTATAAAACGCTAATATGAAGAAAAAGCTTTTATAAATGAGTTCATATTATGCTACGAAATACTATTAACTACTCTTAATATTCTGTATGATTAACTTGTTCCATTTAACTATTTTGAAGGAAATGGCACCGACTACTCGACACACCGTGAATATGAATGAAGAGGAATTCCGTACTTTTCTAGCTTCAAACATAGCCGCAGTACAGGCTGCGCTACATACCAACAATAACCTTGGATCTAGCAGTACAGGAAATCGTGTAGGATGCACCTACAAAGAATTCACTGCCTGCAAACCTTTGGAATTTGATGGAACCGAAGGACCGATCGGATTGAAACGGTGGACCGAGAAGGTTGAATCGGTGTTTGCCATAAGTAAGTGTACTGAAGAGGACAAAGTGAAGTACGCTACGCATACCTTCACAGGTTCTGCGTTAACATGGTGGAATACCTATCTAGAGCAAGTGGGACAAGATGATGCGTACGCACTACCGTGGTCAGCATTCAAGCACTTGATGAACGAGAAGTACCGTCCCAGAACCGAGGTCAATAAGCTCAAGACAGAACTTAGAGGGTTACGAACCCAAGGATTTGATATTACCATGTACGAAAGACGATTCACAGAATTGTGCCTATTGTGTCCGGGAGCATTCGAAGATGAGGAAGAGAAGATCGACGCGTTTGTGAAAGGATTACCGGAAAGAATCCAAGAAGATATAAGTTCACACGAGCCCGCCTCCATACAACAGGCATGTAGAATGGCTCACAAACTAGTGAACCAGATTGAAGAAAGAATTAAAGAACAGACTGCTGAAGAGGCCAATGTGAAGCAAGTCAAAAGAAAGTGGGAGGAAAACGGTGATAAGAATCACCAATACAACAACAACAGCAATTACAACAATAATCGCAACAATTATCCCAACAATCGCAACATCAATCGCAACTACAACAAACGGCCCAACAACAACAACAACAACAACAACAGCAACTACAACAATCATCCCAACAACAATAATAACCGCAACAACAACAACAATCAGAAGCAACTATGCCAAAGGTGTGAAAAGAATCACTCGGGGTTCTGCACCAAATTTTGCAACAAGTGTAAAAGAAATGGTCATAGCGCGGCGAAGTGTGAGGTCTATGGACCAGGGGTTAATAGAACGAAAGGAACAAATGGTGTCGGAACGAGTAATGGCGGAGCAAGTAGTGTCGGAGCAAGTTATGCCAATGTAGTTTGTTATAAATGTGGAAAACCAGGCCACATTATTAGAAATTGCCCGAACCAGGAGAACACGAATGGACAAGGCCGTGGAAGAGTTTTCAATATTAATGCGGTAGAGGCACAGGAAGACCCGGAGCTTGTTACGGGTACGTTTCTTATTGACAATAAATCTGCTTACGTTTTATTTGATTCGGGTGCGGATAGAAGCTATATGAGTAGAGATTTTTGTGCTAAATTAAGTTGTCCATTGACGCCTTTGGATAGTAAATTTTTACTCGAATTAGCAAATGGTAAATTAATTTCAGCAGATAATATATGTCGGAATCGAGAAATTAAACTGGTTAGTGAAACATTTAAGATTGATTTGATACCAGTAGAGTTAGGGAGTTTTGATGTGATAATCGGTATGGACTGGTTGAAAGAAGTGAAAGCGGAGATCGTTTGTTACAAAAATGCAATTCGCATTATACGAGAAAAAGGAAAACCCTTAATGGTGTACGGAGAAAAGGGCAACACGAAGCTACATCTTATTAGTAATTTGAAGGCACAAAAACTAATAAGAAAAGGTTGCTATGCTGTTCTAGCACACGTCGAGAAAGTACAAACTGAAGAAAAGAGCATCAATGATGTTCCCATTGCAAAAGAATTTCCCGATGTATTTCCGAAAGAATTACCGGGATTACCCCCACATCGATCCGTTGAATTTCAAATAGATCTTGTACCAGGAGCTGCACCAATAGCTCGTGCTCCTTACAGACTCGCACCCAGCGAGATGAAAGAACTGCAAAGCCAATTACAAGAACTTTTAGAGCGTGGTTTCATTCGACCAAGCACATCACCGTGGGGAGCTCCTGTTTTGTTTGTCAAGAAGAAAGATGGTACATTCAGGTTGTGTATCGACTACCGAGAGTTGAACAAACTTACCATCAAGAACCGCTACCCACTACCGAGAATCGACGACTTATTTGATCAACTACAAGGATCGTCTGTTTATTCAAAGATTGACTTACGTTCCGGGTATCATCAAATGCGGGTGAAAGAAGATGATATTCCAAAGACTGCTTTCAGAACACGTTACGGTCATTACGAGTTTATGGTCATGCCGTTTGGTTTAACTAATGCACCAGCTGTGTTCATGGACCTTATGAACCGAGTATGTGGACCATACCTTGACAAGTTTGTCATTGTTTTCATTGATGACATACTTATTTACTCAAAGAATGACCAAGAACACGGTGAACATTTGAGAAAGGTGTTAGAAGTATTGAGGAAGGAAGAATTGTACGCTAAGTTTTCAAAGTGTGCATTTTGGTTGGAAGAAGTTCAATTCCTCGGTCACATAGTGAACAAAGAAGGTATTAAGGTGGATCCGGCAAAGATAGAAACTGTTGAAAAGTGGGAAACCCCGAAAACTCCGAAACACATACGCCAGTTTTTAGGACTAGCTGGTTACTACAGAAGGTTCATCCAAGACTTTTCCAGAATAGCAAAACCTGTAGTGACCCGAACTTTTCCATGTTTATATATATTAATTGAGATTGATGTTTACATGATTAAATGTTTCCAACATGTTAAGCAATCAAACTTGTTAAGACTTGATTAATTGAAATAGGTTTCATATAGACAATTGACCACCCAAGTTGACCGGTGATTCACGAACGTTAAAACTTGTAAAAAAAACTATATGATGACATATATATGGTTATATATATAGTTAACATGATATTATGATAAGTAAACATATCATTAATTATATTAACAATGAACTACATATGTAAAAACAAGACTACTAACTTAATGATTTTGAAACGAGACATATATGTAACGTTTATCGTTGTAACGACATTTAATGTATATATATCATATTAAGAGATATTCGTACATCATAATATCATGATAATATAATAATTTAAAATCTCTTTTGATATTATAAACATTGGGTTAACAACATTTAACAAGATCGTTAACCTAAAGGTTTCAAAACAACACTTACATGTAACGACTAACGATGACTTAACGACTCAGTTAAAATGTATATACATGTAGTGTTTTAATATGTATTTATACACTTTTGAAAGACTTCAATACACTTATCAAAATACTTCTACTTAACAAAAATGCTTACAATTACATTCTCGTTCAGTTTCATCAACAATTCTACTCGTATGCACCCGTATTCGTACTCGTACAATACACAGCTTTTAGATGTATGTACTATTGGTATATACACTCCAATGATCAGCTCTTAGCAGCCCATGTGAGTCACCTAACACATGTGGGAACCATCATTTGGCAACTAGCATGAAATATCTCATAAGATTACAAAAATATGAGTAATCATTCATGACTTATTTACATGAAAACAAAATTACATATCCTTTATATCTAATCCATACACCAACGACCAAAAACACCTACAAACACTTTCATTCTTCAATTTTCTTCATCTAATTGAACTCTCTCAAGTTCTATCTTCAAGTTCTAAGTGTTCTTCATAAATTCCAAAAGTTCTAGTTTCATAAAATCAAGAATACTTTCAAGTTTGCTAGCTCACTTCCAATCTTGTAAGGTGATCATCCAACCTCAAGAAATCTTTGTTTCTTACAGTAGGTTATCATTCTAATACAAGGTAATAATCATATTCAAACTTTGGTTCAATTTCTATAACTATAACAATCTTATTTCAAGTGATGATCTTACTTGAACTTGTTTTCGTGTCATGATTTTGCTTCAAGAACTTTGAGCCATCCAAGGATCCATTGAAGCTAGATCCATTTTTCTCTTTTCCAGTAGGTTCATCCAAGGAACTTAAGGTAGTAATGATGTTCATAACATCATTCGATTCATACATATAAAGCTATCTTATTCGAAGGTTTAAACTTGTAATCACTAGAACATAGTTTAGTTAATTCTAAACTTGTTCGCAAACAAAAGTTAATCCTTCTAACTTGACTTTTAAAATCAACTAAACACATGTTCTATATCTATATGATATGCTAACTTAATGATTTAAAACCTGGAAACACGAAAAACACCGTAAAACCGGATTTACGCCGTCGTAGTAACACCGCGGGCTGTTTTGGGTTAGTTAATTAAAAACTATGATAAACTTTGATTTAAAAGTTGTTATTCTGAGAAAATGATTTTTATTATGAACATGAAACTATATCCAAAAATTATGGTTAAACTCAAAGTGGAAGTATGTTTTCTAAAATGGTCATCTAGACGTCGTTCTTTCGACTGAAATGACTACCTTTACAAAAACGACTTGTAACTTATTTTTCCGACTAGAAACCTATACTTTTTTGTTTAGATTCATAAAATAGAGTTCAATATGAAACCATAGCAATTTGATTCACTCAAAACGGATTTAAAATGAAGAAGTTATGGGTAAAACAAGATTGGATAATTTTTCTCATTTTAGCTACGTGAAAATTGGTAACAAATCTATTCCAACCATAACTTAATCAACTTGTATTATATATTATGTAATCTTGAGATACCATAGACACGTATACAATATTTCGACCTATCATGTCGACACATCTATATATATTTCGGAACAACCATAGACACTCTATATGTGAATGTTGGAGTTAGCTATACAGGGTTGAGGTTGATTCCAAAATATATATAGTTTGAGTTGTGATCAATACTGAGATACGTATACACTGGGTCGTGGATTGATTCAAGATAATATTTATCGATTTATTTCTGTACATCTAACTGTGGACAACTAGTTGTAGGTTACTAACGAGGACAGCTGACTTAATAAACTTAAAACATCAAAATATATTAAAAGTGTTGTAAATATATTTTGAACATACTTTGATATATATGTATATATTGTTATAGGTTCGTGAATCAACCAGTGGCCAAGTCTTACTTCCCGACGAAGTAAAAATCTGTGAAAGTGAGTTATAGTCCCACTTTTAAAATCTAATATTTTTGGGATGAGAATACATGCAGGTTTTATAAATGATTTACAAAATAGACACAAGTACGTGAAACTACATTCTATGGTTGAATTATCGAAATCGAATATGCCCCTTTTTATTAAGTCTGGTAATCTAAGAATTAGGGAACAGACACCCTAATTGACGCGAATCCTAAAGATAGATCTATTGGGCCTAACAAACCCCATCCAAAGTACCGGATGCTTTAGTACTTCGAAATTTATATCATATCCGAAGGGTGTCCCGGAATGATGGGGATATTCTTATATATGCATCTTGTTATTGTCGGTTACCAGGTGTTCACCATATGAATGATTTTTATCTCTATGTATGGGATGTGTATTGAAATATGAAATCTTGTGGTCTATTGTTACGATTTGATATATATAGGTTAAACCTATAACTCACCAACATTTTTGTTGACGTTTTAAGCATGTTTATTCTCAGGTGATTATTAAGAGCTTCCGCTGTCGCATACTTAAATAAGGACAAGATTTGGAGTCCATGCTTGTATGACATTGTGTAAAAACTGCATTCAAGAAACTTATTTTGTTGTAACATATTTGTATTGTAAACCATTATGTAATGGTCGTGTGTAAACAGGATATTTTAGATTATCATTATTTGATAATCTACGTAAAGCTTTTTAAACCTTTATTGATGAAATAAAGGTTATGGTTTGTTTAAAAATGAATGCAGTCTTTGAAAAACGTCTCATATAGAGGTCAAAACCTCGCAACGAAATCAATTAATATGGAACGTTTTTAATCAATAAGAACGGGACATTTCAAAACCCTTGACTGCATTAACGCATAAAGGGAAGAAATTTGAATGGAATGATGAACAAGAGAAAGCGTTTCAGTTATTGAAGAAAAAGCTAACTACGGCACCTATATTGTCATTGCCTGAAGGGAATGATGATTTTGTGATTTATTGTGACGCATCAAAGCAAGGTCTCGGTTGTGTATTAATGCAACGAACGAAGGTGATTGCTTATGCGTCTAGACAATTGAAGATTCACGAACAAAATTATACGACGCATGATTTGGAATTAGGCGCGGTTGTTTTTGCATTAAAGACTTGGAGGCACTACTTATATGGGGTCAAAAGTATTATATATACCGACCACAAAAGTCTTCAACACATATTTAATCAGAAACAACTGAATATGAGGCAGCGTAGGTGGATTGAATTATTGAATGATTACGATTTTGAGATTCGTTACCACCCGGGGAAGGCAAATGTGGTAGCCGATGCCTTGAGCAGGAAGGATAGAGAACCCATTCGAGTAAAATCTATGAATATAATGATTCATAATAACATTACTACTCAAATAAAGGAGGCGCAACAAGGAGTTTTAAAAGAGGGAAATTTAAAGGATGAAATACCCAAAGGATCGGAGAAGCATCTTAATATTCGGGAAGACGGAACCCGGTATAGGGCTGAAAGGATTTGGGTACCAAAATTTGGAGATATGAGAGAAATGGTACTTAGAGAAGCTCATAAAACCAGATACTCAATACATCCTGGAACGGGGAAGATGTACAAGGATCTCAAGAAACATTTTTGGTGGCCGGGTATGAAAACCGATGTTGCTAAATACGTAGGAGAATGTTTGACGTGTTCTAAGGTCAAAGCTGAGCATCAGAAACCATCAGGTCTACTTCAACAACCCGAAATCCCGGAATGGAAATGGGAAAACATTACCATGGATTTCATCACTAAATTGCCAAGGACTGCAAGTGGTTTTGATAGTATTTGGGTAATAGGTGATCGTCTTACCAAATCAGCACACTTCCTACCAATAAGAGAAGATGACAAGATGGAGAAGTTAGCACGACTGTATTTGAAGGAAGTCGTCTCCAGACATGGAATACCAATCTCTATTATCTCTGATAGGGATGGCAGATTTATTTCAAGATTCTGGCAGACATTACAGCAAGCATTAGGAACTCGTCTAGACATGAGTACTGCCTATCATCCACAAACTGATGGGCAGAGCGAAAGGACGATACAAACGCTTGAAGACATGCTACGAGCATGTGTTATTGATTTCGGAAACAGTTGGGATCGACATCTACCGTTAGCAGAATTTTCCTACAACAACAGCTACCATTCAAGCATTGAGATGGCGCCGTTTGAAGCACTTTATGGTAGAAAGTGCAGGTCTCCGATTTGTTGGAGTGAGGTGGGGGATAGACAGATTACGGGTCCGGAGATTATACAAGAAACTACCGAGAAGATCATCCAAATTCAACAACGGTTGAAAACCGCCCAAAGTCGACAAAAGAGCTATGCTGACATTAAAAGAAAAGATATAGAATTTGAAATTGGAGAGATGGTCATGCTTAAAGTTTCACCTTGGAAAGGCGTTGTTCGATTTGGTAAACGAGGGAAATTAAATCCAAGGTATATTGGACCATTCAAGATTATTGATCGTGTCGGACCAGTAGCTTACCGACTTGAGTTACCTCAACAACTCGCGGCTGTACATAACACTTTCCACGTCTCGAATTTGAAGAAATGTTTTGCTAAAGAAGATCTCACTATTCCGTTAGATGAAATCCAAATCAACAAAAAACTCCAATTCATCGAAGAACCCGTCGAAATAATGGATCGTGAGGTTAAAAGACTTAAGAAAAACAAGATACCAATTGTTAAGGTTCGATGGAATGCTCGTAGAGGACCCGAGTTCACCTGGGAGCGTGAAGATCAGATGAAGAAGAAATACCCGCATCTATTTCCAGAAGATTCGTCAACACCTTCAACAGCTTAAAATTTCGGGACGAAATTTATTTAACGGGTAGGTACTGTAGTGACCCGAACTTTTCCATGTTTATATATATTAATTGAGATTGATGTTTACATGATTAAATGTTTCCAACATGTTAAGCAATCAAACTTGTTAAGACTTGATTAATTGAAATAGGTTTCATATAGACAATTGACCACCCAAGTTGACCGGTGATTCACGAACGTTAAAACTTGTAAAAAACTATATGATGACATATATATGGTTATATATATAGTTAACATGATATTATGATAAGTAAACATATCATTAATTATATTAACAATGAACTACATATGTAAAAACAAGACTACTAACTTAATGATTTTGAAACGAGACATATATGTAACGTTTATCGTTGTAACGACATTTAATGTATATATATCATATTAAGAGATATTCGTACATCATAATATCATGATAATATAATAATTTAAAATCTCTTTTGATATTATAAACATTGGGTTAACAACATTTAACAAGATCGTTAACCTAAAGGTTTCAAAACAACACTTACATGTAACGACTAACGATGACTTAACGACTCAGTTAAAATGTATATACATGTAGTGTTTTAATATGTATTTATACACTTTTGAAAGACTTCAATACACTTATCAAAATACTTCTACTCAACAAAAATGCTTACAATTACATTCTCGTTCAGTTTCATCAACAATTCTACTCGTATGCACCCTTATTCGTACTCGTACAATACACAGCTTTTAGATGTATGTACTATTGGTATATATACTCCAATGATCAGCTCTTAGCAGCCCATGTGAGTCACCTAACACATGTGGGAACCATCATTTGGCAACTAGCATGAAATATCTCATAAGATTACAAAAATATGAGTAATCATTCATGACTTATTTACATGAAAACAAAATTACATATCCTTTATATCTAATCCATACACCAACGACCAAAAACACCTACAAACACTTTCATTCTTCAATTTTCTTCATCTAATTGAACTCTCTCAAGTTCTATCTTCAAGTTCTAAGTGTTCTTCATAAATTCCAAAAGTTCTAGTTTCATAAAATCAAGAATACTTTCAAGTTTGCTAGCTCACTTCCAATCTTGTAAGGTGATCATCCAACCTCAAGAAATCTTTGTTTCTTACAGTAGGTTATCATTCTAATACAAGGTAATAATCATATTCAAACTTTGGTTCAATTTCTATAACTATAACAATCTTATTTCAAGTGATGATCTTACTTGAACTTGTTTTCGTGTCATGATTTTGCTTCAAGAACTTTGAGCCATCCAAGGATCCATTGAAGCTAGATCCATTTTTCTCTTTTCCAGTAGGTTCATCCAAGGAACTTAAGGTAGTAATGATGTTCATAACATCATTCGATTCATACATATAAAGCTATCTTATTCGAAGGTTTAAACTTGTAATCACTAGAACATAGTTTAGTTAATTCTAAACTTGTTCGCAAACAAAAGTTAATCCTTCTAACTTGACTTTTAAAATCAACTAAACACATGTTCTATATCTATATGATATGCTAACTTAATGATTTAAAACCTGGAAATACGAAAAATACCGTAAAACCGGATTTACGCCGTCGTAGTAACACCGCGGGCTGTTTTGGGTTAGTTAATTAAAAACTATGATAAACTTTGATTTAAAAGTTGTTATTCTGAGAAAATGATTTTTATTATGAACATGAAACTATATCCAAAAATTATGGTTAAACTCAAAGTGGAAGTATGTTTTCTAAAATGGTCATCTAGACGTCGTTCTTTCGACTGAAATGACTACCTTTACAAAAACGACTTGTAACTTATTTTTCCGACTAGAAACCTATACTTTTTTTGTTTAGATTCATAAAATAGAGTTCAATATGAAACCATAGCAATTTGATTCACTCAAAACGGATTTAAAATGAAGAAGTTATGGGTAAAACAAGATTGGATAATTTTTCTCATTTTAGCTACGTGAAAATTGGTAACAAATCTATTCCAACCATAACTTAATCAACTTGTATTATATATTATGTAATCTTGAGATACCATAGACACGTATACAATGTTTCGACCTATCATGTCGACACATCTATATATATTTCGGAACAACCATAGACACTCTATATGTGAATGTTGGAGTTAGCTATACAGGGTTGAGGTTGATTCCAAAATATATATAGTTTGAGTTGTGATCAATACTGAGATACGTATACACTGGGTCGTGGATTGATTCAAGATAATATTTATCGATTTATTTCTGTACATCTAACTGTGGACAACTAGTTGTAGGTTACTAACGAGGACAGCTGACTTAATAAACTTAAAACATCAAAATATATTAAAAGTGTTGTAAATATATTTTGAACATACTTTGATATATATGTATATATTGTTATAGGTTCGTGAATCAACCAGTGGCCAAGTCTTACTTCCCGACGAAGTAAAAATCTGTGAAAGTGAGTTATAGTCCCACTTTTAAAATCTAATATTTTTGGGATGAGAATACATGCAGGTTTTATAAATGATTTACAAAATAGACACAAGTACGTGAAACTACATTCTATGGTTGAATTATCGAAATCGAATATGCCCCTTTTTATTAAGTCTGGTAATCTAAGAATTAGGGAACAGACACCCTAATTGACGCGAATCCTAAAGATAGATCTATTGGGCCTAACAAACCCCATCCAAAGTACCGGATGCTTTAGTACTTCGAAATTTATATCATATCCGAAGGGTGTCCCGGAATGATGGGGATATTCTTATATATGCATCTTGTTATTGTCGGTTACCAGGTGTTCACCATATGAATGATTTTTATCTCTATGTATGGGATGTGTATGGAAATATGAAATCTTGTGGTCTATTGTTACGATTTGATATATATAGGTTAAACCTATAACTCACCAACATTTTTGTTGACGTTTTAAGCATGTTTATTCTCAGGTGATTATTAAGAGCTTCCGCTGTCGCATACTTAAATAAGGACAAGATTTGGAGTCCATGCTTGTATGATATTGTGTAAAAACTGCATTCAAGAAACTTATTTTGTTGTAACATATTTGTATTGTAAACCATTATGTAATGGTCGTGTGTAAACAGGATATTTTAGATTATCATTATTTGATAATCTACGTAAAGCTTTTTAAACCTTTATTGATGAAATAAAGGTTATGGTTTGTTTAAAAATGAATGCAGTCTTTGAAAAACGTCTCATATAGAGGTCAAAACCTCGCAACGAAATCAATTAATATGGAACGTTTTTAATCAATAAGAACGGGACATTTCAGATATCGCGAAGAGGTAAATGATTTCAGATAAGAATAATTATGGAAATATCTTCAGAAATATGGAGGATATTTATAATGAAAGATACGATGATATCTTAGAATTTCTAATATCAGAGGATGATGAAGAATATTGTCCGCAGGGGTTTAGAGTCAGGAGCAAGGTATTCGTTAATGACTTCAACAGATACTGAATCATTTGGATCCTTTGAAGGCAGATTTAGTCCTTGTGATTTGTCCACAGCCTCCTTCATAGTTTACTCAATCCGTTTTCCAGTTCCAAACCTTCTTTTTCTGGGCTTTATTCTTTATCATCAAACTTTTGACTATTACAGTTGTCTACAGTTTCTGCTGCTTCATTCAGCTTTTCCAAAACTTTAGAGAATTAAATCGTAGATTGGGGTGTTTTTCAGAAACATCACATTCGAAGTATGTAAGTCTAGGAGATAGACGTTATATGTACACCTATAACTGTTGGCGTAGACATGCTGCGAGATTTCAAAATACTGATTGCTGATTCTCAGTAATTGGTATAACAATTCTTGTTACAAGATGCGGATGAGTAAAGGATGGGGTTAAAATAATAATTTTTCGAAAAGTCAAAGATCAGTGGAGTTGTTGGTAAGTTTATTGCTAATGTGGTGGACATAAACGGTTCCCCGGTAACGTTGGCTAAAGGGCAACGTTTATATCGAGGTTATAATATGGTTGTTTCGAACGAAAAGTTGAAGTTGACTTGCTGGAGCTGTGACAAAACTGGCTATCTCGAACAGGAGTTGCAAAGTTATTTTCGGTAATAACAACGCCAAAGGAACTAGCACAGATACGTGTTAAACATTTACTCAGGTTTTGAGTGTTTCCAGGTGCATAACTTTATGCATCAGTCTTTTCTTCCTTAGATGAAGTGCGGTTGGTTCATCCTCTCGATTGAGGGTTTTTCAAGAATCGTAAAAGGTTTGAACGCAGATTGTAATCGTCAAGATACAAATGAGTTTCAAGATGAAATCAAGTGGAAAACTTGAAGAAATGTTTAGTTTCATATGTTAAAATTAATATTTTAATTCATTTTAATTGTCCAATGTTATTAGTCCACAGTCGATAGTCCACAATTAGTAGTACAACAATTCATATATAGTTTAATATATAATATTCGAATTAATTAATACGTGTCGTGACCCATTATATACATGTCTCAGACTCGATCACAACTCAAAGTATATATATTATTGTAGAATCAACCTCAACCCTGTATAGCTAACTCGATCATTACTGCATATAGAGTATCTATGGTTATTCCAAATAATATATATTGATGCGTCGATATGATATGTCAAAACCTTGTATACGTATCCCGATATTTAAAGTGCGTAAAATAAATAACAGAAATTAAATGACGATAAATAAAATTGCGAGAATTAAAATTGCGATAAATAAAATGCGATAAATAAATTGCGATAAATAAATTGCGATAAATAAAAGGTAATCAGTTAGCTAGGAATAGTTAGCGTGGATTCTTAACAGAATTCTTCTCATAGTTAAATTGTTTGTTTCTAACAAATTTTATTTTATCCAATGTTTTCTTCATTATGCCACTTGTCGGATTCTAATAAGTTAAAATCCAGATATGAAATTGAATGAAAATGGTTATTCTGTGATGAACGGATTCATATATCTGTGGATGCAAGTAGGATAGTAAATGACTGTTGAATCATATTCGAAGAATGTACAGTGTAACTTATTAATGTGAAATCTAAATATTCCTCGGGTATTACCTACCCGTTAAAATATTTTCACCATTAATCGTTTGTACAAAAGAATTTTTAATTACAATCTTTATGAAAATATACTTACATATATGATAATGCTAAAAACAAACATATATTTCATAGCATTATCCCTCAAGAAAGACAAGCTTTAGTTGCAATTGTTCTATTTACAAGTGATATTCGTTTAAATAATAAAAGGTGAAGACAAAAGACAGATTCGACGAATTAAAGATGCAAAAGACCAAAAAGCTCAAAACTACAAAATACAATCAAAGTGGTTCCAATTAGTGATAAGAAACGTCTCAAAATTACAAGAGTACAAGAAGCAAAACGCAAAGTACAAGATATTAAATTGTACGCAAGGACGTTCGAAAATCCGGAACCGGGACCAAAGTCAACTCTCAATGCTCGACGCAACGGACTAAAAATTACAAGTCAACTATGCACATAAATATAATATAATATTTAAATAATTCTTATAATTATTTATATATTATATAATATATTATAAAAACCGTCGGCAGAATAAACAAACACATGTGGGCTGGAAAAGCAGGCCATGCGATCGCATGGCCTGGTAGTTATAAAGCCATGCGATCGCATGGTGAACAGGGACAGGCCAGGTCCTATAAAGATCATGAGTTTTGGACGAAATTTAACATCTTTTTCTTCTTCCTTCATACGTTAAATATATATATATATATTATAATTTTAATTTTAATTTTAATTTCTAATAATAAGGGTATGTTAGCGAATGTTGTAAGGGTGTAAGTCAAAATTCTGTCCGTGTAACGTTACGCTATTTTTAATCATTGTAAGTTATGTTCAACCTTTTTACATTAATGTCTCGTAGCTAAGTTATTATTATGCTTATTTAAAACGAAGTAATCATGATGTTGGGCTAAATATTTAAATTTGGGTAATTGGGCTTTGTACCATAACTGGGGTTTGGACAAAAGAACGACACTTGTGAAAATTAGACTATGGGCTATTAATGGGCTTTATATTTGTTTAACTAAAAGATAGTTTGTTAATTTTAATATAAAGGTTTACAATTAGATGTACCTATAAATAACCATATACACTCGATCGGACATGATGGGCGGGATATTTATATGTACGAATAATCGTTCATTTAATTAAACACGGGAATGGATTAATAGTCTATGGAATTATTAAAACAGGGGTGAAATTATGTACAAGGACACTTGGCATAATTGATAACAAAGTATTAAAACCTTGTTACAGTTTAAGTCCCCAATTGAATATTTGACTTCGGGTATAAGGATAATTTGACGAGGACACTCGCACTTTATATTTATGACTGATGGACTGTTATGGACAAAAACCAGACGGACATATTAAATAATCCAGGACAAAGGACAATTAACCCATGGGAATAAACTAAAATCAACACGTCAAACATCATGATTACGGAAGTTTAAATAAGCATAATTCCTTTATTTTCATATTTAATTGCACTTCTAATTATCGCTCTTTTATTTATTGTCATTGTATTTAATTGCACTTTTAATTATCATACTTTTTAATTATCGCACTTTTATTTATCGCAATTTTATTATCGTTATTTACTTTACGCTTTAAATTAAGTCTTTTATTTATTTAATATTTTACATTAGGTTTTAACTGCGACTAAAGTTTTAAAATCGACAAACCAGTCATTAAACGGTAAAAACCTCCTTTTTATAATAATATTATTACTTATATATATATATATATATTTGTATTTTTATAAATTAAAACTAATATAGCGTTAAGCTTGTTTAATTTTCCCTGTGGAATGAACCGGACTTACTAAAAACTACACTACTGTACGATTATGTACACTGCCTATAAGTGTTGTAGCAAGGTTTAGGTATATCCATTCTATAAATAAATAAATAACTTGTGTAAAATTGTATCGTATTTAATAGTTTTTCCTAGTAAAATATAAGCTATTTCGTATACACCTCGCATAACACCAAGTATTTTTGGCGCCGCTGCCGGGGAACATTTCTGCTTAAACGCCGGAAGAGCAACGTTATAAAAAAAAAGATTTTTATTAATTTTTGGTTTACTTTTATAAAAATAAGTTTTTGTAAAAATACGTTTTAGTTTCCGAAAATATAAAATTAAAAAAAAAATTATATATTTTTAATAGTTTGTTAAATAAATATATATAAAACTATCAAGTTTCCTTAATTTTATTTTATTTTTTTTAGTTTGTAAAAATATAAATTTTATTTATATAAATCAGAAAATTAAAACAGAAAAAAATTTAATATAAAAGTTTACGGGCTACACTGTAGCAGCCCAACCCACCTGGCCCGAAAACCTACTCCATGCGATCGCATGGATTTTTAAGGTGAGGACCATGCGATCGCATGGCCCTGACAGACACGCCACATTTGACCTAGTTTCGCATTAATTACGGAGTATTATTTATTATTATTATTATAAAACCCTAATTAGGTTTTTAATTATTTATTATTTAGTTTAGTTTTTAGATTTAATTTGTATTTTTAGTTTTAATTAGTTTTAAATATATAAAATTAATAGTTTTATAAAATAAATAATATAAAATAATATTTTTATAAAAATTGTACTTTTTGCAACTTTAATTATATTTTTATATTTTGTACCCTTTTAAATGTTTTAGCGTAATTTTTGTATTTTTCGCTCATATTTAGTTTTAAGTCATAGTTTTTACCATAGTATTTTTATTTCTAGATTTTTAGGCTTTGCCGTAAAATCCCTTAAGTGCTTTTTCTTTAGACTAAGATTTAGGTGCTTTAGAATTTTGCGACGCCTTTTTAAGTTTTAGTACCTTTTTAAGTTATTGCCATTTGAGATATAGAATTCCTTTTAAGCTTTAATATTTTTAGACGCAACTTTTAATTCTTAAATTTTAGTGCCTTTTAAGTTACGACGGGCTACTTTCTTATTTTTATTTTTCGACACCTATTATTTTTCGCCCTTTTTATTTTTTCGACGTTTTTCGACGCGCTCTTTTTCTTTCTTATTTCTCGCCATCCTAGTTTTTAGGACTTAGAATTTTCTCTATTTCTTATCTAAAATTTCTTTAAATTACGAAAAATTATTTTAAGTGGTTAAATTGATAGACATCAAAATTTTCTGGTTCGTAGTAATAGTTGGATTTGTACGTGAACCGGGTTATTGGAGCCAAACAGTACTCAATTATATTGAGATCAAACGAATCCTGCCCCTCTGCTGCATCTTTTGGCTATTCGAAACGTGGGCAAAATCAGAAAAGTCTATTAATTGGATAACTTATATAATTTTTCTTTCTTTTTTTATAACTAATAGGATATTCAATGAATGCACCGAGCAAAACGTTCACCAACTTTTGAACGTTCACCACCTGTAACTCGATCAAGACATCTAGCAAATATTGTCGCCGTTGATTTTTCTTTAGAATCATCATCCAGTCGACCAAGTACTCCAATTCAAATTTCCGATAATCTATTTTTTGAACCCGACCTCTCAATTGAGAATCCGGAGAATATTCAGGGGAAATTAATAGATCCTGAACCACTAATCTTTCCTCCGGAATCACCAATCATTCAAACAGAGATTGTTGAGGAACCAACCATTAAATCAAAATCCTCTAGTCATTCAGATTCAACAAATTCAATCATGGAAAATCTGGAACTTTTAAGTATGGAAGACCGAATGAGAGCTAAACGCACTGGTCAAAGTCACGCAATTACTCAACCTGACATTAATGCGCCTGATTATGAAATCAAAGGACAAATCCTACACATGGTGACTAATCAATGCCAATTTAGTGGTGCACCGAAGGAAGATCCAAATGAACATCTTTTTACCTTTAATAGGATCTGCACTTTATTTAAAATAAGAGAAGTGGAGGATGAACAGATATATCTCATGTTATTTCCCTGGACTTTAAAGGGAGAAGCCAAAGATTGGTTAGAATCGTTACCTGAAGGGGCGATTGATACATGTGACGTTTTAGTTGAAAAATTTCTTAAACAATTCTTTCCGACATCTAAAGCCGTGAGACTTCAAGGAGAAATTGTTACATTCACACAGAAGCCAAACGAAACTCTATATGAGGCATGGACAAGATTTGGAAAGTTATTAAGAGGATGTTCGCAACATGGTTTAGACACTTGTCAAATAGTACAAATATTCTACCAAGGATGCGACATCACTACAAGAAAAGACATAGACATAGCAGCTGGTGGTTTCATTATGAAGAAAACCGCAACTGATGCTTACAAAATTATTGATAACACTGCTTCCCACTCACATGAGTGGCACCAAGAAAAAGATATCGTTAGATCATCTAAAGCAGCTAGAGTCGATTCTAGCCATGACTTAGATTCCATTCCGCAAAAATAGATGCTGTTGACAGACGAATGGAAAAGATGACTAAAGATATTCACTCAATATGAATTAGTTGTGAGCAGTGTGGAGGACCACATTTGACAAAAGATTGTCTCAGTATTGAACTAACAATGGAACAAAGAGAGAATGTTTTATACATAAACCAAAGGCCTGGAAATAATTATCAGAATAATTATCAACTGCCAAGACCGATCTACAATCAAAACCAGAATTATAACCGTAATGTTCCATACAACAACCAACAAGGTCCTAGCAATCAACAAGTATCCAATAATACTTACAATCAGCAAAGACCTAATTTTCAAAACAAACCACCACAAACCGATGATAAAAAGCCAAATTTAAAGACATGATGTCGAAGCTAGTTGATTCTCAAACACAATTTTTCGCATCTCAGAAACAAACCAATGAACAAAATGCTCAAGCATTTAGAAATCAACAAGCTTCTATTCAAAATCTGGAACAAGAAGTGAGCAACCTAGCAAGGTTAATAGGTGAAAGAAAACCGGGAAGTGTACCTAGTGATACAAATGCTAACCCCCAGAATGAAACAGCTAAAGCTATTACCACAAGAAGTGGTATTACACTTAAACCACCTGAAATACCTATAATTTCTGATGAAGCTATTCCTACTCCACAAGAACCACAACCTGATCAAGATAAGAAAAAAGAACCGGTAGTTGAAAAGGTTAATGAAGATAACACAGTTAAGGCTAAAACTTATGTTAAACCATACCAACCACCACTTCCTTATCCGAGTAAAATGAGAAAAGAGAGACTTGAAGCCGAGCAATCCAAATTCTTGGATATGTTTAAACAGATAAATGTAAATCTTCCTTTCATTGATGTAATTTCAGGAATGCCTAGATATGCTAAATTTCTGAAAGATCTAATCACAAATAGAAAGAAAATGGAAGAACTCTCAGCCGTTACTATGAATGCTAATTGTTCTGCAGTGCTGTTGAATAAGATACCAGAAAAATTATCTGATCCAGGAAGTTTCACAATTCCATATTTTCTGGGTAGTCTAAGTTCAATAGAAGCATTGGCAGACTTAGGTGCTAGTATAAATTTAATGCCGTATTCATTATACACTAAACTAGACCTTGGAGAATTGAATTCAACAAGAATAAGCATACAACTAGCCGATCGATCAATAAAATATCCTAGAGGGATAATGGAAAACATGCTAGTTAAAGTTGGTACTTTAGTATTTCCAGTAGATTTTGTTGTTCTGGACATGGAAGAAGATTCTCAAGTTCCTCTCATATTAGGAAGACCATTCTTAAACACGGCTAAAGCAATGATAGACGTGTTTAGTAAGAAACTGACCTTAAGTATAGAGGACGAAAGTGTTACCTTTTCAGTTGATAGAGCAATGCAACAACTGCAATCTGCAGATGATACATGTTATTATATTCAAATTATAGATTCACATGCAGAACTGTTAGAAGAATTTCCAGAATTACAAGGAACAGGAGAATGTTCTTTAGGAGAAGGAACTGAACCAATTGATGAAACTGAAATGTTAGCTACACTTATGGCTAATGGATATGAACCAACAACAGAAGAAATTCAAATGCTAAAAGAAGAAGACAGATATCGATATAAATCATCGATAGAAGAACCACCGACATTAGAGTTAAAGCCACTTCCAAACCATTTGGAATATGCTTATTTACATGGTGAATCTGAATTACCTGTAATAATATCATCTTCTCTTACTGAAAATGAAAAATCTCAGCTCATTTCTGTGCTAAAAGCTCATAAACCAGTCATTGTATGGAAAATTCATGATATTAAAGGAATAAGTCCTTCGTATTGCACACATAAAATCCTTATGGAAGAAGGTCATAAAACGTATGTGCAACACCAACGAAGACTAAATCCTAATATGCAAGATGTTGTTAAGAAAGAAATTATTAAACTGCTAGATGCAGGTTTAATTTATCCAATTTCTGATAGTCCATGGGTAAGCCCAGTTCAATGCGTGCCTAAGAAGGGTGGCATGACTGTCATTACAAATGAGAAAGATGAGCTTATTCCTACTAGGACTGTAACAGGATGGCGTGTTTGTATTGATTATAGAAAATTAAATGACGCCACCAGAAAAGATCACTTTCCCTTACCTTTCATTGATCAAATGTTGGAAAGATTAGCCGGAAATAGTTACTATTGTTTTCTTGATGGTTTTTCCGGATATTTTCAAATTCCAATAGCACCCGAGGACCAAGAGAAAACCACATTCACGTGCCCTTATTGTACTTTTGCTTACAAACGCATGCCATTTGGACTTTGCAACGCTCCTGCAACCTTTCAAAGGTGCATGATGGCGATTTTTCAGGATATGATGGAAGAATGCATGGAAGTTTTTATAGATGACTTTTCAGTCTTCGGTGATACATTTGAATCATATTTAGTTAATCTTGAACGAATGCTTATTAGATGCGAACAATCAAATCTAGTTCTTAATTGGGAGAAATGCCATTTCATGGTTAAAGAAGGCATCGTTCTTGGACATAAAATTTCAAAGGAAGGAATTGAAGTGGATAGAGCTAAAGTAGATGTAATTGCTAAACTTCCATATCCTACCAATGTTAGAGGAATTAGGAGTTTTCTAGGGCATGCCGGTTTTTTCCGACGTTTCATAAAAGTTTTTTCTAAAATTGCCACTCCTATGAATAAACTCCTAGAAAAGGATGCTCCATTCATCTTTTCAGATGAATGCATCAAATCTTTTAATATACTTAAAGAGAAACTCACTAATACGCTGATCATGATAACTCCAAATTGAAATCTACCATTCGAACTTATGTGCGATGAAAGTGATTTTGCAATGGGAGCCGTTTTGGGACAAAGGATTGAAAAACGATTTCAACCTATATATTATGCTAGTAAGATGTTACAAGAAGCACAAACGAATTACACAACTACTGAAAAAGAACTCCTTGCCATTGTCTTTGCTTTTGATAAATTTCGATCATATCTCGTTCTAGCAAAAACGGTGGTCTATACCGACCATTCTGCTCTTAGATACCTATTTTCGAAACAAGATGCTAAACCACGATTAATCCGTTGGATCTTACTCTTACAAGAGTTCGATATTGAAATCCGAGATAAAAAGAGAGCAGAAAATCTCGCCGCTGATCATCTTTCTCGTCTTGAAAATCTCGAATTAGAAGTTCTAAATGAATCAGCCATACAAGAAAACTTTCCTGATGAATATCTATTGAAGATAGATTATAATGAAATTCCATGGTTTGCAGACTACGCAAACTACTTAGTATGTGGATTCCTTGAAAAAGGATTATTGTACCAAAAATGAAAGAAATTCTTTAGTGATATAAAACACTATTTCTGGGAAGATCCACATCTGTTTAAAAGTTGTCTCGATGGAATAATACGCCGATGTGTATTCGGAGATGAAGCTAGTAAAATCTTAAACCATTGTCACACAGGACCAACAGGAGGGCATTATGGGCCTCAACTTACAGCAAGAAAAGTTTACGATGCTGGATTCTATTGGCCTACAATTTACAAAGACGCACACCTTCTTTGCAAATCCTGTGATGCTTGTCAAAGGGCCGGAAAGATAAGTCAACGTGATGAAATGCTACAAAATGTCATTCAAGTATGTGAAGTATTTGACATTTGGGGTATTGACTTTATGGGTCCATTTCCAAAATCTCATAATAATCTCTACATTCTCGTTGCCATTGATTATGTATCTAAATGGACGGAAGCACAACCTCTCCGAACTAACGATGCACGAGTTGTAGTCAACTTCTTAAAACATCTTTTTGCAAGGTTCGGAACACCGAAAGCTTTAATAAGTGATCGGGGTACTCATTTATGTAATAATCAACTTGAGAAAGTTCTCAAAAGATATAGAGTAACTCGTAAAATCTCCACTGTTTATCATCCACAAACAAGTGGACAAGTTGAAAATACCAACCGAGCATTAAAACGTATTCTAGAAAAAACCGTTGGATCAAATCCGAAGGAATGGTCCATTAAATTGGAGGATGCACTCTGGGCTTTTAGAACAGCCTATAAAACTCCAAATGGAACCACACCTTTTAGACTCGTTTACGAAAAAGCATGTCATCTTCCAGTAGAAATTGAACACAAAGCATTTTGGGCTTTGAAGACATGTAATCTTGATTTACATGAAGCTGGACGTCTACGATTAAGTCAATTAAACGAATTAGAAGAATTAAGACATGAAGCATACAAAAATTCGTTGATCTATAAGGAAAGAACGAAGAAATGGCATGATAAAAGAATCAGAAGTTTAAAAGAATTTAAAGAAAGAGACAGAGTTCTTCTTTTCAATTCACGATTCAAGCTATTTCCTGGAAAACTGAAATCAAGATGGTCTGGACAATTTATAGTCAAAAGAGTTTTCCCATACGGAACAATAGAATTAATAAATTCAAATGGGATTGAATTTAAGGTTAATGGTCACAGAGTTAAACATTACATAGATAGTCCAATGGAAGTCGACAACGAAGTTAATCACAATTTCGACACCACAGCTAACTAAGTGTGGGGAGAATCAAGTCTTTAAAGAATAATATGTATTTGTGTTAGAGTTAGATTTTCTGTTTTCGTGTAGTTCTCAAGAATGGAACCCGAATGGTCTTTCCCTAGCAGACCCTAAAGAACTAGTCTTCTCCCCCCATTCTGATTTTTTATTTTTTTTTTTGGTTTTACGAGATGAAGACTTTCTGTGAATTAAACCATGGTCTAATGCTACACGCTTTGATCACTAAACGTAATAATGACACCCTTCCAAGTGAAATAGTATCATTAATTAGAGGCAAATTGGACGGAGTAAGAAAAGAATCCAGAAACGAAAATAATAAGTTACAATTTGGTAAAGGAAAATCAAAATCCGCAGTAAAAAGGAGAGCACGACACCTTGAAAGATGTCACAAATGCGGAAAATGGTCACACGAAGGTAAATGTTCAAATAATCAAACCTATTCAAATACCGAATTTGTTACTCTATGCAGAGACGGACCGTTCATATATTTAGAAGAAAAAACGTTGAATGCTCGAGGTTACGCCTATGTAGCTATGGAAAATCAATTAGTCCGACTATCTTATGAGTGGACTAAAGCATATCACTAAGAATACTATCTCACAGGTAAGTATGTACAGTTTTTATTTTTATTTTTATTTTTAACCTTTTGATAATAAACGCTAATTTGTTCGCTATAAAGTATTAAATTGGTATTCGATAAAATTAGGTATGCGTGACCGAAATTATTGATATCATACAAAAATTTATTACATCACTGCGAAATTTACCGTTTATTCTTAAGGTATAAATATCTTTAATCAATCAACCCAAAATATTTCAAAAATTCGTCAGGAGTAAAACTAGGTAATATAGCCGAAATTACTTTACCGAAAAGAGGGGCGTATATCTTTGATAATATTTGATTGATTAAAGTGGGATAAAAGACCAAAAAGATTTTTAATTTTATCTTTACTTTGTTTTTTAAAATTAATATTAAAATAATATTGTAAACTTTTTAAATCAATATATTTAAAATTGTAAATATTTGAAAAATTAATATTTTTAATATAAGTTTGTATGTATAAAAACAAAAATATAATTTAAGTTTGGTGTGAATTTTTAATATGAATTTTTAATTTTATGCATTTTAAATTTAAGTTTGGTGTGAATTTAAAAACAAAAATTTACTTTATTTCGTTAAGTTAAAAATTTGATTTTTAAAAATTCGTCGTGAGTTGAAGACTAGGTCGTTGAACCGAAATTGCTCTACCCAAGGGAGGGACGAGAACTTTTATTATCATTATTTTTAATCTTATTGAACTAAAGTATGCCAAAAACATTTAAAAAACCCAAAAATCTTTACTAAAAAAATCGCGCTTCGAATTGACAAAATTTTAAAATTTTGTCGAGGGACGGACTAGGACAACGATCCGAAACGCCCTCGTCCTAAAAAGAAACAAAATTTTAATTTTTATTTAATTATATGTTTTATTAGTTATAAGGTTTTTATAAAAAAAAAAAAAAAAAGAAGCAAAAACACTGTACCCGGACCCCCATGCGATCGCATGGGGTTTACACTCCAACCTCATGCAATCGCATGAGGCTGGAAATCAGGCCTGATACAAGAACAGCTCGCTGTTCTGTCTTCACAATAAACACACACACATATACGAACCTACTCCCAAATCACCTCTAAAATTCGCAATTTTTTTACCGTAATTCGTCAAATTTCTCGCTCTAATCATGAAATTGTTCAGAAGCTTTTCAAAGAAGGTAAAAATTACACCCCTAAACTCATAAATTTTCTAGTTTTTGTGATAATTACCAATATTTTATCTAATACAATTTTGTTAATTTCTAGTGTAATTAGTGTTAAATTGGTAGTATTTTATGCATGTATAACCTAGATTGATGCTATTTAACATGATTTGAAGCCAAAAACTTCAAAATTTTTAGAAATCTAGGGTTTGTGTTCTTGAGCAATTTGGGGCTTTTTGATATAAATAGGTTATGGCCGATTTTTGTCATGAATTGTTGCTAAATTAAGTAGTGTAACATGTTTAGGTAGTTAAATGATCCAAACTTTGATCATAAACATGATTTTTGAAGATTAAAGTAGACTTTTTAGGTGTAAAATTCATGAACTTGATTAATTTGATATAATTGCCAATTGAGACTTATTTAATTGTTAGTAATGACTATTTTGACATGTTATTTGAGTTAAATGCTTATGAACTTTGTCTACATTTTCATATGTGCTTATTTGAAAAAGTGTAGAATTGTAAAAATTGTGAAAATGCGTATAAGTTTAAGTTTGATTTAACATGTTATTGTGGTTAATTTAAGTTGTTATTTTGCTAACACTAATGCATATTTGGATGCACAAATTTTGTGTTTAATGTGTTTTGCAGAGAGCCGATACTGGAGGTTCATCATCATCATCATCTAGACGACCTGCTCCAGCTCTAGAACCAGAACCAGAAATGCAATATGAACCCGAACAAGTACCACAACAGGAACCACAACATCAGCCTGATCAACATGTACCTTATTATGATCCGCTACAGTTTGTTAATGAATTCATAGTATTTTCGATGAATCCACCTGTAGAATACCCAACGATTCCTGAACACACGTTGCATCCTAATCTGAGATTCGATAGACGATGGAGAGATTACCCGGCATATCAAAGTAATAAATTCAAATTAGTAACAAAAGAGGTAGAGGTGCCTAGGGTAATTGATTGGGATCCTTTGGAAAGGGTCCAACTTACTGACCGTGTTAGGGAGCATTTGATACAAAGGTATGACAGTTCTTCTTTTACTGATTGGGAACGCTTATTCACCATTCGTAGACCTGTATATAAGGAATGCTGTGTTGAGCTGATGAGTACTATAGCGTTAAATGTAGATGTAGAGAGATTAGATGATAGAAGTTTTCTTAGGTTTATACTAGGAGGTAGGATGTACAGGATGTCCATGCTGGACATGGCTAGGGCATTACAGATATATACGCCCGCTGAATTACTACTACCCGATTGTATGAGTTTGATTTATCGTGGTGAAAGGGTAGATAGGAATTTTGATGCGAACGCCGTTTGGAGGCGTATGTCCGATTATAATGTTTTTGGGCGGGGAGGAACACATACCTACTTACATATTAACAGAGCCGAGCTTCGTATAATTCATAGATTTTTGGCTAACTCGATTACACAGAGAGGTCACAACAAGGAAAAATTAACCTTACATGATTTATTTTACCTGAAGTGTATTCGAGACCCAAGAGGCTTTGTTAGTATCCCCTACTGTGTTGGTTTTTATTTATCTAAGATGGTTGAAGGAATACAGGAAGGGGGGATAATTGGAGGAGGTATTTTTTTTACTCTCATTGGAGAGTATTTAGGTGTAGATAAGGACCAAGGGGGTCGACTTATGGTATGTAGGGAACAGGTTGAGCCTTTAGGATTGAAGGTTTATGCGGGTGCTAAGGTATTGAAGAGTAGACGCAACCAGGCAATACCCTATATAGGTAGTCAACCTCAGGTAGAGAGAGGCTCAGATGAGGAGATAGAGGAAGCAGATGACATTAGGGATGTCATTCGGGAGGCTATGACTGATGTCTACCAGCGTGTAGATGAGGTAGACATGACAAACGCAGAGAGATTTCGTCGGATGGAGCAGTGGCAAGCCCGGAATGATTACGAGCATTCCAGGCAACGACAACATGATAGATGGGACTATCATCAGCGTCAGATTATGAGCCGGCTGTCACCTCAGGATCACTACGTTCCAACCTGACCAACTTACTATCCTCCACACCAGCCCGAGATGAGACCGCCTTATACTCTCTACGACCCTAACCAGGCATACCAGTACACCTATCACCAACCATGGAACCCCGGACGATGACATGAACTGGAACCCCTATCCATGATTGATTTAGTTCCGGTTGGTAATTTTTATGATTTTTAATTATTTCTATTTATTTATGTTTAAACACATTATATTTTGATACTTTTATTGTACTGTTTAATATTTTTATTATGTTGTACTAATGTTTCATATTTGATTTGAAAGTGGGATTTTTTTTAAGTCCCATTTCAAATTACCATGCATGTTATATTTGTATGTATGTATATTTTCAATTGTACAAAACAGGGTAAAACAGCGCATTTTCAAATACTGGCATTAAGTTCAGCAAAAGCTAGTACTTTTGACGACAAAACGAAAAACAAATGTGATGTAACAACAAGACGGAATGAACAAATGATATGCACCATTTATCATTCAGCAAACAAACGCCAATATGTTTGGAAACTTTGGTAAAATTTAATCAATTTTCTACGCTAATCACCCTCAATAATTTAAATTGTTACTGATTTCTTGCAAATGAGGGCATTGCAAGATCTGAAGTGTGGGAAGGGATTAAATTCTTTCGGATTTTAAAAATTTTTAATTTAAACACTTGGTTACCATTAAAAATACTAGTAAAGCAATAGTTGTATTAGAATCTAGTGCTCTCTGATAATAAAGAACAGCCCCAGTCTTATATACTGACTACCCAATTCTAGTAAAAATTTTCAAAAATTTTCAATTAAATGAACTCAAAATCATGTTTATACATATTTATGAACGATAAAACTAGGTGTTAACACCGAAATTATTGTTACCTCGGAAAGGACATAAATTGAGAAACAAACTAAAATGTTAGAATTCATTTAAAATGGAATAGAGGACAATAAAAAGGAAAATAAAAGCCAAGTGTGGGAAAATTTACCAAGTTATTTAAAACATATATCACATATTTTTGTACAAATAACTGAAGATACTTTTGCTTTGGACTAATCTAAACAGTTTTACCCAATTTACTGTAATATATTTGAAAGAAAAGATGGATCTACACGATGAATCAATTCCATCATTAAAAGGAAGTAAAGTCTTCCGAAAAAGAAACGCGCTTCTTGATTTAGGTCATGAAGTTGTCGTCCAGACCAGCTGTAGGTTGACGAAAAATCTAGAAAAGTCATCACTAAAATCAGCAGGAAATCCATGGACCTCAGCATCAAACAGGGTCGCCAAGTGGTCAGACTTATCCTAACTATGAGAGGATCTGTCTTGTAAAATGGGGAGGACGCCGTGCAAATTAGCTGGATAAGACTAATGAATTAGATCCCCAGAAAGGATAATCTCCTTTAAAGATCAAAAATCAGCTTTTAAGACTGATATTACTCAATCCTAGAGATTGATCTTAAAGATTGAGAATTACAAACTCATGGAATTCAATGATATCTAAACTCGAGCTTGAACGAGAAAATATTTTGATCAAAATTATAAACCGATTTGTTTTCTGAAAACCCATTTTCAATGCGTTCATTACCATTGAACGTAAAATCCTAGAAATTCACCTGGAATTCATTAGGTCACCTGAACCAAATCGGGTGTCAACCGTAAGAACGGTGGTTGCATAGCATGGTCAAAGACAGGACCTTGTGTCAGATCGGAAAATTATAAGGGTGAGCTTTACTATTGCTCCTACCAAGGATAGTAATTGCATCCGACACGTTATAGACCATAATTAAAAGCATGTCAGGGGACATTGCCTTAACAGTTGCTTGTTCAACACTTTTCTTTACAACCGGACGGTAGTTTACCGAAAGGTAATATACGGAGCAAGTATACTGGACGTGTTGCTTTCCCAATACAAGGTTAGCAAGTGGGTGACACAAAACCATAAGTTTTGAGCTAAAATTTTCAAATATGAAACTCACCAAACCCACAAAAAGAATTTGCAAACACCGGTGAAGGGTTATCCCGAAAAACTTATCTAGGGTAAAAGCTAGATTTAATATTCAAAAGATCAAATGTTTTCATAAAGATCCAATTTCCTTAATAGATCTAAACTTTTATAGTCATGTGGGACTGTAAACCACATCGTTACTACCATTGTTTATACCGCCGTATAGAAATCACTGATGTACAAATTGTGAAGAATAAAGAAGTGATTCTAGTATATTTCAAGACTATATTGCTTGAGGACATGCAACGCTCAAGTGTGGGAATATTTGATAATGCTAAAAACGAACATATATTTCATAGCATTATCCCTCAAGAAAGACAAGCTTTTAGTTGCAATTGTTCTATTTACAAGTGATATTCGTTTAAATAATAAAAGGTAAAGACAAAAGACAGATTCGACGAATTGAAGACGCAAAAGACCAAAAAGTTCAAAAGTACAAAATACAATCAAAGTGGTTCCAATTAGTGATAAGAAACGTCTCAAAATTACAAGAGTACAAGAAGCAAAATACAAAGTACAAGATATTAAATTGTACGCAAAGACGTTCGAAAATCCGGAAAGTGGACCAAAGTCAACTCTCAATGCTCGACGCAACGGACTAAAAATTACAAGTCAACTATGCACATAAATATAATATAATATTTAAATAATTCTTATAATTATTTATATATTATATAATATATTATAAAAACCGTCGGCAGAAGAAACAAACACATGTGGGCTGGAAAAGCAGGCCATGCGATCGCATGGCCTGGCAGTTATAAAGCCATGCGATCGCATGGTGAACAGGGACAGGCCAGGTCCTATAAAGATCACGAGTTTTGGACGAAATTTAACATCTTTTTCTTCTTCCTTCATACGTAAAATATATATATATATATATATATATATATATATATATATATATATATATTATAATTTTAATTTTAATTTTAATTTCTAATAATAAGGGTATGTTAGCGAATGTTGTAAGGGTGTAAGTCAAAATTCTGTCCGTGTAACGCTACGCTATTTTTAATCATTGTAGGTTATGTTCAACCTTTTTACATTAATGTCTCGTAGCTAAGTTATTATTATGCTTATTTAAAACGAAGTAATCATGATGTTGGGCTAAATATTTAAATTTGGGTAATTGGGCTTTGTACCATAATTGGGGTTTGGACAAAAGAACGACACTTGTGGAAATTAGACTATGGGCTATTAATGGGCTTTATATTTGTTTAACTAAATGATAGTTTGTTAATTTTAATATAAAGGTTTACAATTGGATGTACCTATAAATAACCATATACACTCGATCGGACACGATGGGCGGGATATTTATATGTACGAATAATCGTTCATTTAATTAAACACGGAAATGGATTAATAGTCAATGGAAATATTAAAACAGGGGTGAAATTATGTACAAGGACACTTGGCATAATTGATAACAAAGTATTAAAACCTTGTTACAGTTTAAGTCCCCAATTAGTTGGAATATTTGACTTCGGGTATAAGGATAATTTGACGAGGACACTCGCACTTTATATTTATGACTGATGGACTGTTATGGACAAAAACCAGACGGACATATTAAATAATCCAGGACAAAGGACAATTAACCCATGGGAATAAACTAAAATCAACACGTCAAACATCATGATTACGAAAGTTTAAATAAGCATAATTCCTTTATTTTCATATTTAATTGCACTTCTAATTATCGCTCTTTTATTTATTGTCATTGTATTTAATTGCACTTTTAATTATCGTACTTTTTAATTATCGCACTTTTATTTATCGCAATTTTATTATCGTTATTTAATTTATGCTTTAAATTAAGTCTTTTATTTATTTAATATTTTACATTAGGTTTTAACTGCGACTAAAGTTTTAAAATTGACAAACCGGTCATTAAACGGTAAAACCCCCCTTTTTATAATAATAATATTACTTATATATATATATATATATATATATTTGTATTTTTATAAATTAAAACTAATATAGCGTTAAGCTTGTTTAATTTTCCCTGTGGAACGAACCGGACTTACTAAAAACTACACTACTGTACGATTAGGTACACTGCCTATAAGTGTTGTAGCAAGGTTTAGGTATATCCATTCTATAAATAAATAAATAACTTGTGTAAAATTGTATCGTATTTAATAGTATTTTGTTGTAAAAATATAACTATTTCGTATACACCTCTACGCACATCAATATATATTCTCTTCAAATGTAATCATGGATTTAATGAGTCAATATGATATTAAACTCATTTGATTTACCGTTAGAACAAGAATATATAATCTCTAGAACATTAGAGATTACATAATCATCATGTCGTACGAAGATAAATGATGTAGAACGATACGTAGAACGAAGATTATACTCGGGGTACAGAATGAGATTTTGAGGCATGTGATGTTGATAACTTGGGTTGTTGGTTGTACTGTTGGTGCTGGTGGTGTTGCTGAAGCTGGTAAGTTTTGCACCATATTCTCCAAATTTATTACTCGAGCGCGAAGCTCGTTGACTTCTTCCATTACTCCAAGATGATTTTTGGTCGAAACGAGTGAATGAATAAGGTTTAGAATTTTAGATATAATATAATTGTGGCAAGATATTCAGGCAATGAGGGTGAAATTGGTGTTTCGGACTGGTTTGCCGGTAAGTGCTTCAGGTTCTCCGCTAAGAGGTGAATTCGGTTAGTGGAAATGATCACCTTCCTTTTGTCTCCAATGATTAAGTAGGCTACGAACCCATCAGATGAATTGGTTGATTCATTCTGGTGACACTGCTTTCGGAGCTTAGGTGAAACTCTATATTGGAATAGCTGTCGGAATCCGAGGAATTCGAACTGGTTGAGGGATTCATCTCGTACGATCAGATGAAGGATTTTCGATAAGAAATAGATTATAGGATGTAGGTTAGTACCCTGCAATACCTAATTTACATATGCATATATAATACTAAAATCCCATAAGTTACGGAGGAATCTACGGAAGCTGTCAGGCAAAGGTATCAATGATAGATACGCTAATATATGAATTTATCTATACACTGTCTATGCAATAGAGGCAGTAAGACGTGTCTAGACTTTAAGGATGATAAGCAAATAATTTTCGATACTAGATGATAAGCAAAACTTTTGACATGCAGACACGGTCGAAGTCCAGACTCACTAATGCATCTAATCAACTATCATTTAGACATACTAATACAAGACCTGGTTCGCTAAGACCACCGCTCTGATACTAACTATAACGACCCGTCCTAATCCATCTGGACAAATACATTACATTTGGTTACATCGCGAGGTACTTGACCTCCATATGATACATTTTACAAACATTGCATTCGTTTTTAAAAGACAAACTTTCATCACATCAAAAATTGATAGTATGCATACCATTTCATAATATATCCAACTATAAAAGACTTAATAATATTCTTGATGAACTCAACGACTCGAATGCAACGTCTTTTGAAATATGCCATGAATGACTCCAAGTAATATCTCTATAATGAGTAAATGCACATCGGAAGATTTCTTTAATACCTGAGAATAAACATGCTTTCAAGTGTCAACCAAAAGGTTGGTGAGTTCATTAGTTTATCGTAATCAATCATTTCCATAATTTTAATAGACCACAAGATTTCCGTTTATAAATATATGTACACTCGCAAGTGTATAAAACCGTTCTGCTTATGTTGAGGCCTCAGTAACCAACCTTAATAATAATATAATAAGTCATCTTTGTAAAGATGGATATGTACACTCGCAAGTGTATAAATAATCCTCAAATTACTAAACATCTGCCCACTAGCTCTTATGTCTAGTGCAGCCTACAGGATGGGGGTGTTAAGCCCGATAGATCTATCTTTAGGATTCGCGCTTACATGCTCTTATAACATGTAACTAAATTACCTAGCACATCAATCCGCAGAATATCATTTTTAATCACTTGTCTCTATTTCGTAAATCATTTATAAAATATTGCATGTATTCTCAGCCCAAAATATATATTGCAAAAGCAATTAAAAAGGGAGCAAGTGAAACTCACCATACTGTATTTTGTAGTAAAAATACATATGACGTCATTTAACAAGTGTAGGGTTGACCTCGGATTCACGAACCTATATCATTTGTATATATATTAAAATATATAATCGAAAACGAACAAGTTTATGTATTATTATTATTAATGGTTAATTTAGTAATTTGTATGTTTCATTAATAATTAAATTAACTATTTTTATTTTATATACTTTAGATAATTTATTATGAAAATATTAGTGTTGTTATGTGAATGTATTAAATACATTCTTATAGCTATTTATTTGATAAAATAATATCAATAATAATATATAAAAATTTATATCTTTTTATGATATTAATAATACTAAAATAATTAGATTTAGTGATGATACTGATATTAATAGTTTTGATAGTAATATTAATAATAATAATAATAATAATCCTAATGGTAATCATAATACTAAACGATAATCTTTATAATAATACATGTGTTAATACTAATAAGTACTCTAAAATTAACAATAATAATAATAACCATAATGATAAGTGTAGTAATAACAATAATAATAATCATAATAATAATACTTAATATCATAATTTTACCAATACTCATAATAATGATAGTAATGACGATCATAACAATAATAATATTGATAATAATAATAATTATAGTATTAATAATAATACTTATGCTTATAAAAATTCTAAGAATAATAATAACATAATTAATATTAATGATGGTAATAATAATAATTAACTTAACATTAATATTAATACTTATTAACAATAACACTAATAACAATATTCATAATAATCATAATAATAATAATAATAATAATAATGTTAATAATAATAATAACATTAATAATAATAATAAAAAGAAATGAGAAAAACTACCTCATAGTGCATTTAACAATAAACAGGCTGGATACATGCTCGAACTCACGACCCTCAGCTCACCAACACAATAGCCTAACCATCTGATCTATCTTTCTTTTATGAATTATTACCCCACAGAAATATATATAACCCGTATGTATATTCGTTCATCTTCTTCCTTTTAAACAGAAATCGATCAGAGAATCAAACCATGTTATTAGCGAGTTTCTTAAATAGTTTTGACACCAGAAATTGATACAGAAGCGACTCTCAACTGGATTAAATCAATTTAATTAAAAACAGAATGAAATCGAGCTATAACAGTTTATTTAAACGGGTTATTGAACTTAAAATCAAATTCGACATTAGAGGAGGTTGTAGACCATAATTTCTTCATGAAAAGGGTGTTAAACCACAATTAGAAACTTTCTCTATTCTTAATTTAACTAGAAACACAACCACGAACTCAAATTTCACAATGAACATAAATCGTTGACTTTTTGAAATCAAACTTTGACTCACAAATTCGTACTCGATAAAATGAATTGAGATATGAGACTTTGCAGATAGTTTTATTGAAAGATTCCTAATAAAACTACAATTTTACATTTTGACCATTCATTCAAAATTGAACTTTTTAAATATTGAAGTAAGAACAGAGCACGTTTTGCTGTTCTTCCCCTTTTTCTGATTAATTTCGCTAGTTTGAAAGCTGTAGAGGATATTACTTGGTAATGTAGGTTGTCTGTTCTCGTTTGCAATGAATTTGGTTGAGTCTTATAGCTTTTAAGGGCCGATAATATTTATTCTGCTAGTACAGAAATATATAAAAAAATATAATAAAAGAGGAATTTGATAGTTAACTGATTTTGGAATGTATCTTAATGTTTAAATCTTGATTTTTACTATAGAATCAATTATCTACAGCTGGAGAACGACATGAAACTAATTTGATTCTATCCAGGTACGTATGATGTTATAAATTAATAATTATATTATTATTATAAATATACATATATATAATATAAGGTATCTCTTTATATATCAGGATATATATATATATATATATATATATATATATATATATATATATATATATATATATATATATATTATACATCTGTATTTATTTATGTATATATATATATATATATATTACTATATATCTGTAATTATATAGCTATATGTATATATTTTGTATAATATAACTAATCTCATTAATTTATAAATATAACTATAATATTAACACTCTTAATATTATAATTAATAATAATTAATAATAACCATTTATAATAAAAATAATAATATTATTGATAATAATAATATCTATAAGATTTATAACAATAATATTATTAATGATAATAATATTAAATACTAATAATACTAATAAAATGATAATTTTTATAAATAAACATAACAATAATTAAAATTGTATCTTTAATCATCCTTATAATAATTTTCTAGTTAACATCCTAAATTTTAATAATTATAACTTTTTAATTAGAATAATAATAATAATAATAACTTAAATTTTAATAATATTGATATTGATATTTATATTAATAGTAATAATGAAAGTAATAATAATATTACTGTAATGACTTTATTTTTGATTATGTTTTTAATTATTAAGTTTAAGTTTTCTTTCATAATATCTAATCACCTAATAGTTTATGTATCTATTTAATTTACAATATACTTATTTACATGTATAGTTATTTATATATATAAACATCTCTATTTACGATTAAAGGTTCATGAATCGTCAAGAAATGCCAAGGGTCAAATACATTCATGAAAAATAGTTCAAACATTTTGGGGCTCGGTTTAATAGACTTTGCCTATCGTGTTAGAATCTTATAAAGATCAAGTTTAAATTTGGTCGGAAATTTCCGGGTCGTCACAATATTTATATCCCAAGAAGGTTTTTTAAAGGAGGTGCTGAAGAAGTTTAAGATGAATGACTGCAAGTCAATGAACACACCGGTGGATTGCAATCTCAAATTATCAAAAGATGATGAAGGACACTTGGTTGACCCAACACAATACAAGATTTTGGTTGGAAGTCTGAGGTACCTAACCTGCACAAGGCCAGATATTCTCTACGGAGTTGGACTAGTAAGTCGATATATGGAAGTACCTACAATAAATCACTTGAAGGCGGCCAAGAGGATACTTTGCTACATCAAAGGTACGATTGACTATGGCCTGTTTTATTCGCCTTCTGATCACTTCAAGCTAGTTGGATACAGTGATAGTGATTGGGCTGGAGACATAGATACGACGTTCACATGGAGCTCAAAGAAGCAACCCATTGTGACTCTGTCAACGTGTGAAGCCAAGTTTGTAGCAGCAACATCGTGCACCTGTCATGCAATATGGCTCAGGAAGTTACTAAATGAGCTTAAGTTTTTTCAAAAGGAAGCTACAGAGATATATGTGGATAACAAGTCTGCGATTGCTCTAGCAAAGAATCCAGTCTTCCATGATCGAAGCAAGCACATCGATACGAAATACCATTACATCAGGGAGTGTGTAACAAATAAAGAGGTTCAGATAAAGTACGCGAAGTCATTTGATCAAGTTGCTGATATTTTCACAAAGCCTCTAAAACATGAGACGTTTCAGAGATTACGGAATATGCTCGGAGTAACGAAATCAAGTTTAAGGGGGGCTGTTAGAAAATAAACTTGATTTTGGGCTATGAATTTGGGCTTGCAAGTATACAAGTATATGAATCAAGATTGTAGTCCAATATCTAGAAACTTCATGTAATATTTAGTAGTTAAAGTGTGTAGAATACTCATGTAAAAATATTATCTAAGTCTAAAAAATACTTAGGAAATATCTAGATATTAGTTGATGAAGTGTTCTAGAGTGTTCCATTATGTAGTATAAATAAAGGGTTTCACTCCTCATTTGTAATCAAGCAAATTGAGCAATAAACAAAGCTTTCAAGATCAATCAAACGTCTAAATCATCAATCATCTCTTCCACAAATAATATACATAACCTCCTATTTCTAACAAAAAAGAGCTATATACTTCGATGTGATTTCATTTTATAAAAAGAACGACTAATGCTTTTTTTTTTTAACAGCTTAGAAATTTTATTAAAACTAGAAAGAGGCTAGAACATTACAAGGAATTAAAAGGATTAGATAACCAAACATTCCAACCAAGATTAGCTTTCTTATAACGTGATGAAAGCCAATCAAAAAAGGATAATACAATCGAGTCAATAATGTGTCATTTCTTGAATTTGTTCGGGTCAAAGATACATTCGTTCCTAAATCGCCATAGTGTCCAAAGAGTAGCATAACATACCGCTTCCAAAACAAATGTTTTCAATGTAGACGGAACATACGACATAATCCATCTCCAAAGATCATCCACCGTTTGCAAAACCGGTAAGTCAATATCCAACCATGTTGCGATATATGTCCAAACTTGAGTTGCGATTTCACATTCAAAGAAGATATGTGTAAGATCTTCAACTTGATTCGAGCATGAAGAGCACAATAAGTTATGATTAGTCACACCCTCTCCAATAGATTACATTTATCGGGCAATCTATTTAATCGAGCACGCAAAATGAAGAAATTAATTTTAGGCGGTACAATTTTACACCAATGTGTCGGCCAGTTTCCTATAGTGTCACGACAAATAAGTTGACGAAACCCACTAACTGAGAACACACCATTCGATAAACTTGGACACACCCAAGTATCATTTGCATCAGAAAGAATTGTATTACATAGCAGTGAACAAAGCTGAGAAAGTTGTTGTGCTTCGGTACCTTAGCGAATAGGACGTCTCCAAGACCAGTTGAACCCATTTGCATGAACACTCTCCAAAACCTTGCAACTGTGATCGGTTTCCAGAGCAAAGAGCCGATTAAATTTGTCACGAAGGGGAGTATTATCGATCCAGTTGTGAAGCCAAAAAAATGTGTCCACACCAATTCCAATTTTAATTGATAAAACGTTGGATAAAAAAGGATTTTGTACATGTAAATCATGATGGAATAGATATATAGATGCCCATGTTCCACTTACAGTATTAATAACTGGGTGTAGTCCATCCATTTGAACACCATGAATAGCTTGAATAATAGAAACCCAAAGCCAACCTTTACAATTAACATATCTCCACCTCCATTTGTATAAAAGAGCTTTATTAAGAGATTCAAAGCTAACAACTCCGAGGCCACCTTTATCTTTAGATTTAAGAACGTCATCCCATTTTATCCAATGTATTTTTCGATCATCTTTTGTACCGCCCCAAAGGAAATGCGAACGAAGAGACTCAAGATGTTTGAGAACATTTTTCGGAGCTTTGTATAAAGATAAGTAGTAAGTACCAAGAGCGCCCAATACCGATTTGATTAAGGTCAAACGACCTCCAAATGTGAGAAGATTCATCTTCCAATTAGCTAATCGTTTCTCAACCTTAGTGATGATAGGCTTCCAATTTTCCTAAAGCCTCATATTAGCCCCAATCGGAATACCAAGATAACTAAAAGGAAAATTTGCCGGTTTACAACCTACACTTAAAGCCATACGGTTAAGCTCCAAAGAATGGATACCGATTCCAAGAAGGTTTGATTTATGGACATTAATTTGTAACCCCGAAACAAAAAAAAAGCAGTTTAAAATGTCAATAAGATTCAAAACGTTAGTATCGCACCACTCGCCAACGAAAAGGTCATCATCTGCAAAGAAAGACTGTGACAAAAGAACCGAGGTGTTTTGATCTCCACAATTAAACCTTTAAAGAGATTATGATCAATTGCATCCAAAATCGCTACATGTAAGCCTTCCATACAAATGATAAATAAGAAGGCAGAAAGTGGGTCACCTTGGCGAAGACCACGTTCAATATTAAATTCTTCCGTTCGACACCCGTTAATTAAAACCGAAGCAAAAGAGGATCGGAGGCATCCTTTAATCCAAAGAGTCCACCTTCGGCCAAAGCCAAGGGAATCGAGCATAGTGCAAAGAAAATCCCAACTAATTGAGTCAAATGCTTTTTCAAAGTCAACCTTTAGAAGCATAGCTTTCTTTCGTTTTCGTTTACACCAACCAAGAACTTCATTAATGATCAACGGACCGTCCAAAATTTGGTGACCTTTAATAAAAGCAGACTGTTCCCGACTAATGACATTTTCGATAACCAACGAGAGTCGGTTGGCTAAAAGCTTTGCCAAAATTTTGTATTGAACTCCAATGAGACTAATCGGAAGAAAGTCTTTAACATATAATGGATTTTCAACCTTAGGAATCATGGTGAAAAATGAGGAGTTACATCCTTTTGGTATAAAACCAGTTGAGTGAAAATTCGTAACAAAGGCCATCACTTCTTGTTTAATCAATTCCCAAAAGTGTTTGATGAAACAAAACGAGAAACCATCCGGGCCGGACGCTTTATCGTCACCGCAGCCCCAAACGGCGCTTTTGACTTCTGCTTCAGAGAATGGTTTTTCCAATTCATTAGCTAGCACTGCAGGAAGAGATTTCAAGTGTTTGCTCGATCTGTTGATCTTTAAAGTGTCGACCCGCTTGAACTTTTTTTTAAAAAAAATCAAGGAAACTGTTCTTAACATTGTCAGGAGAAGAAACCCAAATGCCGTTAGAAAGAACACCTGTTATTGGCAAATTCTTAGGTTTGCGATTTATGGAAGAATGGAAGAAAGAGGAGTTCTCATCCCCATGTATGTTCCAAATCTTTTTGAACTTTTGAGCCAAATTCATTCCTTCTCTTTTTTCAATCAATGAAAGGTCTTTAAGAACATTGATACATTGGTGAGAAAGGGCAATGTTGTCACCCCCATTAACCAGTTCATCATCAATTAGATCAATGGATTCAAGTAATCTCTTCTTCTCTACAGTACACGAGTTCAAGTGAGTTTTATACCAAGCTTTCAGTTTAGTCTTAACAAACTTGAGTTTAATCTTGAAGGCTATAAATGGGTTTTTCCAATGCACTCAGTAGTTACCAAAGGATCTAACCACGCGTTTTGGACCACGTTATCAAACCCGTCAATCAAAAACCATGAAGCACATAATTTAAATGGAGATGGGCCAAAATTTAACCGATCAACAACGAGAAGAATCGGACAATGATCCGACCAAAGATTTGGCAAGACACGTCCGATTAGATTAGGAATTGAATCAATGAAATCATTAGAGATTAGAAAACGATCCAACTTTCCTCGACTGTCACAAAATTTACTGGAGCGAGCAAAAGCTCTACCACCCAGCGGAAGATCCACCAAATCAGAAGCAGTAATAAAGTTATTGAAATCACTTGACGACAGAGGGCAAAACTCAGAGCCTTGCCTTTCTTGAGAGCTTCGAACTGCATTAAAATCGCCAAAAAGAACATGTTCACCCGGGTTATTAGATAGGAACTCGGACAAGAACATCCAAAGGTGACGTTTCTTACCCCTATCTTGTGGAGAGTAAACATTAATAAAAAAGCAATGAACAGAACTTCCAGGCCTGTATCCATCAACAATAAGTGCATTTTCAAAAGAGATTATACGATTCTTGTGGAAACATGATGGATCCCACACGGTAATTAAACCACCCGATCTACCTCTAGCACAAGATGAAGCGAAATCGAATGTTTGGTTGCCCCAAAAGGATTTTACAATGAACAAATCCAATTTTGTCAACTTCGTTTCTTGAATACCTAGAACACCTACTTTAAACTCGTTACATAAATTTTGAATTCATGATTGTTTTTGAGAAAACCGCATCCCTCCTCCAATATTAATAGAGAGAATATGCATTTAAATAGGCTTGTTAACACCCATTCGAGCTAGAATGCTCTTTAGATACTGCCTTTCATATCGTACCCAAGTGATGTACCAATCGAGATGAAATTGTCTATTTTCTCTGCCATTCCATCATCCGTCAATTTTTTAGAGGATCCATTCGCCACCTCAGAAGATTCAGAAGCGAAGACAGGTTCACCGTTCGAGAATTTTGGTGAGTAAAATCATTGTCCATTAAAACCTGGAGGCTTCGAGAGAGAAGGTGAGTTGTGTGAAGAAAAAACAGAAGCAACCGCATCTACATTAGCATTAACATTAGAGGTAAAATAATGATCTTCTTGATGGTGCTCATTTTTCTTAACTCATCCTGCCCTAACAGAGTGAGATTGTTTCTCCTCAAACTTAGTGTTATTAACCTCCTTTTCCACTTTATTTGACTGCTCACAGTTGTGTAGCCCGTTTACAACACCAGAATTAAGAGAGTTAGCGGGAACATTCACATCATACTCATCAATCGAATCTCTAACAAACTCTCCATCTTCTAAATCCTCGTGAAAAGATGTGTCAGAGTGATCATCATTAGTAATGATACTGCAACCCGCATGCGCACCTCATATGCATGCGGGTGCTTAATAGTGTGCGTATGCGTGTGCTTGTGTGCGCTATGTGGTATGCGGATTGTATCTGATTCCTTTATTCTCGGTACAGCGGTTGCTTAGCTGTCAAGTAAATATCTTTTCCATAATTATATCCGTGATTCGGGGGAGTCAGTTATGGATGAGGTTATTATGATCTGGGACGGTTCTAGAATTAGGGTTGGCCTATAAATACAAACCCTAATCATCACCTACGGGACACAACATATTACGTAACCATCACCTACGATACAAAAGCATCATTCAGCATCTTTTCAAGGTTAACAAGTTAGTCTTTCGTAAGCTAGTACCTACGACCTTATTTGGGGCCTCTTGATCGAAGACCGTTATCGGAGGTGGACTTAATCACTTGGCCACCCCGCCGACATCATCATGTCGGCCAGGGTTATTCACGGTAGCCGGACTGGAGAGTCACGTTCTAAGATCCTTAAACCCCTCTACGTATTGAGCAGGCATATTTAACCCTATGGTAAAAATATGCATGATCAAGTGGTGCTTTCATTGAGAGTCGAATTAATTCAAGACTGTTTAATTGCTTTTTCTTTTAAGGTTTTGAATTGTATGGCTCGTTATTTACAAAATTTTTGAATTTTTTTTCTTTAATAGTGTCATGACTTCCGAGGAATCATCGGAACATACCCAAACAGATATTCAAAACGCACCTTCTGGTAGTCAACAGACACCGGTTATGACTACGGAGGCAGCTATTCAGGCGGGGTACATGATGTACCCTCCACCTATATCCGGCAAACCCTTTTAGAGGTACAAGCCGAAATATTCAGACGGGAATACTACGCCAAGAGCAAACTCACCAGTTACAACCACGCGGCTGGACTTTTCGTCAGTGGATCCAAGGGTCATCTTGGCAGGCACTAGCGGTGGAACAACGGGGCCCCATGTGGTTTGCTGCGGCCAGGTACCTATTTACAGTACCACTGTTTCAATACCTTTGCATACGCAGAGCATTCAGCAGAATTCGTCATTTACACCGTTGCAACCTTAGCAACCACCCCGCCCAGTTTCACAATTTTTAACTCCTGCGGATGCGCAGGCGTTACTTAATAGTTGGGGGTTTGGTGTCATCCCAGATGCAAACTCTCATTGGGCGCCGATAACAGCACAGCAGCAAAGCACAGCGCATACAGTTGGGCTTTTAAGTGTGTATCCTCAGGTTTCGCAGATATCCGCGCCACAGGTTTCTCTTCCTTTTACAACCACCTGTGTACTCTGCGTCTTCAAGTTATCCCTCTTTTCCAACGCAGCAGCCTTGGTTATATCCGCAGACGCAGGGTCAACCTTGGCAAAATGTTCAAGGGCAGGCAAATCTTGCAAGTCAATTCATGCAGGCCGCACCTCCTGATATGGTTCACTTATTTTCACAACCTGACTTTGTTCAAGACATGATGAAGCGTTTCTTTGCAAACTTGAAAGGGGATCCTGTTAAACCACCCTTCGAGCTACCGACTACCTTTGACAAGTTTCCTCCACATATAACCGCATACCCGTTTCCATCAGCACCAAAGATACCTAGCACGTTGGGTACTTACAATGGCCTGACCAATCCAGATGATTTTTTACAGCGTTTCGAAGGCGCAATGCGCACTCAAGGCTGGGTGGATCCGGATGCGTGTCAGATATTTCCTATGACACTACAGGGTATTGCTCGTGAGTGGTTTAATAAGTTGCCGGCGGGTAGTATTGCCGGGTTTATGGATCTGCGGACAAAGTTTTTACTGCAATATCAGAATCAGAGACCACGCAAGCACACTCACATTGAATGCCATGACATCGTGCAGAAGTCCAGGGAATCTTTGGGCGAATTTCTCACAAGGTATACTAATGAGTGCCTGCGCATACCAGATCTTAAGCCAGAGCAGCAGATTTCAGGGCTCATACATGGTATAAATTCAGAGAGTCACCCGACGCTGGTTAAGCGTTTATGCCATACGGTGCCAGCAACTTATGCTAAAGCACTTAAAGAATGCCATGATTATATGCGGAGTGGCGAAGATAACGATATTCCCACCGCTAGCTCGCGAAACGAAAGAAAAGATGATGATGATCGATCGTGTGATCAAAGTCGCGGAAGTAACTCTCGCGGACGATATCACAGCGGCGGTCCTATCAGGAGTGACAAGGGGAAGTCCAGTGGCAATTATCGAAACAATAATCAGTGCGGCATCAATAATCAGAACTATGCGCTGCTCAAAAGTTTGTCCAATACGCCCAAGGAAATTTTGGCAACGGAGCCAATATGCGCGACCTTCGCGGTTCCAACTCTGCTTACAGAATTTGGCAAGCGGGACAAAACAAAGTATTGTGAATTTCATGACGACTATGGTCACGACACCAATCGGTGTAAAAACTTGATGGAACGGGTTATGGAAGTGCTTCGCGCGGGCAAATTGGATCATTTAAAACCACCTAAAAAGGATAAGGGAAAGGCCACAGAAGAGGCTTCGAAGTCTAAGACTTTCGCGTGGCAGAAAGTTGACAAAGCGAAAAATGCCGACTTAACCATTAACATGGTTGACGCAGAGAAAATCAGCCAGCGGAGAAAGTACAATGATCACCAGGATTGGGAGCTTCTCCCAATCACTTTCCCTCCTGTAATGTCAATTGATTCTATTAATGAGCCTATTATCATCAAGTGTCGCATCCCTGATTGCGGAATCCAGATTAAGCGCATGCATGTTGACACTGGCAGCGGTGTCGATATTATGTATGAGCATTGTTATCGTTTCCTTCCGGCAGAAGTCAAAGCGCAGTTACGCCAGCCTGATATTACGCTATCAGGGTTTTTCGGAGAAAACTCGTGGCCGCTAGGCCGGATAGAATTAATGATAGAGCTTGCAGATGACAGGAACCCGCAGATGGTCAGGCATGAATTGGTCGATTTTTATGTGGTTCGTTCAACTTCACGATATAACGCACTGCTAGGGAGAAACTTCATACGGCGTTTCAACATCATACCATCGGTAGTGCATGGTTTGATTAAGTTTCCCACAGTAGGAGGCGTTGCCACAGTTGCATCACATCAAGCAACCGAGCTGTGTGGCTCTGTCGCGTCTGTAAGCGCTCCTAGCGTAGGAGAGCAACTTGCAAACTGTGCAGTAATAGCAAATCGCTTGCATCCGGATAAGCGAATTAAAATCGGCGCAGGCTTGTCAACCAAAACGAAGGGCAAGTTGCATGGAATATTGTCAGCTAACGCAGATATTTTCGCATGGCGCGAGTCAGACATGACCGGGGTTCCGCGGGATATTGCGGAACATAAGTTAAACGTTAATCCATCATTGACACCCGTTAGGCAAAAGAAGCGGCATATGGCCCTAGACCGCAGTGATTGGTTGTGCGCAGAGGTGGACAACCTTGTCAAAGCAAACATTCTGCGGGAAGTGCGTTATCAGACGTGGGTTGCAAATCCTGTGTTGGTAAAAAAGGCTGACGGTAACTGGCGAATGTGCGTTGATTTCAAGGACATTAATAAGGCATGTCCTAAGGACAACTACCCTCTCCCGGAGATAGACTGGAAGGTAGAATCACTATCGGGATTTAGGTACAAGTGTTTTCTGGATGCATACAAGGGTTATCACCAAATCTTAATGGCTGCGGAAGATGAGGACAAGACTGCTTTTCATATGCCGCAGGGTATTTATTATTACACGAAGATGCCTTTCGGTTTAAAGAATGCTGGCGCGACCTATCAGTGTGTAATTGACGCATCATTCAAGCACCAAATCGGTAGAAATCTTGAAGCGTACGTCGACGACTTGGTAATTAAAAGTAACACCAAAGAAGACATGCTCGCGGACATCCTGGAAACGTTTGCATCTCTGCACAGGATCAACATGAAGCTTAACCCGCTTAAATGTAGTTTTGGGGAAGAGGAAGGCAAGTTTTTAGGTCATGTGGTGATAGCGCGGGGTATCAAGGCCAATCCCAAAAAGATTGAAGCCATTGATAATTTGCCATCTCCGAAGACAAAGAAAGATGTGCAGAGTCTAACTGGGAAGCTTGCGGCTATCACACGATTTTTGTCGAAAGCCGCAGAACGACAGTTACCATTCTTCAATACTTTGAAAAATTGTTTGAAGAAAAAACACTTCGTATGGACTCAGGAAGCAGAATCAGCCTTTCAGGAGATGAAAAAGGTGCTTGCGGAATTACCAACACTTACTGCGCTAGTATCAGGAGAAACGCTAACGCTGTACCTCGCAGCATCGAAGGAAGCTGTCAGTTCAGTTCTCATCGCGGATCCCGAAAAGGTAATCCATTAATTTACATGCTTTATTTATTTCGCAGAAACTTAACGACTGAGGTTTTTCTCAGACGCAAATGCCGGTCTACTTCGTAAGCAAGACGCTGACATCAAGCGAAGTAAACTACTCACCGATAGAAAAGCTCGTATATGCGCTGGTCCATACGGCGCGGCTTTTGCGCCGATATTTTCAAGCACATCCAATCGTGGTCCTAACTGATCAACCAATCAAACAGGTTGGTAAACGCCTGCTTTGCGGCAATGACCGGGGTTACCGCATTGACTAACGCAATCATTTTTCTTTCAGGTGTTATACAAGCCTGAGATTTCTGGCCGAATGGCTAAGTGGGCAGTTGAATTAGGAGAACATGAAATAAATTTTTCTTCGCGCAGTGCAGTTTAGGGTCAAATACTTGCTAATTACCTAGCAGAATTACTTGCGGATGTCGAGGCATCAGCAGAACATCAGGATTCACCTGCACCAACTTTGTCGCCATGGGAATTGTACATCGATGGTGCGTGCAGCACATCTGGTGCAGGTGCGGGTGTAATTTTAACAGGCCCGGATGGTGAAGAGCATACATACGCATTGCGGTTTAATTTTGCTGTTACGAACAACGAAGCAGAGTATGAGGCTCTGTTAGCAGGCATGCGCATTGCGCATAAGTTAAATGTTAAAATTTTGCACGCATATGTGGATTCAAAGCTAGTATGCAGTCAGGTCAGCGGAGATTTCGAAGCGCATGACATAGCCATGCAGCAATATCTATCGCTTGTTCACAACCTCGCTGACCAGTTTGAAGCTTTTCAAATCTCCCACGTAATGCGGGGGCAAAATAAGAAAGCGGATGCGCTAAGCAAACTGGCTGCCTTGGCTTTTGATCATATGGGGAAGAAAGTTCTAATAGAAGAACTCAATGCAAAATCCATTATTATGATGCCTTTAGTGGCACCAGTTGAGGAATCAAGCTCAACATGGATGACGCCCATCGTGGCTTTTCTGCGGGATGGCACTTCTCCTGCGGATTCCGCTGATGCAAAGAAAGTCCGCGTTAAGGCACCGCTGTATGCCCTTGAGGGTGACGTCCTATATCGAAAGAATTATTTGGGACCACACTTAAGGTGCATTGGCCCGAAAGAGGCGGAGGAAGTTGTACGCGAGGTGCATGAGGGTGCATGCGCACTCCATTCGTGGCACAGGTCCATTGTGTCAAAAATAATGCGGCTAGGATATTATTGGCCCACCATGTACGCGGATACTGCGCGCATAGTTAAGCAATGTGAATCATGCCGAATACATGCACCTATTAGCAGAGCACCTGCGCATCCAATGATACCAGTCTCCTCACCGTGGCCATTCTGCAAATAGGCAATCGACATAGTCGGACCATTCCCAAAAGGCCGAGGTAATTTTATCATTTATTTTCTAAACATGCTACTCACATTAGTATCTTACGCACATTCTGCACATGCAGGAAACATCAAATTCTTGATTGTTGCAATCGACTATTTCACAAAATGGGTAGCGAGACCGCTGGCAGCAATCTCAGGAAAAAGAGTGCGAAATTTTGTATGGGAAGACATCGTCTGTCGATTTGGTATACCAAACGAAATTGTTAGTGATAACGGTACGCAGTTCGCGGGTGACCCTTTTCGCAGCTGGTGCGCGGAGCTTAATATTAAGCAAACTTTTACATCTGTTGCGCATCCGCAGGTGAATGGCCAGTGCGAAGTCACCAACCGGGATATAGTAGCTGGAATCAAAGCTAGGTTGGGTCATGGTCGCGTTGGTTGGGTGGATGAACTACCGAAGGTTTTATGGGCGCATAGAACAACACCCAAAGTAAGCACTGGTGAGACCTCGTTCAGTTTGATATATGGATCAGAAGCTGTTGTACCCGCAGAAATTGGGGTACCAACATTCCGCATACAGAACTTTGATGAGCAAAATAACTCTGAAGCTTTGCGGGAAAATCTTAATTTGCTGGAAGTGCGCAGACTCTCTGCGGCTGTCAACGAAGCAAATAACGAGCAAAAAATTGCAAAGTACTATAATCAGCGTGTGCGTTCGCGCTCTTACAAGTGCGGTGACTTGGTTTGGTGTCAGAACGACGCAAGTCATGCGGAGGATACTGGGAAACTGGGCCCCCATTGGGAAGGTCCATACCGGGTAGCGAAGGCAAACAATACCGGGGCGTACCATCTCGAGACATTAGATGGAAAACCTGTGAAACGCACTTGGCATGCGACGTTATTGAAAAAATGTTATATGTAGCTAGGTGGACCTGATCACTCCAGTTTATTGTAGCACATTATTTTTTCTATGTAATTTCCGTCCGTTTGGATGTGTAGCGGTTGTAATTGTGATTAATGCCAATTAAATATTTACTCGCGCATACTTTTGTTGTTTAAATCTTTTTTGTATGCGGTTCCTGCCTACTTAAGGGGTGTCCTCTAGCCCCCGTGCGGCAGAAGCCTGTTTGGTTACAAGGCTAGACGCTAACGGCAGGCAAAGGGAATTGATTTTCCCCTAGCCAAGTGCCACGCAGACTAAATGGCTGCAAAGTCGACTTAAAAAATTACAAGCATTGGTTTGCTTGTGTGTAATTACTCTCGCATTGGTTTGCTTGAGGAACTCTTAAGCATAAATACATTGGCTTGTTTTTAGTTGCGTTGCTTACCATACAGCTACCGTGCACCTCTAGTACATGACAAAGCAAAAACGTAGTAGCTTCTGAGTCTAAATTGTTAAAGGTAAATTGTTAAAGTATTGGTTTATTTTACGCAGTACCATCCGCATACTCATGAGTTTTGGTTAACTATGCGCATGGGCATGCGGTTCACCTTTTGTTTTGATTCGCGATATATAAACAAATAAACACACTACGCATGCATAACAGAAATATATATACATCAAATTAAGTTGTTACACAAATGGTAATTGTTTTGAACGCCTGCCCATCACGGGACTTATGGCTCAAAAATTGTATTTACAATTGCCTGCCTAAGCATAGGACTTACGGCGCAAACTATTACAACAAACTAAAACTCCTCCTTGAGGAACCCATCAATCAACATATTAGGGTCCGTGGCAAACGCATTAATTAGGGGGATCAGGATGGCAGTGATGGCTTCTTCCGCTTCCATGAGCACCGCAGCCTACCCTCATTCAATTTTTTCTGCACGAAGTCAGGGTACGGCGGTGTGAGCCCGCAGGCTTGGATCACCTCTAGCACTGCCTTGTTGATTTCGTGGTCTTTAACCGCGTTAACATAGGCGTTGAACTTGTCAGACACAGGCTCGGAATCCATTACCTTCTGCGCAATGGTAGGAAGAGCGGTGCGGAGTTTTGTCAAGTCCGCCTCCGCTAGATCGCGACCTGTAACCGCGTCATCCTTTTCCCTCGTCACCCTTTCCATCCGCAGGCGCTCCGCCTGAAATGTCCCGTTCTTATTGATTAAAAACGTTCCATATTAATTGATTTCGTTGCGAGGTTTTGACCTCTATATGAGACGTTTTTCAAAGACTGCATTCATTTTAAAACAAACCATAACCTTTATTTCATCAATAAAGGTTTAAAAATCTTTACGTAGATTATCAAATAATGATAATCTAAAATATCCTGTTTACACACGACCATTACATAATGGTTTACAATACAAATATGTTACAACAAAATAAGTTTCTTGAATGCAGTTTTTACACAATATCATACAAACATGGACTCCAAATCTCGTCCTTATTTAAGTATGCGACAGCGGAAGCTCTTAATAATCACCTGAGAATAAACATGCTTAAAACGTCAACAAAAATGTTGGTGAGTTATAGGTTTAACCTATATATATCAAATCATAATAATAGACCACAAGATTTCATATTTCAATACACATCCCATACATAGAGATAAAAATCATTCATATGGTGAACACCTGGTAACCGACATTAACAAGATGCATATATAAGAATATCCCCATCATTCCGGGACACCCTTCGGATATGATATAAATTTCGAAGTACTAAAGCATCCGGTACTTTGGATGGGGTTTGTTAGGCCCGATAGATCTATCTTTAGGATTCGCGTCAATTAGGGTGTCTGTTCCCTAATTCTTAGATTACCAGACTTAATAAAAAGGGGCATATTCGATTTCGATAATTCAACCATAGAATGTAGTTTCACGTACTTGTGTCTATTTTGTAAATCATTTATAAAACCTGCATGTATTCTCATCCCAAAAATATTAGATTTTAAAAGTGGGACTATAACTCACTTTTACAGATTTTTACTTCGTCGGGAAGTAAGACTTGGCCACTGGTTGATTCACGAACCTATAACAATATATACATATATATCAAAGTATGTTCAAAATATATTTACAACACTTTTAATATATTTTGATGTTTTAAGTTTATTAAGTCAGCTGTCCTCGTTAGTAACCTACAACTAGTTGTCCACAGTTAGATGTACAGAAATAAATCGATAAATATTATCTTGAATCAATCCACGACCCAGTGTATACGTATCTCAGTATTGATCACAACTCAAACTATATATATTTTGGAATCAACCTCAACCCTGTATAGCTAACTCCAACATTCACATATAGAGTGTCTATGGTTGTTCCGAAATATATATAGATGTGTCGACATGATAGGTCGAAACATTGTATACGTGTCTATGGTATCTCAAGATTACATAATATACAATACAAGTTGATTAAGTTATGGTTGGAATAGATTTATTACCAATTTTCACGTAGCTAAAGTGAGAAAAATTATCCAATCTTGTTTTACCCATAACTTCTTCATTTTAAATCCGTTTTGAGTGAATCAAATTGCTATGGTTTCATATTGAACTCTATTTTATGAATCTAAACAGAAAAGTATAGGTTTATAGTCGGAAAAATAAGTTACAAGTCGTTTTTGTAAAGGTAGTCATTTCAGTCGAAAGAACGCCGTCTAGATGACCATTTTAGAAAACATACTTCCACTTTGAGTTTAACCATAATTTTTGGATATAGTTTCATGTTCATAATAAAAATCATTTTCTCAGAATAACAACTTTTAAATCAAAGTTTATCATAGTTTTTAATTAACTAACCCAAAACAGCCCGCGGTGTTACTACGACGGCGTAAATCCGGTTTTACGGTGTTTTTCGTGTTTCCAGGTTTTAAATCATTAAGTTAGCATATCATATAGATATAGAACATGTGTTTAGTTGATTTTAAAAGTCAAGTTAGAAGGATTAACTTTTGTTTGCGAACAAGTTTAGAATTAACTAAACTATGTTCTAGTGATTACAAGTTTAAACCTTCGAATAAGATAGTTTTATATGTATGAATCGAATGATGTTATGAACATCATTACTACCTTAAGTTCCTTGGATGAACCTACTGGAAAATATAAAAATGGATCTAGCTTCAATGGATCCTTGGATGGCTCAAAGTTCTTGAAGCAAAATCATGATACGAAAACAAGTTCAAGTAAGATCATCACTTGAAATAAGATTGTTATAGTTATAGAAATTGAACCAAAGTTTGAATATGATTATTACCTTGTATTAGAATGATAACCTACTGTAAGAAACAAAGATTTCTTGAGGTTGGATGATCACCTTACAAGATTGGAAGTGAGCTAGCAAACTTGAAAGTATTCTTGATTTTATGAAACTAGAACTTTTGGAATTTATGAAGAACACTTAGAACTTGAAGATAGAACTTGAGAGAGATCAATTAGATGAATAAAATTGAAGAATGAAAGTGTTTGTAGGTGTTTTTGGTCGTTGGTGTATGGATTAGATATAAAGGATATGTAATTTTGTTTTCATGTAAATAAGTCATGAATGATTACTCATATTTTTGTAATTTTATGAGATATTTCATGCTAGTTGCCAAATGATGGTTCCCACATATGTTAGGTGACTCACATGGGCTGCTAAGAGCTAATCATTGGAGTGTATATACCAATAGTACATACATCTAAAAGCTGTGTATTGTACGAGTACGAATACGGGTGCATACGAGTAGAATTGTTGATGAAACTGAACGAGGATGTAATTGTAAGCATTTTTGTTAAGTAGAAGTATTTTGATAAGTGTCTTGAAGTCTTTCAAAAGTGTATGAATACATATTAAAACACTACATGTATATAAATTTTAACTGAGTCGTTAAGTCATCGTTAGTCGTTACATGTAAATGTTGTTTTGAAACCTTTAGGTTAACGATCTTGTTAAATGTTGTTAACCCAATGTTTATAATATCAAAATAGATTTTAAATTATTATATTATCATGATATTATGATGTACGAATATCTCTTAATATGATATATATACATTAAATGTCGTTACAACGATAATCGTTACATATATGTCTCGTTTCAAAATCATTAAGTTAGTAGTCTTGTTTTTACATATGTAGTTCATTGTTAATATACTTAATGATATGTTTACATATCATAATATCATGTTAACTATATATATAACCATATATATGTCATCATATAGTTTTTACAAGTTTTAACGTTCGTGAATCACCGGTCAACTTGGGTGGTCAATTGTCTATATGAAACCTATTTCAATTAATCAAGTCTTAACAAGTTTGATTGCTTAACATGTTGGAAACATTTAATCATGTAAATATCAATCTCAATTAATATATATAAACATGGAAAAGTTCGGGTCACTACAGTACCTACCCGTTAAATAAATTTCGTCCCGAAATTTTAAGCTGTTGAAGGTGTTGACGAATCTTCTGGAAATAGATGCGGGTATTTCTTCTTCATCTGATCTTCACGCTCCCAGGTGAACTCGGGTCCTCTACGAGCATTCCATCGAACCTTAACAATTGGTATCTTGTTTTGCTTAAGTCTTTTAACCTCACGATCCATTATTTCGACGGGTTCTTCGATGAATTGAAGTTTTTCGTTGATTTGGATTTCATCTAACGGAATAGTGAGATCTTCTTTAGCAAAACATTTCTTCAAATTCGAGACATGGAAAGTGTTATGTACAGCCGCGAGTTGTTGAGGTAACTCAAGTCGGTAAGCTACTGGTCCGACACGATCAATAATCTTGAATGGTCCAATGTACCTTGGATTTAATTTCCCTCGTTTACCAAATCGAACAACGCCTTTCCAAGGTGCAACTTTAAGCATGACCATCTCTCCAATTCCAAATTCTATATCTTTTCTTTTAATGTCAGCGTAGCTCTTTTGTCGACTTTGGGCGGTTTTCAACCGTTGTTGAATATGGATGATCTTCTCGGTAGTTTCTTGTATAATCTCCGGACCCGTAATCTGTCTATCCCCCACTTCACTCCAACAAATCGGAGACCTGCACTTTCTACCATAAAGTGCTTCAAACGGCGCCATCTCAATGCTTGAATGGTAGCTGTTGTTGTAGGAAAATTCTGCTAATGGTAGATGTCGATCCCAACTGTTTCCGAAATCAATAACACATGCTCGTAGCATGTCTTCAAGCGTTTGTATCGTCCTTTCGCTCTGCCCATCAGTTTGTGGATGATAGGCAGTACTCATGTCTAGACGAGTTCCTAATGCTTGCTGTAATGTCTGCCAGAATCTTGAAATAAATCTGCCATCCCTATCAGAGATAATAGAGATTGGTATTCCATGTCTGGAGATGACTTCCTTCAAATACAGTCGTGCTAACTTCTCCATCTTGTCATCTTCTCTTATTGGCAAGAAGTGTGCTGATTTGGTGAGACGATCAACTATTACCCAAATAGTATCAAAACCACTTGCAGTCCTTGGCAATTTAGTGATGAAATCCATGGTAATGTTTTCCCATTTCCATTCCGGGATTTCGGGTTGTTGAAGTAGACCTGATGGTTTCTGATGCTCAGCTTTGACCTTAGAACACGTCAAACATTCTCCTACGTATTTAGCAATATCGGCTTTCATACCCGGCCACCAAAAATGTTTCTTGAGATCCTTGTACATCTTCCCCGTTCCAGGATGTATTGAGTATCTGGTTTTATGAGCTTCTCTAAGTACCATTTCTCTCATATCTCCAAATTTTGGTACCCAAATCCTTTCAGCCCTATACCGGGTTCCGTCTTCCCGAATATTAAGATGCTTCTCCGATCCTTTGGGTATTTCATCCTTTAAATTTCCCTCTTTTAAAACTCCTTGTTGCGCCTCCTTTATTTGAGTAGTAAGGTTATTATGAATCATTATATTCATAGATTTTACTCGAATGGGTTCTCTGTCCTTCCTGCTCAAGGCATCGGCTACCACATTTGCCTTTCCCGGGTGGTAACGAATCTCAAAGTCGTAATCATTCAACAATTCAATCCACCTACGCTGCCTCATATTCAGTTGTTTCTGATTAAATATGTGTTGAAGACTTTTGTGGTCGGTATATATAATACTTTTGACCCCATATAAGTAGTGCCTCCAAGTCTTTAATGCAAAAACAACTGCGCCTAATTCCAAATCATGCGTCGTATAATTTTGCTCGTGAATCTTCAATTGTCTAGACGCATAAGCAATCACCTTCGTTCGTTGCATTAATACACAACCGAGACCTTGCTTTGATGCGTCACAATAAATCACAAAATCATCATTCCCTTCAGGCAATGACAATATAGGTGCCGTAGTTAGCTTTTTCTTCAATAACTGAAACGCTTTCTCTTGTTCATCATTCCATTCAAATTTCTTCCCTTTATGCGTTAATGCAGTCAAGGGTTTTGCTATTCTGGAAAAGTCTTGGATGAACCTTCTGTAGTAACCAGCTAGTCCTAAAAACTGGCGTATGTGTTTCGGAGTTTTCGGGGTTTCCCACTTTTCAACAGTTTCTATCTTTGCAGGATCCACCTTAATACCTTCTTTGTTCACTATGTGACCGAGGAATTGAACTTCTTCCAACCAAAATGCACACTTCGAAAACTTAGCGTACAATTCTTCCTTCCTCAATACTTCTAACACTTTTCTCAAATGTTCACCGTGTTCTTGGTCATTCTTTGAGTAAATAAGTATGTCATCAATGAAAACAATGACAAACTTGTCAAGGTATGGTCCACACACTCGGTTCATAAGGTCCATGAACACAGCTGGTGCATTAGTTAAACCAAACGGCATGACCATAAACTCGTAATGACCGTAACGTGTTCTGAAAGCAGTCTTTGGAATATCATCTTCTTTCACCCGCATTTGATGATACCCAGAACGTAAGTCAATCTTTGAATAAACAGACGAGCCTTGTAGTTGATCAAATAAGTCGTCGATTCTCGGTAGTGGGTAGCGGTTCTTGATGGTAAGTTTGTTCAACTCTCGGTAGTCGATACACAACCTGAATGTACCATCTTTCTTCTTGACAAACAAAACAGGAGCTCCCCACGGTGATGTGCTTGGTCGAATGAAACCACGCTCTAAAAGTTCTTGTAATTGGCTTTGCAGTTCTTTCATCTCGCTGGGTGCGAGTCTGTAAGGAGCACGAGCTATTGGTGCAGCTCCTAGTACAAGATCTATTTGAAATTCAACGGATCGATGTGGGGGTAATCCCGGTAATTCTTTCGGAAATACATCGGGAAATTCTTTTGCAATGGGAACATCATTGATGCTCTTTTCTTCAGTTTGTACTTTCTCGACGTGTGCTAGAACAGCATAGCACCCTTTTCTTATTAGTTTTTGTGCCTTCAAATTACTAATAAGATGTAGCTTCGTGTTGCCCTTTTCTCCGTACACCATTAAGGGTTTTCCTTTTTCTCGTATAATGCGAATTGCATTTTTGTAACAAACGATCTCTGCTTTCACTTCTTTCAACCAGTCCATACCGATTATCACATCAAAACTCCCTAACTCTACTGGTATCAAGTCAATCTTAAATGTTTCGCTAACTAGTTTAATTTCTCGATTCCGACATATATTATCTGCTGAAATTAATTTACCATTTGCTAATTCGAGTAAAAATTTACTATCCAAAGGCGTCAATGGACAACTTAATTTAGCACAAAAATCTCTACTCATATAGCTTCTATCCGCACCCGAATCAAATAAAACGTAAGCAGATTTATTGTCAATAAGAAACGTACCCGTAACAAGCTCCGGGTCTTCTTGTGCCTCTGCCGCATTAATATTGAAAATCTTCCGCATCCTTGTCCATTCGTGTTCTCCTGGTTCGGGCAATTTCTAATAATGTGGCCCGGTTTTCCACATTTATAACAAACTACATTGGCATAACTTGCTCCGACACTACTTGCTCCGCCATTACTCGTTCCGACACCATTTGTTCCTTTCGTTTTGTTAACCCCTGGTCCGTAGACATCACACTTCGCCGCGCTATGACCATTTCTTTTACACTTGTTGCAAAATTTGGTGCAGAACCCCGAGTGATACTTTTCACACCTTTGGCATAGCTGCTTCTGATGGTTGTTGTTGTTGCGGTAATTATTGTTGTTAAGATGATTGTTGTGGTTGTTGTTGTTGTTGTTGTTGTTGTTGTTGGGCCGTTTGTTGTAGTTGCGATTGATGTTGCGATTGTTAGGATAGTTGTTGCGATTATTGTTATAATTGCGGTTGTTGTTGTATTGGTGATTCTTATCACCGTTTTCCTCCCACTTTCTTTTGACTTGCTTCACATTGGCCTCTTCAGCAGTCTGTTCTTTAATTCTTTCTTCAATCTGGTTCACTAGTTTGTGAGCCATTCTACATGCCTGTTGTATGGAGGCGGGCTCGTGTAAACTTATATCTTCTTGGATTCTTTCCGGTAATCCTTTCACAAACGCGTCGATCTTCTCTTCCTCATCTTCGAATGCTCCCGGACACAATAGGCACAATTCTGTGAATCGTCTTTCGTACGTGGTAATATAATATCCTTGGGTTCGTAACCCTCTAAGTTCTGTCTTGAGCTTATTGACCTCGGTTCTGGGACGGTACTTCTCGTTCATCAAGTGCTTGAATGCTGACCACGGTAGTGCGTACGCATCGTCTTGTCCCACTTGCTCTAGATAGGTATTCCACCATGTTAACGCAGAACCTGTGAAGGTATGCGTAGCGTACTTTACTTTGTCCTCTTCAGTACACTTACTTATAGCAAACACCGATTCGACCTTCTCGGTCCACCGTTTCAATCCGATCGGTCCTTCGGTTCCATCAAATTCCAAAGGTTTGCAGGCAGTGAATTCTTTGTAGGTGCATCCTACACGATTTCCTGTACTGCTAGATCCAAGGTTATTGTTGGTATGTAGCGCAGCCTGTACTGCGGCTATGTTTGAAGCTAGAAAAGTACGGAATTCCTCTTCATTCATATTCACGGTGTGTCGAGTAGTCGGTGCCATTTCCTTCAAAATAGTCAAATGGAACAAGTTAATCATACAGAATATCAAGAGTAGTTAATAGTATTTCGTAGCATAATATGAACTCATTTATAAAAGCTTTTTCTTCATATTAGCTTTTTATAAGTTTAAATTCGGGTAGTACCTACCCGTTAAGTTCATACTTAGTAGCTAATATACAATTCAACTACTACAATTCTATATGAAAAACTGATTATAATAATATTTCGCGTTCAAACTTTTATACAATATTTTACAAACTTACAATACCGCTTATTTTACATAAAGCATGAAATATAGCACACAATAACTTTGATACAAGATAGTTGTGAAGATAATTCTAGCTAGTACACAAGTCGTTTAGCAAAGGCAATAAAGACACGTAATTCATACGTCCAGAAACAAGTCATGCATTCTGGTTTTACTAGGACTACTTCCCATCCTTGGTCTTGTGGAACATAACCGTTATGGCCGTAGATAAGACATCGTGTTGTAACGTCGTCAAAGGGACGAGGGTTACGTAATGTCCAACAGTCCCGTAACAATCTAAAAACCTCATTTCTTACCCCAATTACCGACTCCGTCACTTGTGGGAACGTTTTGTTTAATAGTTGTAGGCCGATGTTCTTGTTCTCACTTTGGTGAGAAGTGAACATTACTAATCCGTAAGCATAACATGCTTCTTTATGTTGCATGTTAGCCGCTTTTTCTAAATCACGAAGTCCAATATTCGGATATATTGAGTCAAAATAATTTCTTAACCCATTGCGTAAAATAGCATTTGGGTTCCCCGCAATATATGCGTCAAAGTAAACACATCGTAACTTATGGATTTCCCAATGTGATATCCCCCATCTTTCGAACGAAAGCCTTTTATAAACCAAGGCATTCTTGGAACGTTCTTCGAATGTCTTACAAACTGATCTCGCCTTAAATAGTTGTGCCGAAGAATTCTGACCGACTCTAGACAAGATTTCATCAATCATGTCTCCGGGTAGGTCTCTTAAAATATTGGGTTGTCTATCCATTTTGTGTTTTTATACTGTAAAATAGACAAGAGTTAGATTCATAAAAAAATACTTATTAATACAAGCAATTTTTACATATATCATAAAGCATAAGCACACTATATTACATATATTACACCACACGAATACAACTATCTTATTCCGACTCGCTTGTTTCTTCTTCTTCGGTTTTGGTTCGTTTTGCCAAGTTTCTAGGGATATATGATGTTCCCCTAATACGAGCCGTCGTTATCCACATTGGTTTAGAAAAACCTGGTGGTTTAGAGGTTCCCGGGTCATTATTACAACTTAAGGACTTCGGGGGTTGACGATACATATAAAGTTCATCGGGGTTGGAATTAGATTTCTCTATTTTTATGCCCTCTCCCTTATTATTTTCTTTTGCCTTTTTAAATTCAGTTGGGGTAATTTCTATAACATCATCGGAATTCTAGTCGGAATCCGATTCATCGGAGAATTGGTAATCCTCCCAATATTTTGCTTCCTTGGCGGAAACACCATTGACCATAATTAACCTTGGTCGGTTGGTTGAGGATTTTCTTTTACTTAACCGTTTTATTATTTCCCCCACTGGTTCTATTTCTTCTTCCGGTTCCGATTCTTCTTCCGGTTCCGATTCTTCTTCTGATTCCGACTCTTCTTCCGGTTCCTCTTCGGGAACTTGTGAATCAGTCCACGAATCATTCCAATTTACATTTGACTCTTCATTATTATTAGGAGAGTCAATGGGACTTGTTCTAGAGGTAGACATCTATCACATAATATCAAACGCGTTAAGAGATTAATATATCACATAATATTCACATGTTAAAAATATATAGTTTCCAACAAAATTTGTTAAGCAATCATTTTTCAAGTAAACACGGTCGAAGTCCAGACTCACTAATGCATCCTAACAAACTCGATAAGACACACTAATGCAAATTTTCTGGTTCTCTAAGACCAACGCTCGGATACCAACTGAAATGTCCCGTTCTTATTGATTAAAAACGTTCCATATTAATTGATTTCGTTGCGAGGTTTTGACCTCTATATGAGACGTTTTTCAAAGACTGCATTCATTTTAAAACAAACCATAACCTTTATTTCATCAATAAAGGTTTAAAAAGCTTTACGTAGATTATCAAATAATGATAATCTAAAATATCCTGTTTACACACGACCATTACATAATGGTTTACAATACAAATATGTTACAACAAAATAAGTTTCTTGAATGCAGTTTTTACACAATATCATACAAACATGGACTCCAAATCTCGTCCTTATTTAAGTATGCGACAGCGGAAGCTCTTAATAATCACCTGAGAATAAACATGCTTAAAACGTCAACAAAAATGTTGGTGAGTTATAGGTTTAACCTATATATATCAAATCATAATAATAGACCACAAGATTTCATATTTCAATACACATCCCATACATAGAGATAAAAATCATTCATATGGTGAACACCTGGTAACCGACATTAACAAGATGCATATATAAGAATATCCCCATCATTCCGGGACACCCTTCGGATATGATATAAATTTCGAAGTACTAAAGCATCCGGTACTTTGGATGGGGTTTGTTAGGCCCGATAGATCTATCTTTAGGATTCGCGTCAATTAGGGTGTCTGTTCCCTAATTCTTAGATTACCAGACTTAATAAAAAGGGGCATATTCGATTTCGATAATTCAACCATAGAATGTAGTTTCACGTACTTGTGTCTATTTTGTAAATCATTTATAAAACCTGCATGTATTCTCATCCCAAAAATATTAGATTTTAAAAGTGGGACTATAACTCACTTTCACAGATTTTTACTTCGTCGGGAAGTAAGACTTGGCCACTGGTTGATTCACGAACCTATAACAATATATACATATATATCAAAGTATGTTCAAAATATATTTACAACACTTTTAATATATTTTGATGTTTTAAGTTTATTAAGTCAGCTGTCCTCGTTAGTAACCTACAACTAGTTGTCCACAGTTAGATGTACAGAAATAAATCGATAAATATTATCTTGAATCAATCCACGACCCAGTGTATACGTATCTCAGTATTGATCACAACTCAAACTATATATATTTTGGAATCAACCTCAACCCTGTATAGCTAACTCCAACATTCACATATAGAGTGTCTATGGTTGTTCCGAAATATATATAGATGTGTCGACATGATAGGTCGAAACATTGTATACGTGTCTATGGTATCTCAAGATTACATAATATACAATACAAGTTGATTAAGTTATGGTTGGAATAGATTTGTTACCAATTTTCACGTAGCTAAAATGAGAAAAATTATCCAATCTTGTTTTACCCATAACTTCTTCATTTTAAATCCGTTTTGAGTGAATCAAATTGCTATGGTTTCATATTGAACTCTATTTTATGAATCTAAACAGAAAAGTATAGGTTTATAGTCGGAAAAATAAGTTACAAGTCGTTTTTGTAAAGGTAGTCATTTCAGTCGAAAGAACGACGTCTAGATGACCATTTTAGAAAACATACTTCCACTTTGAGTTTAACCATAATTTTTGGATATAGTTTCATGTTCATAATAAAAATCATTTTCTCAGAATAACAACTTTTAAATCAAAGTTTATCATAGTTTTTAATTAACTAACCCAAAACAGCCCGCGGTGTTACTACGACGGCGTAAATCCGGTTTTACGGTGTTTTTCGTGTTTCCAGGTTTTAAATCATTAAGTTAGCATATCATATAGATATAGAACATGTGTTTAGTTGATTTTAAAAGTCAAGTTAGAAGGATTAACTTTTGTTTGCGAACAAGTTTAGAATTAACTAAACTATGTTCTAGTGATTACAAGTTTAAACCTTCGAATAAGATAGTTTTATATGTATGAATCGAATGATGTTATGAACATCATTACTACCTTAAGTTCCTTGGATGAACCTACTGGAAAATAGAAAAATGGATCTAGCTTCAATGGATCCTTGGATGGCTCAAAGTTCTTGAAGCAAAATCATGATACGAAAACAAGTTCAAGTAAGATCATCACTTGAAATAAGATTGTTATAGTTATAGAAATTGAACCAAAGTTTGAATATGATTATTACCTTGTATTAGAATGATAACCTACTGTAAGAAACAAAGATTTCTTGAGGTTGGATGATCACCTTACAAGATTGGAAGTGAGCTAGCAAACTTGAAAGTATTCTTGATTTTATGAAACTAGAACTTTTGGAATTTATGAAGAACACTTAGAACTTGAAGATAGAACTTGAGAGAGATCAATTAGATGAATAAAATTGAAGAATGAAAGTGTTTGTAGGTGTTTTTGGTCGTTGGTGTATGGATTAGATATAAAGGATGTGTAATTTTGTTTTCATGTAAATAAGTCATGAATGATTACTCATATTTTTGTAATTTTATGAGATATTTCATGCTAGTTGCCAAATGATGGTTCCCACATGTGTTAGGTGACTCACATGGGCTGCTAAGAGCTGATCATTGGAGTGTATATACCAATAGTACATACATCTAAAAGCTGTGTATTGTACGAGTACGAATACGGGTGCATACGAGTAGAATTGTTGATGAAACTGAACGAGGATGTAATTGTAAGCATTTTTGTTAAGTAGAAGTATTTTGATAAGTGTCTTGAAGTCTTTCAAAAGTGTATGAATACATATTAAAACACTACATGTATATACATTTTAACTGAGTCGTTAAGTCATCGTTAGTCGTTACATGTAAATGTTGTTTTGAAACCTTTAGGTTAACGATCTTGTTAAATGTTGTTAACCCAATGTTTATAATATCAAAATAGATTTTAAATTATTATATTATCATGATATTATGATGTACGAATATCTCTTAATATGATATATATACATTAAATGTCGTTACAACGATAATCGTTACATATATGTCTCGTTTCAAAATCATTAAGTTAGTAGTCTTGTTTTTACATATGTAGTTCATTGTTAATATACTTAATGATATGTTTACATATCATAATATCATGTTAACTATATATATAACCATATATATGTCATCATATAGTTTTTACAAGTTTTAACGTTCGTGAATCACCGGTCAACTTGGGTGGTCAATTGTCTATATGAAACCTATTTCAATTAATCAAGTCTTAACAAGTTTGATTGCTTAACATGTTGGAAACATTTAATCATGTAAATATCAATCTCAATTAATATATATAAACATGGAAAAGTTCGGGTCACTACACCGCCTCCCCCTTGGACTGGTCAACTGCCCCAACCAGCTCGCGGTTTTTCTTTCTCTCTTCAATCAGTGCAGTTTTGGTTTCCGCCTTGGTTAACTCCACCGCCTTGCGCGCTTCTTCTGCGGCGTCCCTGTCTTTCTTCACCTGATCAACCCCCGCTTGCAGCAGCCCTAGCTCTGTTTCTTTCCGCACGGCCACTTGATACAAGTTAGTGGAACGGCGGGCTTGATCCGTAACCATGCCAAAAAAGACGAGGCCGTTTTGGACGAAGGCGTTGAGAGCCTGATTAAAAGGCAGTGCGGCTAGTTGGTTGCGGAACTCAGCAGGGAAGATTTGTTGGAGGAAGGCGGATTGCTCTGCGGCGTTTTGCGCAGATGACTGGGTGAGCTGCGCCAGGTTCGCCAATCGAAAGCTACCGTGTGGCGGGGTTGGTGTAGACTCGGAGTCCAGGTGTATCGTCTTGTCCTTTGACTCGGTGGTAGCTTCGAGGTCCGGATTGACCAGCGGTGGGGTGTGATGAGTCTCTTCAGCATGCCCTGCGTATTCATAAATGGTTAAATAAATGCAAACTTATATGTGCGGCATGCGCGCAAGTAGAACTCTTACCAGAAGATGGGGGAGGTAGATCCGCAGAACGGGGTTCGATGGGAACGAAGTTGTCGTTCCGCTTGTCCTCCCTCTGTTTGGGAGTGAGTTTCTTCTTCTTCTTCTGTTGGGATTGGGAGGCTTCGGCGGCCTTGCGCTTATTGCCGGAGGTGGCAGGTGCATTCTCGCCAGTCTTCTCCTGCTCTAACGGCTGGTTCACATTCTGTTTGCGGAAGGCGATGCCCGTAATCTCATCCGCAGTCAGTACTCTCTTCATCTTCATCTCTGCAAACATGTACGCATGCATTAGAACACATAAATAGCAAACTGTTGTTAGTACGTGATTATACTATTCCTACCCTTTCCATCCGGTCCGACTATGGCTGGACGCACATCCTCCCATGGCCAGTGTGCGGATATCTTCCCTAGCCGCAACATCACGTTCCCGTATGACCGGTGCACCAGCTGTGTGTTAGCGCACTCCTCTAACAGCTTTGTTTCCTCGTCATCAAGGACCGGGGTTTTGTTCACATCCTTTTCCACCTTCTCGCACCATATAAGCGTTTGCGGAAAAGTGGTACCAACTACAGTTTGGTCAATGAAAAAGAAAGTTTCTTTCCAGTTACCCGCATTCGACTTTGGGGTTTTGGTGAAATTTTGTCGGGCAAAGAAGGTGAACCAGGATTTGTGGTGATTGGCTAAGCGGTATAGATGACAGAAAACTTTAACCAACGGAACCCTATCGAGTGCGGCGCACCACATTTCAAACAGAATTATTTTGCCTATGGCATAAGGGTGTAGTTGTCCTAATCCCACTCTGAAGTGATCTAATACGCATAGGAAGAAGTCGGATGGGGGAACCCTAAAGTTACCATGCTTGAACGCATGTTCGTAGATGGCCACCTTTTTCTCCGGTGGCTAGTGAGCACGCTGATTGGGCAAGGGTGGCACCGGATTGTATTTTGCTAACGGCGGGTATTGTTTAACTAAGTGGTCAATATGTTTCTGCTCTATAATCGATCTGACACTATCTACATAGGTTTCGTTAGCCTTAGTCATTTTCTATAGAATGGTTGGAGAATCACTAACCTTTCGACGGTGGCTGGAGTATTTAGGATTTGATCGGAATTGAATGTAGCAGCGTATTGAGGAAGCTTGGAGCAGAAAAATGGAAATGTGTGTGATTTGGGGCTATTTATAGAGACGATTTGGAGCCATGGGTTGGAATGGGTTTATCGTGGCTGTACACGTGTTCAGCGATCAACGGTTAGCATTTTGAGTGCGCGTGAGGATGTCAGATGGGTATGGTTACCTATGAGCGCGTGGCTGACACGCGCCTGCCAACTGCCACTTTATGTCTTGTCAGCCGAATGGTCTTCTGCTACAGTGACAGGCATTAAATGACCTCGAAACGCACGCGGAACATTGAATGCTAGCCGTTTTCTTGTTTTTTCCGCTTAATAGTTTGATGTCATGTGTCTTGCGTCATATAACATCAAACTGGGGGGACATAATGATACCGCAACCCGCATGCGCACCTCATATGCATGCGGGCGCTTAATAGTGTGCGTATGCGTGTGCTTGTGTGCGCTATGCGGTATGCGGATTGTATCTGATTCCTTTGTCCTCGGTACAGTGGTTGCTTAGCTGTCAAGTAAATATCTTTTCCATAATTATATCCGTGATTCGGGGGAGTCAGTTATGGATGAGGTTATTATGATCTGGGACGGTTCTAGAATTAGGGTTGGCCTATAAATACAAACCCTAATCATCACCTACGGGACACAGCATATTACGTAACCATCACCTACGATACAAAAGCATCATTCAGCATCTTTTCAAGGTTAACAGGTTAGTCTTTCGTAAGCTAGTACCTACGACCTTATTTGGGGCCTCTTGATCGACGACCGTTATCGGAGGTGGACTTAATCACTTGGTCACCCCGCCGACATCATCATGTCGGCCAGGGTTATTCACGGTAGCCGGACCGGAGAGCCACGTTCTAAGATCCTTAAACCCCTCTACGTATTGAGCAGGCATATTTAACCCTATGGTAAAAATATGCATGATCAATTAGCAATATGATTATCTTCTGATTTATCAAAAACTGATTCGCTAATAACATTCAGAATGGTGGGATTCTCCTCAACCTCCTTAACAAGAACAGAGAAATCTTTCTTCAAAACAGAAACAATAACACGCTCTTGAATCCTTTCTAGTGCCGAAGTTAAGATACACACTTTCTAGGTACTTTTCTTATCCTCAACACTAGAGTCTTGAAACAGAACCCTACCTAAGCGAAAGGCAATTTTGTTGAAAACATCACAGTTCCAAGCTTTCGATGGCAGGCCAAAAATTTCAAACCAAATCGTCCCGTCTTTTATCCCGTCTTTTATAGTAAAATTATCAGAGTAGGGGAAAATTTCAGCTAAAGAGTTACGAACAAGTAAGTTATTTCTGAAGTTGTCCCGAGATTCAATATTTGGAAATTCAATCCACACCCAAGCACCACCCAAGTATTTAACCGATAAAGACTCGACCCTTCATCGTGCCACATGCGATTAAGGAAAGGGATTTGAGATGGAATGTTCGCTTTGCCAAACAAAATAAGATCAGAATTCTCAAGGTTAATAAGTTCATCGTCCTCCACAATTATCTTTTTAATAGGCTTAGCCTTGACAGGTAGTGCATTCGTACCACCAAATAGAGATGCGTAAGACGCACCATGCACATTGCTATTGTTAAATGAACCAACACCAGGATTAGGTTTAGAGTTTGGGATATTAGAATTCTTACCAGAATGATCACTAGGATTCTTAGATGCAGTTCTACCAAATCTTGCTAAGGCTGCATAAATATGGAAGTTACCGACCCATGTAGAAGAGATCGCAGCGACCAAATCATTGATCGAAGTAACATTGAGAAATCGAACAAATGCGAATCGATAGCCCTTTTTAGATAATTTCCGTGCAATATAAACGTCAATAACCTTGCCATGCTTCAAACAAATTTCATGTAAGTCTTTGGATTCGAAGTGATGCGGGAAATTCGTTATGAAAATCGTAGTGGAGATTTTATCAATGGAGTGGAGATCAGGCGTTGAGAGAGGAGGCATGTTGATAACGAGAAAGGATAAGGCTTAGTTCAATAAAATGTACTTCGAGTCCCTTTCGCCCCGTATCATTTTTGCTAACTCTTTAGTTTTTTTACCCCTTTCACCCATTAGAGATAAAACATAATCAAATCAGCCCATTTATTAAGTAATGGGTCAAAATTCCCACCGAATATGAACGATTTACTAACTACAGAAATGGGATGCTAAAAAAGATTGAACACGTAAAGAAGCCATCACAACAGATTTCAGGAACAATATGAAGATTTCTACACATCGTGTTTGGTAATTTCACTCTTGAGTTGTGATTTAAGTTTTTGATGGTAGTGGTGATTTGAGTATGTTTTTTCTTTTGTGTTTTTTATTTTAAGTAGTCTGTAGTATTTGACTATTTGTGTTGCTACTGTCTGTACGATTCCAACCCAGATTTATGACGAGAAGAACCATTTGGTCCTATAAAAGCAGCTGGTATGTAATAATATCTGAATGCTAATTATTTACACCGATTATACGAATTTTGCATGGCATTATTTTTAGCTTCTATGCAAAATGAGATTGTTTGAGTAGACCACTTTTTGTGATGTCCTTTTTCTCACTGTAGATAAACTGACTTATCTGAAAGGGTGGAACCTCATTAGCAAACACATAGTTGCCCACTGAAAGGGGATAACCCATTTAGGCCAAGTACACGGTAAGGCCCGTGATCTCATTTTCATTAACAAAGTTTTGTTTTAACTCCGACTTTTATTTTAACATTAAGTGTTTATAGTAATCGATGGTTAATGTGCATAGGGTCAAAGCTAATTAATGTATCCATGAAGAAGGCTATGGCGCTCTTTAGATCTTTAAGCAATATTTTAGGTTGGAAAGTTTGGTTGAGTTAAATTACATTTCTACCAGAAAGCCCACAGTTACATTTAGGGTGTAATATTGTTTTTATTTTTAATCTTTTCTCCCACACCATATAATAGATGAATGATGTGTTGCTTCAACTTCTAGAGGTTAGCATTCAGCCATATTCGACTGTAGGCGCTACAAGTTTGAGTCAAATTTACTTGGCTCCCTGCTTGCATATGAGAAGGATATTGCTATTAGGGTTTAAAATGTTAATTTTTCACTCTATGATGCCTGACTCTCAATCTAATTTATTGGTGTAGTTGGTGTTACCCCTTCATGTTAATGGAATATAATTTCTTTTTATTTTTTCAGGTTCGAAGCCCGAAAATATAGCTTATTAAGTACATTGGCACTTACTTCGTTTCTAAATGATATTAGTGTGCAGAAACTTGGTTGTAGTGCATAACTTATATGTGATAAATTTGATGAGAAGCACCTGAAGGAGATATATTATACATTGGTAGTATTCAGATTGTATGTATTCATCGTGCTGATTGAGAAGAAAAAGTATCATTGCTTGGGTGAAGTTACACTTAGAAGATTTATGTTACGTTAATATATTTTTGGATGAAGCTTGCAGAGAATCTACTTACTTTCTCTAATTCGGTATGATGTAGTCTTTAGGTATGTTTTCTCCGTAATTTAGTTTGACTATTTATAAAAGTAAAATTGTTTTGTTTATAGTATCTACCATAGCTTCAATTCAAATGTTACAAGTAAATTCGAGGTTATTAGAAAAGGTTTTGCTGATAGTTTAATTTAAAATTAGGTATTCACTCTATATAGATTTTGCAACAGTTTTTTGTAATAGAACGATATATTTGACTTAGCGTACCAACTTCTACTATGCCTTTTTCAATGAAAGGTTATTCATTAAAGATAACGTAACAATGTGTTATTATAAAAGGTTACAATTCATGGGCATAACCTAATTTTTCATTTTAATTGATTAGTTCTTTTCATTTTATTTATAAATATTATGCCAGGTGTACACATGGAACAATATATGTGTTGACTCTATAACTTTTTCATCTTTACATAATTTGTAGTTCATATGACGCGGTTTTACGTGTAGGTACAGAAACGGTGAATTTACTCAGAACCAAAGGAAAGATGAAATTTGGAGGTATGTTCATTTGTGTATGGGGCCATCTTCATGGTTATGTTTTGCGGACCAATCTTATTTAAATGATCCTTCAATACATAACGAAATTAGTATAAAGGGTTAGACATATCCAACTAGAGGGTTACCATTTACTTTTATGGGTTTGGTTTTTGACAATTGGAACCTCGGTGTTCTATGCTTAACAGGGAACTGCATGTGCACCACAATCTTACTAGCTACTCAGGTATAACGTTTGATACGTAATACACACATTTCAATGAATGACAGTACTTACATTATTTTATATATCATTTTGAGAAAATCAAAAGTTACTGTGCTGTTTGTCAAGATTTGGTAATTTCGCTTTGCTTTTTAAAAAACGCATTTTTAACACCATTTATAATGTATTTTCTACTTGGTTGGTTTACCTGCTGTGTGTTTGTTCTACAGGTAAAGCGTATCGGTTTCAACGTATTCGTACTCTCTCAACGTTATGTTATTTTTCTGATGAGAGTGTCTATTATGAACATCGAGTCAACATAGTGGTATTTGACTGGATTTGAGTTTTGGGCGGTATATTATGCTTTTAGTTTAGATTCTCCTGTTTTTAGAAGTTATAAATAGTAAACTTCATTTCGTTAATCTGTTTCTTTCATGGTATACCTAACGTGTTTTCTTGGTAGGACCGCTTTAGTCAGCACTTTATAATACAATTCATGCTGATGGCATCTGCTTTTTTGTGAAGGCTTTTCCCAGTAACCCGATATATATGGAAATGTATTATGTTATCTTCCATTTCATATGATTTATTGGGTCTTTCAAACGGACCCTTACAATTCTACCACTACAAACTTAATGCAGGTAAGCTTTCAAGTCGCACCTAGCGCATACAACAGCCTTTGCAATATTCTTCAGCCCCATCACAATATCTTTTGCAATATTTTGACCTAACAACGGTAACTATGTAGTTTTAGTTCAACTAACACAACACTCAGTAACAAAACTATATTCTATTGAGCGTAACGATTTATATTGTACATTTCGTAAGAAAACAACCCATAACATATTAGGTAGGCACAAAGACAATAGCCCCAGGTTGGTCGATGTTAGCTATGTAAACAGACAACCCATTTTGAAAACTTAATCAGAATAACTACGTTGAAGAACGTAGCCATTTTCTGTATACAATCACATATTCACAAGTTTACACTCAACAGCAATCGCCGAAACGCGCGGTCCGGACTTTAACTAGTTATCTCTTATATCCGGTTACTTGCTTATGTGTAACAATATACTTTATCCTTTTTTTCATATCATTTTTCACGTGTAATAATATAATAACTAGATTTTAGGCTACCGCGCTTTGCTGCGGTGAAGCTGCTTTTTAACGAAATTTTAAATGTTACACTACTATTAACCATTAAATATAAATTTTACAAAATAAATTGAATAATAAAATCCATGATAGTGTAGACCCAATTTCTTGCGGTGAAGATGCTTTTTAACGAAGGAATTTTAAATATTACACTAAATTAACTATTGAGTTGTAATCATGTGAATCTAACAATTTCTTTGAAATCTAAGGGACCAATTAGAGTGCGACATGTGACGGGACAATCACATGTGATTGAAAAAAAAAATTCAAATTTTTTTCAAAAGATTTTTGTTTTTCAATCACATGTGATTGGATTTGATATGCAAAATCACATGTCATTAAGTTTTACAATCACATGTGATTGGCATGCAGAATCACATGTGATTTATTGCATGTCAAATCTAATTACATGTGATTGAAACAAAATAAAAATTGAATTTTTTTTCAATCACATGTAATTGTCGCGCCACATGTCACATTCTGATTGGTCCCTTGAATCTCAACTTAAAAATTGAATTCATTTCAATATGGGAGATGATAATTCCAACACCAATATTATTTCTTCCACCATGATTTCAAATCTTTTTCCCAAAATATCCCTTAATAAATTAGAACAAAAAGTTTTAAAAATTTTGTGTAAGCCTTTCATTAAAGGTATTATAGGAATTTTAGGTGGAAGAAGTAATTTTCATGTTGGAAATATCAATTCCCTTTTAATATTCCTCATTAAAAATTAAATATAAATTTTACAAAACAAATTGAATAATAAAATTCATGTTAGTGTGGACCCAATTTCTTTCATGATCACTCCTTTACTTTCACCAGATCACTTTCACCACATAAGTGTGAGTTTATTTCGATATTTTATTCTATAGACCCAACATAATAAAATCAATTTAATTAAGATAAAAATAATAAAATAGGAAATCACACTTTAAAGCCTTCCTACTGTTCTCCTTCGCAGACCATTTAGCTTCCAAACACTTCCATTTTTACCAACCCCCAACTCCCGAAATCTCCAGATCTCACCAATATTCAAAAAATGCAGACAACTTCATTCAATCTCACCAATTCAATTCCAAATCTCAAACCTCGTAATCACAGATTAAACCCTACATATCTTCCCGTTCCATTAAAGCCATCTCTCAATTTTGGCTCCGATTCAATCAATAATGTTGTATCTACTCGGAGACTGCCTTTATTATGTTGTTCTTCTTCAACACCTGGGAAATTAGGTGATTGGATTTCAACTCCTTCGCCGATTCCGGTACGTGACGCCGATGGTCTCGAGGTTAAAGCGGCGTCGGCTGATAATGTCGACGGCGGTAATGCGGCGGTGGTTGAAATGTCCCCTTCTTATTGATTAAAAACGTTCCATATTAATTGATTTCGTTGCGAGGTTTTGACCTCTATATGAGACATTTTTCAAAGACTGCATTCATTTTTAAAACAAACCATAACCTTTATTTCATAAATAAAGGTTTAAAAAGCTTTACGTAGATTATCAAATAATAATAATCTAAAATATCCTGTTTACACACGACCATTACATAATGGTTTACAATACAAATATGTTACATCGAAATTAGTTTCTTGAATGCAGTTTTTACACAATATCATACAAACATGGACTCCAAATCTTGTCCTTATTTTAGTATGCAACAGCGGAAGCTCTTAGTATTCACCTGAGAATAAACATGCTTTAAACGTCAACAAAAATGTTGGTGAGTTATAGGTTTAACCTATATATATATCAAATCGTAATAATAGACCACAAGATTTCATATTTCAATACACATCCCATACATAGAGATAAAAATCATTCATATGGTGAACACCTGGTAACCGACATTAACAAGATGCATATATAAGAATATCCCCATCATTCCGGGACACCCTTCGGATATGATATAAATTTCGAAGTACTAAAGCAACCGGTACTTTGGATGGGGCTTGTTGGGCCCGATAGATCTATCTTTAGGATTCGCGTCAATTAGGGTGTCTGTTCCCTAATTCTTAGATTACCAGACTTAATAAAAAGGGACATATTCGATTTCGATAATTCAACCATAGAATGTAGTTTCACGTACTTGTGTCTATTTTGTAAATCATTTATAAAACCTGCATGTATTCTCATCCCAAAAATATTAGATTTTAAAAGTGGGACTATAACTCACTTTCACAGATTTTTACTTCGTCGGGAAGTAAGACTTGGCCACTGGTTGATTCACGAACCTATAACAATATATACATATATATCAAAGTATGTTCAAAATATATTTACAACACTTTTAATATATTTTGATGTACAGAAATACATATATATCATATATATCAAAGTAAGACTTCGTCGGGAAGTAAGACTCGTTAGTAACCTACAACTAGTTGTCCACAGTTAGATGTACAGAAATAAATCGATAAATATTATCTTGAATCAATCCACGACCCAGTGTATACGTATCTCAGTATTGATCACAACTCAAACTATATATATTTTGGAATCAACCTCAACCCTGTATAGCTAACTCCAACATTCACATATAGAGTGTCTATAGTTGTTCCGAAATATATATAGATGTGTCGACATGATAGGTCGAAACATTGTATACGTGTCTATGGTATCTCAAGATTACATAATATACAATACAAGTTGATTAAGTTATGGTTGGAATAGATTTGTTACCAATTTTCACGTAGCTAAAATGAGAAAAATTATCCAATCTTGTTTTACCCATAACTTCTTCATTTTAAATCCGTTTTGAGTGAATCAAATTGCTATGGTTTCATATTGAACTCTATTTTATGAATCTAAACAGAAAAATTATAGGTTTATAGTCGGAAAAATAAGTTACAAGTCGTTTTTGTAAAGGTAGTCATTTCAGTCGAAAGAACAACGTCTAGATGACCATTTTAGAAAACATACTTCCACTTTGAGTTTAACCATAATTTTTGGATATAGTTTCATGTTCATAATAAAAATCATTTTCTCAGAATAACAACTTTTAAATCAAAGTTTATCATAGTTTTTAATTAACTAACCCAAAACAGCCCGCGGTGTTACTACGACGGCGTAAATCCGGTTTTACGGTGTTTTTCGTGTTTCCAGGTTTTAAATCATTAAGTTAGCATATCATATAGATATAGAACATGTGTTTAGTTAATTTTAAAAGTCAAGTTAGAAGGATTAACTTTTGTTTGCGAACAAGTTTAGAATTAACTAAACTATGTTCTAGTGATTACAAGTTTAAACCTTCGAATAAGATAGCTTTATATGTATGAATTGAATGATGTTATGAACATCATTACTACCTTAAGTTCCTTGGATAAACCTACTGGAAAAGAGAAAAATGGATCTAGCTTCAACGGATCCTTGGATGGCTCGAAGTTCTTGAAGCAGAATCATGACACGAAAACAAGTTCAAGTAAGATCATCACTTGAAATAAGATTGTTATAGTTATAGAAATTGAACCAAAGTTTGAATATGATTATTACCTTGTATTAGAATGATAACCTACTGTAAGAAACAAAGATTTCTTGAGGTTGGATGATCACCTTACAAGATTGGAAGTGAGCTAGCAAACTTGAAAGTATTCTTGATTTTATGTAACTAGAACTTGTAGAATAAATGAAGAACACTTAGAACTTGAAGATAGAACTTGAGAGAGATCAATTAGATGAAGAAAATTGAAGAATGAAAGTGTTTGTAGGTGTTTTTGGTCATTGGTGTATGGATTAGATATAAAGGATATGTAATTTTGTTTTCATGTAAATAAGTCATGAATGATTACTCATATTTTTGTAATTTTATGAGATATTTCATGCTAGTTGCCAAATGATGGTTCCCACATGTGTTAGGTGACTCACATGGGCTGCTAAGAGCTGATCATTGAAGTGTATATACCAATAGTACATACATCTAAAAGCTGTGTATTGTACGAGTACGAATACGGGTGCATACGAGTAGAATTGTTGATGAAACTGAACGAGGATGTAATTGTAAGCATTTTTGTTAAGTAGAAGTATTTTGATAAGTGTATTGAAGTCTTTCAAAAGTGTATAAATACATATTAAAACACTACATGTATATACATTTTAACTGAGTTGTTAAGTCATCGTTAGTCGTTACATGTAAGTGTTGTTTTGAAACCTTTAGGTTAACGATCTTGTTAAATGTTGTTAACCTAATGTTTATAATATCAAATGAGATTTTAAATTATTATATTATCATGATATTATCATGTATGAATATCATTAAATGTCTTTACAACGATAATCGTTACATATATGTCTCGTTTAAAAATCATTAAGTTAGTAGTCTTGTTTTTACATATGTAGTTCATTGTTAATATACTTAATGATATGTTTACTTATCATAGTATCATGTTAATGTAACATCCCGTTTTTCACGTACATATTGAAAGGTACATACTTAATCATTGTACGTTTGTAACATGCTAGACTATGCGTAAATGTCTAGGTATATATATATATACTTGATAATGTGTGCGAATACAAGTTTATACATGGGCTTTGTTAGCGTTAAGTCTTATGAGACTATTGTTGAAGGTTAGGCGAATATAGGAAGCGAGATTTAAGTGTACGAATTAAATAAAAACAAATTTTGTTTAAGGCTGTCGAAGTGTCCAGGTGACGGCCAATGCCGCGCCGCGACACATTGGGCCGCGCCGCGGCATATAAAGCAAATCCAGATCAGCAATTGGATTAAGAAGGGTCGATTTTCCCCTTATGTGTCGCGCCGCGACAAAGGGGTCCGCGCCGCGGAATTTCAAGCGAACCAGGTTCAGAAAGTGGGTTAAGAGAGGTTGTTTTTCCTTCGTAATGTCGCGCCGCGACATATAGCGCCGCGCCGCGACAACTCTGCAGTTCTGACTCCGATTTTAGCTCAAATTGAATGACTTCAAGGGGCAAATTGGTAATTTCGCGTATAAATCAGATGGGAGCATTAAATCTCAACCACTCATCCATTTCATTTATTTCTTTTCTCTTTTCTTTCCAATTTCTCTCCCAAAACTTAAAACCCAATTGAATTAAAAGCAAGATTTGAGAGTGAAGGATTGAGGGTTGATCTTTGGAGCAAGAATTAAGGTTGTTCCTTGTGTCTCTAGCTACGTGTTGATAGTCTCGGTAAGTTCTAACTCTAAGTTTTGAGTTTTAATTAGTTTATGCTAGGGTTTTGTTCATTTGGAACTTATGTGACCCATTTGGGGTTAAAATGGGCGAACTTGGGTTGTGTTGAGGAAAGAAAACCCAAATGGCCATAACCTAGGGTTTGGTCTTATGATTTGGGGTTATAAATGTTAAATGGTGTTTTTAGTCACTAACACGCTTGTTAAAGTTGAAAGAGATGTTATTTGGGTCATGTTTGACAAGTTTGGTAGTGAAAGTGTTAAATGAATCCAAAATGGGCTAGTTGACCTAGTTTGGGTGAAATGGGTATGAATTAACTTAAGTTTGTGTTAGTTGATGTTAGTAGACTTAATTTACTAGCTTTAGTGATTAAAGTCGGGTCTTGGCCATTTAAGGGCGGTTTTGGTATGGTTGAGTCATTTAATGCGAATTGGGTCATTAAATGCTCAAGTAAGTGTAATGTGGTTAATTCCACTAGTTGTGTAATCGAATGTGTACTTATGTAATTAGGTACTTTGCTTTGAAGCCTTCGGAAGCATTTAAATCACCACCGAGGTGTTAAGGTGAGTGGAATAATTATATGCGTAGGTATATAATATATTTATTTGTGGTAGCGTGAGATGTGAAGTGTCGAGGTGTTAAGACACCACGTTTCACGTGACGAGTGAAGCATCGAGGTGTTAAGATGCCACTCGAGGTGAAGCATCGAGGTGTTAAGATGCCACCTAGGAGTGAAGTGTCGAGGTGTTAAGACGCCACTCCATGTTAAAGGGTGAAGTGTCGAGGTGTTAAGACGCCACCCGAGGGTGAAGTATCGAGGTGTTAAGATGCCACCCGGGGGTTAGTGATACGAGGTGCTAAGTACACTAATGGATGTTATGAACACCAATGGGAAATTCGAGTACCATCCCTTGTACGATTGGTTAACCATGGTTATTGTGTTGTAGTGTAAGCATATTATATTGTACGGTTTGTATATATGCTATTGCATTGCTAGCTTGTGATATTGGAAGTTTATAGTTTATAATTGAGATGATAAGCTAATTGTGTTGCTAGCATGTATGCGGTATGTGTTTAAGTGTTTGCAAGTAAGTATATTATATATGTACGTGTATAATTATTGCATTCACTAAGCGTTAGCTTACCCCTCTCGTTGTTTATCTTTTTAGTCGCAGGTACGGATAAGGGCAAAGGGGTTATCGGGCATTAAGTGGCCCTTGATGATGTTTTGTTGAAGCTTGGAAGTTGGCCTAATGTTTTGGGTAGTTTAGTCCCAAACCATGCTCGAGTGTCGTTTAGATTATAACCTATCAATTGTAGTGGGTCAAACTTGTATTGAATTTGATTAATGGCCTTCGTGCCTTTTGTAAACATTTAAATTGTTGTACGTTTAAGTGGATCTTGTGAAATGGTTTACATATTTAATTGGCGCGTAAATGTGTTGTATAAAAAAAAAAAATTATCGTATGGAATACGGGTTGGGTTGTTTCAAGTGGTATCAGAGCATGGTCTAAGGGATTTAGGCGACTTGAGATAGGCGCCTAGACTTAGACTTAATTGTGTATGCGCGTTATGCGGGACATGTAGGAGACGGGTCGGACCGGGAGTTGATTAGTGCTTAGGTTTATGTGAACTAACCTTGCGCTAATTGTTTTGTGTGGTGTTAGCAATCGTCAAGCAAGATAGACGTTGTACTAGCGAGTTAATGCGAGGTGCTCGCGTAACAATGATTAGCTACCATTGTTACGGGTTCAAATCGTGTCAAACTAGCGATGTACGACGATTGTTGAGCAAGATGGGGTAGTGTGGTGTATATGTATATACTTATGTGTTAAATCCTTTTCGTCTCGTTGTTTAATCTATTCCGTCTTATAGAATGAAGATGAGAAACGGGCATGATATCAACGGCGGAGGTACTAGTAAAGAAGTCGAGTTTACGGCCAAGGTTGAGGCCATTTTGAAAAGGCATCATGAAGCTTTTCTCGAGGACGTTAAGAAGATGTTCCTAGATACGATTGACGAGCAATTAGTCAATGTGGTAAAGGAGCAAGTTAAGGCCGTTCTTCTCGAAGATAATGTGGGAAGACGGGACTTTTTCTATAAGAATTTCAAGGACTCTCAACCTCCCTCTTTTGATGGTGAAAGAGATCCTCTTAAGAGCGCCCGTTGGATCTCCGATATGGAGGGGGCCTTCCGTACTTGTGAATGTCCTCTCGATAAGAGGACAAGGTACGGATGTAGTATGTTGAGGGGCGATGCCAAGTTGTGGTGGGACGCAAAGCTCCAAGTTTATGGTGAAGAGCAATGCATGGAATTCACTTGGGAGGAATTCAAGTCCGAATTTTTCAAGGAATACCGAACTTCGGCCGATCTTACTAGGCTTAAGGACGAGTTACGTTCCTTGAGGCAAGGGTCGATGGATTTGAACACTCTCAAATCCGTGTTTTTGTCCAAGACCCAATTTTGCCCGGAGTACGTCGGGAATGATAAAATGTTGAAGGAAGATTTCTATCGAACCTTGAACGACAACTATCAAGATAAGATTAGTGTGAACGTAGTGAAAAGCTTTGATGAGTTGTTTGACATGGCCAAAGGTTTCGAGTCGCTCATCTTAAGAAAGAGTGGTTTTACTTTTGGCAAGAGAAAAAGTGAAGGTTCGAGCTATTCAAACTTTTCGAACAAAAAGAACAAGAAAAGTTCCGAAAGTGTCAATAGCGTGAAGAAGGGCGCTTCCGGTGGTTTTACTTTTACGTGCTATAATTGTGGGCAAGCGGGTCATATGGCTCGTGATTGTCCAAAACCATCTTCCGGAAACAAGCTCACTTGTTTTAATTGCGGTAAAGAAGGGCATAAGAAGCCGGAGTGTCCCGATTTGTGCAACGATAATGTTAAGCGTCTAGAGAAGGCAGCGGGTACGGCTAGGGGTCGCAACTATTTGATGACCAATGATGAGGCCAAGCAATCCAATGAAGTCGTCTCAGGTACTTTCATAGTTAACTCTAATCCGGCACGGATACTTTTTGATAGTGGGGCTAATTTGTCCTTTGTGTCGCCTCGATTTGTGCCTAAGTTAAATAAACCGCTAGTTAAGTTAAGTCATCCGGTAGAAGTTGAAATAGCGGATGGCAAGACGGCGCTAGTGGTTGATGTGTGTAAGAATTGTAATGTTGTATTTGGTTCCGAAACGTTTAAGATCGATCTTATTCCGATGACTTTGGGTGATTTTGATATTGTTATTGGTATGGATTGGCTCGATCTTAATAGAGCCGATATTGCATGCCATGATAAATTCATTCGGGTGAAGACCCTAAGTGGGGGAGAATTAATTATTCATGGCGATAAGCGAAGGAGACTTGTACCGATATGCACTTTTGCACGGGCACGTCGTTTCCTTGTTAGTGGTGGCATGGCTTTTCTTGCTCATATTGTTGATACTCGCAATGAGCCACCACCTAGTCGTGAAATTCCGGTTGTTAGTGAATTCGAAGACGTTTTTCCGGACGAATTACCGGGTGTTCTGGCGGAAAGACAAGTTGAGTTTCGTATTGAGTTGGTTCCGGGAGCTACTCCCATTGCTAAAACTCCTTATCGTTTAGCACCAACGGAAATGCAAGAGTTGTTAAACCAAACCCAAGAGTTGCTTGAAAAGGGTTTCATTCGACCGAGTGCTTCTCCATGGGGCGCTCCGGTTTTGTTTGTGAAAAAGAAAGATGGTAGTATGCGGATGTGCATCGATTATCGGGAGTTGAATAAAGTGACGATCAAGAATCGTTATCCATTGCCTCGGATTGACGATTTGTTTGATCAACTCCAAGGTGCAACGTATTTCTCTAAAATCGACCTACGGTCCGGCTATCACCAAATGCGGGTCCGTGAGGAAGATATTGAGAAAACGGCTTTTCGAACGCGTTATGGGCATTTTGAGTTTGTGGTAATGCCTTTTGGTCTTACGAATGCACCGGCGGCATTCATGGATCTTATGAACCGAGTGTGCCAACCTATGTTGGACAAGTCGGTAATTGTGTTCATTGACGACATACTCGTTTATTCGAAGAGTATGAAGGAACATGAACATCATTTGCGGTGTGTGTTAAAGACGTTGCGGAAGGAGAAGTTGTATGCAAAATTCTCAAAATGTGAATTTTGGCTAAGGGAAGTTCAATTCCTTGGCCATATTGTGAATATGGACGGTATTCAAGTAGATCCGGGGAAGATAGAGACGGTAAAGAGTTGGGGACGACCGACTACGCCTACGGAAATCCGAAGTTTTCTCGGATTGGCCGGGTATTATCGTCGGTTTATCCAAGACTTTTCTAAGATTGCTTCTCCATTGACGAAGTTGACGAGAAAGAACACGAGATTTAATTGGGAGAACGAGCAAGAAATTGCTTTTCAATTGTTAAAAGAGAAGTTGTGTCAAGCTCTGGTGTTAGTGTTGCCGGAAGGTGTAGAAGACATGACGGTCTATTGTGATGCGTCTTTAAATGGACTCGGATGTGTTCTAATGCAAAGAGGTAAAGTCATCGCTTATGCCTCTCGACAATTAAAAGAACACGAAATGAGATATCCGACTCATGATCTTGAGTTGGCGGCGGTTGTTCATGCGTTGAAAATTTGGCGCCACTACTTGTATGGTGTCAAATGTACGATTTATTCGGATCATAAGAGTTTGAAACATCTCTTTAATCAACGAGATTTGAATTATCGCCAACGTAGGTGGATGGATGTGGTGAAAGATTATGATTGTGAAATACTTTATCATCCGGGTAAGGCGAATGTGGTCGCGGATGCGTTGAGTCGAAAGAGTCAACATCCGGCGATACGAGTAGGATCGTTATGTTTGATTATTACTAACGATTTTCTTGTAAAGCTTGGTGAGATTCAAATTGAGGCTTTTGTTAACAATAAGCATGAGGAACGAATCATGGGGCAAACGGAATTCATTACCTTAGGCCCGCATGGTTTGTTGTCCTTTCAAGGACGAGTGTGGGTGCCTAAGATGGGTGATTACCGACGAGTGCTACTTGATGAAGCACATAAGTCAAAATACTCCATTCATCCGGGCGCGACGAAAATTGTCACGACCCGGAAAATTTCGACTAATTTTAAACCAAACTCTCGATACGATTTCAAAATTCTGACATGATAAGCAAAGTCCGTGATATTGAGTCTCAAAAATTTTTGAACTATGTTTATATATCCATTTAACTTCGACTATCCTGACGATTCACGAACCTTTAATTGTGAATAGATATGTGTGTGTGTGTGTATATATATATATATATATATATATATATATATATATATATATATATATATATATATATAATTGAAATATTATATATTGTTCTTATTAAATGTAATTATAATACTATGATAATTATTATTTAAAAAAAATCTACATATTTAAATAAAGTATATTAATTATATATTTTGTGATTTCGGACCTAATTAGTAATCGTCAGGAACACTCGGTTGGCATCTCGTTAGTATTTATATACATCTAATACTAGTTTATGAAAAGTTAGAATAAAAGTTAGTCTGTAAATTGATTACGAAAATCTTAGATTTGATAAAAAATATTTTTACATTTTTAAGTTTAAATATTAGTACCCCGTACATATAAATTGGAACAGAAAATAAATAATTATCGAACCTTTTTGATTTGGTTTCAAACAGATAATGAGTGAAATAATTAAATTTATTTAATCTAAAAGTTTGGGATTTTTAGGAACACTTTTATAAGACAACTGATTAGCATTAGACACGATTTAATACCCCGTGAAACATTAATAAGTTAAGAATCCGGCTGCTGAACTGTGTTTTTACACGTTTCACCTCATATGATTTATTTATATTATATTATAATTATTATCCGTAAATTCAGGAGTTAACATTTAATTTACTGTATATGTATTTGTTTGTTTCACAAAACTACAACTAATCACTTTAATTATTAGCTCTCTCTATATATCTATCTATATTTAAACATATACACATATCAGAGGGGAATTGATCAGCCCATACCCACTTTACATTTTTTTTTTTCTCTTTTTCAAGATCACCACCGGATACCACAATCAACCGCCACCACAACTATCAAGTTGTGTGTTTCTTCATGTTTCGATCATCGGTTACAACCGAGACCCAAAACCCACTTACAACTATGATGTCCATCGTGATCTTTTGCTACTCTCCATGAACCCACTTCGGGTTTTGCTACTACCATTTGAAGACCACCTTGTTTTCCCTTCTATTTCCTTCGGTCACCATGTGCAATCGAGCTACTTCTGCTACCTTTGGCTACGGCTACAACTATGAACCATCTACACCCTCACCATAACCAAAACGCCACCTTCGCTATCTATTTATTTTGTTTCGAATGACAAATACCCACAACCCGATTCCTTTTTTTTTTCTGTTTGTCGAGACTCAACTCAACACCCCAATCCACCACTATCCACCACCTCGACACCTTAACAACCGCTAACCAACACAACCACCTTCACGGCAACCATCGTTCACTAACCATAACCACCATTAATCACTTCACTTAATGCATTGTTCGAACCACCATAGACAACCACCATGATTATCACCACCATCAGTCACCCTTGGCCAACACCACCGTACCATCACCCTATAACCCCTTCCATCACCACCCATTTACGAACCATATTCCACCACCTTTATTAAACCACCTTAACACCACCCTCGATCCACCATAAAACTGTTACTGAAGCTGTTTTGTTTAAACCGTAGCAAACCACCACCGGAGCACCACTTTAAAAACCATCCATCGCCACCATTGACAACTCATATCATCACAAAAGCCTGCGATTGTTTCGGTTGTGTTACCATTTTGCTAGTCGCCCTTTTATGTTTTCTATTAATGATGACGAAGAGGTTGCAAGTGGGGAAAGTAATACAAGTTATGGCCTACACTTTTTGTTAGTGGGAGTAGGTGATGCAGTTCCAAAGTTATCAGACAAAAAAAAAAACGGGATTGTTTTGTATTATTTTTTTTGCATCGGACTCCCTTTGGGCCGTGATCAAAATATATGTTGGGCCAAGACCCATTTTATTTTGGTGGGCTGGAATGAATCAGTTTCCTGATTGGGCCGAGATAAAACGGTTATATATATTTAGCATGAATATGATTTCAGATATGAGCGAATGGCTCAATGGTTTGAGGGTTGTGTTGAGAAGTTAGGGGTCGCGGGTTCGAAACTCGCTTGGGACATTTTTCAATCTTTTTAAGGTTGTATTTATTATTATTATTATTATTATTATTATTATTATTATTATTATATTTATTATTATTACACGAATACTAATATTGATATTATGAATATTATCATTAATAATATAATTAAAAATATGTAGGATTCTTAATAGGATTATAAAAAAAAAATATATATAAAAAGTATAAATAGAAATATTATAATGAATAAAAGCATAATTAAGATATGATTTAAATGAATTATTAAGTATTATTATTATCATTAATATTATTACTAATATTATTATGATCATTAATATTATTATTATTATTATGATTAGTATTATTATTAAAAGTAAAATCATTATTTTTATAGTTATTATTATTAGTATTCATTATTGATAAAAGTACTATTTTGATAGAAATTATCATTTTTATTATTATAACTATTACTATTATTATTATAGGATGAAACGACTTTTTATTATTATTATCAATATTATTTTATCAAATAACTAGTAGTTATATAAAACTATATTTACTACATATAACATAACTATATTAATACCTTTATAATAAATATTAATAAATGTAACTAAATAGGTTATTAATGAAACACATAATAAAAATAACAATTAAATCACGAATAATATATAAATTTGTTCGATTATAAATATATGTGTTAATATATATACTTGATATAGGTTCGTGAATCCGAGACCAACCCTATGCTTGTTCAATGTCGTCCTCTGTATTTTTACTACAAAATACAGTATGGTGAGTTTCATTTGCTCCCTTTTTAATTGCTTTTGCAATATATATTTTTGGGACTGAGAATACATGCGCTGCTTTTATAAATGTTTACAAAATAGACACAAGTACTTAAAAATATATTCTACGTTGAGTTGTACCACTGGCATATTTCCCTGTAGCTTGGTAACTACTATTTACATGGGTATTGTAAACGCGAATCCTGTTGATAGATCTATCGGGCCTGACAACCCCAACCGGACTGGACGACCAGTATTCAACGGTTGCACAGTACTTCGTTTCGGTGACTACACTTGGTACGGTGTAGTGAGATTTCATAATAAAGGGAATATGCGACGTGATTAAATGTTAAGTATGGTTACCAAGTGCTCAACCACTTAGAATGCTTTACATACACTTGCGAGTGTATTATGTTTATGATTATGAAATCTTGTGGTCTATTAATATATTGAAATGATTGTTATGATAAACCTATGAACTCACCAACCTTTTGGTTGACACTTTTAAGCATGTTTATTCTCAGGTACGAATTAAGTCTTCCGCTGTGCATTTGCTCATTTTAAGGACATTACTTGGAGTCGATCATCGCAATGGGACCAAATGTTGATGACTTCGTCCAGGTGGATAAGGACGGGTCGTTACAGGTGGTATCAGAGCGTTGGTCCTAGCGAACCAGGTCTTGCATTAGTGTGTCTAACTGATAGTTGTTAGGATGCATTAGCGAGTCTGGACTTCGACCTTAGCTGCATATTATAAGTATTGTATATCATTCCTAGTGGAAAATTTCCCGCTAATCATTCCTAAGTCTAGACATGCCTTACTGCCTTTATTGCATAGATAGTGTATAGACAAATTTATATCTTAGCGTATCTATTACGGTAAACTTTGCCTGATATCTTCCGTAAATTTCTCCGTAATTTAAGGGATCCTGGTACTATATATATCTAGGCATATTATGCATTGAGAATACCATCCAACTATCATTTGCTATCACTAAGCTTTTCATACCAAAAATCTTTTCTGTGATCGTGTACGATGGCCTCTACGAATCGACCAAGTTCTTCTGACTCCGAAGATAGCGTGACGGGAGCGCACCAACCGATCAACTACCGTGATTTCTTTAGAAAGTGGGGATGGGTTCGCGAAATACTTACCCTATGGAGAAATGAAGAAGGTACTCCATATCACGAGCCGAACTTACCACCTAACGTCGGAGTGCTCGACCCGCTCACCGGCGAACCTGTTCGCAACACCGTTTATACCCTTTTTGCAAGAATTTTTCGTCTTGAGGCTACCATTAACGGAACTAGAGAAGATATCCGACCTTTACCTCACACTGATAACCAACCAGGGTTAGTAGAAGAAGTTAAAGAACTCCGAGCTCGAGTGTTAACTTTAGAGAGCACGGTACACAATTTGCAAGCACTAGCAGTATCATCAACACCAGTAACATCACCAGCCTCAGCACCAACAGCACTAGTACCACCAAGAACAACTTTCGCGTCACCAGCTCCGACACCTCGAGTATAATCATCGTTCTACATGACGTTTTACATCATTTATCTTAATTCGACATAGTGATTATGTAATCTCTAATGTTTTAGAGATTATATATTCTTGTTCTAACGGTAAATCAGATGAGTTAATATCATATTAACTCATAAAATCCATGATTACATCTGAAGAAAATATATATATATATATATATTTTCATAAAGATTGTAATTTAAAATTCTTTTGTACAAACTGTTAATGGTGAAAATATTTTAACGGGTAGGTAATACCCGAGGAATATTTAGATTTCACATTAATAAGTTGCACTGTACATTCTTCGAATCTGATTCAACGGTCATTTACTATCCTATGTACAACCACCGATATACGTATCCATTCACCACAGAATAATCATTTCCGTTTAAATTTCATATTTGGATTTTGACCTATCAGAATCCAACAAGTGGCATAATGAAGAAAACATTGGACAATAAAATTTGTTAGAAACAAACGAATTAACTAATTGAAATTTTGTTAAGAATCCACGCTAACTGTTCCAGCTAACTGTTCCTAGCTAACTGATTACATTTTATTTATCGCAATTTTATTTATCGTCATTTAATTTCTGTTATTTACTTTACGCATTTAATTTATCGTCATTTAATTTCTGTTATTTATTTTACGCACTTTAAATATCGGGACACGTATACAAGGTTTTGACATATCATATCGACGCATCTATATATATTATTTGGAATAACCATAGACACTCTATATGCAGTAATGCGGGAGTTAGCTATACAGGGTTGAGGTTGATTCTCAAATAATATATATACTTTGAGTTGTGATCGAGTCTGAGACATGTACACGGGTCACGATACGTAATAATTAATTCGAATATTATAAATTAAATTATATATGAATTATTGTACTGTTAACTGTGGACTATCGATTGGGACTATCAACATTGGACAATTAAAAAAAAAAAAAAAAATGAATTAAAATATTAATTATAACATATGAAACTAAACAATTCTTCAAGTTTGCCACTTGATTTCATCTTAAACCTCATTTGTATCTTGACGATTCCAATCTGCGTTTAAACATTTCATGATTCTTGAAAACACCTCGATTGAAAGGATGGACTATCCACACTTCAACTACGGAAGAAAAGATTTATGCATATAGTTATGCATCTGAAAAACTCTCGAAACCTGAATAAACATTTAACACATAACTGTGTTAATTCCTTTAGTGTTATTATTACCCAAAATAACTTTGCAATTCTTCTTCAAATTAGCCAATTTTGTCACAGCTCCAGCAAGTCAATTCCGACTTTTCATCCGAAACAACCTTATTATAACCTTGATATATATGCATACTCTTTATTGTTACTGGGGAACCTTTTATATTTCACCATATCACCATCAGCGTTTAATCATCTAAAAATACAATTCTCCTGAAACCACCTCAGTTGGATAACCGATGACCCAGATCCGTTAACTTTGAAAATGCTGACGAAGTAGCATGTTGTAGATGGTCTTAATGGTCAATAGTTGATGATAAAGAAGGAAGTGTTAGGAACGCTCGATAGAAAATTTGGTATTGAAAATTAGATTGAGCACACCGTGAAGGAAACAAAGAACAAATACAAGTACCAAACCCTATATTCAAAGAATCCAGGTGATTCTGGATCCGATGAAATCTTTAGAGAATATCTTGCTCCAAAGTCATGTTAAAATCTTGCGGAAAATCTTTCTTCATTCACCTTCGAACTTAGAAATTTCAAAATATCATCATAAATATCTTCGATATTTCTGAGGATATTTACATAAATATTCTTATCCGAAATTATCTACCTCTTCGTGTTTCCAGTATCCCATTATATTGGAAACTCCGGTAAAATCCAAGTATAAATTATGAATTGTGGATAAGTGTTGGGAACTGAAGCATGAGTTAGTATAATATAATGCGCTTGGCCAACGTGATTACATTACAGTAAATCATGCTGAGTTTCTAATGAAATGTGATGATGGTTCACAGTAGATTATACCATCATCATGTGTCATATTACCTAACTCTTTCATTCTACATAACCTCCGAACTTAACAAGAAGAATATATTCTTGATAATTCTATCTTCAGTAATTTTGATAAATTTGAAAATCAAATCGTGCTATCACGTTCCTTCTTGCCTAGAACATTATAATCATTCGAACTTCTATATTTACGAATTCTGGACCATTATTCGCTTGACTTGAAGTCGGGAAGAGAAAACAAAAGCATAGAGCTTCGAAATATAAGGAAGAATATAAAGCCCGATAACAACACATAAATTACAAACCGTATAGGTCAAAGTTTATCGCAACATAAAGACACGGGAGAATTAAAAACAATATAACCCCAAAGGCGAAGTAGAAGAAAGTAGATTCCTCTGGTGGAAGTTGAAAAAGGAGAATGAATGTTGCGATAATAAGGATGAAGACAACGATCAGAACTGGATTAAGCATTTTCACAATTGTTTGAAAGTATGGATCGAGAAGAAAGAATTGAAGTGGTGAAAATAATGGAACGAAAGAAGTCCATTTATATTGAAAATACTAGACAAAGAAATCAAGACAGATTTCCGCATTTAATTAGAGAGATCCTAATTTCCTTATTCGCCGAAGAGGCAAATCTTTTAGATTTTAAAGATTTTTCTTTAATCCCTTGAATTCCGGAATTCAACCAAGACAACGTCAAAAGTTAAGACGCACCTTATTTTCTAAATTCCACCATGACTACAGCAAAAGTTAAATCTCTATCTGTTGTGACAGCTTCACTCGTACACTTCACCTAACCGAATCGTTTTATCTATATTACTCAATAATGGTAAAACTCTATTTAGCAACTCATATTCGTCATGAAAACATTTTTAGTGTTAGCCATGACGACCTCGATCAAATTTCGGGACGAAATTTCTTTAACGGGTAGGTACTGTCACGACCCGGAAAATTTCGACTAATTTTAAACCAAACTCTCGATACGATTTCAAAATTCTGACATGATAAGCAAAGTCCGTGATATTGAGTCTCAAAAATTTTTGAACTATGTTTATATATCCATTTAACTTCGACTATCCTGACGATTCACGAACCTTTAATTGTGAATAGATATGTGTGTGTGTGTGTATATATATATATATATATATATAATTGAAATATTATATATTGTTCTTATTAAATGTAATTATAATACTATGATAATTATTATTTAAAAAAAATCTACATATTTAAATAAAGTATATTAATTATATATTTTGTGATTTCGGACCTAATTAGTAATCGTCAGGAACACTCGGTTGGCATCTCGTTAGTATTTATATACATCTAATACTAGTTTATGAAAAGTTAGAATAAAAGTTAGTCTGTAAATTGATTACGAAAATCTTAGATTTGATAAAAAATATTTTTACATTTTTAAGTTTAAATATTAGTACCCCGTACATATAAATTGGAACAGAAAATAAATAATTATCGAACCTTTTTGATTTGGTTTCAAACAGATAATGAGTGAAATAATTAAATTTATTTAATCTAAAAGTTTGGGATTTTTAGGAACACTTTTATAAGACAACTGATTAGCATTAGACACGATTTAATACCCCGTGAAACATTAATAAGTTAAGAATCCGGCTGCTGAACTGTGTTTTTACACGTTTCACCTCATATGATTTATTTATATTATATTATAATTATTATCCGTAAATTCAGGAGTTAACATTTAATTTACTGTATATGTATTTGTTTGTTTCACAAAACTACAACTAATCACTTTAATTATTAGCTCTCTCTATATATCTATCTATATTTAAACATATACACATATCAGAGGGGAATTGATCAGCCCATACCCACTTTACATTTTTTTTTTCTCTTTTTCAAGATCACCACCGGATACCACAATCAACCGCCACCACAACTATCAAGTTGTGTGTTTCTTCATGTTTCGATCATCGGTTACAACCGAGACCCAAAACCCACTTACAACTATGATGTCCATCGTGATCTTTTGCTACTCTCCATGAACCCACTTCGGGTTTTGCTACTACCATTTGAAGACCACCTTGTTTTCCCTTCTATTTCCTTCGGTCACCATGTGCAATCGAGCTACTTCTGCTACCTTTGGCTACGGCTACAACTATGAACCATCTACACCCTCACCATAACCAAAACGCCACCTTCGCTATCTATTTATTTTGTTTCGAATGACAAATACCCACAACCCGATTCCTTTTTTTTTTTCTGTTTGTCGAGACTCAACTCAACACCCCAATCCACCACTATCCACCACCTCAACACCTTAACAACCGCTAACCAACACAACCACCTTCACGGCAACCATCGTTCACTAACCATAACCACCATTAATCACTTCACTTAATGCATTGTTCGAACCACCATAGACAACCACCATGATTATCACCACCATCAGTCACCCTTGGCCAACACCACCGTACCATCACCCTATAACCCCTTCCATCACCACCCATTTACGAACCATATTCCACCACCTTTATTAAACCACCTTAACACCACCCTCGATCCACCATAAAACTGTTACTGAAGCTGTTTTGTTTAAACCGTAGCAAACCACCACCGGAGCACCACTTTAAAAACCATCCATCGCCACCATTGACAACTCATATCATCACAAAAGCCTGCGATTGTTTCGGTTGTGTTACCATTTTGCTAGTCGCCCTTTTATGTTTTCTATTAATGATGACGAAGAGGTTGCAAGTGGGGAAAGTAATACAAGTTATGGCCTACACTTTTTGTTAGTGGGAGTAGGTGATGCAGTTCCAAAGTTATCAGACAAAAAAAAAACGGGATTGTTTTGTATTATTTTTTTTGCATCGGACTCCCTTTGGGCCGTGATCAAAATATATGTTGGGCCAAGACCCATTTTATTTTGGTGGGCTGGAATGAATCAGTTTCCTGATTGGGCCGAGATAAAACGGTTATATATATTTAGCATGAATATGATTTCAGATATGAGCGAATGGCTCAATGGTTTGAGGGTTGTGTTGAGAAGTTAGGGGTCGCGGGTTCGAAACTCGCTTGGGACATTTTTCAATCTTTTTAAGGTTGTATTTATTATTATTATTATTATTATTATTATTATTATTATTATTATTATATTTATTATTATTACACGAATACTAATATTGATATTATGAATATTATCATTAATAATATAATTAAAAATATGTAGGATTCTTAATAGGATTATAAAAAAAAAAATATATAAAAAGTATAAATAGAAATATTATAATGAATAAAAGCATAATTAAGATATGATTTAAATGAATTATTAAGTATTATTATTATCATTAATATTATTACTAATATTATTATGATCATTAATATTATTATTATTATTATGATTAGTATTATTATTAAAAGTAAAATCATTATTTTTATAGTTATTATTATTAGTATTCATTATTGATAAAAGTACTATTTTGATAGAAATTATCATTTTTATTATTATAACTATTACTATTATTATTATAGGATGAAACGACTTTTTATTATTATTATCAATATTATTTTATCAAATAACTAGTAGTTATATAAAACTATATTTACTACATATAACATAACTATATTAATACCTTTATAATAAATATTAATAAATGTAACTAAATAGGTTATTAATGAAACACATAATAAAAATAACAATTAAATCACGAATAATATATAAATTTGTTCGATTATAAATATATGTGTTAATATATATACTTGATATAGGTTCGTGAATCCGAGACCAACCCTATGCTTGTTCAATGTCGTCCTCTGTATTTTTACTACAAAATACAGTATGGTGAGTTTCATTTGCTCCCTTTTTAATTGCTTTTGCAATATATATTTTTGGGACTGAGAATACATGCGCTGTTTTTATAAATGTTTACAAAATAGACACAAGTACTTAAAAATATATTCTACGTTGAGTTGTACCACTGGCATATTTCCCTGTAGCTTGGTAACTACTATTTACATGGGTATTGTAAACGCGAATCCTGTTGATAGATCTATCGGGCCTGACAACCCCAACCGGACTGGACGACCAGTATTCAACGGTTGCACAGTACTTCGTTTCGGTGACTACACTTGGTACGGTGTAGTGAGATTTCATAATAAAGGGAATATGCGACGTGATTAAATGTTAAGTATGGTTACCAAGTGCTCAACCACTTAGAATGCTTTACATACACTTGCGAGTGTATTATGTTTATGATTATGAAATCTTGTGGTCTATTAATATATTGAAATGATTGTTATGATAAACCTATGAACTCACCAACCTTTTGGTTGACACTTTTAAGCATGTTTATTCTCAGGTACGAATTAAGTCTTCCGCTGTGCATTTGCTCATTTTAAGGACATTACTTGGAGTCGATCATCGCAATGGGACCAAATGTTGATGACTTCGTCCAGGTGGATAAGGACGGGTCGTTACAAAAATGTATCTTGACTTGAAGAAAGATTATTGGTGGCCGGGCATGAAACGTGATGTTGTGAAGTATGTTGAGCAATGTGTCACGTGTTTACAAGTAAAAGCCGAACACCAAAAGCCGTATGGTAAGTTGCAACCGTTAGAAATCCCGAAATGGAAATGGGAGCACATTACCATGGATTTCATAACAAAGTTACCTAAGACGGCGAGAACCCAATTTGATACGATTTGGGTGATAGTTGACCGGTTGACGAAAAGTGCTTTGTTTCTTCCCATTAAAGAAGCGATATCGTCGGAGACCTTGGCTAAGTTGTTTATCAAGGAAGTGGTCGCTCGACATGGGGTTCCTATATCTATTATATCGGATCGAGATACCCGTTTTACATCTCGGTTTTGGGAAAAGTTTCATGAAGATATGGGCACGCAATTGAAGTTGAGCACGGCGTATCATCCTTAAACGGACGGTCAAACCGAACGTACGAATCAAACATTGGAGGATATGTTACATGCGTGTATTATTGATTTTGGTGGTAGTTGGGACGAGCACTTACCTTTGGTGGAATTCTCGTACAATAATAGTTATCATACTAGTATCGGGATGCCACCGTATGAGATGCTTTATGGGCGAAGGTGTCGAACCCCGATTTGTTGGGGTGAAGTGGGTCAAAGGGAAATCGGGAGTACCGATTTGGTCTTAGAAACGAATAGCAAGATTGATATAATTCGAGAGCATTTGAAAAAGGCTCAAGATAGACAAAAGTCGTATGCTGACAAACGTAGACGAATGATCGAATTTCAAGAAGGTGACATGGTGATGCTTAAGGTTTCGCCATGGAAAGGTGTTATTCGGTTTCGAAAACGAGGAAAGTTAGCTCCTCGGTTTATCGGTCCGTTTAAGATTTTAGCTCGTGTTGGCGAAGTTGCATATCGTTTGGAATTACCCGAAGAGCTTGCGGGGATCCATAATACATTTCATGTTTCCCATCTCCGTAAGTGTCTTACGGATGATTCTTCATGGGTGCCTTTAGATGAGATCGAGCTAAACAATAAGTTAGAGTATATTGAGAAGCCGATTGCTATACTCGATGAGAAGGTCAAAAGGTTGAGAAATAAAGAGGTTAAGACTTTTAAAGTTCAATGGCGTCGTAGTAAAGGTTCTGAGTTTACTTGGGAGCCCGAAGAATTTGTGTTGGTTTATCTTCCCTCTTGTCATGCGGCTTGGATCGCGAGGACGCGCTCCGATTCAAGTGGGGGAGAGTTGTAACATCCCGTTTTTCCCGTACATATTGAAAGGTACATACTTAATCATTGTACGTTTGTAACTTGCTAGACTATGCGTAAATGTCTAGGTATATATATATATATACTTGATAATGTGTGCGAATGCAAGTTTATACATGGGCTTTGTTAGCGTTAAGTCTTATGAGACTATTGTTGAAGGTTAGATGAATATAGGAAGCGAGATTTAAGTGTACGAATTAAATAAAATCAAATTTTGTTTAAGGCTGTCGAAGTGTCCAGGTGACGGCCAATGCCGCGCCGCGACACATTGGGCCGCGCCGCGGCATATAAAGCAAATCCAGATCAGCAATTGGATTAAGAAGGGTCGATTTTCCCCTTATGTGTCGCGCCGCGACAAAGGGGTCCGCGCCGCGGCATTTCAAGCGAACCAGGTTCAGAAAGTGGGTTAAGAGAGGTTGTTTTTCCTTCGTAATGTCGCGCCGCGACATATAGCGCCGCGCCGCGACAACTCTGCAGTTCTGACTCCGATTTTAGCTCAAATTGAATGACTTCAAGGGGCAAATTGGTAATTTCGCGTATAAATCAGATGGGAGCATTAAATCCCAACCACTCATCCATTTCATTTATTTCTTTTCTCTTTTCTTTCCAATTTCTCTCCCAAAACTTAAAACCCAATTGAATTAAAAGCAAGATTTGAGAGTGAAGGATTGAGGGTTGATCTTTGGAGCAAGAATTAAGGTTGTTCCTTGTGTCTCTAGCTACGCGTTGATAGTCTCGGTAAGTTCTAACTCTAAGTTTTGAGTTTTAATTAGTTTATGCTAGGGTTTTGTTCATTTGGAACTTATGCGACCCATTTGGGGTTAAAATGGGCGAACTTGGGTTGTGTTGAGGAAAGAAAACCCAAATGGCCATAACCTAGGGTTTGGTCTTATGATTTGGGGTTATAAATGTTAAATGGCGTTTTTAGTCACTAACACGCTTGTTAAAGTTGAAAGAGATGTTATTTGGGTCATGTTTGACAAGTTTGGTAGTGAAAGTGTTAAATGAATCCAAAATGGGCTAGTTGACCTAGTTTGGGTGAAATGGGTATGAATTAACTTAAGTTTGTGTTAGTTGATGTTAGTAGACTTAATTTACTAGCTTTAGTGATTAAAGTCGGGTCTTGGCCATTTAAGGGCGGTTTTGGTATGGTTAAGTCATTTAATGCGAATTGGGTCATTAAATGCTCAAGTAAGTGTAATGTGGTTAATTCCACTAGTTGTGTAATCGAATGTGTACTTATGTAATTAGGTACTTTGCTTTGAAGCCTTCGGAAGCATTTAAATCACCACCGAGGTGTTAAGGTGAGTGGAATAATTATATGCGTAGGTATATAATATATTTATTTGTGGTAGCGTGAGATGTGAAGTGTCGAGGTGTTAAGACACCACGTTTCACGTGACGAGTGAAGCATCGAGGTGTTAAGATGCCACTCGAGGTGAAGCATCGAGGTGTTAAGATGCCACCTAGGAGTGAAGTGTCGAGGTGTTAAGACGCCACTCCATGTTAAAGGGTGAAGTGTCGAGGTGTTAAGACGCCACCCGAGGGTGAAGTATCGAGGTGTTAAGATGCCACCCGGGGGTTAGTGATACGAGGTGCTAAGTACACTAATGGATGTTATGAACACCAATGGGAAATTCGAGTACCATCCCTTGTACGATTGGTTAACCATGGTTATTGTGTTGTAGTGTAAGCATATTATATTGTACGGTTTGTATATATGCTATTGCATTGCTAGCTTGTGATATTGGAAGTTTATAGTTTATAATTGAGATAATAAGCTAATTGTGTTGCTAGCATGTATGCGGTATGTGTTTAAGTGTTTGCAAGTAAGTATATTATATATGTACGTGTATAATTATTGCATTCACTAAGCGTTAGCTTACCCCTCTCGTTGTTTATCTTTTTAGTCGCAGGTACGGATAAGGGCAAAGGGGTTATCGGGCATTAAGTGGCCCTTGATGATGTTTTGTTGAAGCTTGGAAGTTGGCCTATGTTTTGGGTAGTTTAGTCCCAAACCATGCTCGAGTGTCCTTTGGATTATAACCTATCAATTGTAGTGGGTCAAACTTGTATTGAATTTGATTAATGGCCTTCGTGCCTTTTGTAAACATTTAAATTGTTGTACGTTTAAGTGGATCTTGTGAAATGGTTTACATATTTAATTGGCGCGTAAATGTGTTGTATAAAAAAAAAATTATCGTATGGAATACGGGTTGGGTTGTTTCAGTTAACTATATATATATATCCATATATATGTCATCATATAGTTTTTACAAGTTTTAACGTTCGTGAATCACCGGTCAACTTGGGTGGTCAATTGTCTATATGAAACATATTTCACTTAATCAAGTCTTAACAAGTTTGATTGCTTAACATGTTGGAAACATTTAATCATGTAAATATCAATCTCAATTAATATATATAAACATGGAAAAGTTCGGGTCACTACAGTACCTACCCGTTAAATAAATTTCGTCCCGAAATTTTAAGCTGTTGAAGGTGTTGACGAATCTTCTGGAAATAGATGCGGGTATTTCTTCTTCATCTGATCTTCATGCTCCCAGGTGAACTCGGGTCCTCTACGAGCATTCCATCGAACCTTAACAATTGGTATCTTGTTTTGCTTAAGTCTTTTAACCTCACGATCCATTATTTCGACGGGTTCTTCGATGAATTGGAGTTTTTCGTTGATTTGGATTTCATCTAACGGAATAGTGAGATCTTCTTTAGCAAAACATTTCTTCAAATTCGAGACGTGGAAAGTGTTATGTTCAGCCGCGAGTTGTTGAGGTAACTCAAGTCGGTAAGCTACTGGTCTGACACGATCAATAATCTTGAATGGTCCAATATACCTTGGATTTAATTTCCCTCGTTTACCAAATCGAACAACACCTTTCCAAAGTGCAACTTTAAGCATGACCATCTCTCCAATTTCAAATTCTATATCTTTTCTTTTAATGTCAGCGTAGCTCTTTTGTCGACTTTGGGCGGTTTTCAACCGTTGTTGAATTTGGATGATCTTCTCGGTAGTTTCTTGTATAATCTCCGGACCCGTAATCTGTCTATTCCCCACTTCACTCCAACAAATCGGAGACCTGCACTTTCTACCATAAAGTGCTTCAAACGACGCCATCTCAATGCTTGAATGGTAGCTGTTGTTGTAGGAAAATCTTGCTAATGGTAGATGTCGATCCCAACTGTTTCCGAAATCAATAACACATGCTCGTAGCATGTCTTCAAGCGTTTGTATCGTCCTTTCGCTCTGCCCATCAGTTTGTGGATGATAGGCAGTACCCATATCTAGATGAGTTCCTAATGCTTGCTGTAATGTCTGCCAGAATCTTGAAATAAATCTGCCATCCCTATCAGAGATAATAGAGATTGGTATTCCATGTCTGGAGACGACTTCCTTCAAATACAGTCGTGCTAACTTCTCTATCTTGTCATCTTCTCTTATTGGCAGGAAATGTGCTGATTTGGTGAGACGATCAACTATTACCCAAATAGTATCAAAACCACTTGCAGTCCTTGGCAATTTAGTGATGAAATCCATGGTAATGTTTTTCCATTTCCATTCCGAGATTTCGGGTTGTTGAAGTAGACCTGATGGTTTCTGATGCTCAGCTTTGACCTTAGAACACGTCAAACATTCTCCTACGTATTTAGCAACATCGGCTTTCATACCCGGCCACCAAAAATATTTCCTGAGATCCTTGTACATCTTCCCCGTTCCAAGATGTATTGAGTATCTGGTTTTATGAGCTTCTCTAAGTACCATTTCTCTCATATCTCCAAATTTTGGTACCCAAATCCTTTCAGCCCTATACAGGATTCCGTCTTCCCGAATATTAAGATGTTTCTCCGATCCTTTGGGTATTTCATCCTTTAAATTTCCCTCTTTTAAAACTCCTTGTTGTGCCTCCTTTATTTGAGTAGTAAGGTTATTATGAATCATTATATTCATAGATTTTACTCGAATGGGTTCTCTGTCCTTCCTGCTCAAGGCATCGGCTACCACATTTGCCTTCCCCGGGTGGTAACGAATCTCAAAGTCGTAATCATTCAATAATTCATTCCACCTACGCTGCCTCATATTCAGTTGTTTCTGATTAAATATGTGTTGAAGACTTTTGTGGTCGGTATATATAATACTTTTGACCCCATATAAGTAGTGCCTCCAAGTCTTTAATGCAAAAACAACTGCGCCTAATTCCAAATCATGCGTCGTATAATTTTGTTCGTGAATCTTCAATTGTCTAGACGCATAAGCAATCACCTTCATTCGTTGCATTAATACACAACCGAGACCTTGCTTTGATGCGTCACAATAAATCACAAAATCATCATTCCCTTCAGGCAATGACAATATAGGTGCCGTAGTTAGCTTTTTCTTCAATAACTGAAACGCTTTCTCTTGTTCATCATTCCATTCAAATTTCTTCCCTTTATGCGTTAATGCAGTCAAGGGTTTTGCTATTCTGGAAAAGTCTTTGATGAACCTTCTGTAGTAACCAACTAGTCCTAAAAACTGGCGTATGTGTTTCGGAGTTTTCGGGGTTTCCCACTTTTCAACAGTTTCTATCTTTGCCGGATCCACCTTAATACCTTCTTTGTTCACTATGTGACCGAGGAATTGAACTTCTTCCAACCAAAATGCACACTTTGAAAACTTAGCGTACAATTCTTCCTTCCTCAATACTTCTAACACCTTTCTCAAATGTTCACCGTGTTCTTGGTCATTCTTTGAGTAAATAAGTATGTCATCAATGAAAACAATGACAAACTTGTCAAGGTATGGTCCACACACTCGGTTCATAAGGTCCATGAACACAGCTGGTGCATTAGTTAAACCAAACGGCATGACCATAAACTCGTAATGACCGTAACGTGTTCTGAAAGCAGTCTTTGGAATATCATCTTCTTTCACCCGCATTTGATGATACCCGGAATGTAAGTCAATCTTTGAATAAACAGACGAGCCTTGTAGTTGATCAAATAAGTCGTCGATTCTCGGTAGTGGGTAGCGGTTCTTGATGGTAAGTTTGTTCAACTCTCGGTAGTCGATACACAACCTGAATGTACCATCTTTCTTCTTGACAAACAAAACAGGAGCTCCCCAAGGTGATGTACTTGGTCGAATGAAACCACGCTCTAAAAGTTCTTGTAATTGGATTTGCAGTTCTTTCATCTCGCTGGGTGCGAGTCTGTAAGGAGCACGAGCTATTGGTGCAGCTCCTGGTACAAGATCTATTTGAAATTCAACGGATCGATGTGGGGGAAATCCCGGTAATTCTTTCGGAAATACATCGGGAAATTCTTTTGCAATGGGAACATCATTGATGCTCTTTTCTTCAGTTTGTACTTTCTCGACGTGTGCTAGAACAGCATAGCAACCTTTTCTTATTAGTTTTTGTGCCTTCAAATTACTAATAAGATGTAGCTTCGTGTTGCCTTTTTCTCCGTACACCATTAAGGGTTTTCCTTTTTCTCGTATAATGCGAATTGCATTTTTGTAACAAACGATCTCTGCTTTCACTTCTTTCAACCAGTCCATACCGATTATCACATCAAAACTCCCTAACTCTACTGGTATCAAATCAATCTTAAATGTTTCGCTAACCAGTTTAATTTCTCGATTCTGACATATATTATCTGCTAAAATTAATTTACCATTTGCTAATTCGAGTAAAAATTTACTATCCAAAGGCGTCGATGGACAACTTAATTTAGCACAAAAATCTCTACTCATATAGCTTCTATCCGCACCCGAATCAAATAAAACGTAAGCAGATTTATTGTCAATAAGAAACGTACTCGTAACAAGCTCCGGGTCTTCCTGTGCCTCTGCCGCATTAATATTGAAAACTCTTCCGCGGCTTTATCCATTCGTGTTCTCCTGGTTCGGGCAATTTCTAATAATGTGGCCCGGTTTTCCACATTTATAACAAACTACATTGGCATAACTTGTTCCGACACTACTTGCTCCGCCATTACTCGTTCCGACACCATTTGTTCCTTTCGTTCTATTAACCCCTGGTCCGTAGACCTCACACTTCACCGCGCTATGACCATTTCTTTTACACTTGTTGCAAAATTTGGTGCAGAACCCCGAGTGATACTTTTCACACCTTTGGCATAGCTGCTTCTGATTGTTGTTGTTGTTGCGGTTATTATTGTTGTTGGGATGATTGTTGTAGTTGATGTTGTTGTTGTTGTTGTTGTTGGGCCGTTTGTTGTAGTTGCGATTGTTGGGATAATTGTTGCGATTATTGTTGTAATTGCTGTTGTTGTTGTATTGGTGATTCTTATCACCGTTTTCCTCCCACTTTCTTTTGACTTGCTTCACATTGGCCTCTTCAGCAGTCTGTTCTTTAATTCTTTCTTCAATCTGGTTCACTAGTTTGTGAGCCATTCTACATGCCTGTTGTATGGAGGCGGGCTCGTGTGAACTTATATCTTCTTGGATTCTTTCCGGTAATCCTTTCACAAACGCGTCGATCTTCTCTTCCTCATCTTCGAATGCTCCCGGACACAATAGGCACAATTCTGTGAATCGTCTTTCGTACGTGGTAATATAAAATCCTTGGGTTCGTAACCCTCTAAGTTCTGTCTTGAGCTTATTGACCTCGGTTCTGGGATGGTACTTCTCGTTCATCAAGTGCTTGAATGCTGACCACGGTAGTGCGTACGCATCGTCTTGTCCCACTTGCTCTAGATAGGTATTCCACCATGTTAATGCAGAACCTGTGAAGGTATGCGTAGCGTACTTCACTTTGTCCTCTTCAGTACACTTACTTATGGCAAACACCGATTCGACCTTCTCGGTCCACCGTTTCAATCCGATCGGTCCTTCGGTTCCATCAAATTCCAAAGGTTTGCAGGCAGTGAATTCTTTGTAGGTGCATCCTACACGATTTCCTGTACTGCCAGATCCAAGGTTATTGTTGGTATGTAGCGCAGCCTGTACTGCGGCTATGTTTGAAGCTAGAAAAGTACGGAATTCCTCTTCATTCATATTCACGGTGTGTCGAGTAGTCGGTGCCATTTCCTTCAAAATAGTCAAATGGAACAAGTTAATCATACAGAATATTAAGAGTAGTTAATAGTATTTCGTAGCATAATATGAACTCATTTATAAAAGTTTTTTCTTCATATTAGCGTTTTATAAGTTTAAATTCGGGTAGTACCTACCCGTTAAGTTCATACTTAGTAGCTAATATACAATTCAACTACTACAATTCTATATGAAAAACTGATTGTAATAATATTTCGCGTTCAAACTTTTATACAATATTTTACAAACTTACAATACCGCTTATTTTACATAAAGCATGAAATATAGCACACAATAACTTTGATACAAGATAGTTGTGAAGATAATTCTAGCTAGTACACAAGTCGTTCAGCAAAGGCAATAAAGACACGTAATTCATACGTCCAGAAACAAGTCATGCATTCTGGTTTTACTAGGACTACTTCCCATCCTGGGTCTTGTGGAACATAACCGTTATGGCCGTTGATAAGACAGCGTGTTGTAACGTCGTCAAAGGGACGAGGGTTACGTAATGACCAACAGTCTCATAATAACCTAAAAACCTCATTTCTTACCCCAATTACCGACTCCGTCACTTGTGGGAACGTTTTGTTTAATAGTTGTAGCCCGATGTTCTTGTTCTCACTTTGGTGAGAAGCGAACATTACTAACCCGTAAGCATAACATGCTTCTTTATGTTGCATGTTAGCCGCTTTTTCTAAATCACGAAGTCCTATATTCGGATATACTGAGTCAAAATAATTTCTTAACCCGTTGCGTAAAATAGCATTTGGGTTCCCCGCAATATATGCGTCAAAGTAAACACATCGTAACTTATGGATTTCCCAATGTGATATCCCCCATCTTTCGAACGAAAGCCTTTTATAAACCAAGGCATTCTTGGAACGTTCTTCGAATGTCTTACAAACTGATCTCGCCTTAAATAGTTGTGCCGAGGAATTCTGACCGACTCTAGACAAGATTTCATCAATCATGTCTCCGGGTAGGTCTCTTAAAATATTGGGTTGTCTATCCATTTTGTGTTTTTATACTGTAAAATAGACAAGAGTTAGATTCATAAAAAAATACTTATTAATACAAGCAATTTTTACATATATCATAAAGCATAAGCACACTATATTACATATATTACACCACACGAATACAACTATCTTATTCCGACTCGCTCGTTTCTTCTTGTTCGGTTTTGGTTCGTTTTGCCAAGTTTCTAGGGATATATGATGTTCCCCTAATACGATCCGTCGTTGTCCACATTGGTTTAGAAAAACCTAGTGGTTTAGAGGTTCCCGGGTCATTGTTACAACTTAAGGACTTCGGGGGTTGACGATACATATAAAGTTCATCGGGGTTGGAATTAGATTTCTCTATTTTTATGCCCTTTCCCTTATTATTTTCTTTTGCCCTTTTAAATTCAGTTGGGGTAATTTCTATAACATCATCGGAATTCTCGTCGGAATCCGATTCATCGGAGAATTGGTAATCCTCCCAATATTTTGCTTCCTTGGCGGAAACACCATTGACCATAATTAACCTTGGTCGGTTGGTTGAGGATTCACTTTTACTTAACCATTTTATTATTTCCCCCACCGGTTCTATTTCTTCTTCCGGTTCCGATTCTTCTTCCGGTTCCGATTCTTCTTCCGGTTCCGACTCTTCTTCCGGTTCCTCTTCGGGAACTTGTGAATCAGTCCACGAATCATTCCAATTTACATTTGACTCTTCATTATTATTAGGTGAGTCAATGGGGCTTGTTCTAGAGGTAGACATCTATCACATAATATCAAACACGTTAAGAGATTAATATATCACATAATATTCATATGTTAAAAATATATAGTTTCCAACAAAAATGTTAAGCAATCATTTTTAAAGAAAACACGGTCGAAGTCCAGACTCACTAATGCATCCTAACAAACTCGATAAGACACACTAATGCAAATTTTCTGGTTCTCTAAGACCAACGCTCGGATACCAACTGAAATGTCCCGTTCTTATTGATTAAAAACGTTCCATATTAATTGATTTCGTTGCGAGGTTTTGACCTCTATATGAGACATTTTTCAAAGACTGCATTCATTTTTAAAACAAACCATAACCTTTATTTCATAAATAAAGGTTTAAAAAGCTTTACGTAGATTATCAAATAATGATAATCTAAAATATCCTGTTTACACACGACCATTACATAATGGTTTACAATACAAATATGTTACATCGAAATCAGTTTCTTGAATGCAGTTTTTACACAATATCATACAAACATGGACTCCAAATCTTGTCCTTATTTTAGTATGCAACAGCGGAAGCTCTTAGTATTCACCTGAGAATAAACATGCTATCTTTATTTATGAAACGTTTGATTCACGAACCTAAAGCATCCGGTACTTTGGATGGGGCTTGTTGGGCCCGATAGATCTATCTTTAGGATTCGCGTCAATTAGGGTGTCTGTTCCCTAATTCTTAGATTACCAGACTTAATAAAAAGGGGCATATTCGATTTCGATAATTCAACCATAGAATGTAGTTTCACGTACTTGTGTCTATTTTGTAAATCATTTATAAAACCTGCATGTATTCTCATCCCAAAAATATTAGATTTTAAAAGTGGGACTATAACTCACTTTCACAGATTTTTACTTCGTCAGGAAGTAAGACTTGGCCACTGGTTGATTCACGAACCTATAACAATATATACATATATATCAAAGTATGTTCAAAATATATTTACAACACTTTTAATATATTTTGATGTTTTAAGTTTATTAAGTCAGCTGTCCTCGTTAGTAACCTACAACTAGTTGTCCACAGTTAGATGTACAGAAATAAATCGATAAATATTATCTTGAATCAATCCACGACCCAGTGTATACGTATCTCAGTATTGATCACAACTCAAACTATATATATTTTGGAATCAACCTCAACCCTGTATAGCTAACTCCAACATTCACATATAGAGTGTCTATAGTTGTTCCGAAATATATATAGATGTGTCGACATGATAGGTCGAAACATTGTATACGTGTCTATGGTATCTCAAGATTACATAATATACAATACAAGTTGATTAAGTTATGGTTGGAATAGATTTGTTACCAATTTTCACGTAGCTAAAATGAGAAAAATTATCCAATCTTGTTTTACCCATAACTTCTTCATTTTAAATCCGTTTTGAGTGAATCAAATTGCTATGGTTTCATATTGAACTCTATTTTATGAATCTAAACAGAAAAATTATAGGTTTATAGTCGGAAAAATAAGTTACAAGTCGTTTTTGTAAAGGTAGTCATTTCAGTCGAAAGAACAACGTCTAGATGACCATTTTAGAAAACATACTTCCACTTTGAGTTTAACCATAATTTTTGGATATAGTTTCATGTTCATAATAAAAATCATTTTCTCAGAATAACAACTTTTAAATCAAAGTTTATCATAGTTTTTAATTAACTAACCCAAAACAGCCCGCGGTGTTACTACGACGGCGTAAATCCGGTTTTACGGTGTTTTTCGTGTTTCCAGGTTTTAAATCATTAAGTTAGCATATCATATAGATATAGAACATGTGTTTAGTTAATTTTAAAAGTCAAGTTAGAAGGATTAACTTTTGTTTGCGAACAAGTTTAGAATTAACTAAACTATGTTCTAGTGATTACAAGTTTAAACCTTCGAATAAGATAGCTTTATATGTATGAATTGAATGATGTTATGAACATCATTACTACCTTAAGTTCCTTGGATAAACCTACTGGAAAAGAGAAAAATGGATCTAGCTTCAACGGATCCTTGGATGGCTCGAAGTTCTTGAAGCAGAATCATGACACGAAAACAAGTTCAAGTAAGATCATCACTTGAAATAAGATTGTTATAGTTATAGAAATTGAACCAAAGTTTGAATATGATTATTACCTTGTATTAGAATGATAACCTACTGTAAGAAACAAAGATTTCTTGAGGTTGGATGATCACCTTACAAGATTGGAAGTGAGCTAGCAAACTTGAAAGTATTCTTGATTTTATGTAACTAGAACTTGTAGAATAAATGAAGAACACTTAGAACTTGAAGATAGAACTTGAGAGAGATCAATTAGATGAAGAAAATTGAAGAATGAAAGTGTTTGTAGGTGTTTTTGGTCATTGGTGTATGGATTAGATATAAAGGATATGTAATTTTGTTTTCATGTAAATAAGTCATGAATGATTACTCATATTTTTGTAATTTTATGAGATATTTCATGCTAGTTGCCAAATGATGGTTCCCACATGTGTTAGGTGACTCACATGGGCTGCTAAGAGCTGATCATTGGAGTGTATATACCAATAGTACATACATCTAAAAGCTGTGTATTGTACGAGTACGAATACGGGTGCATACGAGTAGAATTGTTGATGAAACTGAACGAGGATGTAATTGTAAGCATTTTTGTTAAGTAGAAGTATTTTGATAAGTGTATTGAAGTCTTTCAAAAGTGTATAAATACATATTAAAACACTACATGTATATACATTTTAACTGAGTTGTTAAGTCATCGTTAGTCGTTACATGTAAGTGTTGTTTTGAAACCTTTAGGTTAACGATCTTGTTAAATGTTGTTAACCTAATGTTTATAATATCAAATGAGATTTTAAATTATTATATTATCATGATATTATCATGTATGAATATCATTAAATGTCTTTACAACGATAATCGTTACATATATGTCTCGTTTAAAAATCATTAAGTTAGTAGTCTTGTTTTTACATATGTAGTTCATTGTTAATATACTTAATAATATGTTTACTTATCATAGTATCATGTTAACTATATATATATATCCATATATATGTCATCATATAGTTTTTACAAGTTTTAACGTTCGTGAATCACCGGTCAACTTGGGTGGTCAATTGTCTATATGAAACATATTTCACTTAATCAAGTCTTAACAAGTTTGATTGCTTAACATGTTGGAAACATTTAATCATGTAAATATCAATCTCAATTAATATATATAAACATGGAAAAGTTCGGGTCACTATAGTGGTTGCGAAGTCGAAATTGTGGGAGACCTTATGCTTGGATCTCTGTTTGGACTTTGCTACCTGTTTAATATCTACTTTAATATCTATAACAAACAGGTAGGTTTTATCCTCTTTTTCATTTCATTTAACTGGCCAAACCGCCTTCTTTTTTGGCAAAACACCCATCTCTATTTTTTTTTCTCAGATCATGTGGTGATTTCTATAGGTGATTCAGTTGGTGTCGCTGTTGTTTCGACTTTGATCCGCCAATTTTACTGTATGATCTTGTTTATCAGATTTGTTTCAAGAGTTTTTTTTTTTTTTTTCGCAATTTATAAAAATTAATAAGTTGTCAATTTTGATGTATCATCTTGTTTATCAGATTTGTTTCTAGATTTTTTTTTTTTGGCAATTTATGGGGTGTAAAAAGACAAAAGTACCTTTGTGCGTTACTGTTATACTGTAGCTACTGTTATACTGTATCAATTTTGATGATGTGGTGGGATGTAATTGGTGGGCGTTGTCCATATTTAGGTTGTCAATTTTGGTGTATGATCTTGTCTATCAGATTTGTTTCAAGATTTTTTTTTTTTTTACAATTTATGGGGTGTAAAAAGACAAAAGTACCCTTGTGTGTTACTGTTATAATGTAGCTATTGTTATGCTGTAGCAATTTTGATGATGTGGTGGGATATAATTGGTGGGCATTGTTCCTATTTAGTATATAGAAATAATAATAATAAATAATTGTGCCGTTGGTTCCTCCATTTTACCCCAAAAAGCTAACAGCGTCCCTCAAGTTTTTTTTTGGCTTTCAGCGTCCCTCTATTATCACTTTTTTTTTATTATGCGTCCCTCCGTCAACTTTCTGTTAAAAAAGTCCGTTAAGTCATGCCATGTGCCTTGCATGTGAGGGTAAATTCGTCTTTTTACTCTTTTCTTCACTAAAATCGAGGGACCACCGGTGAAAAATTCTTATAATTTATAATAATAACAATTATTTCTAATTTCTAATAATAATATAATAATAATAACAATTACCGAATCCGTTTTCTCCTGATTACATATATACATCGATCTATAACTCTATCTTCAACCTCTCAAAAATCAAAAAAGTTGAAAGCAGCCATGTTTGATCATATAGTTAGCGTATAAATAGATTCATACGTTAACCATTAAATTTACCAACTTACCAATCAAAATCCATTAAAGCCTAATTAATTAACACAAATTAAACTTGTAAACACTCATATATGATATACCTTCTACGTGAATTAGCAGTAACACGACGAACATCATCAACAGATGATGAACACGGCAAAACCCCCAAATCAGTTCTCCACTGAACCCCTCTTAGATCCCAAAACCGCCGATTATTATCCGATTATCCTCTCTCCGGCAACTCCTCCGTCGATAACGACGATTCCTGTAACGTATTCGTCGTCGGCGAAACTAAAACTGCCGGTGACATAACTCAATTTCAGTACAATTACACAAAACCCTAAATTATGCAAAATTTTCTAGATATGATCGTTGAATTGAGCAAAATCGAGCACAATAGGAGCTGAATTGTCGTTTGTGTAGATTTGTAATAAAAAAGTAAGAACTTAATTGTGTAAAGTATAAACAAATCAGGTAATCAGTGAATCTATACAGATATGAAGAAATTGATGGATATAAAGTGTGTATATAATTGAGATGTGGAAGAAAGTGCAAGTTGAATGGATGTTGAAGAACAAGGAAAATTGATTCTCGTATTGTTATTATTATTATTATTATTATTATTATTAGAAATTAGAAATAATTATTATTATAAATTATAAGAATTTTTGTACCGGTGGTCCCTCGATTTTAGTGAAGAAAAGAGTAAAAAGACGAATTTACCCTCACATGCAAGGCACATGGCATGACTTAACGGACTTTTTTAACAGAAAGTTGACGGAGGGACGCGTAATCAAAAAAAGTGATAATAGAGGGACGTTGAAAGCCAAAAAAAACTTGAGGGGCGCTGTTAGCTTTTTGGGGTAATATGGAGGGACCAACGGCACAATTATTTCTTAGTATATATATATATATATATATATATATATATATATATATATATATATATATATATATATATAAAAGATGGGTTTGGATTTATTGGTACGAAAAGTGCAAACAAGTCAACTTTTTTTCCATTTTTCTTTCTTTGTTCATGTAAATACAATATTTTTTTTTGTCAGAATTCGTTCACACACTTTCATTTTCTACCCATCTATCTTCATACTTCAACGCTTTTATTTTCTATTTTCTATATTATTATATTATATTATATATGACAATCACAAATCATCCAATCCAAATAAAATAAAATATTAGAGTAGTAATTATAGAAGACAAATATATACACAGAAAGATACATGATCAAACATAGTTGAGTTTAAACAAGAAGTATAAAACCGATTTGAATTTCATGATTTTGATCAAACCCAGTTGCGTTTCAACAAGAAGAATAAGACCCATTCAAATTTCATGATTTCGGCACGTGCAAAATATCTGGTAATACTCAAATCTCATATTTGCTCCGATATAACTAATACTCCCTCCGTCCCATATTAATAGTCCACAGACAAAAAACACACAGTTTAAAGAAATATCATAAAAGCACTGTACTTTCTGTTTACTTTCCAGTTTTACCCATACATTTTCTTTCTCCATTAATTCTATCCACATACATTAAGCCATAATAGAACTTAAACATCTTATTTTTTCTATTTATGGAAGTGGACTATTAATTTGGGACATCCCAAAATAGAATAGTAGACTATTAATATGGGACGGAGGGAGTATCACACAAGTGACACAACACCTTATACGTCGGAGGGAATGGTGGTGGTGGTCAGAGTGGTGGGTGGTGGTAGTTAGGCGGTGATGCGGTGTACAACTTTTTTAGCACAATGTATAACATTTTCAACACAATATACAACTTTTTAAGCACAATGTACAACATTTCAAGCGCTACACCGTGCTGCTCCGCTGTAACGACCCGGATTTTCCGATCGTTTTATACTTATGAGATTAATATTTACATAAAATAAACCTTACCAACATGATAAGCAATCCAAACTGTTGAGACTTATGTTTTTGAAAAGAGTTTCACACAACGTTTGACCATCCAATTTGACCGATGATATCACGAACTATATAACACACGATAATTATACGATTATGTATATGTACATATCTATACATATTTAACATGATTTAAGGATGGTTTAACATTTCATTGTAAACTAACAACAATGAGTTATAAGTATACTTTGAGACCACAAACTTAAGTTTTCAAAACGATAACTATATGTAACGTTCTTTGACATATATACTTACAATCTATAATGTGTTGGTGATCTATGTCACCAATATGATTTAAGTGTAATGGGATTAATTTGTAACCAAAATAATCTTGATAAATATCGAACAAGTTTGGGGAAGTGTGGAGTGCACACTTGTTTGAACTTATCTTGATTATGACGGGGGTTCGGGGGCAGCTCCCCCGATAAGCAGGGTCCAAGGGGTGGCAACCCCTGGCAGGGTCCAAGGGGCAGAGCTCCTGGCTGGGGTCGAGCTGCCAGGTCAGCTTGAAAAATTTTTTTTGGGCTAACATTGCTTTATTAAAAATGTCTTAAAATTTTATTTTGGCCCGGTTTGACCCAAAAATAAAAGCCCAGTTTTTAAGCCTCTTTTACAGTTATAAACCCGTCCATATTTGAATTCTTGTTCCGATTCCTCAAAATTTCTACAAGTATATCTAGGGTATATGTAACCGTATCATACCCAGCTTCTATACGTATTTACTATTGGTATATACCAACAATAAACTTCAATGATCAGCCACTAGACATGATGTTACATGTGGGAACCAGCCATTTAACCTCATGTGTGACTTTTGTGCAAGAAAACAAACTAAATCTCCTATATATCCATCCCATAATCATGCTATTTTGCACACACACATACAATTTCATTTCCAATTTTCTTTCAAGTTAATTCACTCCCTAATCTCTCTTCATTTACCTACTCAAGAATGTATCAATATAGTCATCCGATTTCAAGGAGATTACTTCCAATCTTTCAATCCCACTCCACCACTCTTTTGATTCCAAGATTTTTCTTACCTTTTCCAGTAGCTTTGTCCAAGTAACTTGAGGTAGTAACCTTATTCATAACCTTATTCGATTCATATTTATATAGCTATCTTATTTTGTGTTGTAAAATTTTAACAACAAGAACATAGTTCGAGTGATTTCAAACTTGTTCGCAAACTAAATAGATCCTTCTAATTTGATTTTTAAAAACACTTCAAGACCTGTAATATATTATATTATGACAAAATCGGATTAATCATATCTTGGCTAATTAACATAATATTTAATATATATTTACTTATGATTTGATTTTATATATTTCAGGACCACCCGTAAACAACACGAGAAGATTAATCATAAGACCTCATGATTGTACGCAACACGTCATTTGACAACACGGTACTTTATGTACGCAACACATCACTTGACAACATGGTACCATGGGTCGAGATTAGTTCTGATCAATACGAATACGATGGGGTCTTTATTTATTTTATTTAAGCAACTAATTGTGGACCACTAACATCGGACTGCTAACTACGGACTAAGAAAATATTAAAAGTATTAAAAGTATATATATATATATATATATATATATATATATATATATATATATATATGTAACGATTACTTGTAAAGAAAATATGTTGATATATTATATATATGGTTAGGTTTGTGATATCAATCGGAGACCAAGTCGTGTTTATTACCTTCAAGGCAAAAGTGAGTATATAGTCCCACTTTTAAACTCTAAATATTTCGGGATGAGAATACATGCATTTTATGATTTACGTTATGGACACAAGTGATTAAAAATATATATTCTACTTTGAGTTGTACCACTGGCATACTTCCCTGTAGCTTGGTAACTATTATTTACATGAGGTATTGTAAACGCGAATCCTGTTGATAGATTTATCGGTCCTGACAACCCCAACCGGACTGGACGACCAGTATTCAACGGTTGCACAGTACTTCGTTTCGGTGACTACACTTGGTACGGTGTAGTAAGATTTCATAATAAAGGGAATATGCGACATTGATTAAATGTTAAGTATGGTTATCAAGTGCTCAACAACTTAGAATATTTTTATTAAAACGTTTATATATGAAATCTTGTGGTCTATATTTATAACGCTGCCGGCATTAAACCTATATCTCACCAACTTTATGTTGACGTTTTAAGCATGTTTATTCTCAGGTGATAACTAAAAGCTTCCGCTGCAACATGTTGAATTTAAGCAAGATCTTGAGTATGCATATTTGTGTCAAAAATAAAACTGCATATCGGAGGATTTGTAATGTAAAATATGTTGGAGGTCGTATTGTTATTATCACATGTAAAGTTTGTAAGTCTAAGATTATCGCTAAACGATAATCATTATTAAGTTGTTTAAACCTTGATTTGTAATAAAAGCTATGGTTTGTATTGTAAAAACGAATGCAGTTTTTGAAGAATGTCGCATATAGAGGTCAATACCTCGCGATGAAATCATATGTTATTGTATTCGTCCTTATGGTTAAGGTCGGGTTATGACATCCGCCGCCTCTACGGCGTTGCTCCACCGCCTCTTCGCCAACTCTCGACAGCTGCATCATCGCCAACTTGCTTCGTGTGTCGTCCCTTTACTTCCGGGTTTTGGCCATCTTGATTGGAATTTTGAGTTTGATGATTCAATTGTGGTGGTGTTTTTTTTAGTTGTCCCAGTAGTAAAAATAGTGGAAGAAAAATGAGAGATGGGGAGAAAAAGATGAGAAGATGGGGAGCTTTGACTTATTATTTACATGTAATCATAACTATTATACTCTCCGTCCCATATTAATAGTCTACAGACAAAAAATGTCATACCCCATCCTAATCCATCCGGACGAAATCATAACTATTATACTCTTCGTCCCATATTAATAGTCTACAGACAAAAAATGTCATACCCCGTCCTAATCCATCCGGACGAAGTCCATATCAATTATAAACGATTTACAACAATTGATTACATCACGGGGTACTTGACCTCTATATGATACATTTTACATCACAACAGTTGATTACATCCGGTACTTTGGATGGGGCTTGTTGGGCCCGATAGATCTATCTTTAGGATTCGCGTCAATTAGGTTATCTGTTCCCTAATTCTTAGATTACCAGACTAAAAAGGGGCATATTCGGTTTAATAATTCAGCCATAGAATGTAGTTTCAATTACTTGTGTCTATCTCGTAAAACATTTATAAAAATTGCGCATGTATTCTCAGCCCAAAAATATAAAGGGTAAAAAGGCAAATGAAACTCACCTAATGTATTTTGTAGTAAAAATACATATGACTATATTGAACAATGCAGGGTTGGCCTCGGATTCAAGAACCTATAACATTTGTATATTTATTAATATAGATAGTTGTAATTGAACACACACACACACACACACACACACACACACACATATATATATATATATATATATATATATATATATATATATATATATATATATATATATATATATATATATATATATATATATATATATATATATATATATATATACATATATATATATTAGTTATATCATTTTTTATGTTAATAATATAGATGTTTTATATGTTCATTTTGTATTAAAAAAAATGTATTAAATTTTTGTTATGTTATAAGTGTTAAATATATATATTTATGTATTTTATTTGTTTAACAAAATAGTAGTTCTAATTATACTAAGTTAATATTTATATACATAATAATAACTTTAATAATATACTTATGTTAATAATAATAATAATAATAATAATAATAATAATAATAATAATAATAATAATAATAATAATAATAATAATAATAATAATAATAATAATAATAATATAAAACTACCTTAAAAGGAACAAGCTTTAAAAAGAAACGCCAATGTCCGGCCTCGAACCCGCGACCTCTCGATAATTGAATATGCTTCTAACCATTGGGCTGTCATGTTACTTTTTGAAATATTCACTACCCTATATCATTTTTAACTCAATAACTAGATGCCTTCTTCACATAAAATCATAGCCATAATACCATCATCTATAACTATATTCGTGATCATCTTATGATCATAAGTATATTTATATCATTATCACAAACAAGTTTTCATTATCATCACAAACTCGTCATCATCATAACTTATACTAGTTCTTAACATCTTCATCACCTTCGCTACCTCTTATCATCATATACATCTTCACCTTAACGTTATCAAATCATTATCACTATGATCATCATTAACACCATAATTTGTAACTGATGATAATTTTCCCATTTATCACGAGTAACTCCCTAACCTTCCTGCATCAAAATAATTTCGGTACCTCCCCTTCTTTGAATGCCTACGGCCCAACAAATATATAAGATCCGGCCCAAACAATTAAATCTAGTTTGTGAGTCTACTAACTATATATGGCCCAAGATGATTATTTAACCCATATTTTGAGCAAGCCTTCATGTCTACTAATGTAATACGCACGACCAGAGTAAGAAAAAAATATACATATCGCTGTTTCACCTCCATATTCCCAATCATTTATGTTTAAATTAAATGGGACAATAGTTTAGTGGGATTCTCGTGGGTCGACAGCAACAAATAGAACACAACCAAAAATATCAACTAATACCACTTAAAACAACAACAAAAGAATCGCTGTCCAAATCTTAGCCTTGCATGTCCCCACGATTGTAATTATTTTCTATATATATCGGTTACTTATTTTCCCACTAGTGCAAGTGTATCTCCTTTACAGCTCAAAAGGAATTCTTTATTCAATATCCACTACTATAATCCTTACATCATCATCTTAGTAATCACTAGTGTATGATATAATAACGTATCATTATTTTTTCCATTACAAAAGCTGTGACAGAATTTTAAAGGCTGCAGTAATAATCGTTAACATGGATATTCGTCGTGGTGTTTTTTTTTTTGGTTGATCGAAAGAAACAGAAAAAAAAACCATAACGTACCTATACGACAGCTGGTATAAGGTGATGGCTGTGGTGGTTATTTGAGTTACAAAACAGGAGACGAGTGGTGGTTCGTCTAGATGATAAATGTGGTGTTTGATGGTTAGGTTGTTAGTTTCCAAGAGGGTGGTGTTTAAATGGTGATCTAAGATGATGGTTTATCGAGCAAGAAGATGAAAGAATGTTTGGTTTAAGATTGTTCAGCATTGTGGTGTTTGTCATGATGATGAGGGTGGCAAGATTTTTGTGGGTTTCACGGTGGTGTTTCAAGGTGGGATTATGGTGATAGTCAACCGAGAGACATGGTCACGGTTGAGTTATAATCAGGTGTATGTTTAATGCACACATATGTAAACGTTCTCGTGTACACATATAGTAAGTGGTTTGATTGTCCTTGCATTTTAAACAGAAAGAGTAGAAGAGTAAAGGTTCGTGTTGTTTTAAGTTTGTTTTTTTTTCTTTTCATTGATTCTCATTACAGAATAATATCAAATATAAATGGTACTCGAATAATTGTAGTCAGTAGAGATGATTTGATCAGCTTTTGTTTGTATTGAGAATTCAATTCCAATCGGGTACAGACTAAACAGACAGGAAGTACGAGCAACTATATCAAATAGAATAAAAAAATAAAGCAGATGAGTACGTGAACAGATAAAGGAGGGATTAAATTGATTTGTGATAGTGATTCCTAACAGATTTTGTTTATATTGTACTGGAATGATTCGATCTGTAATTTAGTTTAGAGACAGAAACAAAACCATTTAAAAGGTTGATAGCTACTTGCAACTGAATACGTATTTTTTATATGTATTTATATATATACACTGTATTCATATATTTATATATCTGTGTATGTGCATTTATCTATCTATATAATTGTAATACGTATTTATATATATCTGTATATGTATTCATATATATATGTATTTTAAATTCTTAAATTGTTGATATTTAACCAGTATAAATATGTTAATATTATTAATAAAGTAATTAGTAATAATAATTGATAATTAATAATATTATTACTAGAAATAATGATAATTTTAAATATTTTAATTACTAATAAAAATATTAAAATGATAATAACAATCTTATAATAATATTAATATTATTAATGATAATAATAATATTGATGATACTAACTTATACATATCAAATTATGTATATATATATTTTGTATTAGATATAATAATATTAATTATACAAATTTTTAATATCAACAAAAGTAATGATAATAAAATTAATAAAACAATTATTTTCAATCTTGCATTTAAATGTAATATTATTTTATATGATGATATTTACTGAATTATATATATATATATATATATATATATATATATATATATATATATATATATATATATATATATATATATATATATATATATATATATATATATATATATATATATCATTCATAGATTCATAATAACATATATTTATATATTTACATATTTATTTACACACAACTATTCGTGAATCGTCGGGCATGGTCAAAGGGTAATTGATTACATGAATATAGATTTCAAAACTTTCGAGACTCAACATTACAGATTTTGCTCATCGTGTCGAAATCATATAAAGATTAAAGTTTAAATTTGATCGAAAATTTTTGAGTCACTACAGTACCTACCCGTTAAAGAAATTTCTTCCCGAAATTTGAGTAAGGTCGTCATGGCTAACAATAAAAATGTTTTTATGACAAATAGGAGTTGATAAATAGAGTTTTATCATCATTGAGTAATATAGATAAAACAATTCGATTATGCGAAAACTATAAGTGAAGCTATCGCAAGAGAGTGAAATGAGTAAATGTAGAATCGTTTTAACTGATGACGTAGTTATGATTGATTTCCGAAATTCATGGGATTTAAATAAAATTTCCGTAATAAGATTTGGTTCTTCGGTGATTAAGGAAATTAGGATCCGCTTTTAAATGCGATCATCTGTTTTGATTGCTCTGTCGCATATTTTTCTATAAATCCACCCCCTTCGTTTCCTTACAACTCACACCTTCTATTCTTTCTCTTTCAACTCATACTTTAAAGCATCCATTAATATGCTCCATCCAGTACTGATTCTTGATATACTCCTAACTTTCATATCTGTCATTCTTCTTTTTTATTTACCACCTTGGGGTTATAGTAATTTTAATTCTCCCGTGCCTCTACGTGGCAATACGTATTGATATGCACGGTTTGTAATTTGTATGTTGTTGTCGAGCTTTATATTTTCTTTTATATTCAAGAGTTCCATACCTTTGTCTCCTCTTCCCGACTTCAAGTCAAGCGAATAATGGTCCAGAATTCGTAGGTATGAAGTTTTAGATGAACATAGTTAATGTTCTAAGAAAGAAATCGTAATGGCACGACCTTTATTTGGCAAATTACCAGAATATTCGAAAAGATAGAACTATCAAGAAGATATGTTCTTAATATGTTTGGAGATTGGGTAGAATGTAAGAGTCATGTAAATGGCACATAATGACGGTATGTTCTGTGAATCATCACGTTCCATTAGAAACTCAGCATGAATTACTGTAATATAATCACGTTGATCAAGTGTCATTATATTATACTAACTCATGCATCAGTTCCCAACATTACTTCAATAACATTCATATTTTAAGCTCGAAAGTTTACAGAATATAGAAACTAACAGTTTCTATATGATGTAACACTGATATCATGAAAAGATTAATGATTTCAGATAAGAATAGTTATGAAAATATCTTCAGAAATATGGAGGATATTTATAATGAAAGATACGATGATATCTTGGAATTTCTAATATCGATGGATGATGAAGAAAATTTATCCGTAAGGGTTTAGATTCGGAAGCAAGGTATTCGCTAAAGATTTCATCAGAAACAGAATCATTTGGATTCTTTGAAGTCAAACTTATTCTTTGTGATTTGTCCACGACTTCCTTCATAGTTTCGCATAATCCGCTTTTCGGTACTAAATCTTCTATTGAGTATTTCTTATACTCCATTCTTTATCATCAAACTTTCGACAGTTAAGGTCGTGTATAGTTTGTACTGCTGTATTCAGCTTTTTCAGAATTTGTGGTATTGATTTGTAGACTGGGTGCTGTTCAAAATTTCAGAATTGAAGATCATGATTTTAAGAGGTACATGTTATATATATATATATATACACACACACATATAACTATTGACGTAGAAACGTTGCGAGATTCAAAATACTGATTACTAATTCTCGGTAATTAGTATGGCAATTCTTGTTACAAAATACGAATGAGTACATGATGATACTTCAATAGATAAATATAGTGATTTGCCGGAGAGATTTAAGCCAAGGAGCAACGAGGTTACTGGTACGTCCGCTGGTAATATGGTGGAATACAAAAGGTTCCCTGACAACGATGACGAAAGACAGACTTATATATCAAGGTTATGATAAGGCTAATCCGAATGAAAGTCGAAGTTGACTTGTTGGAGCTGTGACAAAATTTGCTAATTTGGAAAGAGATTGCAAAGTTATTCTCGGTAATAACAACGTTAAAGGAATTAGCACAGCTACGTGCTAAACGTTTACTCAGGTTATGATTGTTTTCAGGTGCATAAATATATGCATTAATCTCTTCTCCCGTAGATGAAGTGCGGTTGGTTCATCTTCTCGATTGAGGTGTTTTCAAGATTCATGAAAGGTTTGAACGTGGATTGTAATCGTCAAGATACAAACGAGGTTTAAGATGAAATCAAGTGGCAAACTTGAAGAAATGTTTAGTTTCATAAATTATAATCAATATTTTAATTCATTTTAATTGTCCAATGTTATTAGTCCACAGTCGATAGTCCACGGTTGACAGTCCAATAATTCATATATAGTTCAATATATAATGTTCGAATTAATTAATACGTATCGTGACCCGTGTACATGTCTCAGACTCGATCACAACTCAAAGTATATATATTATTGTAGAATCAACCTCAACCCTGCATAGAGAACTCGATCATTACTGCATATAGAGTGTCTATGGTGATTCTAAATAATATATATATATGTGTCGATATGATATGTCAAAACCTTGTATACGTGTCCCGATATTTAAAGAGCGTAAAATAAATAACAGAAATTAAATGACGATAAATAAAGTGCGTAAAGTAAATAACAGAAATTAAATGACGATAAATAAAATGGCGAGAATGTAAATTGCGATAATTAAATTGCGATAAATAAAATGTAATCAGTTAGCTAGGAACAATTAGCTAGGAACAATTAGCGTGGATTCTTAACAAAATTCCTCATAGTTAATTTGTCTGTTTCTAACAAATTTTATTTTGTCCAATGTTTTCTTCATTATGCCACTTGTTGGATTCTGATAGGTCAAAATCCAAATATGAAATTGAATGAAAATGGTTATTCTGTGGTGAACGGATACGTATATCAGTGGATGTAAATAGGATAGTGGATAACTGTTGAATCAGATTCAAAGAATGTACAGTGTAACTTTTTAATGTGAAATCTAAATATTCCTCGGGTATTACTACCCGTTAAAATATTTTCACCATTAACAGTATGCACAAAAGAATTTTTAATTATAATCTTTATGAAAACATACATACGTATATATTTTCCTCAAATGCAATCATGGATTTAATGAGTTAATATGATATTAATCTCATTTGCTTTTCGGTTTGAGTTAAAATAAGTAATCTCCAAATCTATTAGGAACCACATATTCTTCGCAGAATATTAATGAAGTTATGGATCAATACTTCATCGTTAACTATTAGGAATCACATATTCTTAGTAGAATATTAATGAAGTTATGGATCAATACTTCATCGTTCGTTGTTATTAGTACTCCTTGATATCTATGGTGCGTATGATGTTGATGCTCGTGGGACAGGTTGTGAAATTGAGACGTGTGGGATGTGGATGTTGTTGTTGGTGGTGGTAATGTTTATGCTGCTGGTGTTTGTAACCTTGGTACTATATTCTCCAAAGTCGCTACCTGAGCGCGAAGCTCGTTGACTTCTTCTATTACACTGGGGTGGTTATCGGTTCGAACGAGCGGGTAAATAAAATCTAGAATTTGATGTAGTATATAATCGTGACGAGATACTCTGGAAATGAGAGAGAAAATGGTTTCTTGAACAGGTTCACAGGTAAGTGCTTCAGGTTCATCGCCAAGAGGGCAATTTGGTGGATGGAAAGGATCATCTTCTTCTTGTCGCCAATGATTGAGGAGGCTGATGTTATGCGAGGTGTATATGAAATAGCTTTATTTTTACAACTAAATACTATTAAATACGATATAATTTTACACAAGATATTTATTTATTTATAGAATGGATATACTTAAACCTTGCTACAACACTTATAGGCAGTGTACCTAATCGTACAGTAGTGTAGTTTTTAGTAAGTCCGGTTCGTTCCACAGGGAAAATCTTTAAATAAAGCTTAACGCTATATTAGTTTTAATTTATAAAAATACAAATATATATAAGTAATATTATTATTATAAAAAGGAGGTTTTTACCGTTTAATGACTGGTTTGTCGATTTTAAAACTTAGTCGCAGTTAAAACCTAATGTAAAATATTAAAAATAAATATAACTTAATTTAAAGCGTAAAGTAAATAACGATAATGAAATTGCGATAAATAAAAGTGCGATAAAATAAAATTGCGATAATTAAAAAGTACGATAATTAAAAGTGCAATTAAATACAATAACAATAAATAAAAAGTACGATAATTAGAAGTGCAATTAAATATAAAATAAAGGAAATTAAATATGAAATAAAAGAATTATGCTTATTTAAACTTCCGTAATCATGATGTTTGACGTGTTGATTTTAGTTTTATGCCCATGGGTTAATTGTCCTTTGTCCTGGATTATTTAATATGTCCGTCTGGTTTTTGTCCATAACAGTCCATCAGTCATAAATATAAAGTGCGAGTATCCTCGTCAAATTATCCTTATACCCGAAGTCAAATATTCCAATTAATTGGGGACTTAAACTGTAACAAGGTTTTAATACTTTGTTTAATAATTACACCATGATATCGACTGTGTGTAACACAAGGTTTTAATACTTTGTTATCAATTATGCCAAGTGTCCTTGTACATAATTTCACCCATGTTTTATTAATTTCATAGACTATTAATCCATTCCCATGTCCGGTTAAATGAACGATTATTCGTACATATAAATACCCCGCCCATCGTGTCCGATCGAGTGTATATGGTTATTTATAGGTACGTCCAATTATAAATCTTTATATTAAAATTAACAAACTATCATTTAGTTAAACAAATATAAAGCCCATTAATAGCCCATAGTCTAATTTCCACAAGTGTCGTTCTTTTGTCCAAACCCCAATTATGGTACAAAGCCCAATTACCCAATTTTAGTAATTAGCCCAACATCATGATTACTTCGTTTTAAATAAGCATAATAATAACTTAGCTACGAGACATTAATGTAAAAAGGTTGAACATAACTTACAATGATTAAAAATAGCGTAGCGTTACACGGACAGAATTTCGACTTACACCCTTACAACATTCGCTAACATACCCTTATTATTAGGATTTAAAATTAAAATATATATATATATATATATATATATATATATATATATATATATATATATATATATATATATATATATACGTTTACATATAGATAGAGAGATTGATATATGATGATTTAAAACGATCAAAATGCATTTCCTTTTATAGGCAGATTTGGTTTTGAGTGCTCCGCGAGTCGCGGTGAATTTACCCTTCAAACTCCGCGAGTCGCGGAGTTTGAATTTCCAGCTCACTCCAATTTGGATCTTAGCTTTGCCGACGGATTTTAATAATATAAATATAATATAAATATATAATTTATATAATTAATTATATATTATATTATATTTATATACATAATTAATTTGTAACTTTCGGTCCGTTGCGTCGAGCGTTGAGAGTTGACTCATGTCCCGGTTCCGGATTTTCGAACGTCATTGCGTACAATTTAATATCTTGTACTTTGCGTTTTGAATCTTGTACTCTTGTAATTTTGAGACGTTTCTTATCAATAATTGGAACCACTTTGATTGTATTTTGTACTTTTGAGCTTTTTGGTCGTTTGCGTCTTCAATTCGTCGAATCTGTCTTTTGTCTTCACCTTTTATTATTTAAACGAATATTACTTGTAAATAGGACAACTTCAACTAAAAGCTTGTCTTTCTTGAGGAATAATGCTATGAAATATATGTTCGTTTTTAGCATTATCAAATATTCCCACACTTGAGCGTTGCTTGTCCTCAAGCAATATAGTCTTGAAATACTAGAATCACTTCTTTATTCTTTACACTTTGTACATCAGTGACCTCTGTCTCCTTCTTTAAATTCTTATGAACTTCTAATTCTTTTATCATACCATTTCTTCGTTCTTTCTTTATAGATTAACGAATTTTTGTATGCTTCTTATCTTAATTCTTCTAATTCGTTTAATTGACTTAACCGTAGACGTCCAGCTTCATGTAAATCAAGATTACATGTCTTCAAAGCCCAAAATGCTTTGTGTTCAATTTCTACTGGAAGATGACATGCTTTTCCATAAACGAGTCTAAAAGGTGTGGTTCCAATTGGAGTTTTGTAGGCTGTTCTAAAAGCCCAGAGTGCATCCTCCAATTTTATGGACCATTCCTTCGGATTTGATCCTACGGTTTTCTCAAGAATACGTTTTAAAGCTCGGTTGGTATTTTCAACTTGTCCACTTGTTTGTGGATGATATGCGGTGGAGATTTTATGAGTTACTCCATATCTTTTGAGAACTTTCTCAAGTTGATTATTACAGAAATGAGTTCCCCGATCACTTATTAAAGCTTTCGGTGTTCCAAACCTTGCAAAAAGACGTATTAAAAAGTTGACTACAACTCGTGCATCGTTAGTTGGGAGAGCTTGTGCTTCCACCCATTTAGATACATAATCAATGGCAACGAGTATGTAGAGATTATTATGAGATTTTGGAAATGGACCCATAAAGTCAATACCCCAAATGTCAAATACTTCACATACTTGAATGACATTTTGTGGCATTTCATCACGTTGACTTATTTTTCCGGCCCTTTGACAAGCATCACAGGATTTTCAAAGAAGGTGTGCGTCTTTGTAAATTGTAGGACAATAGAATCCAGCATCATAAACTTTTCTTGCTGTTAGTTGAGGCCCATAATGCCCTCCTGTTGGTCCTGTGTGACAATGGTTTAAGATTTAATTGGCTTCATCTCCGAATACACATCGGCGTATTATTCCATCTGGACAACTTTTAAACAAATGTGGATCTTCCCATAAATAGTGTTTTATATCACTGAAGAATTTCTTTCGTTTTTGGAACGACAATCCTTTCTCAAGGAATCCACATACTAAGTAGTTTGCATAGTCTGCAAACCATGGAATTTCATTATAATCTATCTTCAATAGATATTCATCAGGAAAGTTGTCTTGTATGGCCGATTCATTTAGAACTTCTAATTCGGGATTTTCAAGACGAGAAAGATGATCAGCGGCGAGATTTTCTGCTCCTCTTTTATCTCGGATTTCAATATCAAACTCTTGTAAGAGTAAGATCCAACGGATTAATCTTGGTTTAGCATCTTGTTTCGAAAATAGGTATCTAAGAGCAGAATGGTCGGTATAGACCACCGTTTTAGCTAGAACGAGATATGAACGAAATTTGTCAAAAGCAAAGACAATAGCAAGGAGTTCTTTTTCAGTAGTTGTGTAATTTTTTTGTGCTCCTTGTAATGTCTTACTAGCGTAATAAATAGGTTGAAATCGTTTTTCAATCCTTTGTCCTAAAACGGCTCCCATTGCAAAATCACTTGCATCACACATTAGTTCAAATGGTAGATTCCAATTTGGTGTTATCATGATCGGCGCATTAGTGAGTTTCTCTTTAAGAATATTAAAAGATTTGATGCATTCATCTGAAAAGACGAATAGAGCATCCTTTTCTAGGAGTTTATTCATAGGAGTGGCAATTTTAGAAAAATCTTTTATGAAACGTCGGTAAAAACCGGCATGCCCTAGAAAACTCCTAACTCCTCTAACATTGGTGGGATGTGGAAGTTTAGCAATTACATCTACTTTAGCTCTATCCACTTCAATTCCTTCCTTTGAAATTTTATGACCAAGAACGATGCCTTCTTTAACCATGAAATGGCATTTTTCCCAATTAAGTACTAGATTTGATTGTTCGCATCTAATAAGCATTCGTTCAAGATTAACTAAACATGATTCAAATGTATCACCGAAGAATGAAAAGTCATCCATGAAAACTTCCATGCATTCTTCTATCATGTCGTGAAAAATCGCCATCATGCACCTTTGAAAGGTTGCAGGGGCGTTGCAAAGTCCAAATGACATGCGTTTGTAAGCAAAAGTACCATAAGGGCATGTGAATGTGGTTTTCTCTTGGTCTTCGGGTGCTATTGGAATTTGAAAATATCCGAAAAAACCATCTAGAAAACAATAGTAACTATTTCCGGCTAATCTTTTCAACATTTGATCAATAAAAGGTAAGGAAAAGTGATCTTTTCTGGTGGCGTCATTTAATTTTCTATAATCAATACATACACGCCATCCTGTTATAGTCCTAGTAGGAATAAGCTCATTTTTTTCATTTGTAATGACAGTCATGTCACCCTTCTTAGGTACGCATTGAACTGGGCTTACCCATGGACTATCAGAAATTAGATAAATTAAACCTGCATCAAGCAGTTTAATAATTTCTTTTTTATCAACATCTTGCATATTAGGATTTAGTCTTCGTTGGCGTTGCACATACGTTTTATGACCTTCTTCCATAAGAATTTAATGTGTGCAATACGAAGGACTTATTCCTTTAATATCATGAATCTTCCATGCAATGGCTGGTTTATGAGCTTTCAACATAGAAATGAGTTGAGATTTTTCATTTTCAGTAAGAGAAGACGATATTATTACAGGTAATTCAGATTCACCATGTAAATAAGCGTATTCCAAATGGTTTGGAAGTGGCTTTAACTCTAATGTCGGAGGTTCTTCTTTCGATGATTTATATCGATATCTGTCTTCTTCTTTTAGCATTTGAATTTCTTCTGTTGTTGGTTCATATCCATTAGCTATTAGTGTAGCTAACATTTCAGTTTCATCAATTGGTTTAGTTCCTTCTCCTAAAGAACATTCTCCTGTTCCTTGTAATTCTGGAAATTCTTCTAACAATTCTGCATGTGAATCTATAGTTTGAATATAATAACATGTATCATCTGCAGATTGTGGTTGTTGCATTGCTCTATCAACTGAAAAGATAACACTCTCATCCTCTATACTTAGGGTCAGTTTCTTACCAAACACGTCTATCATTGCTTTAGCCGTGTTTAAGAATGGTCTTCCTAATATGAGAGGAACTTGAGAATCTTCTTCCATGTCCAGAACAACAAAATCTACTGGAAATACTAAAGTACCAACTTTAACTAGCATGTTCTCCATTATCCCTCTAGGATATTTTATTGATCGATCGGCTAGTTGTATACTTATTCGTGTTGGTTTCAATTCTCCAAGGTCTAGTTTAGTGTATAGTGAATACGGCATTAAATTTATACTAGCACCTAAATCTGCCAATGCTTCTATTGAACTAAGACTACCCAGAAAACATGGAATTGTGAAACTTCCTGGATCTAATAGTTTTTCTGGTATCTTATTCAACAGCACTGCTGAACAATTAGCATTCATAGTAACGGCCGAGAGTTCTTCCATTTTCTTTCTATTTGTGATTAGATCTTTCAGAAATTTAGCATATCTAGGCATTCCTGAAATCACATCAATAAAAGGAAGATTTACATTTATCTGTTTAAACATATCCAAAAATTTGGATTGCTCGGCTTCAAGTTTCTCTTTTTTCATTTTACTCGGGTAAGGAAGTGGTGGTTGGTATGGTTTAATATAAGGTTTAGCTTTAACTGTGTTATCTTCATTAACCTTTTCAACTACCGGTTCTTTTTCCTTATCTTGATCAGGTTGTGGTTCTTGTGGAGTAGGAATAGCTTCCTCAGAAATTACAGGTATTTCAGGTGGTTTAAGTGTAATACCACTTCTTGTGGTAATGGCTTTAGCTGTTTCATTTCGGGGGTTAGCATTTGTATCACTAGGTAAACTTCCCGGTTTTCTTTCACCTATTAACCTTGCTAGGTTATTTACTTCTTGTTCCAGATTTTGAATAGAAGCTTCTTGATTTCTAAATGCTTGAGCATTTTGTTCATTGGTATGTTTCTGAGATGTGAAAAACTGCGTTTGAGTTTCAATTAGCTTCGTCATTATATCTTCTAAATTTGGCTTTTTATCATCGGTTTGTTGTGGTTTGTTTTGAAAATTAGGTCTTTGCTAATTGTAAGTATTATTGGATACTTGTTGATTGCTAGGACCTTGTTGGTTGTTGTATGGAACATTTCAGTTATAATTCTGGTTTTGATTGTAAATTGGTCTTGGCGGTTGATAATTATTCTGATAATTATTTCCAGGCCTTTGGTTTATGTATGAAATATTCTCTCTTTGTTCCATTGTTAGTTCAATACTGAGACAATCTTTTGTCAAATGTGGTCCTCCACACTGCTCACAACTAATTCGTATTGAGTATATATCCTTAGTCATCTTTTCCATTCGTCTCTCGATAGCATCTATCTTTGCGGAAATGGAATCTAAGTCATGGCTAGAATCGGCTCTAGCTGCTTTAGATGATCTAACGATATCTTTTTCTTGGTGCCACTCATGTGAGTGGGAAGCAGTGTTATCAATAATTTTATAAGCATCAGTTTCGGTTTTCTTCATAATGGAACCACCAGCTGCTATATCGATGTCTTTCCTTGAAGTGATGTCGCATCCTTGGTAGAATATTTGTACTATTTGACAAGTGTCTAAACCATGTTGCGGACATCCTCTTAATAACTTTCCAAATCTTGTCCACGCCTCATATAGAGTTTCATTCGGTTTCTGTGTGAACGTAACAATTTCTCCTTGAAGTCTTACGGCTTTAAATGCCGGAAAGAATTGTTTAAGAAATTTTTCAACTAAAACATCCCATGTATCAATCGCCCCTTCAGGTAACGATTCCAACCAATCTTTGGCTTCTCCCTTTAAAGTCCAGGGAAATAACATGAGATATATCTGTTCATCTTCAACTTCTCTTATTTTAAATCAGTGTTGTAAAAAACGGAAAAAACGGGGGTGTAGACGGGGGTGTAGACGGATTTTGGAGTGCCCCGTCCCGTTTATACATAAAACGTTTGAAAAAACGGAAATCGGCCAAAAAACGGTCAAAAGACGGTCAAACACGGTCCGAGACGGGAAAAAACGGGTTTTTCTGATTTTTTTCAAGTTTTGTTTTTTTTTTTTAATATTAAACGTTGTGCTATTACTTAGGGTTTCTTTTTTTATGTTTGAAATGTTGAAGTATTTAAACATGTGTGAAATGCTTATGTTTGGAATAATGTAATGTACAATATATATATAATATATAACATTTTTATTTAAAAGTCAACGTTAGTCAACATCCGTCTAGACCTCCGTCTCGACCCCGTCTCGACCGTCTCGACCCTTTTAGGACCCGACCATCTCGACCCCGTCTCGCGTCTTTTGCAACCTTGTTTTAAATAGTGTGCAGATTCTATTAAAGGTACGAAGATGTTCATTTGGATCTTCCTTCGGCGCATCACTAAATTGGCATTGATTAGTCACCATGTGTAGAATTTGTCCTTTGATTTCATAATCTGGCGCATTAATGTCTGGATGAGTAATTGCGTGACCTTGGCCAGTGCGTTTAGCTCTCATTCGGTCTTCCATACTTAAAGGTTCCAGATTTTCCATGATTGAATTTGTTGAATCTGAATCACTAGAGGATTCTGATTTAATGGTTCGTTCCTCAACAATCTATGTTTGAATGATTGGTGGTTCCGGAGGAAAAATTAATGGTTCAGGATCTATGAATCGTCCCTGAATATTCTCCGGATTCTCAATTGTGAGATCGGGTTCAAAAAATGAATTATCGGAAATTTGAATTGGAGTACTTGGTCGACTGGATGACGATTCTAAAGAAAAATCAACGGCGACAATATTAGCTAGATGTCTTGATCGAGTTACAGGTGGTGAACGTACAAAAGGTGGTGAACGTCTTGCTCGGTGAATTCACTGAATATCCTATTAGTTTTTAAAAGGAAAGAAAAATTATATAAGTTATCCAATTAATAGACTTTTCTGATTTTGCCCACGTTTCGAATAGCCAAAAGATGCAGCAGAGGGGCAAGATTCATTTGGTCTCAATATAATTAAGTACTGTTTGGCTCCAATAACCCGGTCCACGTACAAATTCAACTATTACTACGAACCAGAAAATTTTGATGTCTATCAATTTAACCACTTAAAATAAATTTTCAGAATTTTAAGAAGTTTTAGATAAGAAATAGAGAAAATTCTAAGTCCTAAAAACTAGAATGGCGAGAAATAAGAAAGAAAAAGAGCGCGTCGGTATTAAATTTGGAGAAATAAGAAAGAAAAAGAACGACCTATAAAATTTTAAAACACTCGACTAACCCAACCTTATTATTATCACTAACTTAAAATTAAAATTGCAAATTGAGATTACTAATTGGAGTGATAATTGATACATAGGTAAAAGGCGTCGAAAAATAAAAATAAGAAAGTAGCGCGTTGAAACGGTGTCGCAAAATTCTAAAGCACCTAAATCTTAGTCTAAGGAATAAGCACTTAAGGGATTTTACGGCAAAGCCTAAAAATCTAGAAATAATAATAAGCTACGGCAAAAACTAGAACTTAAAATTAGATACGAGCTAAAAATATAAATATTACGAATAAACGATTAAAAAGTTACAAAAATAAAAATAGGCTTAAAATTGATAAAGAGTACAATTTTTATAAAAATATTATTTTTATATTATTTATTTTATAAAAGTATTAATTTTTTATATACAAATAAAACTAATTATAATTTAATATTATTAATTAATTTAAAAAAACTTAAACTAAATAATAATAATAATTAAACTAATTTAGGGTTTATTAATAATAATAATTAATAATACTCCGTAATTAATGCGATTAGGGTTATGTCAGGCGCGTCAGGTTAAACTCCGCGAGTGCGGTGCCTAGCTGGCAACAAACTCCGCGAGTCGCGGAGAATGCAAATTCAAATGACAGGCTGGTTTCGTTCGACAGGGTTTTTTTTTATGTTTTAAATAAATACAAAATATTTAAATAAAACTTATATTTTTTAACACTAAAATAAAAATAAAGAAACTTTATAAAACTTTTAACAAACTCTTAAAAATATATAAATTTTTGTTTTTGTTTTTATATTTTTGAATTTTTAAAACGTATTTTTACAAAAGCGTATTTTTTTATAAAAGTAAACTCAAAATAAAAATCTTTTTTTTTATATAGCGTTGCGCTTCCGGCTTTTAAGCTAGATTGGTCCCCGGCAGCGGCGCCAAAAATACTTGATGTTATGCGAGGTGTATATGAAATAGCTTTATTTTTACAACTAAATACTATTAAATACGATACAATTTTACACAAGATATTTATTTATTTATAGAATGGATATACTTAAACCTTGCTACAACACTTATAGGCAGTATACCTAATCGTACAGTAGTGTAGTTTTTAGTAAGTCCGGTTCGTTCCACAGGGAAAATCTTTAAATAAAGCTTAACGCTATATTAGTTTTAATTTATAAAAATACAAATATATATAAGTAATATTATTATTATAAAAAGGGGGTTTTTACCGTTTAATGACCGGTTTGTCGATTTTAAAACTTAGTCGCAGTTAAAACCTAATGTAAAATATTAAAAATAAATATAACTTAATTTAAAGCGTAAAGTAAATAACGATAATGAAATTGCGATAAATAAAAGTGCGATAAAATAAAATTGCGATAATTAAAAAGTACGATAATTAAAAGTGCAATTAAATACAATAATAATAAATAAAAAGTACGATAATTAGAAGTGCAATTAAATATAAAATAAAGGAAATTAAATATGAAATAAAAGAATTATGCTTATTTAAACTTCCGTAATCATGATGTTTGACGTGTTGATTTTAGTTTTATGCCCATGGGTTAATTGTCCTTTGTCCTGGATTATTTAATATGTCCGTCTGGTTTTTATCCATAACAGTCCATCAGTCATAAATATAAAGTGCGAGTATCCTCGTCAAATTATCCTTATACCCGAAGTCAAATATTCCAATTAATTGGGGACTTAAACTGTAACAAGGTTTTAATACTTTGTTTAATAATTACACCAGGATATCGACTGTGTGTAACCCAAGGTTTTAATACTTTGTTATCAATTATGCCAAGTGTTCTTGTACATAATTTCACCCCTGTTTTAATAATTTCATAGACTATTAATCCATTCCAGTGTCCGGTTAAATGAACGATTATTCGTACATATAAATACCCCGCCCATTGTGTCTGATCGAGTGTATACGGTTATTTATAGGTACGTCCAATTGTAAATCTTTATATTAAAATTAACAAACTATCATTTAGTTAAACAAATATAAAGCCCATTAATAGCCCATAGTCTAATTTCCACAAGTGTCGTTCTTTTGTCCAAACCCCAATTATGGTACAAAGCCCAATTACCCAATTTTAGTAATTAGCCCAACATCATGATTACTTCGTTTTAAATAAGCATAATAATAACTTAGCTACGAGACATTAATGTAAAAAGGTTGAACATAGCTTACAATGATTAAAAATAGTAGCGTTACACCGACAGAATTTCGACTAACACCCTTACAACATTCGCTAACATACCCTTATTATTAGGATTTAAAATTAAAATTAAAATTAAAATATATATATATATATATATATATATATATATATATATATATATATATATATATATATATATATATATAAACGTTTACATATAGATAGAGAGATTGATATATGATGATTTAAAACGATCAAAATGCGTTTCCTTTTATAGGCAGATTTGGTTTTGAGTGCTCCGCGAGTCGCGGTGAATTTACCCTTCAAACTCCGCGAGTCGCGGAGTTTGAATTTCCAGCTCACTCCAATTTGGATCTTAGCTTTGCCGACGGATTTTAATAATATAAATATAATATAAATATATAATTTATATAATTAATTATATATTATATTATATTTATATACATAATTAATTTGTAACTTTCGGTCCGTTGCGTCGAGCGTTGAGAGTTGACTCATGTCCCGGTTCCGGATTTTCGAACGTCCTTGCGTACAATTTAATATCTTGTACTTTGCGTTTTGAATCTTGTACTCTTGTAATTTTGAGACGTTTCTTATCAATAATTGGAACCACTTTGATTGTATTTTGTACTTTTGAGCTTTTTGGTCGTTTGCGTCTTCAATTCGTCGAATCTGTCTTTTGTCTTCACCTTTTATTATTTAAACGAATATTACTTGTAAATAGGACAACTTCAACTAAAAGGTTTTCTTTCTTGAGGGATAATGCTATGAAATATATGTTCGTTTTTAGCATTATCAAATATTCCCACACTTGAGCGTTGCTTGTCCTCAAGCAATATAGTCTTGAAATACTAGAATCATTTCTTTATTCTTCACACTTTGTACATCAGTGATTTCTATACGGCGGTATAAACAATGGTAGTAACGATGTGGTTTACAGTCCCACATGACTATGAAATTTAGATCCATTAAGGAAATTGGATCTTTATGAAAACATTTGATCTTTTGAAAATTCATTCTAGCTTTTACCCTAGTTAAGTTTTCCGGAATAACCCTTCACCGGTGTTTGCAAAATATTTTTGTGGGTTTGGTGGGTTTCAGATTTGAAAATTTAAGCTCAAAACTTGTGGTTTTGTGTCACCCACTTGCTAACCTTGTATTAGGAAAGCAACATGTCCAGTATACTTGCTCCGTATATTACTTTTCGGTAAACTACCGTCCGGTTGTAAAGGAAAGCGTTGAACAAGCAACTGTTAAGGCAATGTCCCCTGACATTCTTTTAATTATGGTCTATAACGTGTCGGATGCAATTACTATCCTTGGTAGGAGCAATAGTAAAGCTCACCTTTATAATTTTTCGGTCTGGCACAAGGTCCTGTCTTTGACCATGCTATGCAACCACCGTTCTTACGGTTGACACCCAATTTGGTTCAGGTGACCTAATGAATTCCAGGTGAATTCCTAGGATTTTACGTTCAATGGTAATGAACGCATTGAAAATGGGTTTTTAGAAAACAAATCGGTTTGAAATTTTGATCAAAATATTTTCTCGTTCAAGCTCGAGTTTAGATATCATTGAATTCCATGAGTTTGAATTCTCAATCTTTAAGGTCAATCTCAAGGATTGAGTAATATCAGTCTTAAAAACTGATTTTTGATCTTTTAAGGAGATTATCCTTTCTGGGGATCTGGTTCATTAGTCTTATCCAGCTAATTTGCACGGCGTCCTTCCCATTTTACGAGACAGATCGTCTCATGGTTAGGATATGTCTGACCACTTGGCGACCCTGTTTGATGCTGAGGTCCGTGGATTTTCTGCTGATTTTAGAGATGACTTTTCTAGATTTTTCGTCAACCTACAGCTGGTCTGGACGACAACTTCTTGACCTAAATCAAGAAGCGCGTTTTTTTTCCAGAAGACTTTACTTCCTTTAAATGATGGAATTGAGTCATCGTGTAGATCCATCTTTTTTTTTTTACAGTAAATTGGGTAAAACTGTTTAGTTTAGTCCAAAGCAAAAGTATCTTCAATTATTTGTTACAGAAATATGTGACATATGTTTAAAATAACTTGGTAAATTTTCCCACACTTGACTTTTATTTTCTTTTATTTGCCTTTTTATTGTCCTCTATTCCATTTTAAATGAATTCTAACATTTTGGTTTGTTTATCAATTTATGTCCTTTCCGAGGTAACAATAATTTCGGTGTTAACACCTAGTTTTATCGTTCATAAATATGTATAAACATGATTTTGAGTTCATTTAATTGAAAATTTTGAAAAATTTTACTAGAATTGGGTAGTCAGTATATAAGACTAGGGCTGTTCTTTATTATCAGAGAGCACTAGATTCTAATACAACTACTGCTTTACTAGTATTTCTAATGGTAACCAAGTGTATAAAGTAAAAATTTTAAAAATCCGAAAGAATTTAACCCCTTCCCACACTTAAGATCTTGCAATGCCCTCATTTGCAAGAAATCAGTAACAATTTAAATTATTGAGGGTGATTAGCGTAGAAAAATGATTAAATTTTACCAAAGTTTTCAAACATATTGGATTTTTTTTTATCTTTAACTTATAAAACAAATAATTAATTAATTTTAAAATTTTGTTTCTTTTGTTATTTAGAACGAGGTCGTTTTGGATCGATGTCCTAGTCCGTCCCTCGACAAAATTTTAAAATTTGTCTTTTTGTAGCGATTGTTTTAAAAGCTAAGATTTTTGGGTTTTTTAATATTTTTGGCATTTTTAATTCAATAAGATTAAAAATAATGATAATAAAAGTTCTCTTTCCTCCCTCGGGTAAAGCAATTTCGGTTCAACGACCTAGTCTTCAACTTATGACGAATTTTTAAAAATCATATTTTTAACTTAGCAAAATAAAGTAAATTTTTGTTTTTAAATTCACACCAAACTTAAATTTAAAATGCATAAAATTAAAAATTCACACCAAACTTAAATTATATTTTTGTTTTTATACATACAAACTTATATTAAAAATATTAATTTTCCAAATATTTACAGTTTTAAATATATTGATTTAATTTTAACAAGTTTACAATATTATTTTAATACTAATTTATTAATTTTAAAAACATGGTAAAAATAAAATTAAAAATCTTTTTGGCTTTTATCCCACTTTAATCAATCAAATATTATCAAAAATATACGCCCCTCTTTTCGGTAAAGTAATTTCGGTTCCATGACCTAATTTTAACTCATGACGAATTTTTAAAATATTTTGGGTTAAATGATTAAAGATATTTATACCTTAAGAATAAACGATAAATTTTGCAGTGATGTAATAAATTTTTGTATGATATCAATAATTTCGGTCACAAGACCTAATTTTATTAAATACCAATTTAATATTTTATAGCGAACAAATTAGCCTTTATTATCAAAAGGTTAAAAATAAAAATAAAAATAAAAACTGTACAAACTTACCTGTGAAATAGATTTCTTAGTGATATGCTCTAGCCCACTCATAAGATAGTCGGACTAATTGATTTTCCATGGCTACATAGGCGTAACCTCGAGCATTCAATGTTTTTTCTTCTAAACATATGAATGGTCCATCTCTGCATAAAGTAACAAATTCGGTGTTTGAATAGGTTTGATTATTTAACATTTACCTTCGTGTGACCATTTTCCGCATTTGTGACATCTTTCAAGGTGTCGTGCTCTTCTTTTCACTGCGGATTTTGATTTTCCTTTACCAAATTGTAACTTATTATTTTCGCATCTGGATTCTTTTCTTACTCCGTCCAATTTTTCTCTGATTACTGATACCAGTTCACTCGGAAGTGTGTCATTATTACGTTTAGTAATCAAAGCGTGTAGCATTAGACCATGGTTTAGTTCACAGGAAGTCTTCATTTCGTAAAAACCCAAAAAAAAAATAAAAATTCAGAATGGGGGGAGAAGACTAGTTCTTTAGGGTCTGCTAGGGAAAGACCATTCGGGTTCCATTTTCGAGAACTACACAAAAATAGAAAATCTTACTCTAACAGAAATACATATTATCCTTTAAAGACTTGATTCTCCCCACACTTAGTTAGCTGTGGTATCAAAATTGTGATTAACTTCGTTGTAGACTTCCATCGGACTATCTATGTAGTGTTTAACTCTGTGACCATTAACTTTAAATACATACTATCCTTTAAAGACTTGATTCTCCCCACACTTAGTTAGCCGTGGTATCGAAATTGTGATTAACTTCGTTGTAGACTTCCATCGGACTATCTATGTAGTGTTTAACTCTGTGACCATTAACTTTAAATTCAATCCCATTTGAATTTATTAATTCTATCGTTCCGTATGGGAAAACTCTTTTGACTATGAATGGTCCAGACCATCTTGATTTCAATTTTCCAGAAAATAGCTTGAATCGTGAATTGAAAAGAAGAACTCTGTCTCCTTCTTTAAATTCTTTTGAACTTCTGATTCTTTTATCATGCCATTTCTTCGTTCTTTCTTTATAGATTAACGAATTTTCGTATGCTTCTTGTCTTAATTCTTCTAATTCGTTTAATTGACTTAACCGTAGACGTCAAGCTTCATGTAAATCAAGATTACATGTCTTCAAAGCCCAAAATGCTTTGTGTTCAATTTCTACTGGAAGATGACATGCTTTTCCATAAACGAGTCTAAAAGGTGTGGTTCCAATTAGAGTTTTGTAGGTTGTTCTAAAAGCCCAGAGTGCATCCTCCAATTTTATGGACCATTCCTTCGGATTTGATCCTACGGTTTTCTCTAGAATACGTTTTAAAGCTCGGTTGGCATTTTCAACTTGTCCACTTGTTTGTGGATGATATGCGGTGGAGATTTTATGAGTTACTCCATATCTTTTGAGAACTTTCTCAAGTTTATTATTACAGAAATGAGTTCCCCGATCACTTATTAAAGCTTTCGATGTTCCAAACCTTGCAAAAAGACATTTTAAAAAGTTGACTACAACTCGTGCATCGTTAGTTGGGAGAGCTTGTGCTTCCGCCCATTTAGATACATAATCAATGGCAACGAGTATGTAGAGATTATTATGAGATTTTAGAAATGGACCCATAAAGTCAATACCCCAAATGTCAAATACTTCACATACTTGAATGACATTTTGTGGCATTTCATCACGTTGACTTATTTTTCCGGCCCTTTGACAAGCATCACAGGATTTGCAAAGAAGGTGTGCGTCTTTGTAAATTGTAGGCCAATAGAATCCAGCATCATAAACTTTTCTTGCTGTTAGTTGAGGCCCATAATGCCCTCCTGTTGGTCCTGTGTGACAATGGTTTAAGATTTGATTGGCTTCATCTCCGAATACACATCGGCGTATTATTCCATCTGGACAACTTTTAAACAAATGTGGATCTTCCCAGAAATAGTGTTTTATATCACTGAAGAATTTCTTTCGTTTTGGAACGACAATCCTTTCTCAAGGAATCCACATACTAAGTAGTTTGCATAGTCTGCAAACCATGGAATTTCATTATAATCTATCTTCAATAGATATTCATTAGGAAAGTTGTCTTGTATGGCCGATTCATTTAGAACTTCTAATTCGGGATTTTCAAGACGAGAAAGATGATCAGCGGCGAGATTTTCTGCTCCTCTTTTATCTCGGATTTCAATATCAAACTCTTGTAAGAGTAAGATCCAACGGATTAATCTTGGTTTAGCATCTTGTTTCGAAAATAGGTATCTAAGAGCAGAATGGTCGGTATAGACCACCGTTTTAGCTAGAACGAGATATGAACGAAATTTGTCAAAAGCAAAGACAATAGCAAGGAGTTCTTTTTCAGTAGTTGTGTAATTTATTTGTGCTCCTTGTAATGTCTTACTAGCGTAATAAATAGGTTGAAATTGTTTTTCAATCCTTTGTCCTAAAACGGCTCTCATTGCAAAATCACTTGCATCGCACATTAGTTCAAATGGTAGATTCCAATTTGGTGTTATCATGATCGGCGCATTAGTGAGTTTCTCTTTAAGAATATTAAAATATTTGATGCATTCATCTGAAAAGACGAATGGAGCATCCTTTTCTAGGAGTTTATTCATAGGAGTGGCAATTTTAGAAAAATCTTTTATGAAACGTCGGTAAAAACCGGCAAGCCCTAGAAAACTCCTAACTCCTCTAACATTGGTGGGATGTGAAAGTTTAGCAATTACATCTACTTTAGCTCTATCCACTTCAATTCCTTCCTTTGAAATTTTATGACCAAGAACGATGCCTTCTTTAACCATGAAATGGCATTTTTCCCAATTAAGTACTAGATTTGATTGTTCGCATATAATAAGCATTCGTTCAAGATTAACTAAACATGATTCAAATGTATCACCGAAGAATGAAAAGTCATCCATGAAAACTTCCATACATTCTTCTATCATGTCGTGAAAAATCGCCATCATGCACCTTTGAAAGGTTGCAGGGGCGTTGCAAAGTCCAAATGACATGCGTGTGTAAGCAAAAGTACCATAAGGGCATGTGAATGTGGTTTTCTCTTGGTCTTCGGGTGCTATTGGAATTTGAAAATATCCGGAAAAACCATCTAGAAAATAATAGTAACTGTTTTCGGCTAATCTTTCCAACATTTGATCAATAAAAGGTAAGGGAAAGTGATATTTTCTGGTGGCGTCATTTAATTTTCTATAATCAATACATACACGCCATCCTGTTACAGTCCTAGTAGGAATAAGCTCATTTTTTTCATTTGTAATGACAGTCATGCCACCCTTCTTAGGTACGCATTGAACTGGGCTTACCCATGGACTATCAGAAATTGGATAAATTAAACCTGCATCAAGCAGTTTAATAATTTCTTTTTTAACAACATCTTGCATATTAGGATTTAGTCTTCGTTGGCGTTGCACATACGTTTTATGACCTTCTTCCATAAGGATTTTATGTGTGCAATACGAAGGACTTATTCCTTTAATATCATGAATCTTCCATGCAATGGCTGGTTTATGAGCTTTCAACACAGAAATGAGTTGAGATTTTTCATTTTCAGTAAGAGAAGACGATATTATTACAGGTAATTCAGATTCACCATGTAAATAAGCGTATTCCAAATGGTTTGGAAGTGGCTTTAACTCTAATGTCGGAGGTTCTTCTATCGATGATTTATATCGATATATGTCTTCTTCTTTTAGCATTTGAATTTCTTCTGTTGTTGGTTCATATCCATTAGCTATTAGTGTAGCTAACATTTCAGTTTCATCAATTGGCTCAGTTCCTTCTCCTAAAGAACATTCTCCTGTTCCTTGTAATTCTGGAAATTCTTCTAACAATTCTGCATGTGAATCTATAGTTTGAATATAATAACATGTATCATCTGCAGATTGTGGTTGTTGCATTGTTCTATCAACTGAAAAGGTAACACTCTCATCCTCTATACTTAGGGTCAGTTTCTTACCAAACACGTCTATCATTGTTTTAGCCGTGTTTAAGAATGGTCTTCCTAATATGAGAGGAACTTGAGAATCTTCTTCCATGTCCAGAACAACAAAATCTACTGGAAATACTAAAGTACCAACTTTAACTAGCATGTTCTCCATTATCCCTCTAGGATATTTTATTGATCGATCGGCTAGTTGTATACTTATTCGTGTTGGTTTCAATTCTCCAAGGTCTAGTTTAGTGTATAGTGAATACGGCATTAAATTTATACTAGCACCTAAATCTGCCAATGCTTCTATTGAACTAAGACTACCCAAAAAACATGGAATTGTGAAACTTCCTGGATCTGATAGTTTTTCTGGTATCTTATACAACAGCACTGCTGAACAATTAGCATTCATAGTAACGGCCGAGAGTTCTTCCATTTTCTTTCTATTTGTGATTAGATCTTTCATAAATTTAGCATATCTAGGCATTCCTGAAATCACATCAATAAAAGGAAGATTTACATTTATCTGTTTAAACATATCCAAAAATTTGGATTGCTCGGCTTCAAGTTTCTCTTTTTTTCATTTTACTCGGGTAAGGAAGTGGTGGTTGGTATGGTTTAACATAAGGTTTAGCTTTAACTGTGTTATCTTCATTAACCTTTTCAACTACCGGTTCTTTTTTCTTATCTTGATCAGGTTGTGGTTCTTGTGGAGTAGGAATAGCTTCCTCAGAAATTACAGGTATTTCAGGTGGTTTAAGTGTAATACCACTTCTTGTGATAATGGCTTTAGCTGTTTCATTTCGGGGGTTAGCATTTGTATCACTAGATAAACTTCCCGGTTTTCTTTCACCTATTAACCTTGCTAGGTTACTTACTTCTTGTTCCAGATTTTGAATAGAAGCTTCTTGATTTCTAAATGCTTGAGCATTTTGTTCATTGGTATGTTTCTGAGATGTGAAAAACTGCGTTTGAGTTTCAACTAGCTTCGTCATCATATCTTCTAAATTTGGCTTTTTATCATCGGTTTGTTGTGGTTTGTTTTGAAAATTAGGTCTTTGCTGATTGTAAGTATTATTGGATACTTGTTGATTGCTAGGACCTTGTTGGTTGTTGTATGGAATATTTCGGTTATAATTCTGGTTTTGATTGTAAATTGGTCTTGGCGGTTGATAATTATTCTGATAATTATTTCCAGGCCTTTGGTTTATGTATGAAATATTCTCTCTTTGTTCCATTGTTAGTTCAATACTGAGACAATCTTTTGTCAAATGTGGTCCTCCACACTGCTCACAACTAATTCGTATTGAGTATATATCCTTAGTCATCTTTTCCATTCGTCTCTCGACAGCATCTATCTTTACAGAAATGGAATCTAAGTCATGGCTAGAATCGGCTTTAGCTGCTTTAGATGATCTAACGATATCTTTTTCTTGGTGCCACTCATGTGAGTGGGAAGCAGTGTTATCAATAATTTTATAAGCATCAGTTTCGGTTTTCTTCATAATGGAACCACCAGCTGCTATATCGATGTCTTTCCTTGTAGTGATGTCGCATCCTTGGTAGAATATTTGTACTATTTGACAAGTGTCTAAACCATGTTGCGGACATCCTCTTTATAACTTTCCAAATCTTGTCCACACCTCATATAGAGTTTCATTCGGTTTATGTGTGAACGTAACAATTTCTCCTTGAAGTCTTACGGCTTTAGATGCCGAAAAGAATTGTTTAAGAAATTTTTCAACTAAAACATCCCATGTATCAATCGCCCCTTCAGGTAACGATTCCAACCAATCTTTGGCTTCTCCCTTTAAAGTCCAGGGAAATAACATGAGATATATCTGTTCATCTTCAACTTCTCTTATTTTAAATAGTGTGCAGATTCTATTAAAGGTACGAAGATGGCATTGATTAGTCACCATGTGTAGAATTTGTCCTTTGATTTCATAATCTGGCGCATTAATGTCTAGATGAGTAATTGCGTGACCTTGGCCAGTGCGTTTAGCTCTCATTCGGTCTTCCATACTTAAAGGTTCCAGATTTTCCATGATTGAATTTGTTGAATCTGAATCACTAGAGGATTCTGATTTAATGGTTCGTTCCTCAACAATCTCTGTTTGAATGATTGGTGGTTCCGGAGGAAAAATTAATGGTTCAGGATCTATGAATCGTCCCTGAATATTCTCCGGATTCTCAATTGTGAGATCGGGTTCAAAAAATGAATTATCGGAAATTTGAATTGGAGTACTTGGTCGACTGGATGAAGATTCTAAAGAAAAATCAACAGCGACAATATTAGCTAGATGTCTTGATCGAGTTACAGGTGGTGAACGTCTTGCTCGGTGCATTCACTGAATATCCTATTAGTTTTTAAAAGGAAAGAAAAATTATATAAGTTATCCAATTAATAGACTTTTCTGATTTTGCCCACGTTTCGAATAGCCAAAAGATGCAGCAGAGGGGCAGGATTCGTTTGGTCTCAATATAATTGAGTACTGTTTGGCTCCAATAACCCGGTCCACGTACAAATTCAACTATTACTACGAACCAGAAAATTTTGATGTCTATCAATTTAACCACTTAAAATAAATTTTCGTAATTTTAAGAAGTTTTAGATAAGAAATAGAGAAAATTCTAAGTCCTAAAAACTAGAATGGCGAGAAATAAGAAAGAAAAAGAGCGCGTCAGTATTAAATTTGGAGAAATAAGAAAGAAAAAGAACGACTTATAAAACTTTAAAACACTCGACTAACCCAACCTTATTATTATCACTAACTTAAAATTAAAATTGCAAATTTAGATTACTAATTGGAGTGATAATTGATACATAGGTAAAAGGCATCGAAAAATAAAAATAAGAAAGTAGCGCGTTGAAACAGCGTCGCAAAATTCTAAAGCACCTAAATCTTAGTCTAAGGAATAAGCACTTAAGGGATTTTACGGCAAAGCCTAAAAATCTAGAAATAATAATAAGCTACGGCAAAAACTAGAACTTAAAATTAGATACGAACGAAAAATATAAATATTACGAATAAACGATTAAAAAGTTACAAAAATAAAAATAGGCTTAAAATTGATAAAGAGTACAATTTTTATAAAAATATTATTTTTATATTATTTATTTTATAAAAGTATTATTTTTTTATATACAAATAAAACTAATTATAATTTAATATTATTAATTAATTTAAAAAAACTTAAACTAAATAATAATAATAATTAAACTAATTTAGGGTTTATTAATAATAATAATTAATAATACTCCGTAATTAATGCAATTAGGGTTATGTCAGGCGCGTCAGGTTAAACTCCGCGAGTGCGGTGCCTAGCTGGCAACAAACTCCGAGAGTCGCGGAGAATGCAAATTCAAATGACAGGCTGGTTTCGTTCGACAGGGTTTTTTTTTATGTTTTAAATAAATACGAAATATTTAAATAAAACTTATATTTTTTAACACTAAAATAAAAATAAAGAAACTTTATAAAACTTTTAACAAACTCTTAAAAATATATAAATTTTTGTTTTTCTTTTTATATTTTTGAATTTTTAAAACGTATTTTTACAAAGGAGTATTTTTTTATAAAAGTAAACTAAAAATAAAAGTTTTTTTTTTATATAGCGTTGCGCTTCCGGCTTTTAAGCTAGATTGGTCCCCGGCAGCGGCGCCAAAAATACTTGATGTTATGCGAGGTGTATATGAAATAGCTTTATTTTTACAACTAAATACTATTAAATACGATACAATTTTACACAAGATATTTATTTATTTATAGAATGGATATACTTAAACCTTGCTACAACACTTATAGGCAGTGTACCTAATCGTACAGTAGTGTAGTTTTTAGTAAGTCCGGTTCGTTCCACAGAAAAAATCTTTAAATAAAGCTTAACGCTATATTAGTTTTAATTTATAAAAATACAAATATATATAAGTAATATTATTATTATAAAAAGGGGGTTTTTACCGTTTAATGACTGGTTTGTCGATTTTAAAACTTAGTCGCAGTTAAAACCTAAGTAAAATATTAAAAATAAATATAACTTAATTTAAAGCGTAAAGTAAATAACGATAATGAAATTGCGATAAATAAAAGTGCGATAAAATAAAATTGCGATAATTAAAAAGTACGATAATTAAAAGTGCAATTAAATACAATAACAATAAATAAAAAGTACGATAATTAGAAGTGCAATTAAATATAAAATAAAGGAAATTAAATATGAAATAAAAGAATTATGTTTATTTAAACTTCCGTAATCATGATGTTTGACGTGTTGATTTTAGTTTTATGCCCATGGGTTAATTGTCCTTTGTCCTGGATTATTTAATATGTCCGTCTGGTTTTTGTCCATAACAGTCCATCAGTCATAAATATAAAGTGCGAGTATCCTTGTCAAATTATCCTTATACCCGAAGTCAAATATTCCCATTAATTGGGGACTTAAACTGTAACAAGGTTTTAATACTTTGTTTAATAATTACACCAGGATATCGACTGTGTGTAACCCAAGGTTTTAATACTTTGTTATCAATTATGCCAAGTGTCCTTGTACATAATTTCAACCCTGTTTTAATAATTTCATAGACTATTAATCCATTCCCGTGTCCGGTTAAATGAACGATTATTCGTACATATAAATACCCCGCCCATCGTGTCCGATCGAGTGTATATGGTTATTTATAGGTACGTCCAATTGTAAATCTTTATATTAAAATTAACAAACTATCATTTAGTTAAACAAATATAAAGCCCATTAATAGCCCATAGTCTAATTTCCACAAGTGTCGTTCTTTTGTCTAAACCCCAATTATGGTACAAAGCCCAATTACCCAATTTAGTAATTAGCCCAGCATCATGATTACTTCGTTTTAAATAAGCATAATAATAACTTAGCTACGAGACATTAATGTAAAAAGGTTGAACATAACTTACAATGATTAAAAATAGCGTAGCGTTACACGGACAGAATTTCGACTTACACCCTTGCAACATTCGCTAACATACCCTTATTATTAGAATTTAAAATTAAAATTAAAATATAAATATAAATATATATATATATATATATATATATATATATATATATACGTTTACATGTAGATAGAGATATTGATATATGATGATTTAAAACGATCAAAATGCGTTTCCTTTTATAGGCAGATTTGGTTTTGAGTGCTCCGCGAGTCGCGGTGAATTTACCCTTCAAACTCCGCGAGTCGCGGAGTTTGAATTTCCAGCTCACTCCAATTTGGATCTTAGCTTTGCCGACGGATTTTAATAATATAAATATAATATAAATATATAATTTATATAATTAATTATATATTATATTATATTTATATACATAATTAATTTGTAACTTTCGGTCCGTTGCGTCGAGCGTTGAGAGTTGACTCATGTCCCGGTTCCGGATTTTCGAACGTCCTTGCGTACAATTTAATATCTTGTACTTTGCGTTTTGAATCTTGTACTCTTGTAATTTTGAGACGTTTTTTATCAATAATTGGAACCACTTTGATTGTATTTTGTACTTTTGAGTTTTTTGGTCGTTTGTGTCTTCAATTCGTCGAATCTGTCTTTTGTCTTCACCTTTTATTATTTAAACGAATATTACTTGTAAATAGGACAACTTCAACTAAAAGCTTGTGTAACGACCCAGAAATTTCCGACCAAATTTAAACTCAAATCTCTATATGTTTCCGACACGATAAGCAAAAACCCTAATATTGAGTCTAGAAAGTTTGAAATCTATATTCAGGTAACCAATTACCCTTTAACCATGCCTGACGATTCACGAACAACCTATAATTTAAAACTAGAACCCGTCATGATTTATATATGATTTACCTTCTTAAACGATGCTATTTCAAATTAAAATTTTACGTATTAAGTCGTTTTATTTTTATGATATAATTTTTGTAATTTTTTTAAAGAAACGAAGTTAAATTAAAAATGTACAATTTGTAAAGCACAACGTACAACAATGTATAGCTTAAATAGTTGAATCGAAATTAATTCATTTACTATTTATATGAATAGTAAATGAAATGAAATTAATTAATTTACTATTCACATGAAAGTGACATGATAGAAATTATTAATTATAAGTTACATAATATACCCCTGAAGTATTTAATAAATACGACTTTTTAAAAATTTACGAGATTCTAAATTTATTATTATATTATTATATTCTATTTCAATATTATTATATTATTATTTTATTACTTTATTATATTATTATATTATTATAATTAAACACGTTTGATTCCTTTTATTATTATATTATTTTAATATTATTATATTATTACTTTATTATAATATTATATTATTATATTCTATTTCAATATTATTATATTTCTTTTCAAAATTATTATATTATTATTTTATTAATCTATATATATGAATGATCAATTTCTCATTCTGGCTCATTAAATTTTTACTACGCATATTATTATTAGTATTTATATTATTATTATTATTATTACACTTATTATCAATCTTATTATTATTATTATTAAGTAGTATTATTATTAGTAATATTTATACATAAAATATTACGACGGAGTGCTGTCCGAGTGATTTTGAAATTGTTTTTCGAGCGGGATAGAACTAAGGAAATTATGGGTTATAGCTATGGAGGTGATGGGTTTGGTTCATGAGTATGCTCGGGAGGTCAATTTAGCAATTACCTTTCCTACAATATTGAATCTCAATATTGATACGTGAGTACTCGTAAATTAATTTTTACATATTAATAGTGTATCCCTGACTAGTGCTCGAGAAAATAGAATTATGCATGCTTGTACTTTTGATATTGCCCCTAGATAGGTTATGTTGAATCTTGAATTAATTATGTATGCGGTTGAGATAAGATATAAGATATGCATGTCGTTGGAAAGCTGACGAAAAACTATAAACTTTTCATTTAGATATCGTATGGTTTTGATGAATGGATTAAAAGATATCTTCAATTGAAATATCTATACTTTTAAAGTATTATTGTTAAAATAATTATCGTTATCGTTATTGTTATCATCGTTATTATTATTATTATTATCAATATTATTTTATCAAATAAATATGTAATACAAAGATACTTTTACCACTCGTAACATAATTAATAATACATATCACTATATTTTTATGATATTAAGTGAACCTTATAAAAATTTATTATTTAAATGTATAAAAATATATTTTTTATCATATATAGACTTTGGTATAAATTATTATTAACAAATGACTTTTATTAATTACTTTAATAAACATTTGATAAACTTATTTAATTATATAGTATGACTATATTTAAGTCATATATTAAACATGTATATATATTTTGAAGACATTTTGGGTCAAAACGTTCGTTGTTAACCTTTGCATGATAATCTCGAGCATTAGGATTGTGGTACACTACGACTTAACCTAAATTGTTAGACAAATATTGACCAACATGTAAATATATATAAATAATTTAGGTTCGTGAATCCGAGGCCAACCTTACACTTGTTCAATGATGTTATATGTATTTTTACTACAAAATACAGTATGGTGAGTTTCATTTGCTCCCTTTTATATATATTTTGGGACTGAGAATACATGCGCTGTTTTTATAAATGTTTTACGGAATAGGCACAAGTACTAAAACTAATTCTACGTGGGTTTAAACCAGAAATATACCCTTAGCTTGGTAACATTAAACTACTTGTCTATGTACGGTAGGCGCGAATCCTAAAGATAGATCTATTGGGCCTGACAAACCCCATCCTGACTATGTGATGCTTTAGTACTTCGAGGTTATTTTAAACACACCTGATCTGGTGTACTTCAGAGGGTAAAACAAGAACGTTAAGGCTTGTTACCGGGTGCCTACAACTTATAGAATACTTTTATACACTTGCGAGTGTACATATATTTATGAAACTGAAATCTTGTGGTCTATCAAAAATTACTGAATTTTATGACTGTATATGATAAACCTATGAACTCACCAACCTTTTGGTTGACACTTTTAAGCATGTTTATTCTCAGGTACGAATTAAGTCTTCCGCTGTGCATTTGCTCATTTTAAGGACATTACTTGCAGTCGATCATCGCAATGGGACCAAATGTTGATGACTTCGTCCAGGAGGATTAGGACGGGTCATGACAGGTGGTATCAGAGCGGTGGTCTTAGCGAACCAGGTCTGCATTAGTGTGTCTAACTGATAAGTCGTTAGGATACATTAGTGAGTCTGGACTTCGACCGTGTTTGCATGTCAAAAGTTTTGCTTATCATTTTTAGTCGGAAATCATTTACTACTATCCTAAGAAACTACCTGCTTATTATTCTTTAGTCTAAACGCGTTTTCTTGCAGTTATTACATAATAGTGTATAGACGAAATTTTATCCTGGCATATCTGCTACTGTGAACTTTGAATGACATTTTTCAAAGATTCCTCCGTAATTTATGGGATTTTGGTAATATATATACATATGTAAACTATGTATTGAAGAATACCAAATCTAAATCCTACAACCTATTCTATACCAAAAATTCATTTCCCCGACTATACGAGATGGATTCTGCATCTAGTTCGATTTCCTCCGATTCTGACAGTTATGCCGATATGGATTTTCATTCGAGCTCCGAAGGCAGCGTCACCGGAATGGATCAACCAATCTCTCATCATCTATTCTGGATGAATTGGGGATGGGTTCGTAATATAGTACATTATTGGAGACAAGAAGAAGGTGATCCCTTCCATCCACTGAATTGCCCTATTGGCGATGAATCTGAAGCCCTTACCGGCGAACCCGTCCGAGAAACTATTTTCTCTCTCATTTCTCGAGTATCTCGTCACGATTATATACTATCCCACATTTCAGATCTTGTTCATTCGCTCACCCCAACCGTCAATCATCCCGGTGTAAGAGAAGAAGTTAATGAACTTCGCGCTCGTGTGACGGCTTTGGAGAACACGGTGCGAAGGTTACAAACACCAGCCGCAGCACCGGCAGCATAACCAGCACCACCAGCAACATCATCATTTGAACATCGAATATGATCCTTGTTCTACATATCATTCTACACCGATTACCTTCTCTTTACGTATCGTTCTAAATTATTTATCTTCATTCGACATGACGATTATGTAACCTCTAATGTTTTAGAGATATGTAATCTAGTGATAACGATAAATCAAATGAGTTGAATATTTTATTGACTCATTAAATTCATAATTACATCCGAAGAAAATATATATGCAAGTATATTTTCGTAAAGATTGTAACTAAAAATTCTTTCGTACAAACTATTAATGATGAAAATATTTTAACGGGTAGGTAGTACCCGAGGAATATTTAGATTTCACATTGATAAGTTACACTGTACATTCTTCGAATCTGATTCAACGGTCCTTTGCTATCCTACTTACAATCACTGATATATGTATCCGTTCACCCCAGAATAACCATTTCTATTCAAATCTAGTATTTGGATTTTTACATATCCGAATCCAACAAGTGGCATAATGAAGAAAACATTGGACATGATAAAAATGTGTTAGAAACAAACGAACTAATAAATTGAAATATTGTTAGGAATCCACGCTAACTGTTCCTAGTTAACATTTAATTTATCGCAATTTACATTCTCGCAATTTTATTTATCGTCATTTAATTTCTGCATACCGTCGGGACACATGTACAACAACACGTCGGATTAATTCTGAGACAACACGTTGTATAATGGGTCATGATATATATTTATTTATTTTACGCATTTTAAATAACGGGACACGTATACAAGGTTTTGACTTATCATATCGACCCATCTATATATATAATTCGGAACAACCGCAGACACTCTATATGTGAATGTGGGAGTTGGCTATACAGGGTCGGAGTTGATTCCAAAATATATATATACTTTGAGTTGTGATCAACACTGAGACCGGTGCACGGGTCACGATACATATTAATTAATTCGAATATTATATATCTAATTTATATATGAATTTATTGGACCCTTGGACAATCGGACTATTGGGCTGCTAACTTTGGACAATTAAAATGAGTTAAAATGCTGATTATAACATATGAAACTAAACAATTCTTCAAGTTTGCCACTTGATTTTATCCTAAACCTCATTTGTATTTTGAGGATTACAATCCGCATTCAAATCTTTTCATGATTCTTGGAAATATCTCAATCAAGATGTTGAACCAACCACATCTCATCTATGGAAGAAAAGATTCTTGCATATAATTATGCACTCGAAAACTCTCGGAGACTGAGTCAACGTTTAACACGTAGCAGTGTTAATTCCTTTAGTGTTATTATTACCCAAAATAACTTTTCATTTCCCTTCCAAATTAGCCAATTTTGTCATAACTCCACTTCGACTTCTCAGTAAGATTACTCTTAGTATAACCTCGATATATATACATTGCTCTTCCGCCATCGTTACCGGAGAACCTTTTATATCCTATCAAATTACCATCAGCGTTTAATCATCTAAAAACACAATTCTCCTGAAACCACCACAGTTTGATAACCGATGACCCAGATCCGTTAACTTTGAGAATGCTGACGAAGCAGCATGTTGTAGATGGTCTCACTGTCCAAAAGTTGATGATAAAGAATGGAGTATTAGAAACGCTCAATAGAAAAATTGGTACCAACAAGCGGATTATGCGAAATTATGAAGGAAGCCGTAAACAAATTACAAAGAATAAGTTTGACTTCAAGGGATCCAAATGATTCGGTGCCTGCTGAAATCTTTAGCGAACACCTTGCTTCTGAATCTAAACCCTTACGGGTAAATCTTCATCATCATCCTTGATATTAGAAATTCCAAGATATTATCGTATCTTCCATTATAAATATCCTCAATATTTCTAGAGATATTTTCACAACTATTCTTATCTGAAATCATCTATCTCTCCGTAACATCTGCGTTACAACATAAAAGAAACTGTGTTAGTTTCTAAGTTCTAAAACCTTCGAGTTTAAAATATGAATGTTTTGAAGTAGTGTTAGGAATTGATGCATGAATTAGTATAATATAATGAAACTTGATCAACTTCATTATATTACAGTAAGTCATGTTGAGTTTCTAATGGAATGTGATGATTTACAGTACCATCATCATGTGCCATGTTACACGGCTCTTACATTTTATCTAATCTCTAAACATATCAAGAAAATATTCTCTTGATGATCCGGTCTTTTCCAGAACATTCTGGTAATTTGACAAATCAAAATCGTTCCATTACCATTTCTTTCTAAGAGCAATAGCTATGTTCATACCTACGAATTCCGGATCATTATTCACTTGACTTGAGGACGGGAAGAAGAAACGAAAGGTCAATGTCCCGAAATAGAAATTGGAGTATAAATCGCAGCAAATAGAAGAGAGTATTAACTATGGATGACAATGATTATGGAAAACAGGAGCAGGAACATCGAAGTATAAGGAAAGATATCAAACCCAATAACCACCCAGAAACTACAAACTGTGTATATCAATACGTATGGCGACGTAAAGACACGGGAGAATTAGAAACATTATAATTCCAAGAAAATCATAAAAGTGAATAGATTCTTCTGGCGGTAGATGAAAGAGAAGAATGAAAGATATGAAAGTTAGAAGTATAACAAAAATCAGAACAGGATGAAGCATTTTAAAGAATACCTTAAGGTATGAATTAGAGGAGGAAGAGAAGGAGATGTGAGGTATGGAAGTAAGGAAGGGAAGGAGGTGGATTTATAGTGAAATATCCGACAAAGAAATCGAAACAGATTACCGCATTAAATCAAAGGAGATCATGTTTCCTAAATCGTCGAAGAACCAAATCTTATTACATAAGATTTTCTTTAAATCCCTTAAATTCTGGAAATCAATCCCAATCACGTCATCGGTTAAAACAATTCCATATTCACTCATTTCACTCTTTTATAATAGTTTCACTCGTGCGCTTCACATGATCGAATCGTTTTATCCATATCTTCCGATAATGATAAAACTCTATTATTCGTCATCAAAACATTTCTATTGTTATTTATGACAACCTCTACAAATTTCGGGGACGAAATTTCTTTAACGGGTGGGTACTGTAACGACCCAGAAATTTCCGACCAAATTTAAACTCAAATCTCTATATGTTTCCGACACGATAAGCAAAAACCCTAATATTGAGTCTAGAAAGTTTGAAATCTATATTCAGGTAACCAATTACCCTTTAACCATGCCTGACGATTCACGAACAACCTATAATTTAAAACTAGAACCCGTCATGATTTATATATGATTTACCTTCTTAAACGATGCTATTTCAAATTAAAAATTTACGTATTAAGTCGTTTTATTTTTATGATATAATTTTTGTAATTTTTTTAAAGAAACGAAGTTAAATTAAAAATGTACAATTTGTAAAGCACAACGTACAACAATGTATAGCTTAAATAGTTGAATCGAAATTAATTCATTTACTATTTATATGAATAGTAAATGAAATGAAATTAATTAATTTACTATTCACATGAAAGTGACATGATAGAAATTATTAATTATAAGTTACATAATATACCCCTGAAGTATTTAATAAATACGACTTTTTAAAAATTTACGAGATTCTAAATTTATTATTATATTATTATATTCTATTTCAATATTATTATATTATTATTTTATTACTTTATTATATTATTATATTATTATAATTAAACACGTTTGATTCCTTTTATTATTATATTATTTTAATATTATTATATTATTACTTTATTATAATATTATATTATTATATTCTATTTCAATATTATTATATTTCTTTTCAAAATTATTATATTATTATTTTATTAATCTATATATATGAATGATCAATTTCTCATTCTGGCTCATTAAATTTTTACTACGCATATTATTATTAGTATTTATATTATTATTATTATTATTACACTTATTATCAATCTTATTATTATTATTATTAAGTAGTATTATTATTAGTAATATTTATACATAAAATATTACGACGGAGTGCTGTCCGAGTGATTTTGAAATTGTTTTTCGAGCGGGATAGAACTAAGGAAATTATGGGTTATAGCTATGGAGGTGATGGGTTTGGTTCATGAGTATGCTCGGGAGGTCAATTTAGCAATTACCTTTCCTACAATATTGAATCTCAATATTGATACGTGAGTACTCGTAAATTAATTTTTACATATTAATAGTGTATCCCTGACTAGTGCTCGAGAAAATAGAATTATGCATGCTTGTACTTTTGATATTGCCCCTAGATAGGTTATGTTGAATCTTGAATTAATTATGTATGCGGTTGAGATAAGATATAAGATATGCATGTCGTTGGAAAGCTGACGAAAAACTATAAACTTTTCATTTAGATATCGTATAGTTTTGATGAATGGATTAAAAGATATCTTCAATTGAAATATCTATACTTTTAAAGTATTATTGTTAAAATAATTATCGTTATCGTTATTGTTATCATCGTTATTATTATTATTATTATTATCAATATTATTTTATCAAATAAATATGTAATACAAAGATACTTTTACCACTCGTAACATAATTAATAATACATATCACTATATTTTTATGATATTAAGTGAACCTTATAAAAATTTATTATTTAAATGTATAAAAATATATTTTTTATCATATATAGACTTTGGTATAAATTATTATTAACAAATGACTTTTATTAATTACTTTAATAAACATTTGATAAACTTATTTAATTATATAGTATGACTATATTTAAGTCATATATTAAACATGTATATATATTTTGAAGACATTTTGGGTCAAAACGTTCGTTGTTAACCTTTGCATGATAATCTCGAGCATTAGGATTGTGGTACACTACGACTTAACCTAAATTGTTAGACAAATATTGACCAACATGTAAATATATATAAATAATTTAGGTTCGTGAATCCGAGGCCAACCTTACACTTGTTCAATGATGTTATATGTATTTTTACTACAAAATACAGTATGGTGAGTTTCATTTGCTCCCTTTTATATATATTTTGGGACTGAGAATACATGCGCTGTTTTTATAAATGTTTTACGGAATAGGCACAAGTACTAAAACTAATTCTACGTGGGTTTAAACCAGAAATATACCCTTAGCTTGGTAACATTAAACTACTTGTCTATGTACGGTAGGCGCGAATCCTAAAGATAGATCTATTGGGCCTGACAAACCCCATCCTGACTATGTGATGCTTTAGTACTTCGAGGTTATTTTAAACACACCTGATCTGGTGTACTTCAGAGGGTAAAACAAGAACGTTAAGGCTTGTTACCGGGTGCCTACAACTTATAGAATACTTTTATACACTTGTGAGTGTACATATATTTATGAAACTGAAATCTTGTGGTCTATCAAAAATTACTGAATTTTATGACTGTATATGATAAACCTATGAACTCACCAACCTTTTGGTTGACACTTTTAAGCATGTTTATTCTCAGGTACGAATTAAGTCTTCCGCTGTGCATTTGCTCATTTTAAGGACATTACTTGCAGTCGATCATCGCAATGGGACCAAATGTTGATGACTTCGTCCAGGAGGATTAGGACGGGTCATGACAGCTTGTCTTTCTTGAGGGATAATGCTATGAAATATATGTTTGTTTTTAACATTATCAGAGGCTATGAACCCATCAGATGAATTGGGGATGGCTGATTAATTGATTCATTCTAGTTACGCTGCTTTCGGAGCTGGAGTGGGACTCCATATCGGAATAGCTGTCGGATTCTGAAGAACTTGAACTAGTTGCGAGTTCCATCTTGTATGGTTAGATAAAGGATTTTCGGTATGAAATGATTTTGGGATATCGGATGATATTCTAATTACATAGAATATCTATGTATAGTACAGAAGATCCCGTAGGTTACGGAGGAAATTAGGGAAACATGTCAGATAAGGTCTACAATAACAGATACGCTAAGATATGGATTTGTCTATACACTATTCATGCAATCAATGCAGTAAGATGTGTCTAGACTAAGAATGATAAGAAGATAATTTTCGACATGAAATGATAAGCAAAACTTTTTGACATGCAGACCAGGTTCAAGTCCAGACTCATTAATATAACCTAACAACTACTAGGTCGAAGTCCAGACTCATTAATGCATCCTAACAACTCCTAGTTAGACACACTAATGCAATACCTGGTTCGCTACGATTACCGCTCTGATACCAACTGTCATACCCCGTCCTAATCCATCCGGACGAAGTCCATATCGATTATAAACGATTCACAACAGTTGAATACATCGCGAGGTACTTGACCTCTATATGATACATTTTACAAACATTGCATTCATTTTTGAAAAGACAATCTTTCATTACATCGAAAGTTGACGACATGCATACCATTTTATAATAGATCTAACTATACTTGACTTAATAATAATCTTGATGAACTCAACGACTCGAATGCAATGTCTTTTGAAATATGTCATGAATGACTCCAAGTAATATCTTTAAAATGAGCAATTGCACAGCGGAAGATTTCTTTAACACCTGAGAATAAACATGCTTTAAAGTGTCAACCAAAAGGTTGGTGAGTTCATTAGTTTAACATAAATAATCATTTCCATCATTTTAATAGACCACAAGATTTTCATTTTTCAGTTCTCATAAATATACGTCCCATGCATAGAGACAAAATATCATTCATATGGATTGAACACCTGGTAATCGACATTCACAATATGCATATAAGAATATCCCCATCATTCCGGGATCCTCCTTCGGACATGATATAAATTTCGAAGTACTAAAGCATCCGGTACTTTGGATGGGGCTTGTTGGGCCCGATAGATCTATCTTTAGTATTCGCGTCAATTAGGGTATCTGTTCCCTAATTCTTAGATTACTAGACTAAAAAGGGGCATATTCGGTTTAATAATCCAGCCATAGAATGTAGTTTCGATTACTTGTGTCTATCTCGTAAAACATTTATAAAAATTGCGCATGTATTCTCAGCCCAAAAATATAAAGGGTAAAAAGGCAAATGAAACTCACCTAATGTATTTTGTAGTAAAAATATATATGACTATATTGAACAATGCATGGTTGGCCTCGGATTCACGAACCTATAACATTTGTATATTTATTAATATAGATAGTTGTAATTGAACACACACACACACACACACACATATATATATATATATATACATATATATATATATATATATATATATATATATATATATATATATATATATATATATATATATATATATATTAGTTATATCATTTTTTTATGTTAATAATATAGATGTTTTATATGTTCATTTTGTATTAAAAAAAATGTATTAAATTTTTGTTATGTTATAAGTGTTAAATATATATATATTTATGTATTTTATTTGTTTAACAAAACAGTAGTTCTAATTATACTAAGTTAATATTTATATACTTAATAATAACTTTAATAATATACTTTTGTTAATAATAATAATAATAATAATAATAATAATAATAATAATAATAATAATAATAATAATAATAATAATATTAATATTAATAATAATAATATAAAACTACCTTAAAAGGAACAAGCTTTAAAAAGAAACGCCAATGTCCGGCCTCGAACCCGCGACCTCTCGATAATTGAATATGCTTCTAACCATTGGGCTGTCATGTTACTTTTTGAAATATTCACTACCCTATATCATTTTTAACTCAATAACTGGATGCCTTCTTCACATAAAATCATAGCCATAATACCATCATCTATAACTATATTCGTGATCATCTTATGATCATAACTATATTTATATCATTATCACAAACAAGTTTTCATTATCATCACAAACGCGTCATCATCATAACTTATACTAGTTCTTAACATCTTCATCACCTTCGCTACCTCTTATCATCATATACATCTTCACCTTAACGTTATCAAATCATTATCACTATGATCATCATTAACACCATAATTTGTAACTGATGATAATTTTCCCATTTATCACGAGTAACTCCCTAACCTTCCTGCATCAAAATAATTTCGGTACCTCCCCTTCTTTGAATGCCTATGGCCCAACAAATATATAAGATCCGGCCCAAATAATTAAATCTAGTTTGTGAGTCTACTAACTATATATGGCCCAAGATGATTATTTAACCCATATTTTGAGCAAGCCTTCATGTCTACTAATGTAATACGCACGACCAGAGTAAGAAAAAAATATACATATCGCTGTTTCACCTCCATATTCCCAATCATTTATGTTTAAATTAAATGGGACAATAGTTTAGTGGGATTCTCGTGGGTCGACAGCAACAAATAGAACACAACCAAAAATATCAACTAATACCACTTAAAACAACAACAAAAGAATCGCTGTCCAAATCTTAGCCTTGCATGTCCCCACGATTGTAATTACTTTCTATATATATCGGTTACTTATTTTCCCACTAGTGCGAGTGTATCTCCTTTACAGCTCAAAAGGAATTCTTTATTCAATATCCACTACTATAATCCTTACATCATCATCTTAGTAATCACTAGTGTATGATATAATAACGTATCATTATTTTCTTCATTACAAAAGCTGTGACAGAATTTTAAAGGCTGCAGTAATAATCGTTAACATGGATATTCGTCGTGGTGGGTTTTTTTGGTTGATCGAAAGAAACAGAAAAAAAAACTGTAACGTACCTATACAACAGTTGGTATAAGGTGATGGCTGTGGTGGTTATTTGAGTTACAAAACAGGAGACGAGTGGTGGTTCGTCTAGATGATAAAGGTGGTGTTTGATGGTTAGGTTGTGAGTTTCCAAGAGGGTGGTGTTCAAATGGTGATCTAAGATGATGGTTTATCGAGCAAGAAGATGAAAGAATGTTTGGTTTAAGATTGTTCTGCGTGGTGGTGTTTGTCATGATGATGAGGGTGGCAAGATTTTTGTGGGTTTCACGGTGGTGTTTCAAGGTGGGATTATGGTGATAGTCAACTGAGAGACATGGTCATGGTTGAGTTATAATCAGGTGTAAGTTTAATGCACACATATGTAAACGTTCTCGTGTACACATAGAGTAAGTGGTTTGATTGTCCTTGCATTTTAAACAGAAAGAGTAGAAGAGTAAAGGTTCGTGTTGTTTTAAGTTTGTTTTTTTTCTTTTCATTGATTCTCATTACAGAATAATATCAAATATAAATGGTACTCGAATAATTGTAGTCAGTAGAGATGATTTGATCAGCTTTTGTTTGTATTGAGAATTCAATTCCAATCGGGTACAGACTAAACAGACAGGAAGTACGAGCAACTGTATCAGATAGAATAAAAAAAATAAAGCAGATGAGTACGTGAACAGATAAATGAGGGATTAAATTGATTTGTGATAGTGATTCCTAACAGATTTTGTTTATATTGTACTGGAATGATTCGATCTGTAATTTAGTTTAGAGACAGAAACAAAACCATTTAAAAGGTTGATAGCTACTTGCAACTGAATACGTATTTTTTATATGTATTTATATATATACACTGTATTCATATATTTATATATCTGTGTATGTGCATTTATCTATCTATATAATTGTAATACGTATTTATATATATCTGTATATGTATTCATATATATGTATTTTAAATTCTTAAATTGTTGATATTTAACCAGTATAAATATGTTAATATTATTAATAAAGTAATTAGTAATAATAATTGATAATTAATAATATTATTACTAGAAATAATGATAATTTTAAATATTTTAATTACTAATAAAAATATTAAAATGATAATAACAATCTTATAATAATATTAATATTATTAATGATAATAATAATATTGATGATACTAACTTATACATATCAAATTATGTATATATATATATTTTGTATTAGATATAATAATATTAATTATATAAATTTTTAATATCAACAAAAGTAATGATAATAAAATTAATAAAACAATTATTTTCAATCTTGCATTTAAATGTAATATTATTTTATATGATGATATTTACTGAATTATATATATATATATATATATATATATATATATATATATATATATATATATATATATATATCATTCATAGATTCATAATAACATATATTTATATATTTACATATTTATTTACACACAACTGTTCGTGAATCGTCAGGCATGGTCAAAGGGTAATTGATTACATGAATATAGATTTCAAAACTTTCGAGACTCAACATTACAGATTTTGCTCATCGTGTCGAAATCATATAAAGATTAAAGTTTAAATTTGATCGGAAATTTCCGGGTCACTACAAAAAATACATAGTTTAAGAAATTGTCATAAAAGTACTGTAATTTCTATTTACTCCGTCCCATATTAATAGTCTACAGACAAAAAACACATAGTTTAAGAAATTGTCATAAAAGTACTATACTTTCTGTTTACTTTCCAGTTTTACCCTTAACTTTTCTTTCTCTTTTAATTATATCAACATACATTAAGGGCATAATAGAACTTAAGCTTCTTATTCTTTTCTATTTATGGATGCGGACAATTAACTTGGGACATCTCAAAATAAAATACTGGACTATTAATATGGGACGGTGGGAGTATTTAATTTATATGAGTATTATTAATTTAAATATAAATTAAAATTAATTATATTACTGTATTATCCTATGTGACAATTAAATTTAAAAAATAACCGAATACATGAGATGTAACTAATTCAATACATATAATAGAAAAGATTTAAAAATTGAATACACACAATAAGAGATCCGAAAGTTGGATGTATAAAATAAAAATTTGATAATAGCTGAATATATTTTTAAATAATTTTCCGTATTGGCAATCTATCGAATGGGTGACGGGATACTTTATTTGGAAAAATAGGAACTTAAAAGTATTCCGGAATGATCATTGGGCATATTCGAAAATTGTGAGTGATATCCAAGTTAAATCATACGAATGGTTGAAGAATCGCTCAAGACATAAAGCAATCGACTGGATACAATGGCTTACAGGTCCGAATTCATTGAGTTTCCCCTACAACAATAACCGTGATCCGGGTTGAATCTTGGCTTCGATGTAGTTTCGTTTTCACTTGTCTACTGTCTAGCCTTGTAAATATTTTCATGTGTATATCATTAGCTCGTGAATAGCCTCTCATGGCTCATTTGTGATACATTTTCTTGTACATACTGTATAGTTTTGATTCTAATAAAAGTTGGCTTTTCAAAAAAAAAATAATAATAATAATTTTCCGTATTTTATTTCACTTCGCTGAACATCGGAATAGTCCGGCCCGGCCTCGACTACATGGCCACTTGGCCAACATCCGGCTTGTGTGTCTAGGGATGTTTTTGCCAAATTTTCAAAGTGGAGGGACTATAGAGAAAATGTCGAATTATCATTTTCGAACATTCTGGAAAAGGCCTAAATCACCCCAAATTCATGCTAGAGAGAGAGTGAAGGATTTTAAAGAAGAGGGAGAAGAAGCTAGGACGAGCTATAAAGCCATCACATCATCAATTGACACTAACAAAAAAACATCCGTTTTAATATTTAATCTTTTTATTTAACCTAGAAATTGGAAGAAAAAGGGAGTTTGGGGGTTAAGGGGGCCAGGGGGGTGAATTGACCCAAATAAGTTGTGGGTTTTCTCATAGTTCTATTGATTGAGTTCAGGTAAGTGTTTATTTAATGTTTATGGTTATTTGTACATGAACCCTAAGTTGTAGATTTTGGGTAAAAGGGGAGAAATGATGTATGTATTTGCTATGAGTAAGAAAGTAAATTATTAGTAACTTATGTAAAATTAAGGATTTTGATGATTATGGGGTTAATGTGAAGACTGATGAGAAGGAAACGTAACTTGTTTTATGATTTTCTTGCAAAAAGTTGATAAAGTTAGTGTAAACTAATTTATGAAAGTTGGTGAATTGCTAATTGAAAGGATGAATGTTACTGTTATAAAAAATGGTATATGAAGTAAAATCACGGTAAATGATTTGCTAAAATGAAGTTGTTAACTAGTATATAAATTGGTAAATGATGGGGAACTCATGAACATTGTTGAAGTAGATTTAGATTATTAAAGAGAAAATGTTGTAAGAATGAGAATTTTGTTAGTCAAATAAATGGTAAAAGAGTTATTAAAGTTAGGTATCGATGAAGGAAGTTTGGTCCTTAATGGTCAACTATTCTCATGAAAAATATGACTATTGTTAAATTATATTGATGTGTTAAATTGTTGTTTATCCTAATTTTTAGGTGATTGGCAACGCATTAAAGATGATAATTGCATCAGTAGCTCTCCAGGTGAGTTTCAGATGGTAGATGTTCTTATTTATATCTGATTCTAAAACAACATACATTGTTATTGTAGTGTAAGCTTATGGAATGTCTAGATGTGATGAACCTGCACTTCATTATTTATATCTGACTCTAAAACATCATACATTGTTCAAATCTTAGTGCGTGAGCAGGCCTATTCCATGGCTCAGAATTTGGATTCCGATTGTGTGGGAAGAGGTGTTCATCGTTTAATGTCCGGGAAGAAGGTAAGGTCAAAAATTTGAGTTTTTCTTGACTGGATGTGTTGAGTCGCTTTACTGTAGCACCAAAATCTAGCACCAAAATTTACATCCAGTGGTGATGGTTTCCAGCCTACAATCTAGAAGCCCACCTTCTAGATGTTCAAAGTAGCCTTCTTTGAACACCATGTAGAAGAAGCAAAGATGAACATGATGACGGCCGCCCACCTTCTCCGTTCACACGACACCTTCCTCGTTCACACCATTCCACCGCCACCAAAGTTTTAGTATAAATAGAGGTTGAAACTTCAATTGTAAATCATCCCAAAAATCACTCAGAGAAGTGTAATCACAACCTTAAGAGTGTGTGTGAGTTTGAGAGTTTTTTTTTAGAGTTTTGTAAATACTCTTGTAGTCGTGTAATCTATTCTTGTGAGTAATAGATTTATTTTTCTCTCAAATTTGTATCTCCCAACGTCCAGGCGATCCTCTCTTCCCAACAAGTGGTTGGGGCCTTGAGTTCCTTGCAAGAGGTCTCAGGTTCGAATCCTGTCTAGGACGAATATTTAATGGTGGTCAGGGATGGGATGGGATGGAAACAGCCAGGGAGTAATTCTCCTGGGCTGCGTACATCAGAGTATGATGTCGGATTACTCGCCCTCCCGGGTAGCCTGAACAGGGAAAATCTTCTATCTTATACCTTATGGGCCAATATTATGAAGTTGATGCAGGCAGATGACAACAATGATTTTCTCTATAATGGTTAACTTGTGTCATTCTATTATTTAGCGTCTTTGTATTTATGTATTTACACCAGGTAAAAAAGTTAAAGAAAATAGACAAAGGATTGTTGGAAAATCTAACGCCTTATAACACCTTTTTTATTGACGCACCATCTATGACAAATGCTATTCGGTTCTATCAAGTTAGAGGTTCACTTCATTTTTTCTTAACGCGAGTTTCTTATTTTGATCATCAGGTTAGAGGTGCAATTTTAGCACTAAAATATTGCTTCCAGCTGATTTTGAGGTGCCTGATGTAACTTTGACATGTTTAATCTTCTAGACTTTGTGTTTGGTTTTCAGGTTCGGACACCTCCATATTTGACCCTTACTGGTACAGGATCCGTGTTTACATGTCTTAGTTTTCTAGTTACTTGTCATTTATAAATGCATTTTAAGTCTTTGGTTTAACAGTTGGCCATATGCTAATAAGTATGGCAATCTATCTTATACCTTTCTTGGCTTTTTTTTTTTTTTTTTTTTTTTTTTTTTTTTTTTTTTATCTCTACCTTTTGCTTAAATTTCAGCGGCTTAGTTATTTTTATATTTGGTGATAACACCTGTGCGGAAAAACAACATCTGGAATCAGCGTGAGAACGTTGTTCTTGCATTAGCAAATGCACACTCATGGCTTGGTGTACCCGTGGAAGCTGATCTTGTTAGTTAATTTAATCTGTTTGTGCACAATTAATGGGATGTCGCTCATCTATGATTCATAATTTTGTAGAGAATAGATGAGAGAGCTGTTGTTACTGAAGTCTTTTTAAAGGTTTTGGACAATTACATCAAATGGTGCAAATATCTGCCCATGCGCACACGTCTTGTCTGGAATAGGTGACCTACGTGCATTGTTTACTTATGATGGTATACCTTGCTAAACCATCACAAGATAGCCCAGGGTGGGGTCTGATTTCCTTACAAGAGGTCTCAGTTTAGAATCTTGTGGTGGCCAGGGAAGTGTAATCCCGATGAAATGCGTATATTAGATTATGGCTTTGGATTACTCACACTCTCGGGTAACCCGAATAGGGATAAAAACCTTATAATTTTATTACTTAGTTGGTATACCTTGCTTAATAAACAAATTGCTTCTTTTGATAGGATACAAGGCATTAATAAGGACATGAAGTTTATCTCAGTGAAACTGTACTTTTAATTTGCGGTGAAGCCGCAAAATTTTTTATTTTTATTTTTTATTTTTTAATTTTTTAATTTTTTTTCAGAATGCATTTGCTATACATTCCATCATGTAAGCCTTGTGTTTCTTTTTTTTGGATCGTTTTGTTAAGCCAATACTCTTACATTCGTTGTGCTTCTGTTGATATTGCTTCCAACATTGTGGAAACTAATAAATACTTTGTATAATCTAGATGGTTAGGGAGTTATATACAACTTTAGATCGTGAGAAGCTACTCCTGCCTCCTGCTCCTAGTTGATCCTAGTTGAATTGGTGAATCTGGTTCAATGTCATTTCTGGCGCAAGTTATTCAATCTATCTATGACACATTGTTAAAGGTCTGGAAAAAGAGCTATGTACAATTCAACCGATTTACAAATATGTAAGGTATAAATAAACAATCAAAGTTAAAGGTAGTATCAATGCTCGTCCTCACTTTACTATGAAACCCATCACAAATCACCCGGGACTAGCCAGGGCTAAACGCCAATGGCCCCCTCAAGGGCAACTCCGAGGACGGGCGAGGGTGTAAGAGCGGCAGTCTTCTTAGTACTCTTAGTATCTGATCACTAGTTTGGATTTTTGTTCTATGCATTGTTTGACTTTTACTTTGTCACTGGGTTTGGATTGAAAACAAGTTTTTTAAACATGAAGCTACCAAAAAAAAAAAAAAAAAACAATAGTAAAGATGCCCACTCAGCATGGCGGGGTTATGATGATTTCAGTGATTATGATGATTTCAATGAATATTGTTCTTATGTTAATATGTCAAAGACCTTGTAGTTCATATTATTTCTGGTCACGTGCGTGCTTGGAATTAAGTTGGCGTATGAAGAAGGATTTACCTTTTTTTCGATGGCTTAAACTTATTAATACGGTCAGTCATTTGCTTTAAATATTTATAGATTTGTAGTCATCCATCCATCTTGTCTTTATACTATGATCCGGTTTTATGTGATCTAGGCCAGCTTGTAAATATTGCAAGATGGATGGATGACTAATGTCTACAAATATCAAAACCAAATGATTGACTCTATTTGTAAGTTTGGGTCATTGAAGAAAAGGTGAATCTTTTTCATAGGCCAGCTTAACTCGAAGCAAACACTTGACCCGAAATAATATGAAGTACAAGCTTTTAGACATATTAAGATAAAAGTAGTATTTCACGGATACCTACTCGAAATATTCATCAAAATTATCATAAGTTCGCCATGCTGAGTGGGTAGCTTTAACATTTTTGTTTTTAGCAGCTTCATGTAAAAAAATTTGATTTTGTTCCAAACTAAGTGACAAAGTAAAAAGTCAAACAATGCACACAACAAAAATTCAAACTCGTAATCAAATACTAGGAGGGACTACCAATACTCTTACACCCTCCCTGTCCTCGGTGTCGCCTTTGAGGGTGTCGTTGGCATAAGTCTAGTCGTGGGTGATTCGTGATGGGTTTCGTGGTTATTAAGCAGAAGTGATGACGAGCATTGTTACTACTTTTAGCTTTGATTGTTTGAATTAGCTTAAATATCTGTAACTCGGTTTAATTATACCGAGTTTTACAGACCTTTGACAATGTTTCATAGATAAGTTGAATAATTTGCGCTAGAAAGGGGATTCACAAGTACAATTAGGAGTAGCTTCTCCACGAACCAAAGTTGTATCTAACTCCTTAGCAGACCGAGGACACTAGACCGACAACCGGGGACGATTTAACGATTGTCAGAGAGAAGATCTGCTAAATATAACACGTTAGTATCACATAAGGTCAACTAAGGTTTCTTTTTCTTTTTCTAACGATTAACTAAGGTTTCTTTTTCTTTCTTCCTTTTTTTTTATTTTTTTTATTTTTTTTTATTTTTTTTTTGTTTTGAAAAGCTAGTAAAGCACATTTATATAATGAATCAAAGCATAGAACTTGCGGGCATAGCGCAACGGTTCCCCCATGTACTTTGTGTCATGGGATAGGGAGAGGTCATGGGTTCGATCCTTAGGGATGCCATGATTTTCTTTAAAACAATTGAACACCAATAATGGTGGTATATATTGACCCAATAGGGAGGTTTTACCGGATTCGTTCACGGATCTCTACCCAGGAACACTTCCCGAATGGATGTGTTCCCGGGTACCGTCGATCGGGTTCGGGTTTCCGCCCGAACGTGTGTGATACGTGCAAATGATGAGGGTCGTTGGAATATATGATCTACCGATGCCAAAAAATCGCCGTTAAAAAAAAAAACAAAAGGATACATACAAGCACCAAGATACTCATTGAAAACACCCATGAGTATCGTGGAGTATTGTGGCAAGGGAAAGAAATGAAGGACACTTGTTTTCCAATATTGGATGTCCTAGAGACCCCTGCCATTGTAAGATTCTTAAAGTTTCTTTTGTCTTATAATTACAATAACAATTTTCATTCAGCAGCTTATAATCTCTATCTGAGAAGGAGCAGGTGAAGCGCTTGCATCTACTTCTACAAGTAGGCAACAATTCTCCTTCTAATGTGCCCAAGAATCTTGAAGCAAAAAGAAGATTGGATTTTTTTTTTACAAATTCTCAGTTTATGCATATGTCTCAAGGAAAACCAGTTAGTGAAATGATGTCATTCTCGTAAGTTTCTATCGATGTTGAAGAAGCTAAACGTTCCTTTTGCTTTCTGACTCATGTTTCATTTCATTGTTTGTTTGATACAGTGTCTTAACCCCTGACTACAATGAGACTGTACTTTAAAGTTCACACGACTTGTGAGAAGAAAATGAGGACAGATTCTCTACCATCTTCTATCTTCAGAATATCTTTATACGAAGTAGAATCATGGTAAATGAAGTTGTTTACTAGTATATAAATTGGTAAATGATGGGGAACTCATGAACACTATTGAAGTAGATTTAGATTACTAAAGAGAAATTGTTGTTTAAATGAGAATTTTGTTAGTCAAATAAATGGTAAAAGAGTTATTAAAGTTAGGTATCGATGAAGGCAGTTTGGTCCTTAATGGTCAACTATTCTCATGAAAAATATGACTATTGTTAAATTATATTGATGTGTTAAATTGTTGTTTATCCTAATTTTTAGGTGATTGGCAACGCATTAAAGATGATAATTGCATCAGTAGTTCTCCAGGTGAGTTTCAGATGGTAGATATTCTTTTTAAATTTCTTGTATACATTATATTGACCTTATGTGATGCTAACCTGTTCTATTTATGTAAGTATACTAAGACATTGGAAGAGTCCTTTATGGACTAAGATGTTGAAAGAGTTGTTTATGGACTAAATTGTTGAAAGATTTCTTTATGGACTAAGATGTCGAAAGAGTCCTTTATGGGCTAAGATGTCGAAAGAGTCCATTATGTACTAGCATTGTTGAAAGTGTCCTTCATGGACTATGTTGAAAGTCAATTTAGAATAAATGGCGAGAGTATAGGATAATTGGAACAGGCTCGCGAGTGCTACACTTGAGCGAGAACAGATCCGATTAGCCAGATACACTTACTATCTCTCGCATGCTGATATATGAACACAGCACTATAACGAATTTTGGTACTATATGTGAGTTCAGGATGATTGTGGACTTTGCTGCTAACTTAACATTAGATTTCTTTATGTGACTTTTATAACATTAGATTAGATTTCTCCATGTAGGAGATGTAGATGTTAGTTAATATCATATACTTGAGAATTCGTGATCTATACCGGTAACTATTTGTAACTATGTAGGGACCATGGGCGTTTTTATGAAGGGACGTGGGGCACCCGCCCCCCATCGATTTTGAAATTTTAGTGGAAAAATTTTGGATTTTTCGACTTTGCCTAAGTGGATTTTTTTTGCCCTAAAACCTTCAAATTTTGCCCCAAAACCTCCAAATCTTGCCTAAAAACCTCCTTTTTTTTGCCCCAAAACCTCCATTTTTTTTTCCCAAAAAAATTGCTATGGTTTAAATTTTTTTGGCCCCCCCCCCCCCCCCCCCCCCCCGGTGAAAAAAATCCTGGTTCCGCCACTGGTAGGGACTAAGGATGTTGTCATGTGATCGGAAATACAAACTACAAAACATGGAGTATTCTCAATGTAGTATTTATACTGTTTTGTATGATGCTTTTGTATTGTACTTCAATCTGCATGTATTGTTCGTTAAATTAGGAGGAATGATAATATATTGAAACTAATGATTTTACTTATGAGGCTTGATGTGTACTTTAGTCCTTGCCATGGCAAAAATATGGATCTATATTAACATTATGTGTTTTAAGGTATATCAGAATGTGGCTCTATCAATTCTGTCAAGACTTTCCACTATATATTTTTTTGTTGTACAGTGATGAACATGGACTTCATTATTTATATATGACTCTAAACCAACATACATTGTTCGAATCATAGTGCGTGAGCATGCATATTCCATGGCCCGGAATTTAGACCCCGATTGTGAGGGAAGAGGTGTTCATCAGTCTAAGTGGTTTAATGTCTGGGACAAAGGTACGATCAAAAATTTGTTTTTTTTTTTTTTTTTTTTTTGATTGGATGTGTTTGGTCTCTTTACTGTACCACTAATATTTTCAAATATATGGGCCAATATTATGAAGCTGTTGATGCAGGCAGATGTCAACAATCATTTTCTATATAAAGGTTAACTTGTGTCATTCTATTATTTAGCATCTTTGTATTTACATGTTTACACCAGGTAAACAAGTAAAAGAAAACAAGGATTGTTGTGAGATCTAACGCCTTACAACATCGTTCCTTTTGAAGCACCATATGTGACAAAGGTTATTGGGTTCTATCCAGAAATAAGTTATTTGACTACCTTAGTTGCAATTTTGTTTTATATGGCACAATATTCTTGCGACGCCCTTTGAGGCATGGAATTCATGAATAACTCGCGTTTCTTAAATTTGATTCATAGGTTAGAGGTGCAATTTCAACTCTAAAATATCACGAGGAAATCCCTAGGCTTCCAGCTTCTTTTCAGGTTTCTGCCCAATGTAACTTAGATATGTTTGATCTTTTAGAATTTGTATTTGGTTGACAAAACTAAGATGTGCAAACACAGATCTTGTACCAATAAGGGTCAAATATCGAAGTGTCCGAACTTGAAAATCAAACACAAAATCGAGAAGATTAAACATGTCTACGTTACATCGGGATGGAACCTCAAAATCAGCTGGAAGCCTAGGGATTTCCTCGTGATATTTTAGTGCTGAAATTGCACATCTAACCTGAGAATCAAAATAAGAAACATGCGTTACTGAGGAATAATATGCCTCAAAAGGCATCACAAGAATATTGTGCCATGTAAGATAAAATTGCAACTAAGGTAGTCAAATAACTTCTGGATAGAACCCAATAACATTTGTCACAGATGGTGTGTCAAGAGGAACGATGTTGTAAAAAAGGTTGGGGAACTCGTATCTCGGGGAGATCTCGTTTGAACATTTTTGGGGAGATCTCGGGAAGATCTCGGACTCAAGTGCACATTAAGCCCCTTAAGTAAAATCATTAGTTTCAATTTATATTATCATACCTCCTAACTTAACGAACAATATCCGCGGACTGTAGTAAAAAAAAGGAGATAACTCTCCAACTTACTCGGTTCAACAGACAAGATCAACATACAGAACAGTATAAATATTACATTGACAATAATACATGTTTTGTAGTTTGTATTTTCTATCAATGACAACCTCTTTAGTTGTTACATAGTTACCGGTGTACATGATCGTCACAACTATCATCTACATCGACTACGTGGAGAAATCTAATGTTACGTTAGCAGCAAAGTCCACAATCATCCTTAAATAACATATAGTACCAAATTATATCTCTATTCTAATACATTCTTCACATGATGGTTCGTTTCTCAAATAATTGAACGAGCTCGACTTCACTCAAAAAAGGGTGAAAGGTAGATTATTTGTTTATGTAATTTATTTTTATTGTAGGACCAGAAGAAAAAAAAATGAAAAGGTTGTATGCAGCCCAGTTTCCCCCTTTTTAAAATGAGATAATCAAAAGTCTGCGTGGAGAGGATTATATCAGTAATAGGCAAGTAAAGTAGTGTGGTTTCTCGATTTCTAAGATCAATCTCATGATTGTTTAACATGCTTTAAAATATGCAATGGCTACTCGTCTCACGGGAAATGGATTTACTTTCTATGCCTAGCAAAACTATAAGTCTAAGACTAGTTCAGCGGCCTTTATATCTGTTAAGCAACAAGGTAAACCGTTTTTATTGATTAACATCCAGTTGAATTATTTACCCGTTCCTTATTCTGTGTGCATTGACCCCCGAATATCTCATCAGATATATATGGTGATTAACCTGGCTATAGACTGTAAGGATACTCAAGCACATCTTGGGGATAGAGTTATCATGTTTAAAAATATATCATGTTCTGTCCAGGAATGCTACTACAGTACTGAAAAAATCTTGCTTTCTTAAGTTGATGAAGATGGAGAGCTATGGTTTGTTTTCATAGTTTGTGTTCCTATTATGTTACTTTTTTTTCTCATCCTTTTTATACAGAAGAATGTACTTTCTTGCATGGTCGAAAAGGTTTTCCGTGAGATCAACAATAGTATGATGGAAAGTTCACTTGTCACGACTTCAGACGTTAAGAAACTTCCTCTGGTGCTGTCAAGAGTTGGTGCATTGACCGGTGTTCTGGTAATTTAATTTGATACTGGAACTTTCAACACACTTGCTGGCTGATTTTAACATATGTCGAATGAGCTTTGATTCGTTAGGTAAATAGAAGAAACAGTTAATTTCCATAGTAGATTAATTAAGGTTTCCAAATTATTAGTCTGCAGATTGATACGTGGAGTGATACGTGGAGTATTGTGGCAAGGGAAAGAAATGAAGGACCCTTATTTTCCAATATTGGATGGCCTAGAGACCCTGCCATTGTAAGTTTCTCAAAGTTTTATTTGTCTTGTAATAGCAATAACAATTTTCATTCAGCAGTTTATAATCTCTACCTCATAAGGAGCAGGTGAAGCGGTTGCTTTTACTTTTACAAATAGACAACAATTCCGCTTCTAATGTTCTAAAGAATCTTGAAGGAAGAAGAAGATTGAAATTTTTTACAAATTCTCTGTTTATGCATATGCCTCAAGCAAAACCGGTTAGTGAAATGATGCCATTACCATAAGTTTCTTTCGATCTTGAGGAGCTAAACGTTCCTTTTGCTCTCTGACTGATTGTTTCGTTTCATGGTTTGTTTGATACAGTGTCTTAACCCCTTACTTCAATGAGACTTTACTTTATAGTTTACACGACTCAGGGGTAGAAAATGAGGACGAAATCTCTACCATCTTCTATTTTCAGAAGATCTTTCCCGGTAACTGCTAAATTGTTATTATATATATATATATATTATCATAAGTTGCATCATATTAGCATCTACTTCAAGTAGAGAGTCACTTATCATGGACTGTTGAGACTTTTAAGTAATACTTTTTGTATATAAACATATATAACATCATCCAGCGCACGCACACACACATACGTGTGTGTGATATATATATATCACACACACGTATGTGTGTGTGCGTGCGCTGGATGATGTTATATATGTTTATATACAAAAAGTATTACTTAAAAGTCTCAACAGTCCATGATAAGTGACTCTCTACTTGAAGTAGATGCTAATATGATGCAACTTATGATTGTCTTCTTGGATTTACAGACTTCCATTTGGCATGCTCAAGTGCTGAAGTTGTATTCACAAGCTCTAAGAATTGGTAAAAGAGCGCAATGAATCACTGTAAAGGTGAACTTTTATGCAACAAAACAATAATTGTTGTTTATGTTTTCGTTCAACATTATCAACGTACATGTACTTGTTTTCATTTGCAGTTGACATATAATTATATGATTAAAACTGATAACAAACTTGATAAACTTTACTATCAAACAGATCGTTACACTGGAACTCTACACAAAATATCGTTCACTTTGAACTCTATACACCCATTGACTGTTGCAGTTTCCAAATATGGTCCCTTTTTATGACTTACATGGTTAGAGACTTGTGCTCCATTGTCATGTTTTTTTTCCCAGTAAATGGAAAATAAGTCAAATAAAAGGTTTATCATTTTTGAATTATTTTATAACAATAAAATGATAATGAAAGGAAAGGAGGGAAAGAGGAAAACATACATGGTGGAAAACAAACTGAAAACATACACAAATGAATCAGTTTCATTATGCACCATAAAGATTTCTTCTGTACGGGTCGTTTATGAATCGTCTATTTTCTAAGATTGGTGTGCTTCAACGTCCTATTCCAAACCATCTGATATCTATGTTTCCTATTAACAGGGCCTCTATTGTTGAAACTTCGTTACCATTGAGTTTCGATTCAGAAATTTCGTTCACTAGATCGGATGCTCGTATTTTTGCTGGCAGCTAAACTTTGTTTCATTAATAATTTTGTAGTTCAAGTATGTTTCTTTAATAAGTTTGACTACCGAGTTAGATGCTCGTATTTGAAGTGTGTTTTAATTCCATTAACTTTGTATGATATTCAATGCTCGCAGTTGAAGTTTTTAAATTCTAATCATTTTATTAGAAATTGAAAATAACTTAACAATTTAATTCATCTTAAGGAAGATACAACATTAATGTTACACAACTAGACACTATACTAACTTAAAAATTACTTTAAAAAACCCAATTACAAACATCAGTTTTATTTCTCTTGCTCGATTTTTTTCAAATCTAAGTTCACAGCTTCACGTTAGTTCTTTCTCCTTAACAATCTAGGTACAATTTGCACTGTCATATTAGACGTGTGGATCATACCAATCTATCCAACAGCAACGAGACATCTATGAACAAAAATCAAATCATTTTAGCATTTTGGCTACCTAACACAAATATATAACTAAGCAATACCGGATAATTAACGCAACCATAGGATCGTCGACTTAGATTTCTTGATTTTCACTAGCAAATATATTTTTGACCGATCATAAATTGCTAGATAACATTTTAAATTGTTATTCGTTAATACCGCCAATATTGAATAAACTTACACTAAAATCCTCAATTAATTTTTAACTAAATCAAACATTTTATACGTTTAATTTAAAAATTATATTTTTTCAATTTAGCAGCTTTTTCAACGGAAAGATCTCGAATACACGATTTCTCAAAAAAAAAAAAAAAAAAAAAAAGTTGACTAAATTGGATCAACCACTATTCAAAGTTCTCGTGTAAACTCGAACATCGCACCATGCACCACACACGGTGCGTGTTACTCGTGTTTGGTGCAAGTTGCGAGGATAATAGGGTGTCTCGGTGAATATCTCGGTAACACGCAATAAGCACCATGGGACATTTTTGCAAATTCAGTATTCTTAGGGCATAAAGGTATATCCATTAATTTTCCTTAGAGCACAAGGAGTCGTAACACCGAACTCAGTGTTTCAGTGTCCTCCATTACACTGACTGAAGCCAAAACAGAGAAAATCGTTCAATGTTCAATTTCAACGTCCAATTTATCATTTAATTTTTTAAATACTTTCAATAAATTCTTTAATTATTATTCTTTCATTCCATACAAATCATTTTATCTATTATTATTTAATTTATTTAACATAAATATATAAAATATATTTGACCCAACTTGTAAAAAAATGGCACATTTTTTAAAAAAAAATTGGCCAAACTTTTTGGCCCAACTATGTGACCTAGCTTTTAATCTATCTTCTTCCTCCTATCATCTTCATAACCTCACCCTCAAATACGTACCTGCAAAAAAACAAAGATAAAAAATAAGCAAAGAAAAAAGAAAGAAAAACAAATAAAAAACAAAATCGTTGCAGATTCAACGTTACCATGGCAACAGTGAGGCCCAACGGCGAGTTTTAACGCCGGGAAAATGCCGGGACGGAGTCGGCACTCCCACCGTCCCGGCGTCGGATTGTGGCAACGGCGACAAAAAGCCACGACTGTGTGTGCTCTTAAATCATTCATATTTACAGGCCCATCACGATTCGAGCAATGCGTGACTTTTCATCTCCTACTATATATATGTCCTTTTAACTCTTCCTCCCCACCGCCTTCTTTTCAATTCGTTCCGCTGCTGCTTTTGTGGTTTGTAACAGGTAACCAAAATATTAGACTTACGATCTATATAATTTATAATTCATATTAATATTATGGCTTAATTGACTTGCATTATCTCTATAGTTTGAGTTCCGTTGTTGACTTATGTTATTATATTATGTATGTCAAGTAATGATAAACAAACCTTTTTCTATATTAAGTTTGAACGTATTTTAGTTGTTTTTTTTTTTTTTTTTTTTTTTTTTACATGTAAACCTTTGTGTCATAGACACAGTTTTTGACGAGTCACGTAGGGGAGGGCCTGACCTTAAAATATTAGTGTATGTCAAGTAATGATCAACAGTTTGTATGTTATTTAGCTCGTTAGTTTGCTTCACAGCAACTTCAGGCTTGTAATCTGATGATCTCTTTCAATCATTATGTTAGAAATTTAGTGTAATTGAGGGATTTAATCTATACTTGTAAATGGGTTAGGAGGTACGGAGTGTACACCCATTAAGTGATAGATTGCCCGGACCCGAAAATGGTTTTCCATTATCACAAATTTGAGTGATTACGGAAGTATTATTCTTGCACTAGGTGGAAATAAAACAAACAACTTTATGAAAAGGATTTAATCTAGATTTCCTTGATTTGGTTGTTGGAAATAAAACAAACAACTTTATATAAAGGATTTGTTTTAGATTTGAAAACGATTTCCTTGATTTGGATGTTTGAAATAAAACAAACAACTTTATGTAAAGGATTTGTTTTAGATTTGAAAACGATTTCCTTGATTTGGATGTTTGAAATAAAACAAACAACTTTATGTAAAGGATTTGTTTTAGATTTGAAAACGATTTCCTTGATTTGGATGTTTGAAATAAAACAAACAACTTTATGTAAATGATTTGTTTTAGATTTGAAAACGATTTCCTTGATTAGGATGTTTGAAATAAAACAAACAACTTTATGTAAAGGATTTGTTTTAGATTTGAAAACGAAATTAGTTAGTGAAACATCTCCATCGTGGAATAATACTTGTTTTTGGGTGCCTATAAATAGAGACTATCATTTATGAGAATAAGATATACGAAAAACACCTTAATACTCTTATGCAAAAGAGTTCTTGTTTACTGCCAATAACAAGAACTAATCTCTGTCTTATCCCAAAGTGATATTCGTGTAACCCAGGCAATAAGGGTCGAATAATTACTTTCGGAAAGTGATACCACGATTCAGTGATTTATCCGGCTATCGATTATTTTACCCTACACGAAATCTCAATAAAACCTCCAACAATCGAAAGTAATTATTCGTTATAATCGATGGCGGCTACGATGAAACACATGACGGCGAATTTCTCCAAACTTGATAAGTTTGAGGGAATTGATTTTAGGAGATGGCAAAAGAAGATGCACTTCTTTCTGAGCAGCATGAGTGTGGTGTACGTACTCAGCACACCAATTCCTGAAGATCATGGTGATGATGCCACTATTGAACAAATTCGGAAAAGGTGCAAGTGGGAGAACGATGACTACATCGCTAGAGGTTTAATCCTCAATGGTATGGCTGATTCCCTTTTTGATATTTACCTAAATGTTGAATCTTCTAAAGAACTATGGGACTGTTTAGAAACCAAGTATATGTCTGAGGATGCTTCTAGTAAAAAGTTCCTTGTGAGTAATTTTAATAATTACAAGATGGTCGATTCTAGACCGGTCTTGGAACAATACAATGAGCTCATTCGTATACTTGGTCAATTCACACAACATAAGATGAACATGGATGAGTCTATTCAAGTCTCAAGCATAATTGATAAACTACCTCCATCTTGGAAAGAATTTAAACATTCTTTGAAACATAAGAAGGAGGAGTTAACTCTTGTTGAGTTGGGTAGTCATCTGCGTATTGAGGAATCCCTCAGGTTGCAGGATAATGACAAGCCAAAGAGCAACGAAGTTGCTGGTACGTCTGTTGTCAATATGGTGGAACATAAAAAGTTCACTAGTAATAATGACAAAAAGGGCAAACGTAAACATCGAGGTTATAACAAGGCTAATCCGAACAAGAAGTCTAAATTGACTTGTTGGAAGTGTGGTAAAACTGGACACATGAAAAAGGATTGCAAGGTTATTTTTGGTAATAATAATGCCAAAGGATCTAGCACAAGCGGTTCGGGAAATGGTTTAAACAACCACAACTCGAAAGGTCAGAATATATTTAATAATTCAAATGAGAATTATTATGTTTCATATATATCTGAGGCTTATTTTGTGCAGGATGATGATGTCGCGTGGTGGGTTGACTCGGGAGCCACCACCCATGTATGCAAGGATAGATTTTGGTTCAAGACTTACGAGTCCGTGACTGATGGATCAATTCTTCATATGGGAAATGAGTCAACAGCCTCTGTTCATGGACGTGGAAGTGTGGATTTGTGTTTTAGTTCTGGAAAAACTATTTGTTTGTTTGATGTTTTGCATGTACCACAAATAAGAAAAAATTTGGTTTCCAGTAGTGTGTTAAATTGTTGTGGTTATAAACAAGTGATTGAATCTGATAAGTTTGTTTTGTCAAAACATGGTATGTTTGTTGGTTTTGGTTATTTATGCAATAGAATGTTTAGACTTAACATTAATCACTTGAATGTTAATTTTGCTTTTATATCTACTTCTAGCATAAATAATTCTACACTTTGGCATGCTAGACTAGGACATATACACTTTAAAAGAATGCAAGATATGTCTAAAGATGGATTAATACCGGTTTTTGACATGAACAATGAAAAGTGTAAAACGTGTATGTTAACAAAGATCACTAAGAAACCATTTCAAAATGTACATCGTGATACTGAAATTTTGGAATTAATACATAGTGATTTATGTGATTTGCATGCTACTCCTACTTTAGGAAACAAGAAATATTTTGTGACTTTTATTGATGATGCTTCTAGATTTTGCTATGTTTATTTGTTACATACTAAGGATGAAGCATTAGATAAATTTAAAATATTTAAAACTGAAGTAGAATTACAACAAAAGGCTTTGATTAAAAGACTTAGAACAGATAGGGGAGGTGAATACATTGACCAATCGTATTTCCAATCTGTTGGTATTATCCATGAGACCACAGCTCCTTATACTCCACAACAAAATGGTATATCTGAAAGGAAGAATAGGGTCCTTAAGGAAATGGTTAATTCCATGTTATCCTATTCGGGTTTAAGTGAAGGATTTTGGGGGGAAGCTATGTTAACAGCTTGTTATTTGCTTAATAGAGTTCCTAACAAAAGAAACAAGATTACACCTTATGAACTTTGGAATAAAAGGAAACCTAACTTGAATTATCTTCGTGTATGGGGTTGTAGGGCGGTTGTAAGACTGCCTGATCCCAAAAAGAAAAGTTTAGGTGAAAGAGGTATAGATTGCATTTTTATTGGATATGTTGAACATTCCAAGGCATATAGGTTCTATGTAATAGAGCCTAATGAATTTGTCTCAATCAATTCTGTGATTGATTCAAGGGATGCAATCTTTGATGAAAATCGATTTTCATCTATACCTAGACCAAAGGATATGATTCCAAGTAACAATGGAATCAATAAGGATTGTAATGATGAAGTCTCTGAAAAGGCTGTTGATCAGTCACTTGAGCTTCGGAAAAGCAAAAGAGAAAGGAAACCTAAATCATTCGGACCAGATTTTCAACTATACTTAGTTGAAGGTTCTAGGGATGATGTTTCTACCCAATATTCATATTGTTTCAATGTTGATGATGATCCTAAAACATATGATGAAGCAATGAGGTCTCAGGATGTTGCATTCTGGAAAGAGGCAATTAATGATGAGATGGATTCCATCATGGGCAATAACACTTGGGTGTTAGCTGATCTACCTCCCGGTTGCAAACCTTTGGGTTGCAAATGGATCTTCAAAAAGAAGATGAAGGTGGATGGAACTATTGAAAAGTTCAAGGCAAGGTTAGTCATTCAAGGCTTTAGACAAAAGTCTGGAATTGACTATTTTGATACTTATGCTCCTGTGGCACGTATCACTACCATTAGACTGCTGATTGCTTTGGCTACAATTCACAATCTGGTTATTCACCAGATGGATGTGAAGACAGCATTCTTGAATGGTGATTTGGATGAGGAGGTTTATATGAACCAACCTCAGGGCTTTGTCATGCCAGGAAATGAAAGCAAGGTGTGCAAACTTGTGAAGTCCTTATATGGTTTGAAACAAGCACCTAAGCAATGGCATCAGAAGTTTGATGAAGTAGTTTTATCTAGTGGTTTTAGATTGAACCAAGCAGATAAATGTGTGTATAGCAAATTTGATGATTCTGGTAAAGGAGTTATAATTTGTCTATATGTTGATGACATGTTAATCTTTGGGACTGACCAAAGTCAAGTTGATTTAACAAAAGAATTTTTGTCATCAAAGTTCTCCATGAAAGATATGGGGGAGGCTGACGTTATCCTTGGTATTAGGATCAAACGTGAAAGCAAAGGAATTTCAATTTCTCAATCTCATTATATTGAGAAGGTGTTGAGAAAGTTTAATTGCTTTGAATGTACTCCTGTGAGTACACCTGTTGATCCAAGTGAGAAGCTTATGCCTAACCAAGGTAAAGCTGTATCACAACTTGAGTATTCTCAGGTGATTGGCTGTTTGATGTACGCCATGACATGTACAAGGCCAGATATTGCTTTTGCTGTGGGAAAACTGAGTAGATATACTAGTAATCCTAGTACTCATCACTGGCAAGCAATTAGGCGGGTACTGAAGTATTTAAAGAAAACTATGGCATATAGTTTATCTTACAGTGGATTTCCTTCTGTAATAGAAGGATATTCTGATGCGAGTTGGATAACCAATATTGAAGATCATTCTTCAACGAGTGGTTGGGTGTTCTTGCTTGGGGGAGGTGCTATTTCATGGGCTTCTAAAAAGCAGACATGTATTACCAACTCAACGATGGAATCTGAGTTTGTTGCTTTAGCTGCTGCTGGTAAAGAAGCAGAATGGCTTAGAAACTTGATCCATGAGATACCATTATGGCCTAAACCTATAGCACCCATGTCTATCCATTGTGATAGTGCTGCGACATTGGCAAAAGCTTATAGCCAGATGTACAATGGAAAGTCTAGACACTTAGGTGTCAGACATAGTATGATTCGTGAACTCATCATGAATGGGGTGATTTCTATAGTGTTCGTAAGGTCACAACAGAATTTAGCTGATCACTTGACGAAGGGATTGGCAAGAGACTTGGTTGACAAGTCTGCTGTGGGGATGGGTTTAAAGTCCACATAAATTTCTAATTATAAGATACCCAATTCCCTTCTGATGAAAATTAGAAGTTGAATTCAATGCGGAAGGCTTATACTTAGAAATTTGGAGTACATAAATTTTATATCATCCCAAGGTAAGGTATGTACTCGGACCTGCTGAAGGTCAGGTTGAAGTCTAGCTTCTTAATAGTTCATTTGAAAAAGTGCAAGAGCAGGTGCATGACTGAAGTGAACTACCTATGTGAATGTGAAGTTTTGCCGCTTCAACAAAGCTTGGACTTTTAGCTTTGGATACATTCATGAAAGGATATGGACACATGGCTTGTAAAGTGTCAGGATAGCTTTAGAGTATTTGAAAACTTATGTGTATGTTATTTTCAGTTATTCAAAATGGGTTGAAGGGTTCAATTCTTAGAACACCCTGATTCTCGAATATTTGGAATGTGTAATGTACTAAGGTGAAAATTCAATCTTCAAGATATTTTCATTTATGCATGAGTTTTTGTTTTAATTTGTTTAATTCTCATGAAACGAATTGCACTAAATTGGGGAGGATTGTTAGAAATTTAGTGTAATTGAGGGATTTAATCTATACTTGTAAATGGGTTAGGAGGTACGGAGTGTACACCCATTAAGTGATAGATTGCCCGGACCCGAAAATGGTTTTCCATTATCACAAATTTGAGTGATTACGGAAGTATTATTCTTGCACTAGGTGGAAATAAAACAAACAACTTTATGAAAAGGATTTAATCTAGATTTCCTTGATTTGGTTGTTGGAAATAAAACAAACAACTTTATATAAAGGATTTGTTTTAGATTTGAAAACGATTTCCTTGATTTGGATGTTTGAAATAAAACAAACAACTTTATGTAAAGGATTTGTTTTAGATTTGAAAACGATTTCCTTGATTTGGATGTTTGAAATAAAACAAACAACTTTATGTAAAGGATTTGTTTTAGATTTGAAAACGATTTCCTTGATTTGGATGTTTGAAATAAAACAAACAACTTTATGTAAATGATTTGTTTTAGATTTGAAAACGATTTCCTTGATTAGGATGTTTGAAATAAAACAAACAACTTTATGTAAAGGATTTGTTTTAGATTTGAAAACGAAATTAGTTAGTGAAACATCTCCATCGTGGAATAATACTTGTTTTTGGGTGCCTATAAATAGAGACTATCATTTATGAGAATAAGATATACGAAAAACACCTTAATACTCTTATGCAAAAGAGTTCTTGTTTACTGCCAATAACAAGAACTAATCTCTGTCTTATCCCAAAGTGATATTCGTGTAACCCAGGCAATAAGGGTCGAATAATTACTTTCGGAAAGTGATACCACGATTCAGTGATTTATCCGGCTATCGATTATTTTACCCTACACGAAATCTCAATAAAACCTCCAACACATTATTGTTTCACAGTCCGTATTTGTTTCAATTTTTTGTCTACAGCAACGCAACAAAAGATGTCTAGAAGAGTTAAACTACAGGAATTGGTATTGATCAGGGAACGATGTGTTGCTGCCTGGTTTGATCAACGCGAACGTGTTGAGTGTTATAATTAAAGAATTATAAACTGATCGTTTGTATTGATTTATTGATAATTTGATACAAGCTTGAATTGATACAAAGTTTTTCTGTTTTTTTTATGAAGCTGGATACATGATTATTTATACAGACTCATTCTAACGGCTATTTCCTATAGAAGGTATGACTCCAAATTAGCTTTTGGAACCCCTTTTACAAAAGAGGAATTGTGCATAATATAGCCGTTTGTATAGATAGAAATCTAGTTGCCTTGTGACTTGTTACAAAACAGGAAATGATGAAGTGAATAACTTCTGATCCTAAAGTCAACTTAGGTAAGTTGACTTTCTTTGACTTCTTGACTGCATTCTAACACTCCCCCTCAAGTTGAATAGTGGGGTTCCCGATATTCAACTTGCCAAGAACTTCACTGAAGAGTCTTCCGTTGACTGATTTGGTGAGGATGTCGGCTAACTGATCCTCTGATCTGATAGATGGGAGAGAGATGATTTCACCATCTAACTTTTCTCGAATAAAATGTCGGTCTATTTCCACATGCTTGGTTCGATCGTGCTGAACTGGATTCTCTGAAATGGCAATTGCTGCTTCATTGTCGCATAAGATTTGAATTGCCTCATTTGGAGGGAAACCGAATTCTGTCAGCAATTTCTTGATCCATAAAGCTTCAACAACCCCTTTTGCTATTCCCCTAAATTCTGACTCGGTACTTGACAGAGATACAACTTTTTGTTTCTTACTTTTCCATGCCACCAGATTACCTCCGACAAGTGTGAAGAATCCGGATGTAGATTTTCTATCCCCTTTTTCTCCAGCCCAACTTGCATCTGTATATATTTGAGTCTTTAGGTATCCATGTCTTTTAAAAACAACTCCATGATCTGCTGTCTTCTTCAAGTATCTGATGATTCTCATGACAGCTTCCATATGGTGAACTTGTGGTTGATGCATGAATTGGCTCACAACTCCAACTGCATGTGCTATATCAGGCCGAGTGTGAGCAAGATAGATGAGTTTTCCCACCATCCTTTGGTATTGTCCTTTATCAGCAAGATCAGCTTCATCTTCCATATACAGCTTCTGGTTTGGAATCATTGGAGTATCAGCTGGTTTGCAATCAATCATACCTGTTTCTGCAAGAAAATCAAGAACATACTTCTTTTGACAGATAAATATTCCCTGTTGGGATCGTAATACCTCAATCCCCAAAAAATACTTAAGTCTGCCCAAATCTTTCATTTCAAATTCTTTAAATAAGTTTATTTTTAAGTTAGAAATTTCCTCTTTATCATTTCCTGTTATTATCATATCATCAACATAAATGATTAAGCATGTAATTAATTTTCCTTTTCGTTTAAAAAAGAGAGTATGATCCGAGTTGCTTTGTTTAAAATCATATTTTTTCATGAATAGTGTAAATCTCCCAAACCAAGCCCGTGGTGATTGTTTTAGACCATATAAAGCCTTTTTAAGTCGACAAACTTCCCTGTTTTTAAAGTTGTCGGAGAATCCAGGTGGTGCTTCCATATAGACTTCCTCTTTTAATTCGCCATGGAGAAAAGCATTCTTCACATCAAATTGATAAAGTGGCCAATCTTCATTTGCAGCGATAGAGAAGAGAACTCTAATGGTATCAATCTTTGCAACTGGTGAGAAGGTTTCAGAGTAATCAATCCCGTATGTCTGAGTGTACCCTTTTGCAACCAGTCGAGCTTTGTATCTTTCAATAGTTTCATCTGGTTTATATTTGATCGTAAATACCCATCGACATCCTACTGGTTTCTTTCCTTGAGGCATGACACATTTTTCCCACGTGTTATTATCTTTCAAAGCTTTCATTTTTCCCACATTTTTCCAGTTTTTTGATTTTAGAGCTTGTTCAACGGAGGTTGGAATTTTTTCGGAGTAGATTGCGGAGTTAAATTTATGGGCTTCTTTTGACAGATTTCCCCGTGCTATATTAGCCATAGGATATCTGGATCTTTGCGCTTCTTTTTCTGGTGAGTATCGTTTAGGTGGGACACCTCTATTGACTCTTTGAGGTAGGACATATTGTTGGGTGGTTTCATCAGAATTTGTGTCATTTTGTGTCTCATGGGTTTGATGTTCATTGCTTGAGGAGGTTTCATCGAAATTTGTGTCATTTTGTACCTCATGGTTTGGTGAGATAGTCTCTGTGGGTTCATAGTCTTGTGTTGGCTCGGGGTTTAGTGTTGGACTTCGTATAGGTTCGGGGTTTTGTGTTGGCTCGGGCTCTTGTGTGTGAGGTGGTTCAGGGTTTTGTGTTTGAGGTACTTTATGTGGAACCCACGTCATCCAACTGAGAGTGTCATTACTTTCATTCTCCCCCTCACTCGTGAGTTGGGTATTTTTGTAAAAATATTCAGTTTCAACAAAATCACAGTTCATTGTAGTAAAAACATGGCGTCTTTTGAGACTGTAACACCGATATCCTTTTTGGTTTATTCCATAGCCAACCATGACACATTTTTTCGCACATGGATCTAGTTTGGTACGCTCATGTTTTGGAATATGAACGAAGACCGAGCACCCAAATATTCGAGGTTCAATGCTAAATGAAGTCGGAAGGGTATGGAATTGGGAAAGCGTATCTTTAGGGGTTTTTGTGCCCAAAACCTTAGTAGGTAAACGGTTGATAAGATAGGTAGCGGAAGCAAGGGCTTCGGGCCAAAAACTTTTCGGAGCCTTGGATTCAATTAATAAAGCTCTTTTCATTTCTAAAAGTAGTCGATTCTTACGTTCGGCTACGCCATTTTGCTCAGGGGTATGAGCACACGAGGTTTGATGAATAATCCCATTATTTTCGCAAAAAGATTTCATTGATGAGTTTACAAACTCACCCCTATTATCGGATCTTAACATTTGTATGTTTTTATTAAATTGGGTTTGAACCATTTTATAAAAGTGAGAAAATTTCTCAAAAACTTCCGATTTTTGGGTTAGAAAATAAATCCAAGTCATTCGGGTATGATCGTCAATAAATAAGACAAAATATCGAAAATTTTCCCCCCCAACAACTGGTGCAGGACCCCACACATCGGAATGGATTAAAGCAAAATGAATTTCTTTCCTAGTGTTACTAGGTTTAAATGTATTTCGGTGACTTTTAGCCAAAATACAAGTTTCACAATTTAACGTAACATTGGATGGAAAAAGACTTGGAAATAAAGAGTGTAAGTATCCGGCAGATGGGTGACCTAACCTCCTATGCCATAACCAAGCTTCCCTCGTAGGTGTTCCGTGAGCAAGCATCACGGTACCTTGTTGGGTTACCTCGTCCACATAGTATAGCCCACCCCGTTCAGTACCACGTCCAATAATCACCCCAGTTCTAATATCTTGAAGGATACAAAAGGTGGGGTGTAATAGAACAGAACAATTTAGTTCTTTTGTAACGTGACTAATTGATAACAGTTTATGTGACAGAGCAGGAATATATAAACAATTAGATAATTTCATAGTCGGAGTAATTTCAATATTCCCACCCACTTTAACTTGTACAACCCCTCCATTGGCAGTTTGAATTTTACTAACCTGAGGTTTTGATTCCGAACAAAAATCAGATTTTTCAAAAGTCATGGTGTGAGTAGCACCACAGTCAAAAATCCATTCATTTCTTTTTATATTATTTGAAACTAAATTTGCTTTACCATTTAAAATGCTAGTATCAAAAGTAGGAGTTCTAAAAAATTTAGTGTCAAAGTTTGAATCTTTAAAAATTTTGTAACACTTTTTTTGGTCAGACTTGTGGGTTTTAGTCTTAGAGAGAATAGTTTCCATATTAATGGAATTATAAGGTTACACCCAAAAATTTGACTTTTTGTATTTGTTTTGGTGACACTCGTGAGTCACTTTTGACTCTCCCATTTTTGAAAGGGCATCTACCCATTCTTTTGGCTCCTGGGTATTAAACGAGTCTTTTGACTCTTTATTTTGGGAAGTGTGTTTTACAAACCAGTTCATCCCATCCCCTTTTGTATTATACGCCATCTGCACAGATCCAGGAATAGGGTCTGTATTTTCTTTATTGGTTTTCTCTTGAAGGCAATGGAAGCGATTAGGGTTTACCCATGTTGCTTCATCATCTATCGATTTTAATTTCGATCTTCTTATTCTGGCCGATTTACAGGGTTGATGTGAAAAATTAGGGTTCAGGTGCTTCTTTTCCCTTTTTATCATTTGGAACATATTTGAGGTAAAATAGGGATTAAACCCTCTCTCTCTTATCGTTCTTTGAGATGAGCAATTAGGGTTTAACCCTGCTTCATCGTCAATCGATATCTGAGAAGAGGAATTCGGGTTTAACAATTTAGCTACAGCCGATTTAGCTCTATAAATATGGTTCGAGGGTATTTTTCTCACCCTTTCAGTCATTCTATGTATTTGATATGAGAGATTAGAGTTCGAGTTACCTCTCGTTGATCTCTGAGCTATAAAATTGTCATTCTTTCGGCTGATTACTGAAGTGTAGATGCCGGTTGCCATACGGTTGTCTCTGGTCGTTGCTCTAGTCGCCACCGTTGCCGCCATAACCGCCGTCTTCAGCCTTTTACCTTCTTGATTGGCTACGAGTTCGTCAGTTTTGATGGTGACCGGTGGTGAATGACAGAGAACATTACGGTAACTGTTTTTAATTACCCTTCATTGCTCAGATTTCATACTTTGTATGCTGAAATCGTTATGACTTGAGCTACCGTCATCTTTTGACATGGCAGCTTGAAAATTTTTTCGGCAAATGATTGAAGCTAAAAAACGGTTGTATTGATCCCTCGATCTACACCGTTAGCTCTGATACCATGTTATAATTAAAGAATTATAAACTGATCGTTTGTATTGATTTATTGATAATTTGATACAAGCTTGAATTGATACAAAGTTTTTCTGTTTTTTTTATGAAGCTGGATACATGATTATTTATACAGACTCATTCTAACGGCTATTTCCTATAGAAGGTATGGCTCCAAATTAGCTTTTGGAACCCCTTTTACAAAAGAGGAATTGTGCATAATATAGCCGTTTGTATAGATAGAAATCTGGTTGCCTTGTGACTTGTTACAAAACAGGAAATGATGAAGTGAATAACTTCTGATCCTAAAGTCAACTTACCCTAAAAGGTAAGTTGACTTTCTTTGACTTCTTGACTGCATTCTAACATTGAGATCTTTCCTAACGAACATGATTACAAAATTAGCTCATCATGTGTAGCTTGTATCGAATCTGAACTTTTAGTTGGGGAGGGTGCCAAAGAACAAATCTTCAGGAACCTTACTAACACTATTTTTGGTAAGCTGAATAGATCATTAATTTTTTCTATAAATCTGATTAAGGCTTTCTTACTTATCATCTTTGGTCATTCTTAGATATCAAACGATTGATCGGTGGTAGATTCAGTGATAGCCAAGTGCAGGAGGAAATTAAATTATGGCTTTTAAGGTAGTCGAAGGATCAGACGATAAGCCAATGGTCGTTCTTGAACATAGTGGTGTAATCAAGGAATTTTCAGGTGAATAAATCTCTCCACTAATTTTAAAAAATTTGAAAGCGGCTGCTGAAGCATTCCTTGGAGCACCGAGCACCGGTGACAGATGTTATCATCACCATCCCTGCTCATTTCAGTGACAAGCAACGACAGACGACAAAGGATGCCGATACACTTGTTGGCCTCAACATTTTGCGGTTAATTAGTGAGCCTACAACAGCGGTAATTTCCTACGGTTTAGACATACATGCTAACAAAATCCGCCCAAAAGAGAAAAATTTGATGGTCTTCTATCTGGTTGCGGGTACATGTGAAGTGTCACTTCTGACTATCTAAAAAGAGTGCACTATTAAAGTTAAAAGCGATGGGTGGTGACACTCATTTGGGTGGAGAGGAATTTGATAAGCCTATGGTTGATTACTGCGTACAAGAATTTAATAAAATACAGAGAAACGATATTAGCAATGGCGAGATTGAAAGTTGCATCTGAGAAAGCAAAGAGGGATTTATCCTTAACATCTAGGACATTTATTGAAATTGATTCCCTGCATGATGGAACTGATTTTTTAATGAAAATTACACGTGCACAGTGTAGTGATCCGAACTTTTCCATGATTATATATTAATTGAAAACTATATTTGCATGATTAAATGTTTCCAACATGTTAAGCAATCAAACTTATTAAGACTTGATTATTTGAAATGAGTTTCATGTAGACAATTGACCACCCAATTTGACCGGCGATTCACGAACGTTAAAACTTGTAAAAACGACATGACAATATATATATGGATATACATATAGTTAACATGAGATTATGATAAGTAAGTATCTCCATATGTATATTAACAGTGAGTTATATACATAAAAATGAGATTACTAAGTTAAGAAACTCGAAACAATATATATAACGATTACCGTTATTACAACGTCTTACTAAATACATATGTATCATATTAAGATATTGTTACACTATGTTTAACATGATAAAATGATAATTAAACATATCATTAAGTATGTTAACAATGAATTACATATGTAAAACAAGACTATTAACTTAAGAATTTTGAAACGAGGCATATATGTAACGATTATCGTTGTAACGACATTTTAATGTATATATATAATATTAAGATATATTCATACATCATAATATCATGATAATGTAATAATTTAACATCTCATTAGATATAATAAACAATGGGTTAACAACATTAAATGAGATCGTTAACTTAAAGGTTTCAAAACAACACTTACATGTAACGACTAACGATGACTTAACGACTCAGTTAAAATGTATATACATGTAGTGTATTTAGATGTATTAGTACACTTTTGAAAGACTTCAAGACACATATCAAAGTACTTCTACTTAACAAAAATGCTTACAATTGCATTCTCATTCATTTTCATCAACAATTCTACTCGTATGCAACCGTATTCGTACTCGTACAATACCCAGCTCCTAGACGTATATACTATTGGTGTATACACATAATAATTCAGCTCTTAGCAGCCCTAGATAGTCAAAAAACATGTGGAACCAACAATTAGACAACTAGCATGACTTATGAGCAAGGAAACAAAAACAAGAACTCCTTTTAACCCCACTCACCTTCACCACTCACCACCTACTCCATTTCACTTCCAATTTTCTTCCCAATTCTCTCTCAAAACACACACTCTTCCATGAACGTCTAAGTTACTATTTTTCCAGCAAAAATCATCAAATACAAGCTTTGGTTATTATCTATAATCATCATAATAAAAAATTACTCAAGAACACATCAAGAACACTTCCAAGTTTACAAGTTTACTTCCAAGTTTTCTAATCCATTCCAAGCAATCATCTAAGATCAAGAAACCTTTGTTATTTACAGTAAGTTATCTTTCTAAATCAAGGTAATATTCATATTTAATCTTTGATTCAATTTCTATAACTATAACTATCTTAATTCGAGTAATAATCTTACTTGAACTTGTTTTCGTGTCATGATTTTGCTTCAAGAAATTTCAAGCCATCCAAGGATCCTTTGAAGCTAGATCTATTTTTCTCATTTCTAGTAGGTTTATCCACAAAACCTTAGGTAGTAATGATATTCTTAACATCATTCGATTCATATATATAAAACTACCTTATTCGAAGGTTTAAACTTGTAATCACTAGAACATAGTTTAGTTAATTCTAAACTTGTTCGCAAACAAAAGTTAATCCTTCTAACTTGACTTTTAAAATCAACTAAACACATGTTCTATATCTATATGATATGCTAACTTAATGATTTAAAACCTGAAAACACGAAAAACACCGTAAAACCGGATATACGCCGTCGTAGTAACACCGCGGGCTGTTTTGGGTTAGTTAATTAAAAACTATGATAAACTTTGATTTAAAAGTTGTTCTTCTGGGAAAATGATTTTTCTTATGAACATGAAACTATATCCAAAAATCATGGTTAAACTCAAAGTGAAAGTATGTTTTTCAAAATGGTCATCAAGACGTCGTTCTTTCGACTGAAATGACTACCTTTACAAAAATGACTTGTAATCTGTATTTCTGATTATAAACTTATACTTTTTCTGTTTTGATTCATAAACTTAAGTTCAATATGAAACCATAGCAACTTGAATCACTTAAAACGGATTTAAAACGAAAAAGTTATGGGTAAAACAAGATTGGATAATTTTGCTTGATGTAGCTACGTGAAAATTGGTAACAAATCTATATTAATTATATCCTAGCTAACTTATATTGTATCATATATGTATTCTAATATATTATGTAATCTTGGGATACCGTAGACACGTATGCAAATGTTTTGACATATCATATCGACCCATGTATATATATTATTTGGAACAACCATAGACACTCTATATGCAGTAATGATTGAGTTAGCTATACAGGGTTGAGGTTGATTCTAAAAATATATATACTTTGAGTTGTGATCTAGCCTGAGACGTGTATACACTGGGTCGTGGATTGATTCAAGATAATATATATATCGATTTATTTCTGTACATCTAACTGTGGACAACTAGTTGTAGGTTACTAACGAGGACAGCTGACTTAATAAACTTAAAACATTAAAACGTATTAAAAATGTTGTAAATATATTTTGAACATACTTTGATATATATGTACATATTTGTTATAGGTTCGTGAATCGACCAGTGGCCAAGTGTTACTTCCCGACGAAGTAAAAATCTGTGAAAGTGAGTTATAGTCCCACTTTTAAAATCTATTATTTTTTTTGGGATGAGAATACATGCGATTTTATAAATGTTTTACAAAATAGACACAAGTAATCGAAAATACTTTCTATGTTGGATTATCGAACCGAATATTCCCCTTTTTAGCTTGGTAGCCTAAGAATTAGGGAAATGGCCCCTAATTGACGCGAATCCTAAAGATAGATCTATTTGGCCCAACAAGCCTCATCTGAGTTACGGATGCTTTAGTACTTCGATTTATCATATCCGATGAGAGTCCCGGAATGATGGGGATATTCTATATGCATCTTGTTAAGGTCGGTTACCAGGTGTTCAACATATGAATGATTTTTATCTCTATGCAGTTTGTGAAATGCCTGATATGAGATGTGTTATAAAAATGAAATCTTGTGGTCTATTATTATGATTTGATAATATGTAGGTTAAACCTATAACTCACCAACAATTTTGTTGACGTTTTAAGCATGTTTATTCTCAGGTGATTATTAAGAGCTTCCACTGTTGCATACTAAATTAAGGACAAGATTTGGAGTCCATGCTTGTATAATATTGTTTAAAAATTGCATTCGAAGACTTATGTTGATGTGTAATATTATTGTAAACCATTATGTAATGGTCGTGTTAAAAACGCTATATTTTAGATTATCATTATTTGATAATCGTCGTAATATTTTAAAGGTTATGGTTTGTTTTAAAATCGAATGCAGTCTTTGAAAAACGTCTCATATAGAGGTCAAAACCTCGCAACGAAATCAATTAATATGGAACGTTTATAATCAATATGAATGGGACATTTCAGTTGGTATCCGAGCGTTGGTCTTAGAGAACCAGAAATTTGCATTAGTGTATCTTATCGAGTTTGTTAGGATACATTAATGAGTCTGGAATTCGACCGTGTTTTCTTTAAAAATGATTTCTTAACACTTTTGTTGGAAACTATATATTATTAACATGTAAATATTATGTGAAATATTAATCTCTTAACATGTTTGATATTATGTGATAGATGTCTACCACTAGTACAAATCTCATCGACTCACCTATTAATAATGAAGAGTCGAATATATTTTGAGAAGAATCGCAAATTCTCGAAGAAGAACCGGAAGAGGAGGAACCGGAAGAAGAGGAACGGAAGAGGAAGAACAGGAAGAAGAAGAGGTTCCGGAAGAAGAAATATTGATACCTACATTAAATCGATTAAATAAAAGAAAATCCTCAACCAACGAACCAAAGTTAAAAATGGTCAATGGTGTTTCCGCCGAGGAAGCAAAATATTGGGAAGATTACCAATTTTCCGATGAATCGGATCCCGATGAGGATTCCGATGATGTTATAGAAATTACCTCGACCCAATTTAATAAAGCAAAAGAAAATAATAAGGGAAAAAGTGTAAAAATAGAGAAACCCGATTCCAACCCCGATGAGCTTTGTTTGTATCGGCAACCTCCGTATTTCCTAAATTGTAACATTAACCCGGAAACCTCTAAACCACCAGGTTTTTCTATACCATTGTGGAAAACGATGGATCGTATTAGAGGAACACCATATATCCCTAGAAAATTAGGAAAACGAACCAAGTCCGAAGAAGAAGAAATCAGTGATTCAGATTAGAGGGTTATAATCATGTTGTGTATTATATGTATTGTAGTGTGCTGGTACTTTTATATTCTATGTAAAAATTTCTTGTATTGAACTGTGAAAGACGAACCTTAGTATCCGGGTCTTTCTTAGATGAAGAATCGCGATCAACCTCATTTTGAACCCAACTTTCTAGGGTTGTAAAGAGACTAAAGAAACAAGAACAGAAACAGTCTCTTGAAAGAGGGGAATTTGTTAATTATCTTTTACGAATCTAATCCTTGTCTATTTTACAGTATAAAAACACAAAAATGGACGTTAAGGGTAGACAACCGAATATTTTAGAAGACCTGCCAGAGGATATGATTGATGAAATCTTGTCTAGAGTCGGTCAGAATTCATCAGCACAATTAGTTATGGCGAAATTAACTTGTCAAACATTTGAAAGACTTTCCAGAAATGCCTTAGTTTATAAAAGGCTTTCCTTTGATAGGTGGGGTATATCACATTGTGAAGACCGTAAGTTACGCCTTGTTTTCTTTAAAGCGTTAAGTACGGGGAACCCAAATGCAATTTTACGCTACGGGTTAAGAACCTATTTTGACTCAACATATCCCAACATAGGATTTCGTGAGTTAGAAAGAGCTTCTAACATGCAACATAAGGAAGCATGTTATGCTTACGGGTTAGTGATGTTCGCTTCTCAACAAAGTGAGAAAAAGAACATCGGATTACAACTTTTAAATAAAACCATCCCACAAGTGACGGATTCAGTAGTTGGGGTGAGAAACAAGGTTTTTAGATTATTACGGGGTTGTTGGGCATTACGAAACCCTCGTCCTTTGACGACGTTACAACATGCTGTCTTGTCAACGGCCACAACGGTTATGTTCCACAAGACCAAGGATGGGAAGTAGTCTTAGTAAAACCAGAATACATGACTTGTTTCTGGACTTATGAATTACGTGTTTTTATTGCCTTTGCTGAACGACTTGCGTATTAACTAGGATTGTTTTCACAACTGTTTTGTATCAAAGTTATTGTGTGCATGCTATATGTATTATAGCGGTATTGTAAGTTTGTAAAATATTGTATAAAAGTTTGAATGTGAAATATTATTATAATCAGTTTTTCATATAGAATTGTAGTAGCTAAATTGTATGTTAGCTACTAAGTATGAACTTAACGGGTAGGTATTACCCGAATTAAAACTTATAAAACGCTAATATGAAGAAAAAGCTTTTATAAATGAGTTCATATTATGCTACGGAATACTATTGACTACTTTTAATATTCTATATGATTAACTTAATTCTTTTGGCTATTTTTGAAGGAAATGGCACCGACTACTCGTCAGAACTTGAACATGAGTGAGGAAGACTTCCGTGCTTTCCTTGCAGCAAATATAGCCGCAGTACAGGCTGCAATGCAAAACAACAATAACTCAGAGTCTAGCAGTGGAGTTAACTCCATAGGAAACCGTGTAGGATGCTCCTACAAGGCTTTCACTGCCTGTAAACCTCTGGAATTTGATGGAACTGAAGGACTAGTCTGACTGAAATGATGGACCGAAAAGGTCGAATCTGTGTTTGCTATAAGCAAATGTGATGAGGAAGATAAGGTAAAGTACGCCACGCATACCTTCACAGGTACTGCATTAACATGGTGGAATACCTATCTAGAACAAGTGGGACAAGATGCTGCTTACGCACTACCGTGGTCAGCATTCAAACACTTGATGAACGAGCAGTACCGTCCCAGAAACGAAGTCAATAAGCTCAAGACAGAGCTTAGAGAATTACGAATGAAGGGATTCGATATCACCACATACGAACGACGATTCACCGAGTTGTGTTTATTGTGCCCAAGAGTGTTCTAAGATGAAGAAGAGCAGATCGATGCGTTTGTAAATGGGTTACCGGAGAGAATTCAGGAGGATGTGAGTGTAAGTGCGCCCACTTCAATCAAAAGGCAAGCCGAATGGCTCACAAACTTATAAACCAGATTGAGGGAAGGATTAAAGAGCAGGAGGCCGAGGAGGCCAAAATGAAAGAAGTCAAGAGAAAGTGGGAAGAACCCAGTGACAAGAGTCACAATTTCAACAATCAACACCACAATCACAACCACAATCGCACCATTTTTCGCAACAACAAATGCAACAAAAATCATTCCAACAACAACAACTACAACAATCATCCCAACAACAATACCAACCGCAACAACAAAAATCCCAACAACAATCTCAATAACAACACTGGTAATAAAAATCAGAAAATTTCGTGTCTAAGGTGTGAAGGGTACCATCCAACTACTTTTTGTCCAGCAACATGTACTAAATGTAATAGAAAGGGTCATGATACAACGAAGTGTGAAATTTATGGACCATCGGGTAAAGGAACAAGTAATGCCCACATTATTTGTTATGGATGCGGGAAGAAGGGCCACTACAAAACTGCGTGTCCAAACCAGGGAAATAATAATGGGCAAAGCCGTGGGAGAGTTTTTAACATTAATGCGGAAGAAGTGCAGGAAGACCCGGAGCTTATTACGGGTACGTTTCTTATCGATGAAAAACCTGCTTTGATTCGGGTGCGGATAGAAGTTATATGAGTAGAGATTTTTGTGTTAAATTAAGTGGTCCATTGACGCCTATGAATAATAAATTTTTACTCGAATTATCAAACGGTAAATTAATTTCGGCAGATAAAATATGTCGGAATCGAGAAATTAAACTGGTTAGCGAAATGTTTAAGATCGATTTGATACCAGTAGAGTTAGGGAGTTTTGATGTGATAATCGGCATGTACTGGTTGAAAAAGGAGAGAGCGAAAATCGTATGTTACAAAAATGAAATTCGCATTGTACGAGAAAAAGGAAAACCTATAATGGTGTACGGAGAAAAGAGCAATGCGAAGCTAAATCTTATTAGTAATTTGAAGGCAAAAACTAATAAGAAAAGGTTGCTATGCCGTTCTAGCACACATCGAAGAAGTTAAACCCGAAGAAAAGAACATCAATGATGTTCCCGTCGCAAAAGAATTTCTCGATGTATTTCCGAAAGAATTACCGGGACTACCTCCACATCGATCTGTTGAATTTCAAATAGTTCTCGTACCAGGAGCTGCACCAATAGCTTGTGCTCCATACAGACTCGCACCCAGTGAAATGAAAGAACTCCAAAGCCAACTACAAGAACTTTTAGAGCGTGGTTTTATACGACCAAGTACATCACCATGGGGAGCTCCTGTTTTATTTGTCAAAAAGAAGGATGGAACATTCAGGTTGTGTATCGACTACCGAGAGTTGAACAAACTTACCATCAAGAATCGTTATCCACTACCAAGAATCGATGACTTATTTGATCAACTACAAGGCTCGTCAATTTATTTGAAGATTGATTTACGTTCTGGGTATCATCAAATGTGGGTGAAGGAGGATGATATTCCGAAGACTGCTTTCAGGATGCGTTACGGTCATTACGAGTTTATGGTTATGCCGTTTGGGTTGACTAACGCACCAGCTGTGTTCATGGACCTCATGAACCGAGTGTGTGGACCATACCTTGACAAGTTTGTCATTGTTTTTATCGATGACATACTTATTTACTCAAAGAATGATCAAGAGCACGAAGAACATTTGAGAAAAGTGCTAGAGTTGTTGAGGAAAGAAAAACTGTTTGCCAAATTTTCAAAGTGTGCATTTTAGTTGGAAGAAGTTCAATTCCTCGGTCACGTAGTGAACAAAGAAGGTATTCAAGTGGATCCAGCAAAGATTGAAACCGTTGAAAAATGGGAAACCCCGAAAACTCCGAAGCATATACGCCAATTTTTAGGACTGGCTGGGTACTACAGAAGGTTCATCCAAGATTTTTCCAAAATAGCAAAACCCTTGACTGCATTAACGCATAAAGGGAAGAAATTTGAATGGAAGGATGAGCAGGAGAAAGCGTTTCAATTGTTGAAGAAAAAGTTAACTATGGCACCTATATTGTCATTACCTGAAGGGAATGATGATTTTGTGATATATTGTAATGCCTCAAAGCAAGGCCTCGATTGTGTATTAATGCAACGAACGAAGGTAATTGCTTATGCGTCCAGACAATTGAAGATTCACGAGAAAAATTATACGACTCACGATTTGGAATTGGGCGCTGTTGTTTTTGCATTAAAGACTTGGAGGCACTACTTATATGGGGTCAAAAGTATTATATATACCGACCACAAAAGTCTCCAACATATATTTAATCAGAAACAACTGAATATGAGGCAGTGTACGTGGATTGAGTTATTGAATGATTATGATTTCGAGATTCGTTACCATCCGGGGAAGGCGAATGTGGTAGCCGACGCTTTGAGTAGAAATGACAGAGAACCTATGCGGGTAAAAGCTATGAATATAATTATTTGTACTAACCTTACTACTCAAATAAAGGAGGCGCAGCAGGGAGTTGTAAAAGAAGGAAAGTTGAAGAATGAAATACCCAAAGGATCGGAGAAACATCTTAATATTCGGGAAGACAGAACCCAGTATAGGGCTGAAAGAATTTGGGTACCAAAGTTTGGAGATGTGAGAGAAAAGGTACTTAAGGAAGCACATAAAACCAGATATTCAATACATCCCGGAGCGGAGAAGATGTACAAAGATCTCAAAAAACACTTTTGGTGGCCGGGTATGAAAGCCGATATTGCTAGATACGTAGGAGAATGTATGACGTGTTCTAAGGTCAAAGCTGAACATCAGAAACCATCAGGTCTACTTCAACAACCCGAAATCCCGAAATGGAAATGGGAAAACATTACCATGGATTTCATTACTAAATTGCCAAGGACTGCAAGTGGTTATGATACTATTTGGGTAATAGTCGACCATCTCATCAAGTCAGCACACTTTCTGCCAATGAGAGAAGATGACAAGATGGAGAAGTTAGCATGGATGTATTTGAAGGAAGTCGTCTCCAGACATGGAATATCAATCTCTATTATCTCTGATAGGGATGGTAGATTTATTTCAAGATTCTGGCAGACATTACAACAAGCATTAGGAACTCGTCTAGACATGAGTACTGCTTATCATCCACAAACTGATGGTCAGAGCGAAAGGAGGATACAAACGCTTGAAGACATGCTACGAGCATGTGTTATTAATTTCGAAAACAGTTGGGATCGACACCTTCCGTTAGCAGAATTTTCCTACAACAACAGTTACCATTCAAGCATTGAGATGGCGCCGTTTGAAGCACTTTATGGTAGAAAGTGCAGGTCTCCGATTTGTTGGAGTGAAGTGGGGGATAGACAGATTACGGGTCCGGAGATAATTCAAGAAACTACTGAGAAGATCATCCAAATTCAACAACGGTTGAAAACCGCCCAAAGTCGACAAAAGAGTTACGCGAACATTAAAAGAAAAGACATAGAATTTGAAGTTGGAGAGATGGTCATGCTTAAGGTTTCACCTTGGAAAGGCGTTGTTCGATTTGGTAAACGGGGGAAACTAAATTCAAGGTATATTGGACCATCCAAGATTATTGATCGTGTAGGAACAGTAGCTTACCGACTTGAGTTACCACAACAACTCGCGGCTGTACATAACACTTTCCACGTCTCGAATTTGAAAAAATGTTTTGCTAAAGAAGATCTCACTATTCCGTTCGACGAAATTCAAATCAATGAAAAACTTCAATTCATCGAAGAACCCATCGAAATAATGGATCGTGAGGTTAAAAGACTTAAGCAAAAAAAGATACCAATTGTTAAGGTTCGATGGAATGCTCGTAGAGGACCCGAGTTCACCTGGGAGCGTGAAGACCAGATGAAGAAGAAATACCCGCACTTATTTCCAGAAGATGCGTCAACACCTTCAACAGCTTAAAATTTCGGGACGAAATTTATTTAACTGATAGGTACTGTAGTGACCCAAACTTTTCCATGATTATATATTAATTGAAAACTATATTTGCATGATTAAATGTTTCCAACATGTTAAGCAATCAAACTTATTAAGACTTGATTATTTGAAATGAGTTTCATGTAGACAATTGACCACCCAATTTGACCGGCGATTCACGAACGTTAAAACTTGTAAAAATGACATGACAATATATATATATATATATATATATATATATATATATATATATATATATATATATATATATATATATATATATATATATGGATATACATATAGTTAACATGAGATTATGATAATTAAGTATCTCCATATGTATATTAACAGTGAGTTATATACATAAAAATGAGACTACTATGTTAAGAAACTCGAAACAATATATATAACGATTACCGTTATTACAACGTCTTACTAAATACATATGTATCATATTAAGATATTGTTACACTATGTTTAACATGATAAAATGATAATTAAACATATCATTAAGTATGTTAACAATGAACTACATATGTAAAACAAGACTACTAACTTAAGAATTTTGAAACGAGGCATATATATAACGATTATCGTTGTAACGACATTTTAATGTATATATATAATATTAAGATATATGAATACATCATAATATCATGATATTTTAATAATTTAACATCTCATTATATATAATAAACAATGGGTTAACAACATTAAATGAGATCGTTAACTTAAAGGTTTCAAAACAACACTTACATGTAACGACTAACGATGACTTAACGACTCAGTTAAAATGTATATACATGTAGTGTATTTAGATGTATTAGTACACTTTTGAAAGACTTCAAGACACATATCAAAGTACTTCTACTTAACAAAAATGCTTACAATTGCATTCTCATTCATTTTCATCAACAATTCTACTCGTATGCAACCGTATTCGTACTCGTACAATACCCAGCTCCTAGACGTATATACTATTGGTATATACACATAATAATTCAGCTCTTAGCAGCCCTAGATAGTCAACAAACATGTGGAACCAACAATTAGACAACTAGCATGACTTATGAGCAAGGAAACAAAAACAAGAACTCCTTTTAACCCCACTCACCTTCACCACTCACCACCTACTCTATTTCACTTCCAATTTTTTTTTTCCAATTCTCTCTCAAAATACACACACTCTTCCATGAAAGTCTAAGTTACTATTTTTCCAGCAAAAATCATCAAATACAAGCTTTGGTTATTATCTATAATCATCATAAAAACAATTACTCAAGAACACATCAAGAACACTTTCAAGTTTACAAGTTTACTTCCAAGTTTCCTAATCCATTCCAAGCAATCATCTAAGATCAAGAAACATTTGTTATTTATAGTAGGTTATCTTTCTAAATCAAGGTAATATTCATATTTAAGCTTTGATTCAATTTCTATAACTATAACTATCTTAATTCGAGTAATAATCTTACTTGAACTTGTTTTCGTGTCATGATTTTGCTTCAAGAACTTTCAAGCCATCCAAGGATCCTTTGAAGCTAGATCTATTTTTCTCATTTCTAGTAGGTTTATCCACAAAACTTGAGGTAATAATGATGTTCTTAACATCATTCGATTCATATATATAAAACTACCTTATTCGAAGGTTTAAATTTGTAATCACTAGAACATAGTTTAGTTAATTCTAAACTTGTTCGCAAACAAAAGTTAATCCTTCTAACTTGACTTTTAAAATCAACTAAACACATGTTATATATCTATATGATATGCTAACTTAATGATTTAAAACCTGAAAACACGAAAAACACCGTAAGACCGGATATACGCCGTCGCAGTAACACCGCGGGCTGTTTTGGGTTAGTTAATTAAAAACTATGATAAAATTTGATTTAAAAGTTGTTCTTCTGGGAAAATAATTTTTCTTATGAACATGAAACTATATCCAAAAATCATGGTTAAACTCAAAGTGAAAGTATGTTTTTCAAAATGGTTATCAAGACGTCGTTCTTTCGATTGAAATGACTACCTTTACAAAAACGACTTGTAATCTGTATTTCTGACTATAAACTTATACTTTTTCTGTTTTGATTCATAAACTTAAGTTCAATATGAAACCATAGCAACTTGAATCACTCAAAACGGATTTAAAACGAAGAAGTTATGGGTACAACAAGATTGGATAATTTTGCTTGATGTAGCTACGTGAAAATTGGTAACAAATCTATATTAATCATATCCTAGCTAACTTATATTGTATCATACATGTATTCTAATATATTATGTAATCTTGGGATACCATAGACACGTATGCAAATGTTTTGACATATCATATCGACCCATGTATATATATTATTTGGAACAACCATATACACTCTATATGCAGTAATGATTGAGTTAGCTATACAGGGTTGAGGTTGATTCCAAAAATATATATACTTTGAGTTGTGATCTAGCCTGAGACGTGTATACACTGGGTCGTGGATTGATTCAAGATAATATATATATCGATTTATTTCTGTACATCTAACTGTGGACAACTAGTTGTAGGTTACTAACGAGGACAGCTGACTTAATAAACTTAAAACATTAAAACGTATTAAAAATATTGTAAATATATTTTGAACATACTTTGATATATATGTACATATTTGTTATAGGTTCGTGAATCGACCAGTGGCCAAGTCTTACTTTCCGACGAAGTAAAAATCTGTGAAAGTGAGTTATAGTCCCACTTTTAAAATCTATTATTTTTTTTGGGATGAGAATACATACGATTTTATAAATGTTTTACAAAATAGACACAAGTAATCGAAAATACTTTCTATGTTGGATTATCGAACTGAATATGCCTCTTTTTTGCTTGGTAGCCTAGGAATTAGGGAAATGGCCCCTAATTGACGCGAATCCTAAAGATAGATCTATTTGGCCCAACAAGCCTCATCCGAGTTACGGATGCTTTAGTACTTCGATTTATCATATCCGATGAGAGTCCCGAAATGATGGAGATATTCTATATGCATCTTGTTAAGGTCGGTTACCAGGTGTTCAACATATGAATGATTTTTATCTCTATGCAGTTTGTGAAATGCCTGATATGAGATGTGTTATAAAAATGAAATCTTGTGGTCTATTATTATGATTTGATAATATGTAGGTTAAACCTATAACTCACTAACAATTTTGTTGACGTTTTAAGCATGTTTATTCTCAGGTGATTATTAAGAGCTTCCGCTGTTGCATACTAAATTAAGGACAAGATTTGGAGTCCATGCTTGTATAATATTGTTTAAAAATTGCATTCGAAGACTTATGTTGATGTGTAATATTATTGTAAACCATTATGTAATGGTCGTGTGAAAAATGCTATATTTTAGATTATCATTATTTGATAATCGTCGTAATATTTTAAAGGTTATGATTTGTTTTAAAATCGAATGCAGTCTTTGAAAAACGTCTCATATAGAGGTCAAAACCTCGCAACGAAATCAATTAATATGAAACGTTTATAATCAATATGAACGGGACATTTCACACAGTTCGAGGAGCTAAACATAGATGCGGATGGTATTATGTATGTCTCGACTGAGTTGTTATTGAATGGTAATAAAAGAAGTATAGCAATTGCTTGAAGTGAAAAATTGTCCTCGGATGACATAGAGAAGATGATAAGGAAAATTAAGCTCTGATGTCAATTGGTACCTGCTATCGGTTAAAAAGTCACGTTTTTACACTCGATATTAAGCCCTAAAGTAATCGAATTATTTACTTTATCAGATATTTAAGCATTTATTTGCTTTAAATTGTCCATCAAGTGATTATGAAGACGATGCAATAAGAATAGAAGAAAAAGAACTTAAACGAAGAAAATACAGCGAAAACGATGAAAGACAAGTTACGATCCGAAAGTCTGAAGCCACACGGGCTGCCAAGATTCACACGACTTGCTCACACAGGCTGCCCACTTTTTAGTACACACAATTGATCCACACGGATTGCCCACATTTTGGGCTCACAAGGTTGAAGCACACGGTCTACCCAATATACACGGCCTGTGCACACGGCTTGCCAGGATGAATTTTTCCTATAAATAGAGACATTTGTTTGTCATTCCAACACACTTCCTTTCTCACTCACTTCTCTCACTACAGTTAAATTCTCTCTCTAGCTTTCTCTTACTAAAAAGCTAGATACGTTCGGCCTTCTTACCTCTATCGGGAAACGCACTTAGACATGAACATCGGAGATTGTACTAGGAGCGGTCTAAGGAATCTCAACACTTGTAATAGTCAAGACTTCGTGTGTACACGGTGAACGCTATCTTTAAATTAATGTTATGGTTATGTTATTTTAAATCTCTTTCATCTCATACTTGTCTAGCTATTATACTTGTTCTTGTATGTTGAATATCTATCTAAACTTTGTACTGTTGTTATGCTGAAACTCAGTCCGACCTAAAAGTCTAATTTACGGACCATCCTTCCCAGTTACCCACGTGGTTATAAACTAGTGTTGGGACTGATCAATTCTAAATACTGGGTAAGTAGTTATCTGTGTTTAACGTCATAGTAAGGATTTAGTACTTACATTTAGACAACACCTGTAAATTGTATAGTTAGCCGTCTATCTACAAGAGCTATCATGTTTAAGATTGTGAATGGTGTAAGAGCTAGAGTGTCCATCATACACTATCTTACCAAAAATATGGTTCCCGTCAGAAGCAAGATCCTAGAGATGTTGTGAATGATCACAGGTTGTGTAACTGCATTGTAAAGGAGAGACTAGTCTAATTAACAGTACTTTAGGAAACCCTAAGATTGCACATCTGTTAGTGTTGAGGCATAGCATAATATTAAGCGGAGATCTTGATAAAAGTTAAACCATCTAGGGTTAAGAAAAGCCGAAACCTTTCTTAGGTATGCTATCTTATTCATTAGCCTAGGATTCAATCCATAAGGTCGTTTCAATCACTAAGATTAACGTTGGGAGTGAGCATATTAGTTCTGGCCAGAATCTTCAAAACCTAAGCCCTCAGTGACAAATCAAATAGGCTTTAAAACCAATCCGCGATTGAGGTTTAGAGTTCATCTTATCTTATATGGTAAGACCTATTCAATGATCTACCATCACCTCTAAATACTGCATCTGAAATGTCCCGTTCTTATTGATTAAAAACGTTCCATATTAATTAATTTCGTTGCGAGGTTTTGACCTCTATATGAGACGTTTTTCAAAGACTGCATTCATTTTTAAAACAAACCATAACCTTTATTTCATAAATAAAGGTTTAAAAAGCTTTACGTAGATTATCAAATAATGATAATCTAAAATATCCTGTTTACACACGACCATTACATAATGGTTTACAATACAAATATGTTACATCGAAATCAGTTTCTTGAATGCAGTTTTTACACAATATCATACAAACATGGACTCCAAATCTTGTCCTTATTTTAGTATGCAACAGCGGAAGCTCTTAATATTCACCTGAGAATAAACATGCTTTAAATGTCAATAAAAATGTTGGTGAGTTATAGGTTTAACCTATATATATCAAATCGTAACAATAGACCACAAGATTTCATATTTCAATACACATCCCATACATAGAGATAAAAATCATTCATATGGTGAACACCTGGTAACCGACATTAACAAGATGCATATATAAGAATATCCCCATCATTCCGGGACACCCTTCGGATATGATATAAATTTCGAAGTACTAAAGCATCCGGTACTTTGGATGGGGTTTGTTAGGCCCAATAGATCTATCTTTAGGATTCGCGTCAATTAGGGTGTCTGTTCCCTAATTCTTAGATTACCAGACTTAATAAAAAGGGGCATATTCGATTTCGATAATTCAACCATAGAATGTAGTTTCACATACTTGTGTCTATTTTGTAAATCATTTATAAAACCTGCATGTATTCTCATCCCAAAAATATTAGATTTTAAAAGTGGGACTATAACTCACTTTCACAGATTTTTACTTCGTCGGGAAGTAAGACTTGGCCACTGGTTGATTCACGAACCTATAACAATATATACATATATATCAAAGTATGTTCAAAATATATTTACAACACTTTTAATATATTTTGATGTTTTAAGTTTATTAAGTCAGCTGTCCTCGTTAGTAACCTACAACTAGTTGTCCACGGTTAGATGTACAGAAATAAATCGATAAATATTATCTTGAATCAATCCACGACCCAGTGTATACGTATCTCAGTATTGATCACAACTCAAACTATATATATTTTGGAATCAACCTCAACCCTGTATAGCTAACTCCAACATTCACATATAGAGTGTCTATGGTTGTTCCGAAATATATATAGATGTGTCGACATGATAGGTCGAAACATTGTATACGTGTCTATGGTATCTCAAGATTACATAATATACAATACAAGTTGATTAAGTTATGGTTGGAATAGATTTGTTACCAATTTTCACGTAGCTAAAATGAGAAAAATTATCCAATCTTGTTTTACCCATAACTTCTTCATTTTAAATCCGTTTTGAGTGAATCAAATTGCTATGGTTTCATATTGAACTCTATTTTATGAATCTAAACAGAAAAAGTATAGGTTTATAGTCGGAAAAATAAGTTACAAGTCGTTTTTGTAAAGGTAGTCATTTCAGTCGAAAGAACGACGTCTAGATGACCATTTTAGAAAACATACTTTCACTTTGTGTTTAACCATAATTTTTGGATATAGTTTCATGTTCATAATAAAAATCATTTTCTCAGAATAACAACTATTAAATCAAAGTTTATCATAGTTTTTAATTAACTAACCCAAAACAGCCCGCGGTGTTACTACGACGGCGTAAATCCGGTTTTACGGTATTTTTCGTGTTTCCAGGTTTTAAATCATTAAGTTAGCATATCATACAGATATAGAACATGTGTTTAGTTTATTTTAAAAGTCAAGTTAGAAGGATTAACTTTTGTTTGCGAACAAGTTTAGAATTAACTAAACTATGTTCTAGTGATTACAAGTTTAAACCTTCGAATAAGATAGCTTTATATGTATGAATCGAATGATGTTATGAACATCATTACTACCTTAAGTTCCTTGGATAAACCTACTGGAAAAGAGAAAAATGGATCTAGCTTCAATGGATCCTTGGATGGCTCGAAGTTCTTGAAGCAGAATCATGACACGAAAACAAGTTCAAGTAAGATCATCACTTGAAATAAGATTGTTATAGTTATAGAAATTGAACCAAAGTTTGAATATGATTATTACCTTGTATTAGAATGATAACCTACTGTAAGAAACAAAGATTTCTTGAGGTTGGATGATCACCTTACAAGATTGGAAGTGAGCTAGCAAACTTGAAAGTATTCTTGATTTTATGAAACTAGAACTTTTGGAATTTATGAAGAACACTTAGAACTTGAAGATAGAACTTGAGAGAGATCAATTAGATGAAGAAAATTGAAGAATGAAAGTGTTTGTAGGTGTTTTTGGTCGTTGGTGTATGGATTAGATATAAAGGATATGTAATTTTGTTTTCATGTAAATAAGTCATGAATGATTACTCATATTTTTGTAATTTTATGAGATATTTCATGCTAGTTGCCAAATGATGGTTCCCTCATGTGTTAGGTGACTCACATGGGCTGCTAAGAGCTGATAATTGGAGTGTATATACCAATAGTACATACATCTAAAAGCTGTGTATTGTACGAGTACGAATACGGGTGCATACGAGTAGAATTGTTGATGAAACTGAACGAGGATGTAATTGTAAGCATTTTTGTTAAGTAGAAGTATTTTGATAAGTGTATTGAAGTCTTTCAAAAGTGTATAAATACATATTAAAACACTACATGTATATACATTTTAACTGAGTCGTTAAGTCATCGTTAGTCGTTACATGTAAATGTTGTTTTGAAACCTTTAGGTTAACGATCTTGTTAAATGTTGTTAACCCAATGTTTATAATATCAAAAGAGATTTTAAATTATTATATTATCATGATATTATGATGTACGAATATCTCTTAATATGATATATATACATTAAATGTCGTTACAACGATAATCGTTACATATATGTCTCGTTTCAAAATCATTAAGTTAGTAGTCTTATTTTTACATATGTAGTTCATTGTTAATATACTTAATGATATGTTTACTTATCATAATATCATGTTAACTATATATATAACCATATATATGTCATCATATAGTTTTTACAAGTTTTAACGTTCGTGAATCACCGGTCAACTTGGGTGGTCAATTTGTCTATATGAAACCTATTTCAATTAATCAAGTCTTAACAAGTTTGATTTCTTAACATGTTGAAAACATTTAATCATGTAAATATCAATCTCAATTAATATATATAAACATGGAAAAGTTCGGGTCACTACAGTACCTACCCGTTAAATAAATTTCGTCCCGAAATTTTAAGCTGTTGAAGGTGTTGACGAATCTTCTGGAAATAGATGAGGGTATTTCTTCTTCATCTGATCTTCACGCTCCCAGGTGAACTCGGGTCCTCTACGAGCATTCCATCGAACCTTAACAATTGGTATCTTGTTTTGCTTAAGTCTTTTAACCTCACGATCCATTATTTCGACGGGTTCTTCGATGAATTGAAGTTTTTCGTTGATTTGGATTTCATCTAACGGAATAGTGAGATTTTCTTTAGCAAAACATTTCTTTAAATTCGAGACGTGGAAAGTGTTATGTACAGTCGCGAGTTGTTGAGGTAACTCAAGTCGGTAAGCTACTGGTCCGACACGATCAATAATCTTGAATGGTCCAATATACCTTGGATTTAATTTCCCTCGTTTACCAAATCGAACAACGCCTTTCCAAGGTGCAACTTTAAGCATGACCATCTCTCCAATTTCAAATTCTATATCTTTTCTTTTAATGTCAGCGTAGCTCTTTTGTCGACTTTGGGCGGTTTTCAACCGTTGTTGAATTTGGATGATCTTCTCGGTAGTTTCTTGTATAATCTCCGGACCTGTAATCTGTCTATCCCCCACTTCACTCCAACAAATCGGAGACCTGCACTTTCTACCATAAAGTGCTTCAAACGGCGCCATCTCAATGCTTGAATGGTAGCTGTTGTTGTAGGAAAATTCTGCTAACGGTAGATGTCGATCCCAACTGTTTCCGAAATCAATAACACATGCTCGTAGCATGTCTTCAAGCGTTTGTATCGTCCTTTCGCTCTGCCCATCAGTTTGTGGATGATAGGCAGTACTCATGTCTAGACGAGTTCCTAATGCTTGCTGTAATGTCTGCCAGAATCTTGAAATAAATCTGCCATCCCTATCAGAGATAATAGAGATTGGTATTCCATGTCTGGAGACGACTTCCTTCAAATACAGTCGTGCTAACTTCTCCATCTTGTCATCTTCTCTTATTGGCAGGAAGTGTGATGATTTGGTGAGACGATCAACTATTACCCAAATAGTATCAAAACCACTTGCAGTCCTTGGCAATTTAGTGATGAAATCCATGGTAATGTTTTCCCATTTCCATTCCGGGATTTCGGGTTGTTGAAGTAGACCTGATGGTTTCTGATGCTCAGCTTTGACCTTAGAACACGTCAAACATTCTCCTACATATTTAGCAACATCGGCTTTCATACCCGGCCACCAAAAATGTTTCTTGAGATCCTTGTACATCTTCCCCGTTCCAGGATGTATTGAGTATCTGGTTTTATGAGCTTCTCTAAGTACCATTTCTCTCATATCTCCAAATTTTGGTACTCAAATCCTTTCAGCCCTATACCGGGTTCCGTCTTCCCGAATATTTAGATGCTTCTCCGATCCTTTGGGTATTTCATCCTTTAAATTTCCCTCTTTTAAAACTCCTTGTTGCGCCTCCTTTATTTGAGTAGTAATGTTATTATGAATCATTATATTCATAGATTTTACTCGAATGGGTTCTCTGTCCTTCCTGCTCAAGGCATCGGCTACCACATTTGCCTTCCCCGGGTGGTAACGAATCTCAAAGTTGTAATCATTCAATAATTCAATCCACCTACGCTGCCTCATATTCAGTTGTTTCTGATTAAATATGTGTTGAAGACTTTTGTGGTCGGTATATATAATACTTTTAACCCCATATAAGTAGTGCCTCCAAGTCTTTAATGCAAAAACAACCGCGCCTAATTCCAAATCATGCGTCGTATAATTTTGTTCGTGAATCTTCAATTGTCTAGACGCATAAGCAATCACCTTCGTTCGTTGCATTAATACACAATCGAGACCTTGCTTTGATGCATCACAATAAATCACAAAATCATCATTCCCTTCAGGTAATGACAATATAGGTGCCGTAGTTAGCTTTTTCTTCAATAACTGAAACGCTTTCTCTTGTTCATCATTCCATTCAAATTTCTTCCCTTTATGCGTTAATGCAGTCAAGGGTTTTGCTATTCTGGAAAAGTCTTGGATGAACCTTCTTTAGTAACCAGCTAGTCCTAAAAACTGGCGTATGTGTTTCGGAGTTTTCGGGGTTTCCCACTTTTCAACAGTTTCTATCTTTGCCGGATCCACCTTAATACCTTCTTTGTTCACTATGTGACCGAGGAATTGAACTTCTTCCAACCAAAATGCACACTTTGAAAACTTAGCGTACAATTCTTCCTTCCTCAATACTTCTAACACCTTTCTCAAATGTTCACCGTGTTCTTGGTCATTCTTTGAGTAAATAAGTATGTCATCAATGAAAACAATGACAAACTTGTCAAGGTATGGTCCACACACTCGGTTCATAAGGTCCATGAACACAGCTGGTGCATTAGTTAAACCAAACGGCATGACCATAAACTCGTAATGACCATAACGTGTTCTGAAAGCAGTCTTTGGAATATCATCTTCTTTCACCCGCATTTGATGATACCCGGAACGTAAGTCAATCTTTGAATAAACAGACGAGCCTTGTAGTTGATCAAATAAGTCATCGATTCTTGGTAGTGGGTAGCGGTTCTTGATGGTAAGTTTGTTCAACTCTCGGTAGTCGATACACAACCTGAATGTACCATCTTTCTTCTTGACAAACAAAACAGGAGCTCCCCACGGTGATGTGCTTGGTCGAATGAAACCACGCTCTAAAAGTTCTTGTAATTGGCTTTGTAGTTCTTTCATCTCGCTGGGTGCGAGTCTGTAAGGAGCACGAGCTATTGGTGCAGCTCCTGGTACAAGATCTATTTGAAATTCAACGGATCGATGTGGGGGTAATCCCGGTAATTCTTTCGGAAATACATCGAGAAATTCTTTTGCAATGGGAACATCATTGATGCTCTTTTCTTCAGTTTGTACTTTCTCAACGTGTGCTAGAACAGCATAGCAACCTTTTCTTATTAGTTTTTGTGCCTTCAAATTACTAATAAGATGTAGCTTCGTGTTGCCCTTTTCTCCGTACACCATTAAGGGTTTTCCTTTTTCTCGTATAATGCGAATTGCATTTTTGTAACAAACGATCTCTGCTTTCACTTCTTTCAACCAGTCCATACCGATTATCACATCAAAACTCCCTAACTCTACTGGTATCAAATCAATCTTAAATGTTTCGCTAACCAGTTTAATTTCTCGATTCCGACATATATTATCTGCTGAAATTAATTTACCATTTGCTAATTCGAGTAAAAATTTACTATCCAAAGGCGTCAATGGACAACTTAATTTAGTACAAAAATCTCTACTCATATAGCTTCTATCCGCACCCGAATCAAATAAAACGTAAGCAGATTTATTGTCAATAAGAAACGTACCCGTAACAAGCTCCGGGTCTTCTTGTGCCTCTGCCGCATTAATATTGAAAACTCTTCCGCGGCCTTGTCCATTCGTGTTCTCCTGGTTCGGGCAATTTCTAATAATGTGGCCCGGTTTTCCACATTTATAACAAACTACATTGGCATAACTTGCTCCGACACTACTTGCTCCGCCATTACTCGTTCCGACACCATTTGTTCCTTTCGTTCTATTAACCCCTGGTCCGTAGACCTCACACTTCACCGCTCTATGACCACTTCTTTTACACTTGTTGCAAAATTTGGTGCAGAACCCCGAGTGATACATTTCACACCTTTGGCATAGCTGCTTCTGATTGTTGTTGTTATTGCGGTTATTATTGTTGTTGGGATGATTGTTGTAGTTGCTGTTGTTGTTGTTGTTGTTGTTGTTGGGCCGTTTGTTGTAGTTGCGATTGATGTTGCGATTGTTGGGATAATTGCTGCGATTATTGTTGTAATTGCTGTTGTTGTTGTATTGGTGATTCTTATCACCGTTTTCCTCCCACTTTCTTTTGACTTGCTTCACATTGGCCTCTTCAACAGTCTGTTCTTTAATTCTTTCTTCAATCTGGTTCACTAGTTTGTGAGCCATTCTACATGCCTGTTGTATGGAGGCGGGCTCGTGTGAACTTATATCTTCTTGGATTCTTTCCGGTAATCCTTTCACAAACGCGTCGATCTTCTCTTCCTCATCTTCGAATGCTCCCGGACACAATAGGCACAATTCTGTGAATCGTCTTTCGTACATGGTAATATCAAATCCTTGGGTTCGTAACCCTCTAAGTTCTGTCTTGAGCTTATTGACCTCGGTTCTGGGATGGTACTTCTCGTTCATCAAGTGCTTGAATGCTGACCACGGTAGTGCGTACGCATCGTCTTGTCCCACTTGCTCTAGATAGGTATTCCACCATGTTAACGCAGAACCTGTGAAGGTATGCGTAGCGTACTTTACTTTGTCCTCTTCAGTACACTTACTTATGGCAAACACCGATTCGACCTTCTCGGTCCACCGTTTCAATCCGATCGGTCCTTCGGTTCCATCAAATTCCAAAGGTTTGCAGGCAGTGAATTCTTTGTAGGTGCATCCTACACGATTTCCTGTACTGCTAGATCCAAGGTTATTGTTGGTATGTAGCGCAGCCTGTACTGCGGCTATGTTTGAAGCTAGAAAAGTACGGAATTCCTCTTCATTCATATTCACGGTGTGTCGAGTAGTCGGTGCCATTTCCTTCAAAATAGTTAAATGGAACAAGTTAATCATACAAAATATTAAGAGTAGTTAATAGTATTTCGTAGCATAATATGAACTCATTTATAAAAGCTTTTTCTTCATATTAGCGTTTTATAAGTTTAAATTCGGGTAGTACCTACCCGTTAAGTTCATACTTAGTAGCTAATATACAATTCAACTACTACAATTCTATATGAAAAACTGATTATAATAATATTTCGCGTTCAAACTTTTACACAACATTTTACAAACTTACAATACCGCTTATTTTACATATAGCATGAAATATAGAACACAATAAATTTGATACAAGATGGTTGTGAAGATAATTCTAGCTAGTACACAAGTCGTTCAGCAAAGGCAATAAAGACACGTAATTCATACGTCCAGAAACAAGTCATGCATTCTGGTTTTACTAGGACTACTTCCCATCCTTGGTCTTGTGGAACATAACCGTTATGGCCGTTGATAAGACAGCGTGTTGTAACGTCGTCAAAGGGACGAGGGTTACGTAATGTCCAACAGTCCCGTAACAATCTAAAAACCTCATTTCTTACCCCAATTACCGACTCCGTCACTTGTGGGAACGTTTTGTTTAATAGTTGTAGCCCGATGTTCTTGTTCTCACTTTGGTGAGAAGCGAACATTACTAATCCGTAAGCATAACATGCTTCTTTATGTTGCATGTTAGCCACTTTTTCTAAATCACGAAGTCCAATATTTGGATATATTGAGTCAAAATAATTTCTTAACCCATTGCGTAAAATAGCATTTGGGTTCCCCGCAATATATGCGTCAAAGTAAACACATCGTAACTTATGGATTTCCCAATGTGATATCCCCCATCTTCTGAACGAAAGCCTTTTATAAACCAAGGCATTCTTGGAACGTTCTTCGAATGTCTTACAAACTGATCTTGCCTTAAATAGTTGTGCCGAAGAATTCTGACCGACTCTAGACAAGATTTCATCAATCATGTCTCCGGGTAGGTCTCTTAAAATATTGGGTTGTCTATCCATTTTGTGTTTTTATACTGTAAAATAGACAAGAGTTAGATTCATAAAAAAAAATACTTATTAATACAAGCAATTTTTACATATATCATAAAGCATAAGCACACTATATTACATATATTACACCACACGAATACAACTATCTTATTCCGACTCGCTTGTTTCTTCTTCTTCGGTTTTGGTTCGTTTTGCCAAGTTTCTAGGGATATATGATGTTCCCCTAATACGAGCCGTCGTGATCCACATTGGTTTAGAAAAACCTAGTGGTTTAGAGGTTCCCGGGTCATTGTTACAACTTAAGGACTTCGGGGGTTGACGATACATATAAAGTTCATCGGGGTTGGAATTAGATTTCTCTATTTTTATGCCCTTTCCCTTATTATTTTCTTTTGCCTTTTTAAATTCAGTTGGGGTAATTTCTATAACATCATCGGAATTCTCGTCGGAATCCGATTCATCGGAGAATTGGTAATCCTCCCAATATTTTGCTTCCTTGGCGGAAACACCATTGACCATAATTAACCTTGGTCGGTTGGTTGAGGATTTTCTTTTACTTAACCGTTTTATTATTTCCCCCACCGGTTCTATTTCTTCATCCAGTTCCGATTCTTCTTCCGGTTCCGATTCTTCTTCCGGTTCCGACTCTTCTTCTGGTTCCTCTTCGGGAACTTGTGAATCAGTCCACGAATCATTTCAATTTACATTTGACTCTTCATTATTATTAGGTGAGTCAATGGGACTTGTTCTAGAGGTAGACATCTATCACATAATATCAAACGCGTTAAGAGATTAATATATCACATAATATTCACATGTTAAAAATATATAGTTTCCAACAAAATTTGTTAAGCAATCATTTTTCAAGTAAACACGGTCGAAGTCCAAACTCACTAATGCATCCTAATAAACTCGATAAGACACACTAATGCAAAATTCTGGTTCTCTAAGACCAACGCTCGGATACCAACTGAAATGTCCCGTTCTTATTGATTAAAAACGTTCCATATTAATTGATTTCGTTGCGAGGTTTTGACCTCTATATGAGACGTTTTTCAAAGACTGCATTCATTTTTAAAACAAACCATAACCTTTATTTCATAAATAAAGGTTTAAAAAGCTTTACGTAGATTATCAAATAATGATAATCTAAAATATCCTGTTTACACACGACCATTACATAATGGTTTACAATACAAATATGTTACATCGAAATCAGTTTCTTGAATGCAGTTTTTACACAATATCATACAAACATGGACTCCAAATCTTGTCCTTATTTTAGTATGCAACAGCGGAAGCTCTTAATATTCACCTGAGAATAAACATGCTTTAAACGTCAACAAAAATGTTGGTGAGTTATAGGTTTAACCTATATATATCAAATCGTAACAATAGACCACAAGATTTCATATTTCAATACACATCCCATACATAGAGATAAAAATCATTCATATGGTGAACACCTGGTAACCGACATTAACAAGATGCATATATAAGAATATCCCCATCATTCCGGGACACCCTTCGGATATGATATAAATTTCGAAGTACTAAAGCATCCGGTACTTTGGATGGGGTTTGTTAGGCCCAATAGATCTATCTTTAGGATTCGCGTCAATTAGGGTGTCTGTTCCCTAATTCTTAGATTACCAGACTTAATAAAAAGGGGCATATTCGATTTCGATAATTCAACCATAGAATGTAGTTTCACATACTTGTGTCTATTTTGTAAATCATTTATAAAACCTGCATGTATTCTCATCCCAAAAATATTAGATTTTAAAAGTGGGACTATAACTCACTTTCACAGATTTTTACTTCGTCGGGAAGTAAGACTTGGCCACTGGTTGATTCACGAACCTATAACAATATATACATATATATCAAAGTATGTTCAAAATATATTTACAACACTTTTAATATATTTTGATGTTTTAAGTTTATTAAGTCAGCTGTCCTCGTTAGTAACCTACAACTAGTTGTCCACGGTTAGATGTACAGAAATAAATCGATAAATATTATCTTGAATCAATCCACGACCCAGTGTATACGTATCTCAGTATTGATCACAACTCAAACTATATATATTTTGGAATCAACCTCAACCCTGTATAGCTAACTCCAACATTCACATATAGAGTGTCTATGGTTGTTCCGAAATATATATAGATGTGTCGACATGATAGGTCGAAACATTGTATACGTGTCTATGGTATCTCAAGATTACATAATATACAATACAAGTTGATTAAGTTATGGTTGGAATAGATTTGTTACCAATTTTCACGTAGCTAAAATGAGAAAAATTATCCAATCTTGTTTTACCCATAACTTCTTCATTTTAAATCCGTTTTGAGTGAATCAAATTGCTATGGTTTCATATTGAACTCTATTTTATGAATCTAAACAGAAAAAGTATAGGTTTATAGTCGGAAAAATAAGTTACAAGTCGTTTTTGTAAAGGTAGTCATTTCAGTCGAAAGAACGACGTCTAGATGACCATTTTAGAAAACATACTTTCACTTTGTGTTTAACCATAATTTTTGGATATAGTTTCATGTTCATAATAAAAATCATTTTCTCAGAATAACAACTATTAAATCAAAGTTTATCATAGTTTTTAATTAACTAACCCAAAACAGCCCGCGGTGTTACTACGACGGCGTAAATCCGGTTTTACGGTATTTTTCGTGTTTCTAGGTTTTAAATCATTAAGTTAGCATATCATACAGATATAGAACATGTGTTTAGTTTATTTTAAAAGTCAAGTTAGAAGGATTAACTTTTGTTTGCGAACAAGTTTAGAATTAACTAAACTATGTTCTAGTGATTACAAGTTTAAACCTTCGAATAAGATAGCTTTATATGTATGAATCGAATGATGTTATGAACATCATTACTACCTTAAGTTCCTTGGATAAACCTACTGGAAAAGAGAAAAATGGATCTAGCTTCAATGGATCCTTGGATGGCTCGAAGTTCTTGAAGCAGAATCATGACACGAAAACAAGTTCAAGTAAGATCATCACTTGAAATAAGATTGTTATAGTTATAGAAATTGAACCAAAGTTTGAATATGATTATTACCTTGTATTAGAATGATAACCTACTGTAAGAAACAAATATTTCTTGAGGTTGGATGATCACCTTACAAGATTGGAAGTGAGCTAGCAAACTTGAAAGTATTCTTGATTTTATGAAACTAGAACTTTTGGAATTTATGAAGAACACTTAGAACTTGAAGATAGAACTTGAGAGAGATCAATTAGATGAAGAAAATTGAAGAATGAAAGTGTTTGTAGGTGTTTTTGGTCGTTGGTGTATGGATTAGATATAAAGGATATGTAATTTTGTTTTCATGTAAATAAGTCATGAATGATTACTCATATTTTTGTAATTTTATGAGATATTTCATGCTAGTTGCCAAATGATGGTTCCCACATGTGTTAGGTGACTCACATGGGCTGCTAAGAGCTGATAATTGGAGTGTATATACCAATAGTACATACATCTAAAAGCTGTGTATTGTACGAGTACGAATACGGGTGCATACGAGTAGAATTGTTGATGAAACTGAACGAGGATGTAATTGTAAGCATTTTTGTTAAGTAGAAGTATTTTGATAAATGTATTGAAGTCTTTCAAAAGTGTATAAATACATATTAAAACACTACATGTATATACATTTTAACTGAGTCGTTAAGTCATCGTTAGTCGTTACATGTAAATGTTGTTTTGAAACCTTTAGGTTAACGATCTTGTTAAATGTTGTTAACCCAATGTTTATAATATCAAAAGAGATTTTAAATTATTATATTATCATGATATTATGATGTACGAATATCTCTTAATATGATATATATACATTAAATGTCGTTACAACGATAATCGTTACATATATGTCTCGTTTCAAAATCATTAAGTTAGTAGTCTTGTTTTTACATATGTAGTTCATTGTTAATATACTTAATGATATGTTTACTTATCATAATATCATGTTAACTATATATATAACCATATATATGTCATCATATAGTTTTTACAAGTTTTAACGTTCGTGAATCACCGGTCAACTTGGGTGGTCAATTTGTCTATATGAAACCTATTTCAATTAATCAAGTCTTAACAAGTTTGATTTCTTAACATGTTGAAAACATTTAATCATGTAAATATCAATCTCAATTAATATATATAAACATGGAAAAGTTCGGGTCACTACAGCATCCACCTTGTTACTTTATCTGTTTACTGCTTTCCAGTTATAATCTATTATCTATCATAAACGTCTAAAAAAACTACCTTACTTGCTATAGGGTTGACTTGAGAAGTACTTAGATCCCACATTATCAGCAAATGTAGAAAAAATCGACGTCATGTTATACTTATCAGTTGCTCGTTATAAGAATAGGCAAGTAAGTGAAATATAGTTAGAACCACAACTGAATATAAATTTGAAACCATTAGTTCCTCTGGTACGCTTGATTGACATTTTGTGACCTAACGACACCGCATTAAAATAAACCGTCCTTTTTACCATATCAGTACCATAAACTACTAGCTAGCATCATATATGTGTGATGCACGGGTTTGGGGGTGTTCGAAGTGAAGGTGGTGGTGATATTTAAAGTGTGATAAGAATTTGAGAGCATGTTTTGGTATACATATTTTGGTTAGTTTCTATTAAATTTGGTCTATCTGCTTATATTTGTGAAAACAACTAAGGTATTCTATCTTCATCACACTGCGCGCTTACCCTACGCAAAACCCTAATAATATAGGGGGTGCTATATACATGTTTTGCATGGCGTAGCTGCCGCACACATAGGGCTATCACGTCGTATTCACTGAGAATATTATAATTTGTTGTAATCATTTCCTATTATTAAGCCAAATATTATGGAAGTCGGTTATCTTATTCTCTAAGTAAATCAAGGATTAGGGTTTACCTATTTATAGAAACACTAAACTCCTCATATGGACACATTGTCTTGGACAATAAAACTCTATACTTAATATTCTGACGAGGTTACTTTACGATTACAGGTACATTACTTGAGCGTAAAACCCTATGAACCTTTCGAGCCATGAAACCGACTACTCTGTTGGCGGTGGATAGTCATTCGATCATCCTTCTGAGATCTTCATCTCGGCTAGGGTTATTCACGGCGGCCGAACCGAAGAATCAAATAAGATAAGTCCTTAAATCCTCTCTTCATCACTCAAGTAGTAACAACCAAAAAAAAAAAATTCGATCCACATGTGGTACGTTTTAAAAGGGATTTTGGCATGTTAAGTATGTTCCATGAATGTGTAGCCCCTTCCACTCAAATCTCGTTCATCGTCGCATCATCATGAGTATTATCATTCTCAATCATTCATTGTATGTATGCCAAACTTTGAAAAGTTCTTGCGTGTATTGAAGTTCTAATAATGTCTATTGTGTAAATTTAATTTACAATTGTATGTAATGAACTTACGAAAAAAGTCTTGTATGTATCATAAATAGTCAAAATGCATACTATGGATGGATTTGGATCTTCAATACATACACTAGCAGTAATTTTCAAAGTTCAACTTGTAAAGTTCAATACATTTTCAAAACATAAACATTTATGCTTAAATGTTGGTGAACTATATTACTGTATACTTCATTTTTGTCAAAGGCACATATCTAGACACTTCGAGGCCGGATACTACCTAGAGTTTGAGGTTTTTCTTGTTTCAGTATGGAATGGTTTACAAGCTTGAGTTCATCGGAAAGCATACATCATTTCGGTACTACTTTAGCCCTTAATTATTCCAAATACAGTTATCATTACTATAAACTCTCTTGATCCTGACATATAACTTGTATTGTCCAGCTTTATGTCTTCTCATGGGTGGTGTTAATAAGTATTGTCATGATATTCAATGTTATATCTCCATTATTTAATTTTGATACATTCTTTATTATGCTAGTGACTCACATGATCCGTTTGAAAATTGTCTCGGTTTACAGATTTTAACTTATAAATCGAAGAAGTTCAACATCCAGGTCTTGAGATTAATTCAACGAGTTACAACTCCGATCCTTGTTTTCGCCCTTATCCTGCTTGTCTTCTTTACAAGGTTAAATGTTGCAGACTTGTTTGTCAGTTGCCTTGCTTTTATTCCTACCAGTTGGGTCATCACAAGTGTAAGCTTATTGCAACATTATATCTTATGCAGTATGCTAATTTCATTGTCATTATTGCCATTGTCTTGATATAATTAACGAGGAATACAAAGAGCATATGCTCCAAATTATTATGATATGGCAGTCATTAACATAAAGTATCGCGGTTGTTCTCAAGTGAATATGGGGTTGTTTTGGAAGCATACTTTATGGTAATGACATCTCCAACCCTTATATTCACTTCAAAACAATTACAATACTTTATGGTAATGACAACCAAATCATATTAATATCGAAGCATATACTTATTGTATACCTCGTTATTAATTATATCAATACAATGGCAATAATGACAATGAAGTTAGCATATTGCGTAAGATATAATGTAGCAATAGACTTTCACTTTATGGTGGCCCAACCAGTAGGAATAAAAGCAAGACAACCGGCAAACAAGTCTGCAAAAGTTAGCCTTGTACAGATGACAAGCAAAATAAGGACGGAAATAAGGCTCGAAGCTGTAACTCGTTGAATGAATATCAAGATCTGAATGTTGTACTTCTTCGATTTAAAGTTAAAAACGGTAAACCTGGACAATTCACAATCGGATCATGTCAGTCACTAGCAAAATAAAGAATGTAACCAAATTAAATAATGGAGACAACCTTGAATATCACAACAATACTAATTAACACCACCCATGACAAGACATAGAACTGGACAGTAGAAGTTATATGTCAGGAACAAGAAAGTTTATAGTTGAAAAATAATAATTATATTTAGAATAATTAAGGGCTAAAATAGTACTGAAGATGATGCATTCTTTCCGGTGAGCTCAAACTTTTTGGATGGGCTCGGAGTGTCTGGATATTTGCCTATACGTGCCTATGACAAATAAAATATATAAATATTTATGTTTTGAAAATGTATTAAACTTTACAAGTTGTATGAGGTAAAGTTTGAAAATTACAGATTACTATTGTATGTATTGAAGATCCAAAAGCATCTATACTATGCATTTTGACTGTTTTTTTTAATACATAAGAAATTTTTTTGGAAGTTCTTTATATACATACAATTGTAAATTAGATGTACATGATTATGACAATTTTAGAACTTCAATACACGCAAAAAAACTTATTCAAAGTTCGGCACATACATACATTGAATGATTGAAAATAATATTACTCATGGTGATGATAAATGAGATTTGAGTGGAATAACCACTCATACAGTTGTATTTCCGTAAATATACTATATAATTTTCATAACATCATTATATTACATCAGTATAGTGTAAGATAACAAACCTGTTCTTCATCCCACCAAGATTCCCAACTGTTGTCTCCTTTGAGCCCAACACCACCTTTGCAGAGAAGCCAACCTATCCAATCATTAAAGTCTCCAACAAACCTGCTCATACGATAGTATAATCAAAATGTAGGAGCATATAATAATAATAAGACTGTAAACTCAAGAAAGTAAAACGAGGTTAATGAATCAAACATACTTTTGCCACTCAAAACCAGATGGGTTGAAGATATACGGAGCATAGAACCATGAAATCACAAGGAACCAACTGCTTAGTGTCGACAAGATGTGTGAGACAGCATCTCCTTGAGTGTACCCATATGCAATATAAACTATAAGACCATTCCCATCGGCAAGTGATGGGGAATGTCATCAACAACTTCGTGGGAGGGCGCCGATGGCAATGGTGCCGCCCTCGGCCGCCCTCCACCGCCCTCGGCTTGCTCGCCCTGGAATTTTTCATCGATACGCATAAATGAGGACGGAGAGAACTTGAGCATGTGGGTCCTTTTTCCTTTTTATTGTATTAATATGTTATTTGTAGCATGAGTATTTGTAGATTTGTAGAACTAAAATGCAAAAATGGAAGTTAAAAGGGATAAGTGTTTGAGGAAGAAGATGAGTTATGTACACTTTCAATTAAAAAATGAGTATAAATGTGTGGTTGCAATTGGTTCTGGACACTTTAAAATGAGTTGAATCCCATTTTAAATATAATACTCGTAATTGTTATTGTCATTACCGTATATACTAACCAACACTCAAATTTTGGTCGTTTTATCCCAACCCCCACCCAATTTCCCCCAAAAACGACAACAAGGAAAAAAGGGGAAAAAAAATACAAAACAACCCCTAAAAAATGTAAAAAGTTACATCCCAACCCTCAAACCAGGGGTATCAAGTGTAAAATCAATATTTTAATAAAAAAACTTAATTAAACTTCACCCATATTTTCAACGGGACATACCTTTCCGCTCGACTCGCGTTAAAATTTTTCGAACCAACCGTTCAACTCAAAAAAATCTAACGAACACAACGAGACTAACTATACGAGAAACGGACACTTCTAAAAAAACGCTAAATACCTCGGATTCTATTCAATACTCAACGGGACATATCTTCCCGCTCGGCTCGCGTTAATTTTTTTCGAACCCACCGTTCAACTCAAAAAAATCTAACGAACACAACGAGACTAACTATACGCGACACGGACACTTCCAAAAAAAAAAAAACGCTAATTACGTGTATTTAGATCAGTGTTCCATAACCTATAATAAACTCCCCAAACTAACTACATCATATCGATAATTCTGTTTCCCTTTTTTTTTTACACGATCTTCATGCCGTTAAAAAGGCCATTAGGTACATTAGATACTAACTACATGTATTTAAAAACACCCGTAGTAAAACGTTTTTACTTCTGTAAATACATAACGCTCCATTAACTATGAATATACAACCCGAAAGGTCCCGCGGCATCGCGCGGGCCCATTTTACTAGTTATAATATAAAGTCTAAACTAAATACTCCGCACTAATAATAATAATAATAATAATAATAATAATAATAATAATAATAATAATAATAATATTAAAAAATTTGAGGAAATATGTCATGGTTGGCAATGGTATGTCATTAGAGTGTTATGGAAGGAAGTGGTGAGAAAGGAGGAGTGAGAAAGCTGATGTGGCGTTGAGGAAATGCCCATGACGACGTCATGGTTGGGATTGGTCTAAGAAGCAACGCAACTTCCAGGATGAATTTTTTTTTTTTACATATTTTCATTACCTAGCAGGCTATGTACTTAATACTTAATAGTATCCGCATAGACTAGAGGGTATACACGTGTCAAATTATATCATCTATATATACCATGTACATGTAGCCTATTATTCAAAATCAATCAATCAATAATCAATAAAATATATAATACAATAAGTAACTAAATAAGTAAATTACTCACGCCTTGACAAAATGACTTCTTGAATAGCGCCTGTAGTTATCAGCAAATTTGATATGATGAACCACAAAGTCTCTACTAGTTGCTCGGTACTGCAGAGCAACAACAAATGTAACTTTGCAGACACAAAAGTTTCAATACTTTGACCATAACTGACATGAAATTATGCACACCTTAGCACCATCGTGTAAGATGGTTCGTCCATAAAAACAGTGGTGGAGCCACAACTTAATTTGAGGGGTCAATTGACACCACTCAATATGTGTGTATGCCAGTAAATTCATATGACTAGACCACTCCCAACGGGCCCCGTTCTCACTCCTTCTTGAGCCTCGCCCTTGAGGGCGCCGATGGCATTCAACCCGCCCTCGGCCGCCCTCGTTTCTCTTTCTTCCTTCCGTCCTGCTTTCTGTCATGTGTATAATAATTTGAGGACGGGATATTTTTTCTCTCACCTACTTTTGTGCATTATTTATTTGTACCTATGGCATAAACAACTTGTACCTTAATTTATTAATTAATTTTGTGAGGTATGTGATGGAGAGGAAGTATGTCATGGTTGGTAGTGGTGTGTGATGAGGAGGAAGTGAAAAATAAATGGAGAGGGAAAGCTGATGTGGCGCTGATGTGGCGGTGTGTCCTGGGGAGGAAGCACGTCATGGTTGGGAGTGGTCTTATAGTGTAAAAATTTTAGACTCCACAAATATGACCCCACTCATTTGTTAATGAACCCATTAATTGAAATTAGTATCTACGGAGGAGTAATTCAGATGGCTTTTAGCCGCTGTGAATTAGAAACCTTTAAAACTACGGAGTACTCTATTTAACGCAAGCCCATTTATCGGGTAATGTTTAAACTAAATGCACAGCCCAATTAATTAAAATTAATACATTAGATAATATTTAACTTACATAATCATTTTTTATGTTAATTCGTTTGTCATTCGTTTGATTGGTTACTCTCTTTTTTTCCGTTCTTGCATGATTGATTCGTTTCTATTATGTTTTTTTATGTTGTATAGTCTTTATGTTTCGGTGCGAACTTTTTTAGGTTGATGTTCGTGTTTTTAGCTCGATTGTTGTTGGTTTGTACGTTTTCAGTGTATCGAAGTCTCTTTTGTTAACCAAAATTCTTGTTTTTTGGCCAAAAGAAAATAAAAACATAATGATTCTTGAGTACACCGTATCATACATCATCACATGACACCACTCATCAAAAATCCTGGCTTCGCCACTGCATAAAAATGAGTTTTTGTTCTTAACGAGAAGGTGAAGAATACATAGCTAAGGTGAAACTGCATTGTAACAAAACTGGAAACACTTAACACCCTATAGAAAAACTCATTTGCGAGATCAACCCACAATTATAAAATTAATATAAGGTAGCATAAACATAATGCACACTAAGAGAATCGCAACATAAATAACTCCTCACATTCTAGAAACTTCAGAATAGCATAGGTTGGACTAATGCTAAGCAAAGTTTTCAGAGTTTTGAAATTCAGTTTCGCATCATTGGATGCTACAATATTCAATCCCTGATAGAACATGAACAATTTTAGTTAATACTCCGTATTCTTAACCAATATCGCACAGACATGAAAAAAAAAGTTTTTAATTGAAGTCTACCTGAAACATGACAATCAAAAACATCCACAAATGATGAAAACTTCGATACTCAACATAATTGCTTTTGCCAGTGTTATTAATCGGACAGAAATTAAAACGGTCGCACAAAACCAGATCACAGCATAAAGACTAGATGGATGGATGACTACAAGTCTACAAATATTTCAAAAACTGAATGACCCTATTTGTAAGTTTGGGTCATCGAAGAAAAGGTTAATCTTTCTTCATAGGCCAGCTTCACTTCAAGCACGCACGTGACCTGAAATAATATGATGAAGTACAAGCTCTTAGACATACTAACATAAGAATTATATTTCACAGATACCTACCAGAAATATTCATCGAAATCATCATAACTCCGCCATGCTGAGTGGACAACTTTACCATTATTGTTTCTAGCAGCTTCCTGTTGTACAAAACACGATTTTGCTCCAAACTCAATGACAAAGTAAAAGGTCAAACAATGTACACAGCAAAAATTCAAACTAGTGATCAGATACAAAGAGGACTGCCAACGCTCTTACACCCTCCCCCGTCCTTGGTGACGCCTTTGAGTGTGCCGTTGGCATAGGTCTAGCCCTGGTCCCGGGTGATTCGTGATGGTTTTCGTGGTTTTTAAGCAGAATTGAGGGGGCGAGCACTATACTACTTTTAGCTTTAATTGTTTGTATTTATAGCTTACATATTTGTACATCGGTTGAGTTATACAGAGCTTTATAGACCTTTGACAATGTGTCATAGATAGGTTAAATAACTTGCGCCAGAAAGGACACTAAATCGGATTCACCAATACAACTAGGAGCGGGAGTAGCTTCTTCTCCACCATCCAAAGTTGTATCCAACTCCTTAGCCATCTAGATTATACAAAGTATTTACTAATTTTCACAATGTTAGAAAGAAATATTAATTGAAGCACAACAAATGTAAGAGTATTAGTTTAACAAAACGATCCACGAAAAGAAACACAAGGCTTACATCGTGGAATATAAAGCAAATGCATTCCGGAAGAATGCGCACATTTGTGGCTTCACCCCAAATTAAAAGTATAGTGAAACCAAGATAAGCTTCATGTTCTTATTATTGGCATGTATCCTATCAAAAGAAACAATTTATTTATTTAGCAAGGTATACCAACTAAGTTATAAATTTATAAGGTTTATTCCACTTCGGGTTACCCGGAAGAGCAACTAATCCAAACACATACTCTAATATACGCATTCCATCACGATTACGCTTCCACCAAGATAAGCTTCCTGCCCTTATTATTGGCTTGCATCCTATAAAAAAAATATATTTATTTAGCAAGGTATACCAACTAACTTACAAATTTATAAGGTTTATCCATGTTCGGGTTACCCGAGAGAGCGAGTAATCCAAACTCATACTCTAATATACACATTCCATTAGGATTACGCTTCCCAGGCCACCACAAGATTCGAAAATGAGACCTCTTGTAATGATATCACTATCTTGTGATGGTTTAGCAAGGTGTACCATCTGATGAACATAAAAGTAAACAATGCACGTAAGTCACCTATTACAGACAAGACGTATGCGCAAATATTTGAACCATCTGATGTAATGTCCAAAACCTAAGACTTCAGTAACATCTCTCTCATCTATATTCTACAGAACTTGTGAATCATGGATCAACAACATCCCATTAACTGTGCAGAAACAAATTAAATTAACTCACAGGATCAGCTTCAGCTTCCACAGGTATACCAAGCCATGAGTGGGCATTTGCTAACGCAAGAACAATGTTCTCACGCTAATTCTTGATGTTGTCTTCTTGCGTAGGTGTTATCACCAAATATAAAAATAACTAAGACACTAAAATTTAAGCAAAAGGTATATAACAAAATAAACAAGAAAGATGAAAGATAGATTGCCATACGTTATTAGCATATGGCCAGCTAGATTTTGAACCAAAGACTTAAAATACATTTATAAATGACAATTACCTGCAAAACAAAGATATGCAAACATAGATACCGTACCAATAAGGGTCAAATATGGTAGTGTGCGAACCTAAACGCCAAACACAAATTCTACAAGATCAAACATGTCTAACTTGCATCGAGCACGAACCTCAAAATCAGCTGCAAGCCTAAGGATTTCCTCATGGTATTTTAGTGCTGAAATTTCTATCAAAAAGCAAGTTATTTAACTACCTTAGTAGCAATTTTGTCTTACATGACACAATATTCTTGTGATGCCCTTTTAGGCATGGCATTCCCTGAATAACGCACGTTTCTTATTTTGATTCTCATGTTTGAGGTGCAATTTCAGCACTAAAATATCACGAGGACATCCCTAGGCTTTCGGCTAATTTTAAGGTTTCTTTCCGATGTAAATTAGACATGTTTGATTTTCTAAACTTTGTGTTTGGTTTATTCAACCCTTATTGGTACGGTGTCCGTGTTTGCATATCTTAGTTTTGCAGTTACTTGTCATTTATAAATTCATTTTTAAATGTTTGGGCTAAAGTCCACTTGGCCATATGCTAATAAGTATGGCAATCTGTATTTCACTTTTCTTGGTTTTTTGTTATCTATGTTTTACTTAAATTCAACTAAGCAGCTAAAATTTAAGCAAAAAGGTAGATAACAACAAAAAAACAAGAAAAGTGAAAAATAGATTGTCATACTTATTATTAGCATAAGACCAATTGGATGGCAAGTAACTGCACAACTAAGATATGTAAACACGGACTATGTACCAATAAGGGTTAAATATGCAAGTGTCTGAACCTGAAAACCAAACACAAACTCCAGAAGATCAAACATGTCTAACTTACAACGGAGCAGAACCTCAAAATTAAAAGCCTAGGGATTTTCTCGTGATATTTTGGTGCTGAAGTTGCATCTCTAACCTGAGAAGCAAAATAAAAAACGTGTTTTATTCATGAATGCCATGCCTCAAAGGGATTTCCTCATGGTACTTTAGTGCTGAAATTTCTATCAAAAACCAAGTTATTTAACTACCTTAGTAGCAATTTTGTCTTACATGACACAATATTCTTGTGATGCCCGTTTAGGCATGACATCCCTGAATAACGCACGTTTCTTATTTTGATTCTCAGGTTTGAGGTGCAATTTCAGCACTAAAATATCACGAGAAATCCCTAGGCTTCTTCCAGCTAATTTTAAGGTTTCTTTCCGATGTAAATTAGACATGCTTGATTTTCTAAACTTTGTGTTTGGTTTTCAGGTTCGTACGCTACCATATTCGACCCTTATTCGTACGGTGTCCGTGTTTGCATATCTTAGTTTTGCAGTTACTTTTCATTTATAAATTCATTTTTAAGTGTTTGGGCTAAAATCCACTTGGCCATATGCTAATAAATATGGCAATCTGTATATCACTTTTCTTGGTTTTTTGTTATCTACGTTTTACTTAAATTCAACTAAGCCGCTAAAATTTACGCAAAAGGTAGATAACAACAAAAAAAACAAGAAAAGTGAAAAATAGATTGTGATACTTATTAGCATAAGACCAATTGGATTTTAAAGCAAAGACTTGAAATGCATTTATAAATGACAAGTAACTGCACAACTAAGATATGTAAATACGGATCATGTACCAATAATGGTTAAATATGCAAGTGTCTGAACCTGAAAACCAAACACAAACTCTAGAAGATCAAACATGTCTAACTTACAACAGAGCGGAACCTCAAAATTAGAAGCCTAGTGATTTCCTCGTGATATTTTGGTGCTGAAGTTGCATCTCTAACCTGAGAAGCAAAATAAAAAACGTGTTTTATTCATGAATGCCATGCCTCAAAGGGCATCAAAGAATATTGTGACATGTAAGACAAAATTGCAACTACAGGTAGTCAAATAACTTACTGCTGGATAGAACCCAATAGCATTTGTCACACATGGTGAGACAAGAGGAACGATGTTGTAAGGCGTTAGATCTCCTAACAATCCTTTGTCTGTTTTTTTAACTTTTTTACCTGGTGTAAACACATAAATACAAAAACGCAAAATAACAGAATGACACAAGTTAATTATTCTAGAAAAAATGACTGTTGGCATCTGCCTGCATCAACTTCATAATATTGGCCCATACATTTGAAAATATTGGTGCTACAGTAAAACGACTAAACACATTCAATCAAGAAAAACTCAAATTTTTGACCTTACCTTCGTCCCGGATATTAAACCAGTCTTAAACTGATGAACTCCTCTTCCCTCTGAATCAGGGTCCAAATTCTGAGCTATGGAATATGCATGCTCACGCACTAAGATTCGAACAATGTATGTCGTTTCAGATTCAAATCTAAATAATGAAGTCTATGTTCATCACATCTGGACATTCCATAACCGTATAGTACAAGAAGTCTTGCAGGAATTGATAGTCATATTTTCATATATCTTAAAACACGTAATGTTACAATTTATCCATATTCTGCCATGGCAAGGACTAAAGTGCACATCAAGCCCCTTGGGTAAAATTATTAGTTTCGATATATTATCATGCCTCCTAATTTAACGAACAATATCCGCGGACTGCACCAAAAGAAAAGATAGTTCTCCGACCAGCTCTGTTCAACACACAAAATCATCATACAAAACAGTATAAATACTACATTGACAATACAGCATGTTTTGTAGTTTGCATTTCCTACACATGACAACCTCCTTAGTCCTTACAGAGTTACCAATGTACATGATCATAGATCCTGAAGTATATAGTCGCAACTAACATCTACATCCACTACATGGAGAAATCTAAAGTTACGTTAGCAGCAAAGTCCACAATCATCCTGAACTCGGATATAATACCAAATTATATATCTAAGACAAAAGTACCTACTCAAATTGAACTTCCATTCTAGATTAATAATATCCAAAACGAGTCATTCACGTGGGAAGGTCCGAATGGGAAACGCTCTAGAATCGATCGTATGTTGATGAATGTAGGATGACTAAATGTGTGGCCCCTTTCGGTGTTTATAATCGAGATAAACATTTGTCGGATCACTACCCCTTGACTTGGAGAAAATATTACAATTTTGAGGGCCTAAACCCTTTCGTTTTTTCAATGGGTGGTTCGAAATACTCAAATTTATTCAGGTATTTAAACAACTTTGGGAATCGTATAACTAAAGTGGGTGGGAGGCGTATATTTTCTCAATGAAGACTTGAAGGTTGAATTAAAGCATTGGCATACACAAAATGTGGCCAAATAACAAGAGACTTTTACATGACTGAAGACAAACATTTATACTTTCAAAATCCATGACAAGAAGCTAAAATTCATCCATGACACAAGCTAAAATGACAAAAGGCTCATACACAGTCATAACCAATTTTGTTGTCAACACTATTTTATAATCTCGCCGATATATGATTAGCTCATAAAGCAATTGACATCATCGTTTAACTTTTCTCATCACCTTCCTCGATTGTGTTGATCCATTCAAATGATATACTTTCTTTATTACCAATGGATAATTCTCTGTTGCGAATAATTGTAACACTTCTCTTAAGACCATCAGATAACAACTCATGTTAAGGCAAACCTAAAGTTTTTCTTGACCTACAAACGTCGGTGGTATGCCCTGAAGGTAGAATTGATCAACGAAGATGTTATCCTCGCATTTGCTACTCTCACCCTAATACACTCCAATCCTTTACTTGGTTACCACATATAGTACAATATATCTCCTCATTGGATATTGGTATTGGTGTGTTCCTTAGGATAATAATGCTTATTCTTGCACCATTAATGTTGGTGCCAAGGAACTAGGGTGTAACGGCCGAGAGTACTAAATCTTGAACATCTTTATTTCCATGACCCTTTAGGTTTGCAGCTAACACTGCTGCATAATAAGCCACCACTTCATCCACATTGATGCTTTTATAAGGTGGCTTCTGATCAAAGAATTCTATCATCATTTGTTGTAACTTGGGAATACGAGTCGACCCACCAACAAGGACATATTATCAACATTTTTGTCCATTTTCCCATCATTCAATGCTCAACACACTTCTTGAAGAAACCAACGTTTAGCTGCTCGAACTTTGCCCGTGTAATTTTTATCAAAAAATCAGTTTTTCATACAAAGACTCATGAGTCAATTTCAACATACATTTGAGTTGTTAAGGATAAATTCTACTTTTCTTTCTCACAAACAATCTTCAATCTCCCCGTTGCTCTTGCATTTTCAGTGATATCCTTCCTCTCTTTTTCCTTAAATTCTTGTACGCCGTAATTAACCATAGCTTTATCAAAATCTTCTCCACCTTAAAGCGGCGGGTGGTGACACTCACTTGGGTGACAGAGAGGATTTTGATAAGGCTATGGTTGATTACTGTGCACAAGAATTTAAATAAAAAGGGAGGATAGATATCACTGAAAATTCAAGAGTAATAGGGAGATTGAAAGTTGCATGTGAGAAAGTAAAGAGGGATCCATCCTCAACAGGTGGAACTTCAATTGAAATTTGATCGTTTGTACGACGGAGCTGATTTTTCAAAGAAAGTTAAGCGGGCTAATTCTCAGGAGTTAAACGCAGGTTTTTTCTAAAAATGCGTTGAGAATGTGAAGAATTGTTTAATGGATGGGTATGCACAAAAACAATGTTGATGATACAATCCTTATTGGTGGCCCGACTCGTATTTCCAAAGTGCAACAAATGCCGATGAAATTTTTTGATAAAAAGCCACTTTGCAAAAGCATTGATCCGGATGAAGCGGTGGTTTATGGTGTAACAGTGTTGGATGTAAACCTAAGTGGTCAAAACAATAAAGTTGGGCAGGATTTGGTATTCTTAAACGTTACCCCTCTGTCTGTTGGCATTGATCTCGATTGTGGATTAATGAGCATTTTTATCATGAGAAACACACCAATACCAACATTCAAGAAGGACATATCTCAGTAGATAACCAAGTCGTGGTAGATATTGAAGTGTATCAGGGCGAAGCAAAAACGTGGATGACATCTTACTTCATGAGTTCCTCTTCACGGCATACCGCCAGCCAAGGTTGTAACCAGCGCGAGACGGGGTCGAGACGGTTAGGACATTGGAGCGTTGTAACGGTCAAAACGGGGTCGAGACAGGGTAGAGGCGGATGTTGACTAACATTGACTTTTTATATATATATTTCAAACATAAATATGTAAACTTGAAGGCAAATACCTATGTTTAATTTGAAATATTTGCCTTTAATTTGAAATGTATATGTTGAAAATATATATTAAAAGTCAACGTTGGTCAAAATCCGTCTCGACCCCGTCTCAACCCGACTCAACCGTTTTAAGGTTTTTGACTGTCTTTTACCGTTGTTTTTACGTTGACCGTTTTTTACCCGTTTTTAGATCCGTTGCAACGGTACATAAGTAAATCCGTAGCGACGTCGGTTGCGACGGCCGTATCGGCCATTTTTTACAACACTCCTGTCGCAGATAAAGAGAAGATTAAAGTTTTTTTAAACATTGATGCCAATGGTATTCTGCATGTTTCGGCTAAATTGTTATCTAATAATAATAACAAAATAAGTATAGCAATTGTTGGAGTGAAAAATTGTCCTCGGAGAAGATGATAAGAAAAATTGAGCTCTGATGACATCAATTGGTACCAGAAACTACTAGCTAGCATCGTATATGTGTGATAAACGGGGTTGCAGTGGTGGCGATATGTAAAAGCTTGATAAGAATTTGAGAGCATATATTTGGTTTATCTGCTTCTATTTGTGAAAACAACTAAGGTATTCTATCTTCGTTATCTCCATATTCTGGCTAGATGTTATTATATCTGGTTGGTTTCTGCTTATATCAACTATAAGGTATTCAATCATCACTATCTTTCGTTTACCTGGTCATTGGTTATCTTCGGCATAGGGGAACGACCTCCAATAGAAGCATAACCTTATTTACTTTTGAGTGCCCTATGTGTTGAATTGAGTTATGCCAAGGGTCGTTTTAGGTATTAAAACAATCTTGGAGACGAATGATATCATGCCAAAATGTATCATACATAATCTTTACAACATAATGATGCGTAATTATGACTTTAAAAACGCAATTTAGAACAAGTTTTCTTCACCCAACAGATCTGAACAGAAAACCCCCAATTTGGAACAGAAACACCCCTAAATAGAGTATAAAACTCTGATAATAAGAACACAAAGGACAAAGAATCTAAACCCCGTTGTATTTTCTAGTTTCTTGCTAGTTCATTTATTTATAAAATTTGCCTTTAAAAAAAAAGAATCTAAACCCTAATTGATAAAGATACAACCACAATTGGAGATCTAGAAACACTCCAAACCTTCAAGTTGATAAAGATTTCACCACAACTATAATATGAGATATGAAGATTTGGATTTCACCACAATGTTTGATAAAGTAACACCACAAACACTGATAAAGAAATCACTCCTAGCCACCAGAATCAAAGATTCGTAAAGACACAGAGATTTTGTAAATAGATAAGCTTGATCAAACTTTTCATTCAATCATCAACCAAGTTTTACAATTACAAGAGCTCTCTATTTATAAGAAATTTATAACAGCTACTTTCTAGATAAGACAAAAACATAAAAAGGATAAGCAGACAAAAAGGACAAACAATTACAAATTATCCAATAAGAGTAAAGGACACAATCTACAAAAGTCTGCCATTTGGTAGTGCTCCTCCCATGATAAAAAGCAACCAATGATAGATGAGAATCTTCCTTGGACAGCCAAACATTCTAGAACAGCCATCCACGTGTTAAGCATATGACTTGACTGGTTTATTGAAAGCATAAGTTAAACTTTGAGTCGTATCAGCATGCTGGCCCTTCAGAAAGAAAACAGCGTCGCCTGCTGGTTGAACTAAGGTTCGTGTGCTGGTTGAGCTATAATTCTTCAGCTGAGAGAACTAGCTTTTATCGGCTAAGTAAAGCTCTGCTGGTTCGTCTGCTGGTTATCTGGCTGAGTGAATATAAAGCTTTGTTGGCTGAATTAAAGCACGTTTGCTGGTCCGGCTACTGGTTCTTCTTCATTGTTGGCTTGCCTTCAACTATCAAAAACTTTATTCATGAAAACTTAAGTACAGTTTAAGGACTGAAGTAGGGTAACCCCTGAGCCTCTTGAACCAGCTCAAAAAACACTTAGATGATACGAAAGAGATGGTAGCACGACCATTGCTTGACCAGATTCGGGTGTAACAGATTTTGAGCTTGTGCTGGTTGTGTTACTGGTTACTTTGCCCAGCTCGCCCGCATCATCCTCCCCTTCTAAATAAGGCATCAAATCACCAACATTGAAAACACGGGAGACAGCACTATCACTAGTATCACCAGGCAACTCGACCTTGTAAGCATTATCACCAACTGTTTCTAACACCTTGAATGGACCCTCACTCCTTGGCATCAGCTTGTTCTTTCTTTTTGCTGGAAACCTTTCCTTCCTTAGATGAATCCAAACAAGATCACCAGGAACGAAAGTGGGCTGCTTTCTGTGTTGGTTAACTTTAGCCTTGTAATGATGGTTGGTCTTCTCAATTTTTGCCTTCACCTGCTCATACAGCTTCTTCATTTCTCTTGCCTTTGCTTCTGCTTCAACACTTGCCTCAGGCTCAATTGCAAAAGGAACTAGATCAATGGGTGTAGTTAGGTGCTCAAATGGTGATTTTTCTGTGGAGTAATTAGGTGCTCTGTTAAAAGCAAATTCAGCATGAGCAAGCTTCGGATTCCACTCTTTTAAACTTTTCTTCACAAGTGTTCTCAGCAGCATTCCCATAGTTCTATTAGTCACTTCAGTTTGGCCATCAGTTTGGGGATGGTGAGAAGTGCTGAACAAAAGCTTAGTACCAAGCAGCTTCCATAATGTCTTCTAAAAATAGCTTAAAAATTTTGTATCCCGATCAGATACAATGGTCTTTGGCACTCCATGAAGACGAACAATCTCTTTAAAGATCAAGGCTGCAACAATAGTAGCATCATTGGTTTTGTTGCAGGCTATGAAATGAGCCATCTTTGACAAACTGTCAACAAAAACCATAAAAGAATCTTTGCCTCGCTGAGTTCTTGGTAAAGTTCACAATGAAATCCATGCTGAGATCTTCCCAAGGCTGGTTGGGAACGGGAAGAGGAGTATACAAACCCTTGTGAAAAGCTGACTTAGCTTGAAAGCATGTAGCACAACAATTAATCACAGCTTTAACATATTTATCCATACATGGCCAATAAAAGAATTCATTTAGGATCTCCAATGTCTTGTTAATCCCAAAATGACCAGCTAAACCACCTCCATGTGTTTCTCTAACCAGTAACTCCCTGATTGAATCTTTTGGGGTGCACAACATGTTACCCTTAAATAGAAAATCATCTTGTTCAACATAATCTCTTTTGGACCCAGCATGTGAACAATTCAAAATGAGAGCAAAATCTGGATCAGCTTCATATAACTCCTTAGCAAATGAGAATCTGAGAACTCTAGCTTCCAGTATTGACAACAAAGAATATCTCCTTGATAGAGCATCAGCAACAACATTAGAAGTACCAGCCTTGTGTTTGCATACAAAGGAATACATTTGTAAAAACTCTACCCATTTGGCATGCCTTAGATTTAGTTTGTGCTGACCATTAATGTACTTTAATGCTTCATGATCAGAAAAGAAAAGAGAACAAACTGCCTTTGCTTCAAATAATGAGACCAGTGATCAACAACTCAAATGATAGCATAAAACTCCTTATCATAAGTGCTATAATTTATTTTGGACCCATTTAGCTTTTCACTGAAATAAGCTACTAGTCTTTTTCCTTGCACTAGCACAGCTCCAATGCCAACACCACTTGCATCACATTCAAGTTCAAACAACATATCAAAATTAGGCAAAGCAAGTATAGGTGCTGAACTTAGCTTTTCTTTCAATGATTCAAATGCCGACTCGGCAGAACTGGACTATTCAAACGCCTCTTTCTTCAAACAATCAGCAATTGGAGCAACAATTGTGGAGAAGTCCTTAATAAATATTCTATAGAATGAAGCTAAACCATGAAAACTTCTTACTTCAGTGATGGAAGGACTAGGTCAATACCTAATTGCTTCCACTTTAGACGGATCCATTGAAATGCCTTCTTCAGAAACTACATATCCAAGAAACACTACTTTGCTAACAAAGAAATCACACTTCTCCAGCTTCCCATATAATTGATACTGCCTCAATAGCTCAAATACTTTTCTCAAATGATCCAAGTGTTCTTCTTAGAATGTCATCAAAGTAAACAACCAGAAACTGCCCAATAAGTGGCCTGAGCACTTCATTCATAAGTCTCATGAATGTGTTGGGTGCATTGGATAAACTAAAAGGCATCACTCGAATAACCCACCCTTGATCTTGAAAGCTGTCTTCCATTCATCTCCTTCTTTCATTCGAATTTGATGATACCCACTTCTAAGATCAACTTTGGAGAATACACAAGAACCATGCAGTTCATCTAGCATATCATCTAATCTAAGTATGGGATACCTATACTTGATGGTGATGTTGTTAATAGCTCTGCTGTCTACACACATTCTCATAGAACCATCTTTCTTTGGAACCAGCAAAGCTGGTACTGAACAAGGACTCGTGCTGATTCTAACATAACCCTTTGTTTTTTTTGAAAAGCTAACATAACCCTTTGTAACCAGCTCATTAACTTGCTTTTCCAATTCTTTTGCTTCATGAGGAGAACATCGATAAGCTGCTTTGTTAGGAAGAACAGATCGATGTACAAGATCAATTTGATGTTCAATACCCCTGATTAGTGGTAAACCAGTAGGTAACTCAGTTGGGAACACATCAGCAAATCGGCTAACAATGGTTTTACCCAATCTGGTACTACATCATGTTGGCTCAACTCATCACTTTCAACCAGCAGCAACAAGTAAGCACCAGTACCACCCTTTAACTCAGTATCAACTTCGGCTTGAGTCATAAATAAAGTCTTATCATTCTTAGCAGTAGGGTCAGCGCTAGGTATTTCACTGGGCTTTAAAGAAGTGAGGGTGATCTTCTTACCATTCACATACAGTGAGTAAGTATTTTGGTGTCCATTATGATAGACATACTTATCAAATAACCAAAGTCTACCAAACAGCAAATGACAAGCATCCATAGGAATAACATCACAAGTAATCTCATCCTGGTAAACACTACCAATAGAAAAGGGAACAGTAACTTGGCGAGTGACCTTTACCTCATTGCTTTGGTTAAGCCACTGAAGTTTGTAGGGATTAGGATGTTTCCTTGTAACCAACTCAAGTTTTTCCACCATGTGAACAGATACTGCATTAGCACAACTGAATACTGAAATCGCCCAAGAAGTCCCAAGGGATGCTTCCTTGGTTAAGTCATAAGTTCGATCCTTGGCTCTACCATGCCTCCTAAGAAGTCCCAATGGGAGGTTTTACCGTTTCGCATTCAGGAATTCGGCCTGGTCCACGTGCCCGTATAGATTGATGGATCAAGACCTGTTATGCGGTTCGGGTTTTCGCCCGAGAGCACGTTGGTGGAAAATGATCGGGTGGGTGGTTTCTATCCCCGGTGATTCCAAACCTTATCTTTCAAAAATCAACAATGTTGATATTTTTGTATCATTACTACTCCCTCCGTCTCAATTATATAGTCCTAGTTTCCTTTTTTGTATGTCCCAAATTAATAGTACACTTCAAGATATATGTGTCAGTCACTTTTTCTTAACCTGTGTGTTTTTTGTCTGGGACTATTAAAAAATGGGACGGAGGGAGTAATTAATACTCCGTATTACAATTCGGTAATTCACCCACCTATCACCTAAGTTAGAAACAACTAGTTGTGGAGCCCTCGCTTCGCGCCGGGGGCTCCGTTTTGAATGCGAGTTAAAAAAAAAAGTCTTGATCTATTTTGTAAAAAAAAAAATTTTCCGACATAACATTGAAGGGTTGTTCCTTTTGTGAAAGTTGCTGCTTTTAGCGTTCGGGTTTTTATTTAAAAAAAAAAAAGTTAGTAAAGTGGGGGTTCGATTTGTATTTTAATAAAAGGTAGTGGGTTAAGTTTGTGAAATTTGAAAAAACTTTACGTATAAAGTGGGGGTTCGATTTGTATTTTAATAAAAGTTAGGGGGTTAAGTTTGTGAAAACTGAGTGTTAGTAAAAAACAAAAAAAAAAGTTAGTAAAGTGGGGGTTCGATTTGTATTTTAATAAAAGTTAGGGGGTTAAGCTTGTGAAAATTTGGGAAAAATATACGTATAAATTGGGGGGTTCGATTTGTATGGTAATAAAAGTTAAGGGGTTAAGTTTAGGTAAAGTGAAAGAAGTTAAGTTTAGGTAAAGTGAAAGAAGTTAAGGGGTTAAGTTTGGATAAAGTGGGGAAAATAAATAGTACTATTCATTTCCACTTTATCATTTAGGTATAACTAGTTTACGAACCCTCGCTTTGCGCCGGGGTTCGGTTTTCAATGTATTTTAGTGCATTTAGTTTGTAAAATTATCTCGTGGCTAACGATGATGTCGTTGAAGCGCAACTCGAGTCAAACTAAAAGGTATAATTCGTGAAAGATTTAAATGTTATTTTAAATTAACAATATATGTGCTATGTGCGTCTCCGCGTTTCGCTATGGAATTGTCGACTTTTAAAAATTTAACGCAAAATCAACGTGTATGAAAAATACCTCAAATATTTAGCGTTTTTTAAAAAGATTCCATTTTGCGTATAGTTAGTGACATTGTGTTCCTAAAATTATTTTGAGTTTAACGATGGTGTCGGAAAAATTTAACTCGTTGCGAGCGAGAAGATATGACTCGTTGAATATTTTGGTGGAGTTTAGTTAAGATTTTTTATGAAAATTGTTATTTGACACTTTACCCCCTGTTTGGGTGGACGGTTTTAATTTTTGAACAAAGTTTGAGGTTTTTTTTTGAAAAAAGGAAAAAAAGGTGAAAATAAAAAAAATAAAAAAATGTGAAAGGACGAAATATATTATATAATATTATTATAGTTATAATAACGGGGAGGCGAGTCGGGTCGAGTCGGGGTAAGGGGGTAGGGTTGGGGGTGTTTTCTATTTTCTCGAGGGTGTGCGGTTTTTTTAGTAAAATTGAGGAGGGGCCGATTTGTACTTTGGATAAAGTTTGGGGTCCTTAGTGTGAGATTGAGATAGTCCAAATAGTAGTAGTGAGGAGGGGGCCGATTCGTACGTTGGATAAAGTGTGAGGGTCTTAGTGTGAGATTGAGATAGTCCAAATAGTACTATTCATTTGGACTATCTCAATTAGATTCGTACGTTGGGGTCTTAGGGTGAGATTGAGATAGTCCAAATAGTAGTAGTGAGGAGGGGGCCGATTCGTACGTTGGATAAAGTGTAGGGGTCTTAGTGTGAGATTGAGATAGTCCAAATAGTACTATTCATTTGGACTATCTCAGTTAGATATATTGGACTATCTCAGTTAGATATATAGAATAATATATAATATATAATATAATATAATATATAATATAATACGAAGTAACAATAATAATAAATAATTTTGGGCATAAGCTGACCTGAATACTGAAATCGCCATCATAGAGACATTAAACGATTCCTCTGGCAAGACAACAGCATTTACAGTGGCGGAACCTTCAAGCATCATTTGGTGTTCTCTCCGATCAAGATCGGAAGCAAGAGCAGCCAAATCGAATTCGGAGAAAAAAAGTCCTTGTAAAACGGTGTTTACGCAATGAACTGCGCATAGCTTTGATTCTTGTACCTCATGATACAACACTCCACCGTTGATCGGAGCTTCCATTTTATTGTAGTTTTCAGATAATTGAAAAACCCTAGATTCGATTGTATCTCGAAAATGAAAACATTTTGTGTTACGGTTTTGACGTTTGGACTTTGGACATAGGTTTGCACAAGGTTAATTAGGTCATTGGGAAACTTCTTCGATAACAAGATCGTGTTTAAACAAACTTTTTAATAATCTTCTCGAAAATGAAAGCACATCTCCAAGTTTTCAAAAACACAACATCCCCCTCAGTTTTATCTTCTCCGGCCGGTAGTCCGGAGACCCTCATTTCATCCCCTTCATCGTACCTTTTAATCCTTTCCATCACAATCCTCTCCGGACTAGTGTCTATACGAGGTTTCGAGTCACCTTCGATTCTTCCACCGCCGTCGCAGGCGACGAATACCGTGGTCTTCACGTGTATTATGTGTACGGTGTGTGGTTTGATTGTATGGGTGGTTTGTGTGCTCTGTTTTTTTCGCTGGATCTTGAAGCAAGCTTTTAAAGCCGGTGATTCTAGATAGCCGGAAATTCGGCCGGAGTTTTGGTCGGGTTTTCATTGTTTGTTAGAATATAACGACCCTAGTTTCTTGGTCCGTTATTGACAGAGGATTTCATTGGAGTTTCCGAGTTACAACTTTTCATCGGTAACCACCGGTTTGTATGTAAGCTCGCCGGATTTTTCTATTGTCGGTTTTGTTGAAGATTGGGTGAATTTCCGCCGTTGTTAGTTTGTTCCGCCGGAGTTGTGACTTTTGGCCGGAATTTTCTCATGGGCGAAATATTGATTTCTTGGTCGGAACTTTATCGGGCTTTCCTCCGCACAATAGTTTAAAGTAGTTCAATTTGCTGTTTCCGTTGGTCAAAGTTTGTTGTACCTTTTTGAGTATAAAACAAATAAAGGTACACATTGGTATAGTGTTGGTGAACATATCACGTGACTGTTGTACTATGGAGGTGTTTTACAAGTATGTAAAAAAGTGGCACTTTTCTTGGAAAGATGATTTTTTTTTTTTCCTTGGAAAGATGTTATTTTTTTTTTTTTTTTTTTAACGGCGGTTAGATGGTTAGTCACGCACACACGCAAAGAAGAAACCCGAGATCGAATCCCCTTGCAGGAATTAAATCTGGTAAAACTTCCCCCCTGGAATCGAACCTGCGCCACTTCAATGAGCGGTGAACACTGGCCCGCCCCAAAGGAGCTAGTACCACTCAGGCTGGCATAAAAATTAGGTTACTCCGATGGAGGAACTCCTCCTTCCGGCCAGCCTCTAGTTTAGGAGGACATCAATGGGAGCAAGGTGTCTAACTTTTAGTCCAGGGTGTCGCCCTCCTGTTAGTCCTTCTCAGTCCTCTTAGTGCTTTTATACAATATTTGAGGACGAGTGTTTGTATATATTCATTGTACTTGTAGTATTATGAGTTGTACATTATTTAATTAAATAATATAAGTGGGTTCAAATTTATTTGAGGGAATATGTCATTGTTGGTAGTGTTTAGTCCTGGATATAGTCCTGAAAAAAAAGTGCTGATGTGACACCCAAGACTAAGAAGGGAGGAGTTCCTTCATTTGGAGCACTCTTACTCTTAGAAGTTAACAAAACAAAAAAAAAAAAAGAAATAAATGTCATATGTATTTTTTTTTTTTAACATTAGAAAAATGCTTTACCTTTTAACTATCTTTTTTATGTGTAAAACTAGTGAAATGACCCGTGGAATCACGGGTTTGTTTAAACGAAACAGTTTAATGATATATTTTAAGTATTAAGTGAACGTAAATGTTAAAGTTATTTAGTTTAATGAACTGTGGAACCACATGGTCCGACTAAGAAACTGGCCAATTGAACATTTCATCAAAAACCTAAAATGCATATTAAACAATCCACATCCAATCATAAGAAATAATATTGGTTGTCATTTTATTTTAAAAGTGTAAGGTAAAATATAAATTTAGAATTGATTTCCCTAGTTTTTATACATTCTCGTACTCAATTAAAAATAATCTATAGTTAATATTATTAAATAATTCAAAATTATTTAATTTTAATAATTAAAATAACTATTAATAAGATTTAATAATAATAATTATTTAGTAAGATTTAATTTTAATTAAAAATTATTTAGATTAATGATATCACTCACAATGCTTAAATTTTTTTTCTTTTTCTTTTTGATTTTCTCTTAACAAAAAAATTAGTTTAATAATGACATCATCATTATAGTATTTTAATATTAACTATAGATATGAAACAAAAGAATTTTATTAAGTTATTATCATAATACTAAATTCAAAACTAGTGTTCATAAAGCTACTATCTTCTGTTTTTTTTAAAGCCAGACAATTTCACCCCACATGGTATTAAGGCCCCGTTTGTTTTTTATTTGTATTAAGTCATATTATCTTAATGAACTTCGGATGCCTGTGAGGAATAAGTAATTAAAAAATAGTTATTGTTTGTTTTATGTGGTGAAAAATTTACTGAATAATTAAAATTACAATTATAACCTTGTACATACGGCAATAATAGGCAGTTACATTTACAGTTTTGAAAGAGTATGGGCGAATGTGAAAATTCATATTTTCATGACTTAAAAAATTAAGACATTTTATTTCATTAAGTTATAAACAAACATCATATGACTTATTCAATTTTATATTATTAAGTTCAGTTAAGTTAGGAATGGCACCCGCGGGTCCGGATCCATTGGATCCATCACCCGTATCCGTGGATTTTTTGTCAACCCGTCAACCCGCGGATCTTCATTATCGGATTTAATTTTAGATCCACGCCTGTACCCGCGGATATCCGCGGGTTACGGATTTACCCGCGGATCTTTTATAAAGTTTTTGAAGGAACTAAAAATATTTTATAAAAAAATTTAATAAATTTGGAAAATGAAATAGGAAAAGAAAGTTTGGTTAGAAAGCATAACGTAGGAATATACAATCGAATAGGTATAAGTATATTCGATGGGCAGTGTTAATATTTGGCCCTGTATGTTTTTTTGTACTTTTTCAGTTTGTTTATAATAATATGCAGCTTTTCAAAAAAAAAAAAAAAAAAAAAAAAAAAAAAAAAAAAAAACCTAGGAGTGCTCTATACTTTATTGTTTGTGGCTTTGTGCAGTAGCTAGCAGTGGGTCCCAACTTTGAACAAAGGTTTTGAAAAGTAGTCCGTAGATAATTTCTCATTTCCCTATCTCATTTTTTTTAATCAAACCCCGACTTTTAACAAAACATCCCACTTTTAAACTCAATGAATTTTACAATAATGTATCCTTTACAATAATGTAAGGATACGCGGATATTTAATGGTTATATTCGCGGATTCTTCAAACGGGTGTATAGGATTCGCGGATCGGATTTTACCCACGGCGGATCTAATACATCCATCACCCGCCCGCGACCCGCTAGCGGGTAGAAGATTAGATCCATCGCCCACTCGCGGGTAATGATTTTTTATTTTATCCGCCCATCACGGGCGCGGGTACCCGCGGATCTCGGATTTTTTTAGATCCATTGCCATCCCTAAGTCAATTCAGTCAATTAAGTTATAAACAAACGGGTTCTTAGGGCCTATTTACTAAACTTATTATTAAGCTCTATATGGATATAGATGACAGTGTGAGTAAGGAAGGTTATATGGATATAAATGGCAGTATGAATGATATTGTTTACTTTTTGAACTGAATAGACTGTCTGAATTAGAAAATTGACTATTTTACCCTTACACCAAATAATACTATTATTTTCTTTTTATTGAATTAAAAGTCCTAATGTAATTTAATATTTACTGTAATTAGTAGTATAGTACGTAGTATAAATCCCACAATTGCTTTATAAAGTTAATCCAAATCTGGGTAGCAACAGTCACATTCATGTACAACTCATATAAACTGAAATCTCATATATAGAGACATACAAATCTCAGATACAAATAAAGTTTGTAACTAAAAAAATGAATTGATGCGAACTCAAATATCATATACTTACCAATAACACTGACGGGGGCCAAGGGTTTTCTAGCAGCAAGTGGTTTCGTTCAAACTGTCACTGCAGTACCACTGCTGTTTGCTGTTTTTACACAGCAACTGCAACCCCAGTCCCACTTTTTGGCATCCTATTAAACGCGTTTAGACTCGACGAAATCATACATATCTTATATCATTTCGAAGCTCGTTGTGTGTACTTTCCAACCTAATAATTGGTTTTCATAAGAAGACAACCGTTTTCAACTTGCGAGCTTGCAAAGTAGGCCCGAGAGTGGTTTTAACAACATCCGCACATTAGATAAGAAAGTCACTGTTATATAAAAGGAAAAAAGGACAATTCATTAACACAAAACAAATACGAAACATTGATAGAAGCATCAACTAACATGTTGCCCTGCCAACAGGTGACCCAGAGCACACATATTTCACCATCACAGCCGTTAGTCAACTGTCAAAATGCAACAAAAAAAGTATTAAAACTTGTACACGTACTCTAGCTTCAACATCAAAGATTTTATAACATATCCTTCAATTATTATTGTATGTTAATTTTATTTAGAAGAACATACATTTACAGAAACTGATATGTTTCAATAGTGAGACATACAATTCACAACAACTAATTTACAACAACCAAATCACATAGAAACATCTGTTGCAAGAAATTATCAACCATACAGATAAAGAACACTTATATAAAAATTATACCTCAGATAGCACAATCGGAGGAGATAATAACTGCGATGGTAGTGACGGATAGCAGTGATGGAGAGAATAGCAGCTACGACGATAGTCACAACGATTCCTTATTAATCGAAACTTTCTCTTTCAAATCTCAAATCGATGGTCGGAAATCAAAAACCGTAGGGTTAAATCGAAACCACCGCAGCCAAAAACATAAACCCTAGAATCAAATCAGCATCTCCCATAAAATTTTTTAAAAAAAAAATACCCTTATATACTACTCCGTCACACGTTTTTTAGTCGTTTCATTCCCAAAAACACCCAAAACGCCATTCTGTAACCCTATTTAAAAAAACAGACAAAGGTTCCATTTGAGGAATCGATCGTTGTACATCATAAGTTTTAAATCGACAGTTGTAAATCAGTGGAGTAACCCGCATGAAATTAGGGTTTCATAGGAAGGAGGGAGAAAGATCGAGAAGCGTTTGGTGAGTTTGGTGAGAGTATGACGTTTTTTTTTTTAAATAGGGTTACAGAATGGCGTTTTGGGTGTTTTGGGGAATGAAACGACCAAAAAATGTGTGGCTATTAGTATATAAGGGTAATATATAGATATTTTGATCCCTGGTGTTAGTCGCCTGAAATAAGAAGAGTAGGGCCCAAGTCTTCATTACACCAACATTACTTTATTATGGAGTATTTGGCCCAACTTCATTCCTCGTCTCGCGACCGTGACAATTTCATGACCGTGAAGACGCCACTTGCGACTGCGAGATTACTCAATAACAACACGTCCAATTTTTTGTTTTGTTCACTTATCGTTCGTCTTCGTTCGTTTAACGCTTAAACTTTACTAAAATGATCCAAATTATAACCATAAAGACTCTTTGAGCTAAAACCATTATTTTTATCATATCCACGAACCAAAGTCTTCAATCTTCACCGAATTATAACCGAAAAGAACAAGATATCGCGAATAATAATATGTATAAATATAGCGATATCAAGACATCAAAAGAGCTAGTTCAAGAAGAACTAGAACAATCCGAGGAAGAAGAGCTTGAGCTTAGGCTGTAGTGACCCGAACTTTTCCATGTTTATATATATATTAAATGAAATTGTTATTTACATGAATAAGTGTTTCCAACATGTTAAGCAATCAAACTTGTTAAGACTTGATTAATTGAAATAGGTTTCATATAGACAATTGACCACCCAAGTTGACCGGTGATTCACGAACGTTAAAACTTGTAAAAACTATATGATGACATATATATGGATATATATATAGTTAACATGATATTATGATAAGTAAACATATCATTAAGTATATTAACAATGAACTACATATGTAAAAGCAAGACTACTAACTTAATGATTTTGAAACGAGACATATATGTAACGATTATCGTTGTAACGACATTTAATATATATATATCATATTAAGAGATATTCATACATCATATTATCATGATAATATAATAATTTAAAATCTCATTTGATATTATAAACATTGGGTTAACAACATTTAACAAGATCGTTAACCTAAAGGTTTCAAAACAACACTTACATGTAACGACTAACGATGACTTAACGACTCAGTTAAAATGTATATACATGTAGTGTTTTAATATGTATTCATACACTTTTGAAAGACTTCAAGACAATTATCAAAATACTTCTACTTAACAAAAATGCTTACAATTACATCCTCGTTCAGTTTCATCAACAATTCTACTCGTATGCACCCGTATTCGTACTCGTACAATACACAGCTTTTAGATGTATGTACTATTGGTATATACACTCCAATGATCAGCTTTTAGCAGCCCATGTGAGTCACCTAACACATGTGGGAACCATCATTTGGCAACTAGCATGAAATATCTCATAAAATTACAAAAATATGAGTAATCATTCATGACTTATTTACATGAAAACAAAATTACATATCCCTTATATCTAATCCATACACCAACGACCAAAAACACCTACAAACACTTTCATTCTTCAATTTTCTTCATCTAATTGATCTCTCTCAAGTTCTATCTTCAAGTTCTAAGTGTTCTTCATAAATTCTACAAGTTCTAGTTTCATAAAATCAAGAATACTTCCAAGTTTGCTAGCTTACTTCCAATCTTGTAGAGTGATCATTCAACCTCAAGAAATCTTTCTTATTTACAGTAAGATATCTTTCTAATACAAGGTAATACACATATTCAAACTTTTATTCAATTTCTATAACTATAACAATCTTATTTCGAGTGGAAATCTTAGTTGAACTTGTTTTTCGTGTCATGATTCTGCTTCAAGAACTTTCAAGCCATCCAAGGATCCTTTGAAGCTAGATCCATTTTTCTCATTTCCAGTAGCTTTATCCAGAAAACTTGAGGTAGTAATGATGTTCATAACATCATTCGATTCATACATATAAAGCTATCTTATTCGAAGGTTTAAACTTGTAATCACTAGAACATAGTTTAGTTAATTTTAAACTTGTTCGCAAACAAAAGTTAATCCTTCTAACTTGACTTTTAAAATCAACTAAACACATGTTCTATATATATATGATATGCTAACTTCATGATTTAAAACCTGGAAACACGAAAAACACCGTAAAACCGGATTTACGCCGTCGTAGTAACACCGCGGGCTGTTTTGGGTTAGTTAACTAAAAACTATGATAAACTTTGATTTAAAAGTTGTTCTTCTAGGAAAATTATTTTTCTTATGAACATGAAATTATATCCAAAAATCATGGTTAAACTCAAAGTGGAAGTATGTTTTCTAAAATGGTCATCTAGACGTCGTTCTTTCGACTGAAATGACTACCTTTACAAAAATGACTTGTAACTTATATTTCCAACTATAAATCTATACTTTTTCTGTTTAGATTCATAAAATAGAGTTCAATATGAAATCATAGCAATTTGATTCACTCAAAACGGATTTAAAATGAAGAAGTTATGGGTAAAACAAGATTGGATAATTTTTCTTGTTGTAGCAACGTGAAAATTGGTAACAAATCTATATTAATCATATCCTAGCTAACTTATATTGTATTATACATATATTCTAATATATTATGTAATCTTGGGATACCATAGACACGTATGCAAATGTTTTGACATATCATATCGACCCATGTGTATATATTATTTGGAACAACCATAGACACTCTATATGCAGTAATGTGGAAGTTAGCTATACAGGGTTGAGGTTGATTCCAAAAATATATATAATTTGAGTTATGATCTAGCATGAGACGTGTATACACTGGGTCATGGATTGATTCAAGATAATATATATCAATTTTTTTCTGTACATCTAACGTTGGACAACTAGTTGTAGGTTACTAACGAGGACAGCTGACTTAATAAACTTAAAACATCAAAATGTATTAAAAGTGTTGTAAATATATTTTGAATATACTTTGATATATATGTACATATTTGTTATAGGTTCGTGAATCGACCAGTGGTCAAGTCTTACTTCCCGACGAAGTAAAAATCTGTGAAAGTGAGTTATAGTCCCACTTTTAAAATCTAATATTTTTGGGATGAGAATACATGCAGGTTTTATAAATGATTTACAAAATAGACACAAGTACGTGAAACTATATTCTATAGTTGAATTATCGAAATCGAATATGCCCCTTTTTATTAAGTCTGGTAATCTAAGAATTAGGGAACAAACACCCTAATTGACGCGAATCCTAAAGATAGATCTATTGGGCCTAACAAACCCCATCCAAAGTACCGGATGCTTTAGTACTTCGAAATTTATATCATATCCGTCTTGTTAATGTCGGTTACCAGGTGTTCACCATATGAATGATTTTTATCTCTATGTATGGGATGTATATTGAAATATGAAATCTTGTGGTCTATTGTTATGATTTGATATATATAGGTTAAACCTATAACTCACCAACATTTTTGTTGACGTTTAAAGCATGTTTATTCTCAGGTGAATATTAAGAGCTTCCGCTGTTGCATACTAAAATAAGTACAAGATTTGGAGTCTATGTTTGTATGATATTATGTAAAAACTGCATTCAAGAAACATATGTCGATGTAATATATTTCTATTGTAAACCATTGTGTAATGGTCGTGTGTAAACAGTATATTTTAGATTATCATTTTTTGATAATCTACGTAATGCTTTTGAAACCTTTATTGATAAAATAAAGGTTATGGTTGTTTTAAAAATGAATGCTGTAACAGACTGAAACCCGGGCTAGTTGTAAGTTGCCTATTTTGCCCTTAGGGTTTGTGCTTAGTCTTAAGTGCTTTTATTTTAATTATTTTATTAGTATTTTATTATAATTGTGTTGTGACCAGTTTGTGACAAGGGTCTCAGAACAGGTTGGTTTATTTAATTTGGACTCCGTTAGGACCGCCTAAGGAGATACGAAAGGTTATCAGATAAGATAACTGGTAAATACCCGTGTGTTGTGGGGTATGGGTTATAACCCACATAAATGTGTAAATATCTGCTTCTTATCTTCATTTCTTGAACATTCTCAAAAATAAGAACGTACCTAAACTTCATCCCTTCACAAACCCTAATTGAATCTAAGTCTTAAATTGGATTGTGAGGCTTTAAGGATTGATTCATATCATCCTTGTGATCATTTATCCAGGTTTGTTAGCTTGAATTCGTGCTTTAATTCATAGAAATTGGGTTTTTTGTGTTCTTGAATAAAAGTGTGGTTTTTGAGATTGAATCTTCATGAAATATGTTAGATATGCTTAATTGATGTTAGAAATAGGTTGCATATATGTTTAGTAGCTTCCTTGTGCTTAGAAGTTGGTCAAAAACGCTCAAAAATCGAGTTTTGGGCGAAAAATGTTCGAAATCAGCGTAAGTGTTCGAACCAGTTGCTACAGTGTTTGCTACAGTATTTTGCTACAGTGCCCGAACTGCTACAGTATCACTATTTGCTACAGTGTCACTATTTGCTACAGTGTCACTATTTGCTACAGTGTTCTGGATCGCTACAGTACCACTATTTGCTACAGTACCGAGTTGCTACAGTACGCGTGTTGATACAGTACCGAGTTGCTACAGTGTTCGGAAATCACTATTTGCTACAGTCCTTTTATGAAATTGAAACGGGCGTAACTTTCAAACCGTAACTCCGTTTTTGATGAATCAAATATCGTTGGAATCGTATTGAAGAGTACTTTTCAATGATGAACTTTTAAGAAACTAGATCAAACTATTTTTAGGTCGAAAAAGGAGTTTTAGTGTGTATGTCGTGTTTTGCACGCACCTGTATGCCATTATTGAATGGAGTCATAATGTAGACTCATAAAATTATGAATATATGGTGTTATGACCTAGTTAATCATATGAAATGATTATATTATTTATTGAATATGTACATTAACTTTGTTTATGTTGTTCTCAGGTTATAAGGACAAGGAGGAAGCTCAGAAATAATAACTGAGCAGTTGCTGGTAATTGGTGAGTGGGTCTATCTCCGGATAGAGTTTAAGTAGCATATCATGCTACTGTGGTTGACTCTTTTACCATGCATAGTGTAGAAATTGTCATGTTAGAATAATATAGTATGCCTGATGTTGTATGTGAATTATGTGTACACTGTGTGAATGGCACCAGTCGGGCCTAGGGAGACTGGGGACTCGAGACCGTGCCTAGGAGAGGTTAGAGTCCGTATGAGGTCAACCGTGCCTAGGGGAGGTTGGGTCCATAGGCTACTGATTGTAGAGTATAGTGTGAATGATGCATCCCCTGCATCTGGATAACTATACTGTGAATTGAGTAGCAGGGACTATCGGTAGACTCAAGTCCGATCAGCTAGGAGTCGTGTACTCGTACAAGCCGTCGATCCTCGTATTGTCTTATTGTATGCTAGTTGATAGTTAGCATGTGTTGTTGTTAGTATATAGCTTGTGTGTGACTTAAGCTATATCTGTTAGATAGATTCCATTCACTTAGCGGTGCGCTAATCCCCCACATATTCTCCCCTTGCAGGTTTAGGTACTGCTAGTCGGGAAAGGTGCTATTGCAGAAGACATGTTTGACAACCCAACTCTGATGTGGACTTTTGTATAAATAATGTTTTGTGATAACGTAACACCGTTGTGTAAACTTAAACGTAATGACGTGACTTATATTGTGTTTGTTAATAAAGTCTTCCGCTGTGTATTTAAAAAAAAAAAAATGGCCGGTGTTACAAATGCAGTCTTTGAAAAATGTCTCATATAGAGGTCAAAACCTCACAACGAAATCAATTAATATGGAACGTTTATAATCAATATGAATGGGACATTTCAGTTGGTATCCGAGCGTTGGTCTTAGAGAACCAGAATTTTGCATTAGTGTGTCTTATCGAGTTTGTTAGGATGCATTAGTGAGTCTGGACTTCGACCGTGTTTACTTGAAAAATGATTGCTTAACAAATTTTGTTGGAAACTATATATTTTTAACATGTGAATATTATGTGATATATTAATCTCTTAACGCGTTTGATATTATGTGATAGATGTATACCTCTAGAACAAGTCCCATTGACTCACCTAATAATAATGAAGAGTCAAATGTAAATTGGAATGATTCGTGGACTGATTCACAAGTTCCCGAAGAGGAACCGGAAGAAGAGTCGGAATCGGAAGAAGAATCGGAACCGGAAGAAGAATCAGAACCGGAAGAAGAAATAGAACCAGTGGGGGAAATAATAAAACGGTTAAGTAGAAGAAAATCCTCAACCAACAGACCAAAGTTAATTATGGTCAATGGTGTTTCCGCCAAGGATGCAAAGTATTGGGAGGATTACCAATTCTCTGATGAATCGGATCCCGAAAAGGATTCCGATGATGTTATAGAAATTACCCCAACACAATTTAATAAGGCAAAAGAGAACAATAAGGGAAAGGGCATAAAAATAGAGAAATTTGATTCCAAACCCGACGAACTTTATATGTATCGTCAACACCCGTATTTCTTAAGTTGTAACAATAACCCGGGAACCTCTAAACCACCAGGTTTTTCTAAACCAATGTGGAAAACGACGGCTCGTATTAGGGGAACATCATATATCTCTAGAAACTTGGCAAAACGAACCAAAACCGAAGAAGAAGAAACGAGCGAGTCGGAATAAGATAGTTGTATTCGTGTGGTGTAATATATGTAATATAGTGTGCTTATGCTTTATGATATATGTAAAAATTGCTTGTATTAATAAGTATTTTTTTTTATGAATCTAACTCTTGTCTATTTTATAGTATAAAAACACAAAATGGATAGACAACCCAATATTTTAAGAGACCTACCCGGAGACATGATTGATGAAATCTTGTCTAGAGTCGGTCAGAATTCCTCGGCACAACTATTTAAGGCGAGATCAGTTTGTAAGACATTTGAAGAACGTTCCAAGAATGCCCTGATTTGTAAAAGGCTTTCGTTCGAAAGATGGGGGATATCACATTGGGAAATCCATAAGTTACGATATGTTTACTTTGACGCATATATTGCGGGGAACCCAAATGCTATTTTACGCAACGGGTTAAGAAATTATTTTGACTCAATATATCCGAATATAGGACTTCGTGATTTAGAAAAAGCGGCTAACATGCAACATAAGAAGCATGTTATGCTTTCAGGTTAGTAATGTTCGCTTCTCACCAAAGTGAGAACAAGAACATCGGGCTACAACTATTAAACAAAACGTTCCCACAAGTGACGGAGTCGGTAATTGGGGTAAGAAATGAGGTTTTTAGGTTATTACGAGACTGTTGGACATTACATAACCTTCATCCTTTTGACGATGTTACAACACATTGTCTTACTATCGGTCACAACGGTTATGTTCCACAAAACCAAGGATGGGAAGTGGTATTAGTAAAACCAGAATGCATGACTTGTTTCTGGACGTATGAATTACGTGTCTTTATTGCCTTTGCTGAACGCCTTATTTATTAACTAGAATTATCTTCGCAACTACTTTGTATCAAAGTTTTATGTGCTATATTTCATGCTATATGTAAAAAAAAGCGGTATTGTAAGTTTGCAAGTTATTGTATAAAGGTTTGAATATGATTTTTTTTTTTTTTTTTTTTTTTGTGATTAGTTTTTCATATAAAATTGTAGTAGTTGAAATGGTATGTTAGCTACTAAGTATAAACTTAACGGGTAGGTACTACCCGAATTAAAGAGTATAAAACGCTAATATGAAGAAAGAGCTTTTATAAATAAGTTCATATTACGTTACGAAATACTATTGACTACTCTTGATATTCTATATGATTAACTCGTTTCATTTGACTATTTTGAAGGAAATGGCACCGACTACTCGACACACCTTGAATATGAGCGAAGAGGAATTTCGTGCCTTTCTTGCTTCAAACATAGCCGCAGTACAGGCTGCACTACATACCAACAATAACCTTGGATCTAGCAGTACAGGAAATCGTGTAGGATGCACCTACAAAGAATTCACTGCCTGCAAACCTTTGCAATTTGATGGAACCGAAGGACCGATCAGATTGAAACGGTGGACCGAGAAGGTCGAATCGGTGTTTGCCATAAGTAAGTGTACTGAAGAGGACAAAGTGAATTACGCTACGCATACCTTCACAGGTTCTGCGTTAACATGGTGGAATACCTATCTAGAACAAGTGGGACAAGATGATGCTTACGCACTACCGTGGTCAGCATTCAAGCACTTGATGAACGAGAAGTACCGTCCCAGAACCGAGGTCAATAAGCTCAAGACAGAACTTAGAGGGTTACGAACCCAAGGATTTGATATTACCACGTACGAAATACGATTCACAGAATTATGCCTATTGTGTCCGGGAGCGTTCGAAGATGAGGAAGAGAAGATCGACGCGTTTGTGAAAGGATTACCAGAAAGAATCCAAGAAGATATAAGTTCACACGAGCCCGCCTCCATACAACAGGCATGTAGAATGGCTCGCAAACTAGTGAACCAGATTGAAGAAAGAATTAAAGAACAGACTGCTGAAGAGGCCAATGTGAAGCAAGTCAAAAGAAAGTGGGAGGAAAACGGTGATAAGAATCACCAATACAATAACAACAGCAATTACAACAATAATCGCAACAACTATCCCAACAATCGCAACATCAATCGCAACTACAACAAACGGCCCAATAACAACAACAACAACAACAACAACAACAACAACAACAACAACAACAACAACATCAACTACAACTACAACAATCATCCCAACAACAATAATAACCACAACAACAACAACAATCAGAAGCAGCTATGCCAAAGGTGTGAAAAGTATCACTCGGGGTTCTGCACCAAATTTTGCAGCAAGTGTAAAAGAAATGGTCATAGTGCGGCGAAGTGTGAGGTCTACAAACCAGGGGTTAACAGAACGGAAGGAACAAATGGTGTCGGAACGAGTAATGGCGGAGCAAGTAGTGTCGGAGCAAGTTATACCAATGTAGTTTGTTATAAATGTGGAAAACCGGGCCACATTATTAGAAATTGCCCGAACCAGGAGAACACGAATGGACAAGGCCGCGGAAGAGTTTTCCATATTAATGCGGCAGAGGCACAGGAAGACCCGGAGCTTGTTACGGGTACGTTTTTTATTGACAATAAATCTGCTTACGTTTTATTTGATTCGGGTGCGGATAGAAGCTATATGAGTAGAGATTTTTGTGCTAAATTAAGTTGTCCATTGACGCCTTTGGATAGTAAATTTTTACTTGAATGAGCAAATGGTAAATTAATTTCAGCAGATAATATATGTCGGAATCGAGAAATTAAACTGGTTAGCGAAACATTTAAGATTGACTTGATACCAGTAGAGTTAGGGAGTTTTGATGTGATAGTCGGTATGGACTGGTTGAAATAAGTGAAAGCAGAGATCGTTTGTTACAAAAATGCAATTCGCATTATACGAGAAAAAGGAAAACCCTTAATGGTGTACGGAGAAAAGGGCAACACGAAGCTACACCTTATTAGTAATTTGAAGGCACAAAAACTAATAAGAAAAGGTTGCTATGCTGTTCTAGCACACGTCGAGAAAGTACAAACTGAAGAAAAGAGCATCAATGATGTTCCCGTCGCAAAAGAATTTCCCGATGTATTTCCGAAAGAATTACCGGGATTACCCCAACATTGATCCGTTGAATTTCAAATAGATCATGTACCAGGAGCTGCAACAATAGCTCGTGCTCCTTACAGACTCGCACCCAGCGAGATGAAAGAACTGCAAAGTCAATTACAAGAACTTTTAGAGCGTGGTTTCATTCGACCAAGCACATCACCGTGGGGAGCTCCTGTTTTGTTTGTCAAGAAGAAAGATGGTACATTCAGGTTGTGTATCGACTACAGAGAGTTAAACAAACTTATCATCAAGAACCGCTACCCACTATCGAGAATCGACGACTTATTTGATCAACTACAAGGCTCGTCTGTTTATTCAAAGATTGACTTACGTTCCGGGTATCATCAAATGCGGGTGAAAGAAGATGATATTCCAAAGACTGCTTTCAGAACACGTTACGATCATTACGAGTTTATGGTCATGCCGTTTGGTTTAACTAATGCACCAGCTGTGTTCATGGACCTTATGAACCGAGTGTGTGGACCATACCTTGACAAGTTTGTCATTGTTTTCATTAATGACATACTTATTTACTCAAAGAATGACCAAGAACACGGTGAACATTTGAGAAAGGTGTTAGAAGTATTGAGGAAGGAAGAATTGTACGCTAAATTTTCAAAGTGTGCATTTTGGTTGGAAGAAGTTCAATTCCTCGGTCACATAGTGAACAAAAAAGGTATTAAGGTGGATCCGGCAAAGATAGAAATTGTTGAAAAGTGGGAAACCCCGAAAACTCCGAAACACATACGCCAGTTTTTAGGACTAGCTGGTTACTACAGAAGGTTCATCCAAGACTTTTCCAGAATAGCAAAACCCTTGACTGCATTAACGCATAAAGGGAAGAAATTTGAATGGAAGGATGAACAAGAGAAAGCGTTTCAGTTATTGAAGAAAAAGCTAACTACGGCACCTATATTGTCATTGCCTGAAGGGAATGATGATTTTGTGATTTATTGTGACGCTTCAAAGCAAGGTCTCGGTTATGTATTAATGCAATGAATGAAGGTGATTGCTTATGCGTCTAGACAATTGAAGATTCACGAACAAAATTATACGATGCATGATTTGGAATTAGGCGTGGTTGTTTTTGCATTAAAGACTTGGAGGCACTACTTATATGGGGTCAAAGGTATTATATATACCGACCACAAAAGTCTTCAACACATATTTAATCAGAAACAACTGAATATGAGGCAGCGTAGGTGGATTGAATTGTTGAATGATTACGAATTTGAGATTCGTTACCACCCAGGGAAGGCAAATGTGGTAGCTGACACCTTGATCAGGAAGGACAGAGAACCCATTCGAGTAAAATCTATGAATATAATGATTCACAATAACCTTACTACTCAAATAAAGGAGGCGCAACAAGGAGTTTTAAAAGAGGAAAATTTAAAGGATCAAATACCCAAAGGATCGGAGAAGCATCTTAATATTCGGGAAGACGAAACCCGGTATAGGGCTGAAAGGATTTAGGTACCAAAATTTGGAGATATGAGAGAAATGGTACTTAGAGAAGCTCATAAAACCAGATACTCAATACATCCTGGAACGGGGAAGATGTACAAGGATCTCAAGAAACATTTTTGGTGGCTGGGTATGAAAGCTGATGTTGCTAAATACGTAGGAGAATGTTTGACGTGTTCTAAGGTCAAAGCTGAGCATCAGAAACCATCAGGTCTATTTCAACAACCCGAAATCCCGGAATGGAAATGGGAAAACATTACCATGGATTTCATCACTAAATTGCCAAGGACTGCAAGTGATTTTGATACTATTTGGGTAATAGTTGATCGTCTCACCAAATCAGCACACTTCCTGTCAATAAGAGAAGATGACAAGATGGAGAAGTTAGCACGACTGTATTTGAAGGAAGTCATCTCCAGACATGGAATACCAATCTCTATTATCTCTGATAGGGATGGCAGATTTATTTCAAGATTCTGGCAGACATTACAGCAAGCATTAGGAACTCGTCTAGACATGAGTACTGCCTATCATCCACAAACTGATGGGCAGAGCGAAAGGATGATACAAACGCTTGAAGACATGCTACGAGCATGTGTTATTGATTTCGGAAACAGTTGGGATCGACATCTACCGTTAGCAGAATTTTCCTACAACAACAGCTATCATTCAAGCAATGAGATGGCGCCGTTTGAAGCACTTTATGGTAGAAAGTGCAGGTCTCCGATTTGTTGGAGTGAAGTGGGGGATAGACAGATTACGGGTCCGGAGATAATACAAGAAACTACCGAGAAGATCATCCAAATTCAACAACGGTTGAAAACCGCCCAAAGTTGACAAAAGAGCTACGCCGACATTAAAAGAAAAGACATAGAATTTGAAATTGGAGAGATGGTCATGCTTAAGGTTGCACCTTGGAAAGGTGTTGTTCGATTTGGTAAGCGAGGGAAATTAAATCCAAGGTATATTGGACCATTCAAGATTATTGATCATGTCGGACCAGTAGCTTACCGACTTGAGTTACCTCAACAACTTGCGAATGTACATAACACTTTCCACGTCTCGAATTTGAAGAAATGTTTTGCTAAAGAAGATCTCACTATTCCGTTGGACAAAATCCAAATCAATGAAAAACTTCAATTCATTGAAGAACCCGTCGAAATAATGGATCGTGAGGTTAAGAGACTTAAACAAAATAAGATACCGATTGTTAAGGTTCGATGGAATGCTCGTAGAGGACCCGAGTTCACCTGGGAGCGTGAAGATCAGATGAAGAAGAAATACCCGCATTTATTTCCGGAAGATACGTCAACACCTCCAACTGCTTAAAATTTTGAGACGAAATTTATTTAACGGGTATGTACTGTAGTGACCCGAACTTTTCCATGTTTATATATATATATTAAATGAAATTTTTATTTACATGATTAAGTGTTTCCAACATGTTAAGCAATCAAACTTGTTAAGACTTGATTAATTGAAATAGGTTTCATATAGACAATTGACCACCCAAGTTGACCGGTGATTCACGAACGTTAAAACTTGTAAAAACTATATGATGACATATATATGGATATATATATAGTTAACATGATATTATGATAAGTAAACATATCATTAAGTATATTAACAATGAACTACATATGTAAAAGCAAGACTACTAACTTAATGATTTTGAAACGAGACATATATGTAACGATTATCGTTGTAACGACATTTAATGTATATGTATCATATTAAGAGATATTCATACATCATATTATCATGATAATATAATAATTTAAAATCTCATTTGATATTATAAACATTGGGTTAACAACATTTAACAAGATCGTTAACCTAAAGGTTTCAAAACAACACTTACATGTAACGACTAACGATGACTTAACGACTCAGTTAAAATGTATATACATGTAGTGTTTTAATATGTATTCATACACTTTTGAAAGACTTCAAGACACTTATCAAAATACTTCTACTTAACAAAAATGCTTACAATTACATCCTCGTTCAGTTTCATCAACAATTCTACTCGTATGCACCCGTATTCGTACTCGTACAATACACAGCTTTTAGATGTATGTACTATTGGTATATACACTCCAATGATCAGCTCTTAGCAGCCCATATGAGTCACCTAACACATGTGGGAACCATCGTTTGGCAACTAGCATGAAATATCTCATAAAATTACAAAAATATGAGTAATCATTCATGACTTATTTACATGAAAACAAAATTACATATCCCTTATATCTAATCCATACACCAACGACCAAAAACACCTACAAACACTTTCATTCTTCAATTTTCTTCATCTAATTGATCTCTCTCAAGTTCTATCTTCAAGTTCTAAGTGTTCTTCATAAATTCTACAAGTTCTAGTTTCATAAAATCAAGAATACTTCCAAGTTTCTAGCTTACTTCCAATCTTGTAGAGTGATCATCCAACCTCAAGAAATCTTTCTTATTTATAGTAAGATATCTTTCTAATACAAGGTAATACACATATTCAAACTTTTATTCAATTTCTATAACTATAACAATCTTATTTCGAGTGGAAATCTTAGTTGAACTTGTTTTTCATGTCATGATTCTGCTTCAAGAACTTTCAAGCCATCCAAGGATCCTTTGAAGCTAGATCCATTTTTCTCATTTCCAGTAGCTTTATCCAGAAAACTTGAGGTAGTAATGATGTTCATAACATCATTCGATTCATACATATAAAGCTATCTTATTCGAAGGTTTAAACTTGTAATCACTAGAACATAGTTTAGTTAATTCTAAACTTGTTCGCAAACAAAAGTTAATCCTTCTAACTTGACTTTTAAAATCAACTAAACACATGTTCTATATCTATATTATATGCTAACTTAATAATTTAAAACCTGGAAACACGAAAAACACCGTATCTATATCTATATTATATGCTAACTTTGCTACAGTGAATTGCTACAGTAAAACACTATTTCAAAATGAAAATGTATATATTATATATATATATTAACAAATAGCGAGACGATGATTTATAGAAGTAAATGACCAAAACATTTGAAAGTTTAAGTTATACTATGAGTGGTATAGTTTATGAATAATTTAAGGCTATATTTTGACAAAGGTACGTGACACGAAACGTAAAATGCAAGTGTTCTAAAGGTACGAAAGGACATTCGAAAAACCGGAACCGGGACATAAGTCGAGTGATGACGTACGACTTATCGGAACAAAAATTACAAGTCAACTATGCACGTGAATTTAATATAATATATAATTAATTATATAAATTATATATATTATATTTATATTAATTTAATATTATGTCGACAAACAAGAAAACAAAAATTTGTGAGCTGGAATCTGAGGTCATGCGATCGCATAGCCACAAGCCTATAAATCCATGCGATCGCATGGAGGCAAAAGTCTGGCCTGATGCTATAAAATGGCATTTTGCTCGACACATTAACACACACACATACATATTACTCCGTATTTTATTATTATTATTATTATTATTATTATTATTATTATTATTATTATTATTATTATTATTATTAATAATCTTATTATTATTATTAATTAGTATTATACATAAAATACTACGACGAGGTTATGAGCTTGTCACTTTTAAAATGGTTTCCAAGCGAGCTAGAGCTAAGAAAATTATGGGTTATTGCCAAGAAAATTATGGGTAATGTTCGGGGGTATTTTTGTGAATCAAACCTCGTGTTTATCATCTCCGATGCGTCTACGTGCTTTCCTACAATATTGTATATCAATATTAAACAGTGAGTTTCATATGATCCCTTTTACTCCCTACATTTTTGGGCTGAGAATACATGCAAATGCTTTATTAACCGATATACAATATTTATATGCGTGAGTTTCATTTGCTCCCTTTTTAATTGCTTTTGCAATCTATATTTTTGGGCTGAGAATACATGTAAATGCTTTATTAACCGATATACAATATTTATATGCGTGAGTTTCATTGATCCCTTTTAATTGCTTTTGCAATATATATTTTTGGGCTGAGAATACATGCACTTTATTTAAAACGCAATGGATACAAGTACATACTAAATTCTACACTGAGTTTGAACCGAAAATCCCTTAGCTTTGGTAACTGTTAACTGCCAGTTATAAGAACTGGTGGGCGCGAGTAGTAGTATATGGATCCATAGGGCTTGATATCCCCGTCCGAGCTAGAGCACTAGCCTTTTAACGGACGTATGCTATTTGAGAAGCGTACACGTTGGTTTGCGTGTATTATTAAGATGATTATACAAAGGGTACAAATTATATAAACGTTAAAGTTTAGTTACCAGGGTGCTCAATTTTGTAGAACCGATTGATAAACGTTTTGGATGAAACAACTGAAATCTTGTGATCCACCTTTTATGTAAAACCTATTGATAAACGTTTTGAATAAAACAACTGAACTTTTGTAATCCACATTGATATACGGATTATGTGTAATATTAAAACTATGAACTCACCAACCTTTGTGTTGACACTTGAAGCATGTTTATTCTCAGGATTCTAGAAGTCTTCCGCTGTTTGCTTATACGTGATACAAGATATGTGCTTGGAGTCATACATGCTATATACAAGAAACTTGCATTCACCAAACCATTACCATGTATCTTATTTTGACTGTATTGTCAACAGATGTATTATTGTAAACCATTTAAATGGTGATTGTCTATACGTAGGAATCATCAGATGTTAAAAACCTGGAATTTATATATTCATTTATGAAATACCTTTTCAAACGAATACAATGTTACAAAATGTATCACATAGAGGTCAAATACCTCGCAATGAAATCAATGAATGACGTGTTCGTCCATATGGATTTGGAGCGATCGTCACACATAGACACGTATGCAAATGTTTTGACATATCATATCGACCCATGTGTATATATTATTTGGAACAACCATAGACACTCTATATGCAGTAATGTGGGAGTTAGCTATACAGGGTTGAGGTTGATTCCAAAAATATATATACTTTGAGTTGTGATCTAGCCTGAGACGTGTATACACTGGGTCGTGGATTGATTCAAGATAATATATATCAATTTTTTTCTGTACATCTAACGTTGGACAACTAGTTGTAGGTTACTAACTAGGACAGCTGACTTAATAAACTTAAAACATCAAAATGTATTAAAAGTGTTGTAAATATATTTTGAATATACTTTGATATATATGTACATATTTGTTATAGGTTCGTGAATCGACCAGTGGCCAAGTCTTACTTCCCGACGAAGTAAAAATCTGTGAAAGTGAGTTATAGTCCCACTTTTAAAATCTAATATTTTTGGGATGAGAATACATGCAGGTTTTATAAATGATTTACAAAATAGACACAAGTACGTGAAACTACATTCTATGGTTGAATTATCGAAATCGAATATGCCCCTTTTTATTAAGCCTGATAATCTAAGAATTAGGGAACAGACACCCTAACTGACGCGAATCCTAAAGATAGATCTATTGGGCCTAACAAACCCCATCCAAAGTACCGGATGCTTTAGTACTTCGAAATTTATATCATATCCGAAGGGTGTCCCGGAATGATGGGGATATTCTTATATATGCATCTTGTTAATGTCTGTTACCAGGTGTTCACCATATGAATGATTTTTATCTCTATGTATGGGATGTATATTGAAATATGAAATCTTGTGGTCTATTGTTACGATTTGATATATATAGGTTAAACCTATAACTCACCAACATTTTTGTTGACGTTTAAAGCATGTTTATTCTCAAGTGAATATTAAGAGCTTCCGCTGTTGCATACTAAAATAAGGACAAGATTTGGAGTCCATGTTTGTATGATATTATGTAAAAACTGCATTCAAGAAACATATGTCGATGTAATATATTTCTATTGTAAACCATTATGTAATGGTCGTGTGTAAACAGTATATTTTAGATTATCATTATTTGATAATCTACGTAATGCTTTTGAAACCTTTATTTATAAAATAAAGGTTATGGTTGTTTTAAAAATGAATGCAGTCTTTGAAAAACGTCTCATATAGAGGTCAAAACCTCGCAACGAATTCAATTAATATGGAACGTTTATAATCAATATGAACGGGACATTTCATAGGCGAAGCAAAAGAGCAAGGACAGAAAAGTATTTTGGTCCTGATTTCTACACCTACATGGTAGAAAGTGAACCTACTACATACCGTGAAGCGGTATCTTCCTCGGAAGGTCCTCAATGGAGGGAGGCCATAAAAAGTGAAATAGATTCTATTTTACAAAACCATATCTGGGAGCTAGTGGATCTTCCTCCGGGATGTAAACCACTAGGATATCGATGGATCTTCAAGAAGAAGATGAAGCCTGATGACACCATTGATAAATACAAGGCAAGGCTGGTGATCAAAGGGTATAGACAAAGAGAAGGTCTAGATTACTTTGATACATATGCGCCGGTAACGCGAATAACCTCCATCAGATTAGTACTTGCCATTGCTGCCATTCGAAACTTGGATGTACATCAAATGGATGTGAAAACTGCTTTTCTGAATGGAAATCTCGAAGAAGAGATTTACATGGAACAACCCTAGGGGTTTATAGCGCCTGGACAAGAAAGGAAAGTATGTAAACTTGTTCAATTCTTATACGGATTGAAACAAGCTCCCAAACAATGGCATCAGAAGTTTGATGATTAGCATATGTGATTTTGGGAGTACAAATCACACGAACTCAAAGTGGACTTGTTTTAAGTCAAACCTTATAGAAAATAATATGGATCAAATTCATTCTTTCATTAACAAGCGTTTGTGTATTTATACACAATAATAAAGATCCTAAACTTGAGCAACAAGCTAAGAAGATAAACATGGAAACAATATTCTAATTAAAAAAATAATATTAATTCCTAATTTCGATACTCCCCCTCAAGCTGGAGCATGGAGATTTCGAGTACCCAACTTGTCAAGTAGAAAGCGAAGCTGTTTAGCACCCAACCCTTTTGTAAGAAGATCATCAACTTGCATCTTTGTGTCGATATGGAAAGGAGAAATTTCCTTTGATTCAACTCATTCTCGTACAAAGTAGCAATCCATTTCAACATGCTTTGTGCGCTCATGAAAAACCGGATTGTTAGCAATATGGCGTGCAACTTGGTTATCACAAAATAACAGAGTTGGTTTAACAGAATTAATATTGAAATCCTTGAGAAGCCAATGCACCCATAAAACCTCACTAACCGTGGAAGCCATGGAGCGGTATTCTGCTTCTGCTAAAGAGCGAGACACAGGTGATTGTTTCTTGGATTTCCAGGAGATCGGAGCACCACCAAGAAGTAGTATATACCCGGTTCGTGACCTACGGGTAGAAGGGCAACCGAGCCAATCTGAATCACAATAGGCAGATAGATTAAAACCACCATATCGAGGTAGTAAAATACCGTGTCCCATGGTGGTTTTTAAATAATGAAGGACCTGATTTAAAGTATCCATGTGAGGTTGTCTTGGATCAGCCACAAACTGTGAGAGAATGTTAAGCGAGTATGTAATGTCCGTCCGTGTCGCTTGTAAATAAAGTAGTCGACCAACCAAACGACGATAACATGAAGGATCAATTTTTGGTGCATCCTCACACTTATCTAACTTATGATTCTGTTCAATGGGAAAAGCACTAGGCCTGCAACCGTCAAAATTGAAATCAGCAAGGATGTCCAAGGTATATTTTCGTTGACTCAAAACCAACCCTTCAAACGTCTTAGCTACTTCAATCCCAAGGAAGTATTTAAGGCTTCCAAGATCTTTGATACTGAACTTTGTATCCAAATTAACTTTTGTTTATTCAATTTTTTCAGCATTATTCCCTACTATGATCACGTCGTCGACATAGATAAGAGCAGCTATAAATATATTTACTTTGATAGATGAACAGTGAATGGTCAGCTTTGGATTGATAAAAACCGAGAGCAATAAGAGCGTGAGTGAACTTATGATACCAATTTCGTTAAGCTTGTTTCAACCAGTAAATTGACTTCTTTAGTCGACACATACGTGTTTCTCCTTCTTTAGCAAAACCTTGGGGTATCTTCATATAAATTTCCTCATCTAAGTCACCGTGCAAAAATGCAATGTTTACATCTAATTGTTGAATGAACCAATTATTTTTGGTTACCACCGTGAGTAATACTCGAACTGTGACCAGCTTAGCAACTGGGGCAAAAGTATCATGATAGTCGGCACCTTCCATCTGTGTGAAATCCTTGGCAACGAGACGTGCTTTATATCTCTCTATCTCTCCATTCGGCTTATATTTAACCTTGTACACCCACTTGGAGTCAATGGCTCATTTACCTACCGGGAGTTTTTCAAGGCTCCACGTGTCATTCTGTTCAAGAGCTTTAATTTCCCTTTGCATTGCCTCTTTCCAATATTTGTTTTTGACAGCCTGATGAAAGGACTTTGGCTCATCGTTGGAGTCGATGGCAGCTAAGAAAGCTTTGTGAGATTCTGAAAAACATTCATATGAAATAAAGTTCTAGATAGAATGTACCGTGGATGAGTCGTGAGGCGGTTTGGTTTGTGCATTATCGACCGAAGGGGGAAGTTGTACCACAAAGTCATTCAAATACTGCGGCTGACTCTTTTGTCGCTTCGGTCTGTTGTGTTGTTCAGTCGGATCCAACAAGTCATGGACTTAGTTATCAACTACAGGGCTTGACCTATCAGAAATGGGTTCTTGGCACAAGCTTTCATTATTATCTTCTCCATTATGAACGGGTTTTTGGGTTAATCCTTCATTATTACTTCCAATATTACGAAGCTCTTCATTTTGATCAATGATCTGCTCAGCTGGTATATCGCAAACAAATAGGTCATTTGAATCATCACACTGATTTGGTGTGACTCTCAACTGTGTAGATGAAACTTTGAACGGAAACTCGTTTTCAACAAATCTAACATCCCTTGAGACAATCATTTTCATGTCCCTGAGGTCATATATTTTGTAACCTTTTGTTCCTCCAGGATATCCTAAAAAAATACCTGGTCTCCCCCTTACCTCGAACTTATCTCCGTTGGTCATGGTGTTCTTGTAATATATAAGACAACCAAAAACTTTCATTGAGTTGTAATCAGGTTTTTCATTGAAAACAACTTCGTAAGGGGTTTTGTTCATGATAACTTTAGATGGTAGGCGATTTATAATGAATGTGGCGGTTAACACACACTCTCCCCCAAAACCTTTTAGGTAACCCAGCCTCATACATTAATGCCCTAGCATTATTAAGTATGTGCCTATGCTTTCTTTCCATGACTCCATTTTGTTGAGGAGTATGTGGACACAAGGTTTCAAGCAATATTCCATTCTCATTGTAAAAACTCCTCATCGTCGACTATGGTTAAAAAATAATTAGCACCGGACAAAGATAGGACAAGCTTCCCCAAATATCACAATGTACTAACTCGAAGCAATCTTTCGTTTTAATGCTACTAACTTGAAAAGGAAGTCTAGTGAGTTTTGCTTTAGAACAAGAATCACACAATTGATCAAAAGCACCATTACTAAGAAAGTTTATTTGAGTGATTTTGTTACCAGAAGCGTGTCCCAATCTTTTGTGCCAAGTATCCATAGTCGTCATTAAGGCTTTCTTATTTCCAATCATCCTCATTCGGTATAGACCATTCTTGCACTTACCCGCACCAATCAATTTCCTGGTGTAGAGTTTCTGCATCACACAAAAATCTGGGAAAAAAAGTTATAGCGGTTTGAAGATCTTTGCTTAGTCTACTAACAGACAAAAGATTGCAATTGAACTTAGGAATATATAAAACTCCTTTTATTCTTGTTCCTCCCGGTAAGAGACATTCTCCTTTTCCATTTACTGGGATTGCATCCCCATTAGGAATAACGACAAGCGTTTCGAAGTGACCATTAGTTTTGTTTTCAAGAATGTTTTCATCATAAGTGATGTGTTCCTTTGAACCAGAATCAACTACCCAATCACTTTCAACATTACCTTTCATACTTATGAAGGCCTTTTTTTATGATTAATTGTTGAGAAACTGTTGAATAAAAAATTAATATTCAAAATTAAATACCCTTTCTTGCTTATAATCTGATGAAAAATTCCAAGCTCCTTTTTTTTGTTGAACACGTTAGAATCCCTCAAACCAAAAACAATTAAAGTATGAATGGCAATAGAAAATAAAATCAAAATTCGCCACCTGCTTGCTCTTTGCTCACCGTCAATCTTTAATTAAATTTGCTATCTCTACAATTTGGGTCCAATTATGAATTGCCAACTAATTGTTATCTCTTGAATTGATCACCTGAGATGTAGGCTACCTCAAATTTTTTTTACGACTTGAAAAAAACTCGAGAGTTCTCTTCTTCGTAAACTACAAAGAGTTTACGTGTGTTTTTTTTTTCTTATGGTTTAAACCTGCTTCTTTTTAGGTTAAACCTGCTCTTGATACCATATAGAAAATAATATGGATCAAATTCATTCTTTCATTAACAAGAGTTTGTGTATTTATACACAATACATAAAGATCCTAAACTTGAGCAACAAGCTAAAAAGATAAACATGGAAACAATATTCTAATTAAAAAAATAATATTAATTCCTAATTTCAATAAACCCATTACGTGGATAAGATTATTGAGAAGTTTAATGCAAATGACTCTAATATAGCTAGAACTCCCATTGACATAAGTCAACATCTAGCTGAGAACAGAGGTGAACCTGTTAACCAATTAGAGTATTCAAGAATCATTAGCAGCTTAATGTATTTAATGAGTTGTACTCGACCCAACTTAGCATATGCTGTAAGCAAGCTAAGTAGATACACGAGTAATCCAAGTACATCTCATTGGAAGTGTATCATTAAGTTACTTCGGTACTTAAGATACACTCGAGAATATGAGATGCATTATAACAGATATCCTACAGTGATCGAAGGACATTGTGACGCAAATTGGATATCTGACACAAATGATTCTAGAGCGACAAGTGTGTATGTATTCACACTTGGAGGTGCTTCAATATCGTGGAAATCATTGAAACAAACGGTTATTGCTAGATCCACGATGGAATCTGAATTCATCGCTTTGGATAAAGCGGGTGAAGAGGCAGAATGGCTACGTCAGTTCGTTGAGGATATACCAAGTTGGCCTAAGCCGGTGTCGGCCATATGATAGCCAATCGGCGATTGGTAGAGCTCATAACATAATGTATAATGGTAAGAATAGACATATAAGATGTAGACATAATACAGTACGACTACTGATCTCTACAGGAATTATCACTGTTGACTATGTGAAGTCAGAGGATAATATTGCGGATCCGCTAACAAAAGGCTTAAGCAGAGAGTTAGTTTATAAGTTGTCTATGGGAATGGGACTAAAGCCCTTGAATAAATAAAGTTTATATGACGGAAAACCTAACTCAGTTGACAGGAGATCCCAAGATCTGAGTTCAATATGACAACCTACTTGTATGAACTAGTGAAGTTACTGTGGGAGAGTTAATTACTAAACTAACAACCCCTGCACCTTTCAAAGGGAGTTTACTAATTAAGAGTAGACTTCCTAGACCAATCCTTAATGTGACTAGCACGAGGCTAAGCCTAAGGCTTTTAATGATTCAACTGAAATAATCAAAGTGGTTAATCCGTAGCCATTCGGTGGTGAATCACCTATGTGAGAGAGAAGTGGGGTCGCTTTGAAGGGTATTGTTGGGGCACAATACTTAATGGCTCTCGTAGAACCAGGCTTATGTTCATGACCATAACGAACATAACTATGAGGACTTGACGTTGTCAGGGAGAGTCTTGTGTGAAGCGTATTGTCATTTACACAAACGGAAAACGAGTTCAAAGACATCGCCGTCTACTCAGAGCTAGTAATCTAAGTGCGTTTCATAAGCAAAGGTTCAAAGGGTAACACCTACCTATCGTATGCAAGATTCAACTGCTGAAACTTAATCGGAATATTGTTGTTTTAGAGATGGATCTCCATTCATGTGGGGGATTGTTGGAAAAAATGTTGAGAAAGTGTGTTGTCACCAACTTTAGACACAATTTAATATATATACAAGTGACATATATTAATAAGTGGTTAGCGAGTTTTGTAGCCTTGACGAGGGCTTTACAACGAGCTAAGATGTGTCCGAAATGATATAAATGTGAATGAGATATCAGATCTTGAAGTTGGTTGTTTGTTGTAAAATTGCAAGTGACACAACTTGTCCCGCATAAGAGTGGGAACAAAGTTGAAAGTTGGTTATAAGGGATTAGCTACAAGCTATGTTAAGTTCTAATGATATTAGTAGCCTTTTTTCACTAAAGTTTTTTTTTTTTTTTTTTTTTTTTAACGAAAGAAAAAAGAAATAGAACTTAACATTAAAGCCATGAGTTATGATTACATTTGAGTTAAGATTTCATGTCATCCAAACGTTTCAGTTTTCCCTTTAAACGTTTGAGTTGTTGATGATCATTAAAGAATGTAAATGCAATTTAACTATAATTTAATGGTCAATATTATTGTAGCAATTATTGTAGCCTTATAACAAGTAGTATAAACTGTGGTTTGGACACTTGCAAAATACACATAACAAAAAACTTGTTCTTAACATAAAGTCACAAAGTAACTTTGCTACAACATTCCATCTTGATTCAACACGGTCTCCCTTTCTGACGATTTTTCAGGCAAGTGTTAAGTCCGGCAGTACGCTGCTTAGGACCGGTGTACCCTGAGAACAGACGAAGAATCTGTTTAAGGGAATTGTGTCAAACACAAGCCCGTACCCAACTTCATTTCGGTTTGATCATTTATATTATTTTGTATATGTGTTTTGTTTAAACGCAATCAGTTTCGTTAACTTTTCCTACATATACGAATATCTTGTGTCACCCTATTAGTATATTAGTAACACGGTACACATAATCATTTACTACTATACACATGTTTAGCATTATATTCAAAAGCAATCAACGTATGTTAAATGAAATGATAAATGGAAGGATCAAAATATAATGATAGTAACTAATAGTATTAATTGGGATTTTTCACTATTGCCTCTATATATTTTTCTTCTTTATTTACATCTTTTCGGTCTTTTAATTGAATAAATTGGACTGTAATCAGAAAATTTCATACCAGAATCCTAAAAAAAAAAATATTATTGTAAATGATTTCGCTAACTTAAAAGCATTTATAACCTTTATAAACTCAACCACATGAATGTTTTATATGCAATCCTTCTACTTCACAAATGCAAGTAGAGCAACACGAAGAAATGGCATAAACCAAACCTATAACATGAGTGTTTGTAATTAAAAAATAAATAAATCAATTAACAATATGTACATGAATATGAATAAACGGGAATAAAGTATTTCTCGAATTTAGTTCACTCATCAATCAGCAAGTCAATTGTTGTCTCAACTAATGGATCGATATCTTGAATCTGTTTAATCCAATCGCCCCAGAGAAAGTATTAAAGCTTTCTAATTCCGATGTAGTCTCCATAATACCTTCGAGCTCTTCTACCATACCAAGATTCTTGAAAATCTGTATATTTATTTGTTTATCTTTCATCATGCAATTTGCTAACTCCGCTACATATCTTCTTATTCTTGGAGTTTTGGCTTTTGGTTGTGGATATTTCTTCAAATTTGGACGAGTGACATTGCTAAGTCAGCCTCGTGTATTTCTGCTCTATTAAACATGTCACTGGCTTCTTTAGATGTCATATATTTGAACATATGTGCTGCTAGTCCAACCATAACTTCCAGCAACTTATTTTCTTCTGTCATTATTGCTCTTAGTACCTGTAATGGCAGATTAGGACGTGTCAAAATGGGTAAAAAAAAAGAATTATAATTTTGCCCCAGACTGGGTTTTATCCACAAAAATTTACGCTTTTATTTTATTTTATTTTTTTAATTTTATGGGAGTTAGATATGCTCACTATAATTATTTCATTTTGATTCATTTATAGTTTTAGCATTTTGAAGACACTTTAGGATACTTTTTTGAGTTCGACTTATTTGACATGTTTCATTATTTTATTGTCAAAGATCAAATAGAACCTCGAATTGACCCATTTAATTTCAATTGGTTGCTGTCTCATCTTGTCATAATTTGTAGTAATGGTGTTGGCAATTTTTACCCGTTGTCTCATCTTGTCATAATTTGTAGTAATGGTGGTTGCAATTTTTACCCATTTAAAGGTAGATGGATCGATATGGATTATACTTTATTAAAAATGGATTATACTACATTTTCCAAATTGGAACAAGTATATGGGTGATTTCGTAGAATGTAGCTCAATACGTGCTGAAAATGCATAAGACCTCTCAAATCAGTAACTGAAAACAACAGATACACTATAAAATTGCCACAATATGGTTTATTTAATCATACTTAACACACTAATTAATTATATAAAAAAGTAAGGAAAAAAGACGTATGGTGGATCAACCCAACCCATTTGACTTCCTACCCAACCCACCCATTTTGCCACCTCTAATTTCTAGTATGACAGTAAATAAATGGATCCTTTGGGAGATAACTTACAGTAGGTGCAGCAGCAGCTACACTTCTTAGCTGCCGAAACGAATCTGGGCCGATGTAAATACACAAGTCCTCGTTGCATTTATGCCCACCAAATGTTCATCCAAATCATCACAAAATCAAATCAAAAATGTATAAAAAATGTTAATAAATCTCATCTAATGAATTTGTGATTGTGTTTACCTGAAGGTCAACCTTCATTACAATGTTAAGCTGGTACAAATCTAATCCAGAATTCTTGCCCGTTGTAACTGCAGAGGAAAAAGACGAAAGAGTAATTTTGCCATCTCGAGCTTTAGATATTATGCGTTCATCTCTTAAGGTTATTGCACGCACTGTTTTTTGCAATGTCAAGAGAGCCAACTACCTCGAATTCATCACCGACAAATTAAAAATTGTTTAAACTAATCACCTGAAACAGGTCAGTTGTAGTACATACAGGTCAAATGGGTTCAGACCGAAACGTGCCATGTAATAATGTATAAGAAGGATTTTTCTTTACATGTACTGGTATTGATGGTCCCGCTTCATCAACTCGTTTTCTGGAACATACCTCAATGAAGATCACATTCATATATTGCTAAAGCATTATGTATAAAAACATGTTAGAATCAATAAATTTTATGGAAGGACATAATTACAATTTACACAATTGAAAAGTAAAATGAGGTATATTATGGATTAGGTGCACTTTTCAGGTTAAACTTTTTCCTTTTTTTTAAATGCAGATTGTGCAACAAAATATTATTACAAAAAAATAATATAAATGTGATGAAGATGCATTTTTAAAAATAAAAAAACTTGAGAGGCCTAACGTATTATGAGTACATATTGACTCATTACCCAACCCGATCATCTTGACACTTCCACTTGTAATGACATTAATGAACAGTTTAAAGAGTAGCTTACATGACTGGCGAGCATGTAAAGCAACAAATAATAAGTAGCCCCAGCCCAAGCGGTTTCAGAAAGAACGCCAGCTGTCCTTTTTAGTTCCGAAGTCAACGACACGATTGTAGGAAACCTAGGAACATACTGAATCAACACAATAAAAAGTAATGCTTCTTTTGTAGCCAATACATCTGAACCTTTAGACCTCTGTAAATATCTCCATATAACCATCTAGTCAATCAAAAAGTAAGGCACGTCAGCGTCAAAATAATAATATTTATCACAAAGTGTCATTTTTTAAATGTTCATATTTTCATAACAAATAACCTAATATGTCATGTTACCTAACATTTCCCACATGCCCATATCACCACTCCAAATACTACAATCGTAAGAGGCAAAAGAGTTTCTCTAACCTCCATCTTCATTATTAATGTCATCACAACAACAACAAAACCCAATACCACATGTGTGGTGTATGGGTAGGTGGGATATAGACAATCCTTATCTTTGAATAAAGAGAAGTCATTTCTCCACCCAGCGTGATACACTCCAAGTAGTAGAGAAAGTCCTCCCTCTCTCTCTCTTCGACGGATAAAGAGATTGCTTCTGAAATGGACCTTCGACCAATAAGTAGGAAAAAAATTATAAAAAAAATTAAATAAAAACATAAAAAATATAACACGGGACGACATGAAAATGATAAGCGACAGTCAAGTCGCCAATAAATCGACGCTTGCCGTTTACTCAATTAATAGAGCCAATCTTCATTATTAATGCCATCATAAGCATAATATGATGCCATCATAAGCATAAAGAAAGACAAACAAACAACAAAATCATAAATTGAAATCGAGCAATAACAACTTGGTACAGAAAAAGTATATGTATGCATATATTAAGTATAACTTGAATGGTTCAATATAATCTTCAGACCCTACAATAGCCATTTCCCATAAAATAAACTCGGTACAGAAAAAGTACCTCTCTAAAGTACCTCTATATATCTTTAGAAGAAGTTAACCCAATAACTGTTATCCAATAAAACATAATATAAAAATGTTATACCTTCAAACTGGTGCAAGTATATATTCAGAAAAGGTATCCTTGAGCCCACCTCACACATGATTCATACTTTGGAGCTAATCGATTAGAGTTTGTCCCACATAGGAATGGGAAAGAAATAAATATTTGTATATAAGCTTAGGTGAACCTCCCTCTATCGCCAATTGGTATTAGAGTACTAGGGAACTCTTGAGCTTATATGCAGGACATGGTAGTGGACCTAAATCGATCCAACAAGTGGTATCGGAGCAGGTGGCACGAGTGTAATCATTGTGGCAACGGCATGGTAGTGGACCTAAATCGATCCAACAAGTGGTATCGGAGCAGGTGGCACGAGTGTAATCATTGTGGCAACGGCGGTTCAAATCGGGGTGACTTTGGACGTGACCAGGGGAAGAGGTCGGGTGTCCGGGAAAAGTCGAGATGTAAATGAACGGGTCCGGGGTAAAAAGCCACGTTATATGATACACGAGTGCATGAACAAACCGATTAGGAAGTACTAGGGAACTCTTGAGCTTATATGCAGGACACTCACTTACTTAAGACACGAACCTTTAAAAATCTGACTAACAACAATAACTATACCACAAACTAAATTCAAATGCCTACAATAATTCTGGTACAAAAACTCGTATACAAAGAATGCACATATTGATCAGGATCATCTTCAAACTCTGAATAACTACAAAGAATGCAAGTCAAACAGTTACATATTATTCATTTACATATGAATGGATCAATCCTCATAATGAATCAATTCTCATAATGTTATAACACTAAAAGGTAAAAATATCAACCATGCTTCTTAGTTGTGTGCAAATATAAGTGTACAAATTCTTCTAATTTGCACCACAAAGAATGACGAGTTGGAAAGGATTACCTAACGGCTATGAAAGAAAACAAGGGCTTCAAACTTATCGCGCCGAAAAAGGGTATCAGTATGCCGTATGAAAATGTCTAATACCTGCACTTTGTGAGCAATAATTTTAAATGATGTAAATCTTTGTGGTACTTGTTGGGCATCAAGTACAAATATATACCCAAATGCAACTTGACGTATTCATAACATAATAGCATAAAACTAAATGATACAATTATCACAAAATTGGATGTATATGTGTATGGAACGGAGTATATGTTTTCACCCTAAACCAAACCAGTTCCTTTTTTTTTTTTCATCGTATTTGCTATTTGTATATCGATCCCAATCATTCATGCCATATCCTTTACAGGTTTTCACTATAACCAATACAAATTCTAAGCTCTATAAGAATAACCATATTAAAAATCAAAATAATCAATGAGCAGGGAGCAGAGAGCAGAGAAATTACCTTTATAATTTATAACAAGGTTCAAAAATATCGCAACAAACACACTACATCAACTCTGGTCAATGATAAAATCTCAAAAAACCTATCTTGTTAGAAATAAGGGTTAGAATTGACTGCCGGATTCGTTCTTGAATCGTGTGTTCAATTTCTCTATAAAGTATTTCGACCCTACGAGTGCCTTAAAGATTCACATTGTGAACTAAACCATAGTCCATGGTTGGCTTTTACAAGTATTAAAGTACTTAAGTCACATCACAACGTATTACTCTAGACCTTGCTTAATCTTTCCAACAGCATGCTATATTGGTCACTTGATGTAATCACATACATCATACCACCAATTTCCAAAGCAAACCGGTAATTGAAAACAATTAAGCAACATCTAATCTTCATTTCATATTAAAACGTATTCGTTTTACTAACTAAGACCAACTTGATATATCATCATATGGTTTGTGGACATACCTCACCAATAATAAAAATTTCATGGTCATATCATTTAGTAACAAACAGACATTTCATAACCATACAAGATTACTTTGTGACTTTTCAAATGATCACAATTATCAACAAACCATGAGGGGGTTCCATGTTAATCATCCAAAGAAAATATTACAACCTTCTTTTTATTGACACTCCATGTATCCGTACATGATACACGCATATATACATATACATATATGATATAAGTCAATAGGTGTGACTAACGAAAATTCACAACATCAACCCAAAACCACAATTAACGAACAAGATATAACTACCCATATATTCTTACTCTTGTGAGTTAATTTGAACATAATCAATTATTATAATCATGGTTATGAAACCCATCAGTTAGTGGGATAAATTTTGGGTTAACAAATCAATACCGAAAATAATCGTTACTAGCATAACCACCACCGAGCATGCATAACCACCAATATCTCTTCAAATATTTTATACGGACTAATGAATTAAATTATTCTCCACAACTAATGGTCACAATGGTCCGAGTAATTAGGGGCAGGATCAATGACGAAGTAACCAATCGGGGGGAAGCGGGGGAAGCAAATTTTTTTATTTTTTTCGTTTTTTTTTTTTTTGAATTTTTTTTTCCCGGCATCAAGACCACACGAAAATATGAACATTTAGAAGAGACACTTCGTGATGAATGTTATTATTTAGGCGGGAAAACGATCGACAAAAATAACATTCAAGATAATATTGTTCGTGAAGAATATGAACGTTTTTTTCCATGTTTTGTGAAGCAAAATTTAGCCCGATTTAGAGTTTAGGGTTTAGGGTTTAGGGTTTAGTGTTTTGGGTTTATGGAATAAACCCAAAACACCAAACCCTAAACCCTAAACCCTAAACTCTAAACCGTTCGTGCTAAAAACTCAATCTAAATTATAAATCTAAACCCTAAATCTAAACCCTAAACCCTAAATTTCTAAACCCTAATATCTAAACCCTATAAACCCTAATATCTAAACCCTAATATCTAAGCCCCAATAGCTAAAACCTCAAAATACGCTCGAAAAACACGATAATTGTTATATATTACTTCTTCGAGCGTTTTCCCGCCAAAATAAAAACATTTATCACAAAGTATTTCTACTAAATGTTCATATATTTATCTCATCTATAATGTTCGTGAACAAAGTTTTTTCAAAAAACGAAAAAAAAAAAAAAAAAACATTTTGCTTCCCCCACTTCCCCCGAATGGTGTTGATCCTACCACCCAGTAATTATATATCTCATATAATTACGTTTTAGTATAATATGAAATGAATTTTAGAATATTCATCAAGGAAGTGACTTGTGTTTATAATCCGGATATATAAATGCTACATTTGCAAAGCCTATGATGTATCATGCAAATATGTGACCGACACTAAGTTGTGTCAATTCAATGAGTGCGACTTTTTCCCGTTAACCGCTCTAACGTATCAACGGTTAATTGCACCATTCGTTAATTATTGCCAGTCTATAGATGTGGATATTATTAATCTTGTAATAATCATTCTAACGAATCATTTCTCTGATTGGACATCCACCATGCCCTTCCAACCATACCTTCCTCCCATTCTCCATATCAGATCGGATTGTAATCATTTCTCTCAAAGTGACCTCCTCAACTCACTGAAACCCTAATTTAACAGAAATGGGAACGAAGCATCAATCAATCATCGTGATACTACCGTGTATGATCCTAAAAGGCGACGGAAGGTCGGATTCAACCGAATGACTAAAAATTTAATCGTTGTTTACCGGTGTCATTTACAGAGCGAGGAAGGAATCGAGGCATCAACTAATAATTCTTTGGTAACAAATCATTTTATTATTTTGAATCTTTTAATTTTTGCTATGTGTAGTGTATTACTTATTTCTGAATATAATAAATACATACCCTGAATTTTGGTTGGAGTATGATTTTGGTGTAAATGTGAGAATCAGGCACTGAAAATTGTAAGAATGGTTAGTTTTGGACAAACTGGAAAAATGCAGTTGCAAAACAAATAAAATATATATATATATATAAAATATGCTTAGAATGAGGCATAATTAACCGAAAATTTAAAATTGTTTATGGAAAAAAAGTTGTCAAAAATATATAGTGGTTTCATTATAGGTTTGGTTTGATTGAATACAGTAACATAATCATTTGTATTTACCATTTTTTTTTCTTTTGTTGACAGTAGATTAATAATATCATTGTCATACTCATATGTGCAAAATGATTTGAATGCTCTAAACCAAAATAAATGGAACTTATGAACTTTCAAGTTCCTTTTTGTAATCATATTTTCTGTTTTATCAATCTGAATCTTCACTAATAGTATTAGTTAGTTTTTTGTTGTGATAGTTTTCTGGGTACACTGAGGATATGCATCTGATCTTGACTTACACTAGCTGATTATATTATTTGTTATTTGTAGATAAGGACACATGCTATACGCAGAGTGCACGAGAACATTGATAAAACTCTGAAGGTTGCTAACGTAATTCTGAACAGATTCGATCTTTCTCAAGCTCAAACCTTATGAATTTTTTAAAGGTGGCAATATTAACCCATTTGTATCAATAACAGTTATTGATTAGTTATGTTCTTAATATTTAGGCAGAGGCTAAAATACTCCAAGGTCCACATGAGAATCTTGAAGGATATCTTGAAGCTGTTGAGCAGCTAAGAAGCAATATTAGGCTCTTTTTTTTTACCAAAAATAAAGGATATAAGAGTAGCGATTGGGTACTGAGTCATGCAAATAGTTTGCTTTCCAAGGCCATTTCTAAGCTGGAAAATGAATTCAAACAACTCTTATCATCATACAGGTTCGTTCATTTACTTTAAACTATTTTCTCTTATGGAAATTGTATTCTTCTTCACGTGAAGTTCTTATTAAGTTTTCATATGCGTATTTATATTAATATTATTCTCACTGTTCATTTATACAAAGGCTATTTGTGATAACAAGTTATCATATTTATGTTCATTTCTAGAGTTGGCAATGTATGGGTTCAGTAACAAGTGAACTTCTAACTTTCACCTGTTTGTTTGGTATGTAAAAAGGATGTGTACAATTAACATTTGTTTTGTTTATGTATTTTATATTTTATTTTTACTTATGCAATATGGGTTTGATTATGGGTCAAGTAGTATTGCAAGTTTGTATGCACAACAACAGAAAAAGAGAACAAATATAGATGATGTGATTGTTTTAAAGGTTTGTTTTATTTTTCTTCATCATCATACACATAAATTCAGATGTTGTGATTGTTTTGGAGGTTTGCTTTATCTAAATACTTTACAATGGACTTTCAGTTGTATATAGAACATCCCATGATCCATTGTAGGAATGTATTGAAGAAGTTCGAGTACGAATCCGATTAATTTAAAATGGCAGCTCCACCGGCTAGGGCTCGAGCAGATTACGATTACCTCATTATCTAAGGTTACTTCACAACAGGCAAATGCAACGGTCATTTGTTAACGCTAGGGCAAAATACGCTTTATAATCTCAGGAACTAACTGCCGAGGTTTGTTAATTACACCTTTAAAAGGAAGCAAGTCAAGTGGTCAAAAGTTGCTCATCGAGTATCTTTAAAGCATAATTAAAACTTTTCTTTTGCTGGCAGGTTGGTGTTTTGTTAGAGCATACTGTCGGCAACCTTGATCCTCTATATATTGTCAATATTGTTCCCAATGGCTTGGAGATCCCTCAGTTAGTATAACCTTTCTATAATATATATACAAAAATAAATATAAATGTATTTCAAGGGAAAATTATTATTTCTTATTTATTGGTAGCTTCATGTTTTGCTTCATGATGAAAAGAATTTGCTCTTTTTGTTTCATGAATTTCAGGTTGAGGTACCATTTAGTCATGGCTAAAGGACTGCAAGGTGATTCTTTTTAATACTTTAGCTCTTATTTGAAGTATAAACTAACTTTTAGAGTGTTACCGCGCATGGTTATAAAGTCTTAATAAGAATCTTGAATAAACATGTAGGATGGGAAATTTGCACCGTTTAGGAAATCGGAACATGTACCCGAGGTTAATGATCAGCGAGTTAAAGTGGTTGTTGCTGACAATTTCGATGAGATCGTCTTTGAGTGACAGAAAAACGGTACACAAAGCGTTAATTTTGTTTCTTTCGAAAAACTTTCAATTACTATGCTGATACTTGATTATAAATGTTTTACTTCACAGTTTTTTGGACTTAAAGAAGAACATGTTCCCGTTATCCTTATAAACAATGAAAAAGAGAAATTTGTGAAACCGAATCTTGAACCTAAGCACATCGAGTCGTGGCTAAAGGACTATAAGGTGATTCTTTTTAATACTTTAGTTCTTATTTGAAGTATAAACTAACTTTTAGAGTGTAACCGCGCGTGGTTATAAAGTCTTAATAAGAATCTTGAATAAACATGTAGGATGGAAAGGTTGCACCATTTAGGGTTGGGGAACAACTAATTTGTCACTTTTGGTCAAAAGGATCACTCTTCGTACGGGTCATTGCTAGCAATGCATCTTGGATGATTATGTTTAAAATAGAGCAAATCGACTACTTTACGACAAACTTTGTATCTTTTTTCTTAAAGAAGGCTTTTTTTATTGTATGCTTTTTTAAATGCTAATCAGTAACATGATATTGGGTTTATGGCAGCACATAACTCTTATTTTTGTTTCGTTTTGGTTGTTGGTTGTTTCACTTTTTATTATCAGTCTGGCCAAGTCTGTGTTGTTTGATGCAGTTGGTGGTTCATTACATAACCTGTTGCAGTTCCAAAATAATAGTGTTGCACGGTGAAACCTACAATCATCCTGTATCGAGTCTAATACAACTGTTGTAAAAGGTATGGACTGAAATTTTGTTCTTTGGCTTTTATGTTTGTTCTCATGCTATATCAGAACAAGCATCAGTTAATCATAAGTCTTGAACAAAACCTATCAGCACAAAATTGTCCAGTTATAGCTGTTGGAAGATCCTATGCCGGAAGTAAATTATATTTCATTAAATTCCACGCCACTAAATAGTTCTTTCACAAGATAGCATACTAGAGTAATTGGTACATAATATTTTTATTTTAGTGTTAGCCACATGGTTTCGTTTGAAGTATCCACACATCGTGTATAAGCAGTACGTATAACTTTTTAAAAAAAAAATTTGGTTAACGTTATAGCATACCACATTGTGTACCCCGCTTTTTTTTTAATTCGGTCGAAGTACCCCGCTTTTTATAACCAAATTGTGTACAATTAAGACAGTTGGTTAACGTTATAGCATACCACTAACTCAAAACATTTATATGTATTTGTGTGTAAACATGTAAATGAAAGCGTACAACTATGTTATTTGCAGCATGGCCCAGACAGATGTTCAATTGACATAGTAGAAGCTTACGCAATCGATGTGTTGTATCAACATGTATAGTTTTAGTTTATTAGTTTTTTTTTTTTATAACAATAACATGTCATTTTTTCGTCTCTCATGGTTTGAACTTACAGATCATGAGTTTAAGTTTCATCTATTGAAATTGTACATATGAGTTTAGATGTCCTACGTGTTTCTTAGCAGCAAAGCGCGTTTTTGGATGCCACTTCGGTTTGTATTCCCCAAAAACATGAAGTAAAATGTGTCGTCTAAATGATTACATACACAAATGTATACATATATGATTGTCCTTTTTGGAGGCTATAATTGTTTTTGGCTGTAGTTTGTATGCCCCAGAAAGCATGAAATAAAATGTGCCGTCTAAATCGATAGCTTGCGTTAAAATCGCATAAACCTTAGAGCAGCAACGCGCGAACCCTCAACTCTTGTTACAATCAAAATTTGTATGGTGACAAGACACAACATATAAGATACTTTATCATGGCATCTTGTTAATTAATCCGTTCATGTAAGTTTCATGCATGCATTCAATTTATGTTAAATATGGCATAAAAGAGAAGAAGATAGATAGAAAATGCGTACTCGGTATGGTTGGTTATTCCATCATACAAGTAATTCTTGAAACATATGCTTCCAATACACATCTCCTGCATCTCCAACCAATTTGCAACCTAAATAATCATCGAACAATGGAATGTCAAATTTTTCATTCAATCAAAATGATTACTTGGTAACCGCATCATGCAAACATCCTAAAAACACCATCTGTTGTTCTTAAAATTAATATCTCACATCTCACTCGTATGATACACCCAACAGATTTATCACACAAAATTGTATATCAAATCCCATATGTATACGATTCACAGGAACAAGATTATCACAAAAATACTTTATAGATTTGTTAGAAATTGGGTATGAATTGAATGCCAGATGCGTTCTTGAATCGCGAGTTCATTTTCTCTATAAAGTATTTCGACCCTACGATTGCCTCGGTTGCACGAAATCTTTACAGGGATAAGACAAGAACGCAATCAGTGTTTTTGGCAACGAAATCACTGATCAAATTGTTAGAGAGTGTGTGTGTTTTCCGTTGTTAGAATGAAAGCAAAGTCCTCTATATATAAGAGATGAAAAGGTGCGACGAAAGGATGTAACCCTTCAATGTAAATATGCAACATTTCAACGAAAAGATGCAACTCTTCGTTTAAACCTTTTAGAAAATGACATCACTCTTCATGAAATGATGTAACCATTCATGGTTACCTTTCATCAAAAGATGTAATTTCCAAGACCTTATTGAATTAACTTGAACGAGCGTGCACTCCGCACTCTCCAAACTCGTCATTGAGCTTAATTCGATAAGCCTTTGCTTTCTAGTAAATTCCAATTAACTAAAATGATTGTTGATAACACCAAAATCACCAACATATCTGACCCTGCTTGCATAGATTATCAAAGGGAGATGCGACAGTTTGTTTTACTGTATCCACGAAAATCAGCTAGGCTAATATTCTTTATAATATCTGCAAGTTCATTATAATAACACGTCTAAAAATTCGAACTTTCCAATAATACAAATATACAACATCCGAAACGTAAAACCCAAATTTAGAAGTTACTGAATCATATAACATACAAGACTAAAATCATAACTTTTCAAAAAAAAAAAAAAAAAAACCTTATAATTGACTATGTGCTATTTTTTTTTTTTTTTTTTTTTTTTTTTTTTTTTTTTTTTTTTTTGGAAAAGCAGAGGTTTGGAACCCTCTTATTATTATCCTCTACCATTCCTGTTTCCGGATCAACATTTAAAACAGTTAGGGCTCGGGTCTATCTGCATGTGGCTGGGGTCCCAACAGCGGAGAAGAAGAATAGTTCTGGCAAATTCTGGGATGCACTATCGATTCTAGTGACTACCAGTGCTAGCAAACAAACATATAAGGATGCAAGCACTAGAAAATGTGGTTCTGAAGGCCCCTGCGTTCTTTCACGTGTTAAGTCGATTATCGTAGGGGATGATTCGCAGCCCAAAACATGTCATTCTAGTCTAGGGTTCTTGATAAAAAAAAAAACCATGAATACAAAGTGTCCAAACCTAGTTACAAAATGCTCGATACCGAGTTAGAATCTACCACTAGCAACTAGAAAACACCAATATGAAGTACATCGCACTATAAAACTCGAATTAAGTTATACAAATACTAGGGTTATGTAGCCAATCATGCCATTCGATCTTCCTCAAATTGCAACGCTTCGCGATCCATTCAAAGCTTTTTACTTGGATTTCGCTCAACGCCATCGGAGAAGTCCAATTCGACTATGTGCTATTACCTTTGAGTTCATCTAAAAGGGTTTTGTGGATTATTATCACTGTAATCTCCAATTTCATATTTTAATGGTTCATCAAAGTTGTTGATCAATTAATATTCTGATCATGAACCTTAGACATAATCAATTCATAACATGGATCAAGTACTTTATCAAGAATGCAACGCATTTTCAAGAATGCAACCCATTTGAAATTAGTAATTCTTACAAACAAATGAATGTGGAGTCTAGGGTTCATTATTGTTTATTTTCGATTTGTTGATGATTGTAAGGGATCATTCTGATTTAGACAAATTATTTAAAATTGATATTGATTGTACGTGATCTTGAAACATGTCTTTGTTGATGCAATTAGACCCCAATCTTCGATTGTTGGTCAGATTCGAGTTGCGAATTGAGATTTAGGGAGAAAAAGGATTCTCTTGAGTATGGTAGAATTGTTAAGCTGAAGAAACCCTAATAACAAATATTAATCGAAAAGAAAATGAAAGAGTTTAGATTATCCGTGTAAAACATTTATTATGTAATCAAGACTCTCTTTTAATGTATAAAGAGATTTGATGTTATGGTTATTGTTGGCGTTTGAGTCAACGTATTTTAAATAAAGGTTTCATATTTAAAACTTACTATTTACACTGGTTTCCATCTTCGGCAAAATCTTTTCAATAAAATGAATGTAAGGTTGTTTAAAAATGTTCATATAGAGTTAGTGATCAAACTGTGGGAGCAAAATAACGTTGGTCGTCATGTGTTTTTATGATGGGACGTTACTGTAGGATCCTTTTTTTCTAGCCCAATTAACCACCAAGTATCACAATCATATAAGCTAATGAGGTTCCACTCTAAAACCAATTGGTGATAGAGGGAGTAGCCCACTAACTTATATATTGCCCTTGGAATTTATTTTTCTCCTATGTGGGATTGGGTTTGCACCCCAACAATCCTCCCCTCAAACCGAAGACCACATCATCGAGCCTCCCCTTCAACGATACTCCCGCCATCTTATATCGCCGGTCTCTTTTTCCTTTCACTTTTCTTTCACTACCGGGACAGGCCTCTTATACCGCCGATATCTTTCTTTCACTATCGGGACACGCCGCACTTCCACGCCTTGGGAAGGAAGACTTTCGATATAAGGCACCATGGCTCCATTATCGTTGGCAAACTGAGGGACCGAGGATTTATCTTCCACATTATAATTGGGCTCACCATAGCTCTGATACCAGTTTGTAGGATCCTTTTTTTCTAGCCCAATTAACCACCAAGTATCACAATCATATAAGCTAATGAGGTTCCACTCTAAAACCAATTGGTGATAGAGGGAGTAACCTACTAACTTATATATTACCCTTGGAATTTATCTCCCTCCTATGTGGTATTGGGTTTGCACCCCAACAGTTACATCGATCATCGATGAATTTTATAATAACCCCAACTCGTAGCATGTCGTCATTTGAGATTGAAGATGTCCAAGTATTAGATGCATTCGAAAGGGTTTGAGACCCAATTTCCGTAACCATTTGGTTAAAATGAGATTCTGTTCGAGTACCTCTGATATTCCGAGACCAGTTCCACACCCATACTCTGTTCACCAACCGCTCGACTATCTTGCAATCTTTATCGACCTCTAAATGAAAAAGACGTGGGTAAATAGACTTACCATCTCCCACACATAAACGAAACAAATCAGAAGGGATATAGCATCTTTCCATAGCCACTTTATGAGAAGCAAGTATATTATTTCATAAACTAGAACCAACAAAATTGATATTAGGCTCACTTGCATGTGGACCATGAATGGAAAATATAACAGTAGACCAAAGAGACATCGAGCATACTCGCAACGTCCAAAGCCATTTACACAAAAGAGATAGATTAAACGCCCGCAAACTCCCAGTATTTAGACCTCCATTTTCAAAAGAACACATGGTTTGGTCCCAACGAACTCAATGCAACTTCCGGTTAATGTCTGTACTACCCCGAAAAAATGAAGCTCTAATGTTTTCAATTTCCTTTATGATTGTTTCCGGGCATTTAAAAACCAAAAGGTAATAAATATTGAGGCTACCAATAACTGAATTTACCAAAGTTAACCTCCCGTCAATAGATAGCATATTAGCCTTCCACCCCACCAGTCTCTTTTTAAATTTGTCTACTAATGGTTTCCGGGCATTTAAAAACCAAAAGGTAATAAATATTGAGGCTACCAATAACCGAATTTACCAAAGTTAACCTCCCGTCAATAGATAGCATATTAGCCTTCCACCCCACCAGTCTCTTTTTAAATTTGTCTACTAATGGTTTCCATCCACGAACTCAATTCATATTCGTGACAATAGGTAGACCTAAATAATTAAAAGGCAAATCGCCACGAGAACAACCCGACACCGAGATAAAATCTTGAAGCTCGACTTCATGAACTCCAACACCATAAATTTAAGATTTAGAAACATTGAATTGAAGTCCTGAAAAGTTATGAAAATCATTGAACAAATTAATAATATTAATTAAACTCTCCTTGTGCCACCCCGAGATAATCACCGCATCGTCAACATAAAAAGGATGAGACATATTCAAGTGACATATTAAGAATATGATTTCCGCTAAGGCTTTAGTAATAACGTAACATTATATTTGTGAGCGTTTTTGCAATGTCTCGATGACATGAATATAAATTGGGTAAAGTGGTAAGGCGCATATACTATCTCTTTGAGGTAAAATAGCGCAGTCAAGCCCTAGGAGTTTGTGGTATGACACATGGTCTGGCTATGCTATGCAACCTCAGTATCAGACGGGGGACGAATATCAGGAAAACTGAATCACGTGACCTACATATGAATTACAGTGAATTTGTAGGATTTTCTTTCATCATTGGAACACGTGCCCTTGAACGTTGAGCGATGTTTATTGACATATATTGCATAGAAGAATGGTAAAGTGGTGACGCCCACACTAGCCTTGTTAGAAGAAAGAGAATAAAGCCTCGAAAAATAGCAAGTTAAGGCCTGTTTTTGACCAAAACTTTCATATTCCGTCACTGATATACCTGAAACAATATCTATGCGAAAACAAGTGATAACAAAACTAAAACATAATCAAATATATGATAAAAGGACTGATATTGTGAATGTAAATAAGTATAAAAAAGAGCAATAATAATGTTATGATTGTAATTGTTACATAGTATTATATATAGTATTATTAATTACTATTATTTTTTCATTCTATCATTTTTATCATTAATCATTATATTATATTACTAGTGTAATGACCCGTGAAATCACGAGTTTTTTTAAACAAAACAGTTTAATGATAAGTTTTAGGTATTAAGTGAATGTAAATGATAAAGTTATTTAGTTTAATGACCTGTGGAACCATGGATTCCGACTAAGAAACTTGTCGTTTTTATAAAAATATAGAGACATATATTTGCACATACATATGTAATGTAATTAATACCGTAAAAAGAATCCATATTTGAATATTAATAATATAATAATTAATAATTATAATAACAATAATAATAATAATAATAAAGTTTGCTTAAAAATTGAGTATTTATATTTTTAATAATAATTATTAATAATAACAAATGTCTCTTGAAATTCTTTTATAATTATTATATGAAGGTTGTAAATTATGTTTCAAGATTTGTACATGTATTCATTGGGTGTTTTGTAGAAGATTGTACAATTTGTTCTAAAGTGTGTACATATGATCATTTGGGTGTTGTATCATAAGGTTATACATAATGCTTCAATATTGTACACATGGTCACGGGGATACTTTACTATAAGGTTGTACATAATGCTTCAAATATTATACATATGGTCATGAGGGTGTTTTATCATAAGGTTGTACATAATACTTCGTATATTATACAAATAACATGTTAATATTTTTATTAAATACAATTAATTATTTTAATGACATCGTCATGGGCTTAGAATTTTTCTTTTTCTTTTTGAATTTTTTTAAAACTTGAATATTCCTTATTTATTACATCATCATTTTAGAGATTTATTAGATACTATAGATAGATAGATAGATTATTATTAGTGAAATGACCCGTGGAACCACGAGTTTGTTTAAACAAACAGTTTAATGATATGTTTTAAGTATTAAGTGAACGTAAATGCTAAAGTCATTTAGTTTAATGACCCGTGGAATCACATAGTCCGACTAAGAAATTCGTCACATTTCATCAAACACCTAAAATGCATATTAAACAATCAACATCCAATCACAAGAGATAATATTGGTTGTCATTTTATTTTAAAAATATAAATTAGAATATAAATTTAGAATTGGTTTCCTTCTGCCTAATTTTATACCTTCTCGTACCCAATTAAAAATAATTAATTAAAATAATTCAAATTTATTTAATTTTAATAATTAAAATAATTATTAATAAGATTTAATTTTAATTCAAAATTATTTTGATTAATGACATCACATACCATGCTTAGATTTTTTTTCTTTTGTTTTTTGATTTTTTTTAACAAAAGAATTAGCCTAATAATGACATTATCATTATAGAAATTTAATAGAAAAATATATAGATAGATAGATAGATATCATTATTAAATTATTAATTAATTATAATTATTGGTATTATTAATTATTACTAGCTTAGTGCCCGCGAATTCACGGGGCTACTTTATTGGATTAAGCGGGTATTGATTTTACGTGAGTAATGTGATTAATTTTTTTATTTTGCATGTGATGTAGTAACCTCGAAATTGAGATAATATTTCTATATAGTTATTGAGCAAAGTAGAACCAAAAAACGCATATCTACAGATACAAAAGAATCGTATATTAATTTAAAACTTAGGTCTTGTTTCCCATAGGTTATTCTACGTTTCCAATCTCTTGATGTGCTAATGAATTGTAAAGATAGCGTAAGCCTTCTGCTTTGGATATAGAAATTTTTGGAGTCAGGTAAGATATTGTGCTTAAGACCCGCAAAAATTACGGGTTTAAGTTAAAGAAAATGCCATAAGAAGATATTAGTGAATCTAAAAATGGAAGTACCATATTTATTGGTCAGTAAGCAAGCCTGACAATCTTAACTCTCTTAAGTGAATTGTTTAGTCTACAAAATGTGGTAAAGAAAGTAAGAGTTTAAGAATATAATTGATAGTGTTATGAACTTAATGATGTGATAAATCAAGGACAATGAACATTTATTTTTAATGAAGGAGCATTTGTAAAAAATAAATTCAGAAAATACTTGCATATAAAATAATCAAACAAATGTTTCAAACACTAATATATTAGTATCTCAACCCACCCATAAACACCTGTTGTTTCAAACAAAGTGGCTAATATATACCATATATTGCGTCGTTATCATTCCAGGGTCATTTTTTAAAGCTACCTAGCACAAGCAGATGGTGATATGGTCAGACATATTTTAAAAAATGTTGACATATACGTGATCAAAATTGTTGTAGTCATAACGCAAGAAAATGGTGCCAAAAAGCATGATGTTGATCAACTCATCAACTTATGACCTTCTATATGTAGAACATCGTGCATCTCTTACAAATGCAACATATAAGTGATATATATCGGCGTAGTAGTAATTTCGTATGTCAATGTACTTGAAGTCTAATATGATATCAATTTAGTCAAAAATAACTCAAATTTGAAAGCCAACATGTAAATTTCAATCAGGATATGACTAACTACTGTTTTTGAACCCGTCATCAATTATTTTTTATTTTTAATCAAATATTTTAGAACTTTAACAAAAGATATTACGATGGTGGGTCACCGAAACCCCTCCTGACCCAGTATTCAAATGAATTGTTTTAACTGAAACCTTTTATATTTGTTAGCCCGTGCGTTGCACGGAGACTCTTCTGCAAACAATATTGAATCTTAAAAATATATATGAATTAACAATATTATAAGGAAAGTGATTTTAAAAGAAACACAATGATATAATACAGAGTACAAATTTGAGTTAGCTATAATGCATAAACTATTATTTTTTTGACGATATTTCTTTCTATATTCTCTATGCATACTTACTACAATGCACATTTCTGTTTTACATATGATAGAACTATAAAGACCATGAACTAACTCATGTTACCACATATATAAGTCAAATACCTCCAATGTATATGAATTTAATTCACCCTTGAATATAAGTAGTGCATTTCAAGATATGAGAAATGAACAATATTTAAACATCATGTAATTTAATATAAGTCACGATTTTTCATTTTGACCCGTTTTATATGATTTGTATCAAGTGTAGTCAAACCGTAGAGTAGGGCCGAGAGTCATTTTAGCACTTTTACCCAAAATGTCACTAAAATTAGCTAACGACCCAAACACTTATCTATTGTACCCCAGTGACCCAAAATCGTTTCACAAGTCTAAAATGACATTTTAAAAATGTTAGAAACTTCATATTTCCAAAATTACTAAAACGGGTAAAAATGGAAAATTGTGACCCAAATAAATCATAATTTCCCAATATCAACAAAATATATTCAAGACTCGTGTTTAAGATACCAAAACCTGCCAATACACGTAAAATGACATTGTGGATGTGTACAGACCAAGAAATACCCATTTTGACACTATATAGTCCAAACGAGTCAAGAGATCAAAATGGATGATTGAGATACTTTTAATATACAACACATGCTATTTTATTTTTTAATATAATTGAGTAATAAATTTTATAAAATACTATGTTCTAATAAATTTTACTTCGAAATTTTACAATGGCATTAGTAAGTATGATAGACTGGACAAATCACGACATCAAATTAAATGTAGTTTCACTATTATTTTATACAGTTGCAATATGATTTTCTCACTTTGAAAATTATGGGCAATACTTGCAAAAATTTCTAGTTCCTTGATTGTATAAACTACTACTCGTAATATTATCATATAAGTCAAGATTTCACATAAAGTCATATTTCAGAGCCCGTGCCTTGCATGGCAGCTCTAAATATAACTAATAGAAATCGATATAATTGATAGCAAATTACGGTTTAATAAAATTACAATCCCGAGACGTTCAATACTGATATTGTCAATGTTGCAACCAAATTTAACAAAAAAGAAAAAAAAAAAATAGTACTCTAACCACTATGAATGAATACACTTACTATTGAACATTCAATTGTTCATAGACTATGTCAATAAATTTTCTGTATTTTCAACATGACATATATAAAAAATTAATATATTATTAAAGAACAACACAATGACAACCGTAACAGCAGGATCAAGGTTTAAGATTAGCTAAAGAAATTGAAGGAACTCCACCTACATGGTAATTCAACATATGATACAAAATAACAACATATATATTCAAATTATTCAAAATGGCATTTTGAATGAAGTTGTTTATTTTTTAGTTTATTTTCGCTGCAATCATCATAATGACTTCTTTCAAGACTAAAAGGTGCACGTTATGGCATAAAACAGTACATATGTAATTAGTAGAAGCATACCAATAGTAGTAATAGTTGTAGCCATTTTCTCCAATTTGAGCTTGTACAGAATTGTACATAATTGTTGTTAAAACCCAAGTTGTAAACCCATATTGCCTCGTTTCCCAAACTACCCGACCCATTCATGTTGACACCTCCGATACAATAGATGTAACAACATAAAATCTTACCATTTAATGCTTAACTTTGTATTATTTCTCTTCCAATGTTACATTCAATTAAAAGTTTTTATCAAAGTTAGTAACGGAGTATAGCAAAGGATCTTCTGTTCAGAAAGTTGTTGACAAAATGGACCACTTATTATGCACACCATTTATTTGCAAACATAGACGTTTAATAAGTTATAGAAATATTTGATAAAAAGGCACAATAGTTTGAGACCTACAATTCGATTTAGCCTGTGAGAAAGTTACATTATAGATACAAGTAATCCACTTCCTGTTTGTCCAGGTGATGGATTATTGCCTGAATTACACCTAATCGTTAAAGAGAGCAAGTAAAGACTTATAGTCCTTAATGCATTTTAGAATTGTTAAGACGCCACTTAAATGACACGTAGTTACTTTACTATCTGTAGGAGGATGACATAATGATTTTGCCAGCTTAATTAGAAGGTGGTATCTTTCAGCCCATGATAATGTGGATGAATTCTTTTAGGCCAACTAACAAAGTGGTTTTTGTGATGTTCCCTTTTTCCGGCTTTTAAGGCCACAGGAAAGAACATTTGAGCAGAAATCGGTAAGTAAATATAAAGAGTTTCAAATTTACTTGGGCCAAATTGTGCTACTGTTCAAACGAAAAAATGACATCTAAATTCAAAATAACTTTATATCGTTTAGAGATTAAACGGCATACCTCAAATTCAGATCTGTAACTTCATCAAGTGAATCGGTGTCAAACGGATAATCCGCATCATAACTTTTGACTGATTTTTCATCACTGCCCTCTTCATCACGACAAGTCTTTTTGGCCTTAAAGATTTTGACTTTTTGTAGACCCACTTTAAGACCCGAAGGCTCATCTTCTCCATTACCATGTGCCAATGGAAGATTTATAATGGATGTTTGTGTTTGTTCTGTACTCTCATGTCCACTCACAAGCTCTTTCAGACTAAGAGATACCTGCATAAGAAATAAATATGTAAGTCAATACTATACCTAGCATCGGGTCAGGTTGGGTTGGTTTAAGTAACGGGTCAAAACGGGTTTGCGTTGAAATGGATCAAACGGGTCAAAATGGGTCGGGTAGGGTAACGGGTCATGGGTCAAACTCAATGATTGAAAGATATATTGTAGGCACATACACAGAGTATAGGTCCAGATTTTATATACCACTTATCACAGAAAGCGTAATGCTTATATCACCCTCGTTTTGTTCCATAACTGCAAACTCAATGCTTATTTACCAGCTACATACTTTTTGCAATTATATTACCAGCTCTATACTTTTTGCTTTTTGCCTCAAAAACTGCTCTGACAATTAAAGGTGTTGTTTAATTGGATTTGTCTAGCTTTGAACATGTCCCAAACCAGGCCCACATGACATGTTAAGGCTAAAACAGCCGAAATCGACAAATTTTGTGTAGATAGGCAGATTTTACCTCCCCTAATCTGAAGTTTTTGAGGCTTACCATAACCGCAGTTAAGTACAACATGCTGATAAAGAAGTTCTTCATAAATTCCAACGAGTACATCAGTTGCCTGTTACATTTTTGCAACAGAAAGATTTTTCATAATTTCATCAATCGCATTGCAAGTCTTATCTGGTAGTTCCATTAGACTTTTCTTCCTCTACAGAAATAAAATGACACTATTATGGGACATGAAAACCACTAAATGGAAAGGCCTTTAGATACTAATATAACATGTACGATGAACATATAAGTTTTTTATTCAGTGGACCTACCACCCACTTGAAAAGTTTGCCATTGTGAAACAAAACGACAATCGAAGAAGCAACATCATTATAGGCTGAAAAAAGTTTGATAGCTGGGTTGCATGCTCACCCCAAACTGTGCAGTTAATTGTCAAGCCACTACAACAACAACAACAACAACAATACCCAATCCCGCATATGCGGGGTATGGGGGAGGTGAGATGTAAACAATTTTTCCTCTACCCTAAAATAGGGTAGAGGAAGGATTGTCTACATCTCACATCCCCATACCCCGCATATGCGAGATTGGGTATTGTTGTTGTTGTTGTAGCGGCTTGACAATTAATTGTCAAGCCACTGTTTATTTCAAACAAAACACACATTTAAGTATTTCAAGTGAGAATTAATATAAATATTGAAAACCAAATTAGAACATAACTAAAATATACAACTACATTATTATACATTTAACAAACAATGAATTTATATAAATAACCTGCTTTTTTCAAATTGTACATACAAAAACACTATTAAAAACTGAAGAAACTACCAGCAACCTTTAATGTACACCAAAATGCTAACTAATTATTTTCACTTTAAAGCTCATTTATGCCAATTACGTACTTGGAGTCTTGGAGCTTTTGATATCAACTGAACCCACAAATTAAGTATATTATGAGCAATCAACATTGAAATTATATGTCTAATAAAATTAGTCACTAAGAATTATTCAATACCTAGATTGAGATACAATTAACGTTGAAACACCATTTTGTGAATGGACAGTAACCTTTAACCATCATATAAATTAAGTTTTGATAGTCTAATTAGCGGCCCATATTATTGATTTTGTGAATCGACATTAACCTACTAATCGATTAAACAACATATAAAACAAAATTTCATTACCTGATTTCATAGACGCTAAGTTTGATTGTTAAACCCTAATCATCATATGCAAATTAATTGGTGTTATGATAAAAGGAAATATAAAACAAAAAATATAAATGCAAGGAACAATAATGTGATGCCCCGTACAAAATTAACGTGTACGGATCATCAACAACAGGTCCATTACATGGTTACAATACTATATGCTGTTTTTTAAACAAGTTTGCATTCATAAAAAGGATAACGTCTTTACCAACGTCGAATTTTTACAAAAGATAACGTGCTTCTACGAATAGAAAGCATTAACATAAGTACGTGACACAAAGGTCATTACAAAACCATTGTTCAAATGTAACATAAGTTGTGAATGCAAAGTAAAAGTTTCATGTTTGAGACATCTCTAAACAAAGCAGCAGGAGTCTAACACAGCAAGTCTATAACAGCGAGACTAATACAACAGAAGCGACAAACGTCTAAGCACATGAGAAATAACATGCTTAAAAATGTCAACATGAATGTTGGTGAGCTATAGTTTGATTATATCAATAATGTAATGTAGGCCACGAGATTTCGTATTCAAAACAGTATGAAAAGTATATGCTTAACCGTGGGCACTTGGTAACTAACTTAACGTAAATATCACCCCCTAAAAGTACACTTGACGAGTGCGTAAGTTTACGAAGTATTAAACACCCGTTAAATGCTAGTGCGACTAGCCCGAGTGGGGATGTCAAATCCTATGGATCCATATCTAAGATTCGCGTTCACCGGTTCATAAACCAATGACTAAACGTTACCGAGCCAAGGGGAAAATTTGTGCCGTTATATCACCCACACATATATAAAGTTTAAGTACTCGTGCCTAGTAAGTAAAACATAAAAAGCGCATGTATTCTCAGTCCCAAAAATAGTTGAAGTAAAAAGGGAGCTATAACTCACAGTGAAAGTGCGGTAAAAGTCGATACGAGATAAGTAAGCAAGTAAGTCGGTCCGAAAGGTCCTCAAACTAAGTAAAAAGTTACTAAGTCAGTAAATCGTCCCAAAGGGTTTAAAAGTACGTAAGTTAAATCTTAAGTATCATCATCATCATCATTGCACGTAAAAAGTAAAGTAAGTTTTCAATCAAGAATAGAGATCGAAACAAAGGCTGACTTCGTTCAGCTGCTACGACCTCTATACAAACTGAAATGACGCGCGGTCAGTGGCCAAGGCTCAGTATGTGAGTCCTCTAACCGCTATCAAATTTTTAGATCCTAACTCGATGTCGTTTGACCGTGGCGACGGTTCAAGCGCGAGTAGGTCAGAATTTTCAGCACGTCGTTAAAAGGGCGTAGTGATTTTCGGGAGGCTAAACCGTATATCGGATTTAGGCGAGTCTTAAACTAAAATTCATCTACTCGAACCGAACTATCTAGAAATCAACTTTTCCAGAAGCCCAGGAGTCTGATCAGACCCTGAAAAACAGAAAACAAGTGCTCCGGTGGGTTTCTTGGTGTTTGATGCTCATCACGGTTCTCATCCTTGATACGTATAAGCCTCAAGTGTACAACTCTTGATGTTTTAGCATCACTTTAACCAAGGTTTAACCATCAACACATAAAGTCAAGACTAAGAAATAAAACACAACTCATTTAATAGTTTAAGCAAGATGATGAACCAAAGTTACATCAAGTTCTTAGTTTCGACACATGTACAAGTTCTATTAAGCTATAAACTTCGAATCAAACTAAATAAGCAAGACCTTAAGTTATAGAACTTAGATCTTAGATAAGTATGAAAGACCTTAGACTAAAAAGTCTAGATCTCATATTCTTGGTGAAACCCTAAGTCATAACACTTGGACTTTCAACTTTTACACAACCATAAGTTATGAAACTTAGATCTTGTAAAGTAGAATGAACATAAGCTAATGAGCTTTTGTTTAAACAAAATAGAAGACCATAAGTTACACAACTTAGATCAAACACAAAAAATGGAACCCTAAGCTAGAGAGCTTGGATTCCTAACAACACTTATGAGATCTCAAGCTAGTAAGCTTGTATCTTTTGTTTAAGGAAAACACAAGTCACAAATCTAAAGTACAACAAATTAAAGAAGATCATAAGTTAATAAACTTTGATCTTAACTAACTTTTTGCAGAAATCTCAAGCTAGTGAGCGTGTATTTCAAATTTTCTTAAAGATCCATAAAGTAAAAAGTTGGATCTACAAGTTACATGAAGATCATAAACATGAGTTTTGATCTTTTAACACAATTAAAGAGATCTTAAGTTAATAACTTAGATCTAATAAGGTTATGAAGATTCAAAGCTAAAAAACTTGAATCCTTCATGTTCTTAAAGACTTTTCAAAACAAGGTTTGAATCTTACAAGAGTTATGAAGATTCAAGTTACAAAACTTGAATCCTTGATCCTAATGATGATGACTTACGAATTTAAAGAAAGAAAAGAAGGAGAAATAGAGTTTAAACTTACAAGTTTTTCAAGTAATTTAGAGAGAAAAGTTAGATAGAAAAACTAGAGAAATGTTGTGTGTGTTTTATGAAATGAAATGGAGTGTGCATTTAACAAAGAAAAAAAATTATAAAGTGGTGATGGGGGAGGTGGTGGCTGACAGTTTTGGGGAGGGAATGGGGGGACCATTTGGCCTCATGTGGTGGTGGCATGGTGTGGTCCATGGTGGTGGTATAAAGTGATGTTGATATGTTGGGTGGCATGCAACATGGTGTAAGTATTAGTACACATGCATGCTTAAAATTTTGTCTTAATATTTACATGGACTAGTTATTAATTACATGGGCTAATTAATCCACTAATTAGTCCACTAATTTGAGTAGGTTGGGCCATGGAAGTCCATTGAGGTAAAAGTCCATTAAGGTAACTAGTGAGCATTAGTAAACACTAAGCGTAATTAAATAAGCCATTAAGCCAAGTAATTGTCATAAATAAATAACAATTATGTTTACGTAGTCATAACATTCCAATTATGACAAAAAGTTTAACGTGTACCAAGTACGTAGCTCGTTCTAAACAATAAGTGACACTAACGGTCGTAAATGCATTCAAGGATCATGTTAAATGATTAAGCACTTACTAACACGTTGTAGATATTAATGGAAGTAATTAACATAATTAATGATCCCGGAATAAAATCCAACTCAGTACGCACAAATACGCAGTTTCTTGAAAGTAATAAATATAATTATAAGTCGAAAAAGTCGGGTCGTTACATTACCCACATGTTAAAGAAAATTTCGTCCCAAGATTTAAGCTGAGGTAGTCGGTAAAGTCGAAAAAAGGTGAGAATACTTCTGCATCATTTGATCCTCTCGTTCCCAAGTAAACTCAGGTCCTCGTTTGGCATTCCAACGGACTCGAACAATTGGAATCTTGTTGTGCTTTAAAGTCTTAACCTCACGGTCCATGATTTCAACAGGTTCTTCCACGAAGTGGAGTTTGTCATCAATCGTAAGCTCCTCTAGTGGTATGATAAGTTCTAGTTCAGCAAGACACTTCTTCAGATTCGATACGTGAAAAGTAGGATGAACGGAGCTCAATTGATTCGTAAGATCCAAACAGTAAGCAACGGGTCCAATATGCTCCAAGATTTCAAAAGGACCAATATATCGCGGATTTAGCTTCCCACGCTTTCCGAAACGGATTATACCTTTCCAAGGTGCGACTTTCAACATCACGCGGTCACCCACTTGAAATTCGAAATCTTTACGTTTAAGGTCGGCATAGCTCTTTTGACGATCACAGGCCGTCTTGAGCCTCGCTTAAATTTAAACAATCTTCTCGGTTGTTTCCTCGGGTTCGGTGATTTTCTTTTCACCTACTTCAGCCCAACAAATAGGAGAAATGCATTTGCGACCATACAACGCTTCGAATGGTGCGGTATTAATACTCGAATGATAGATGTTGTTGTAAGAAAATTCGGCTAGCGGAAAATTCTTTTCCCAAGCTTTTCCGAAATCAATAACACAAGCACGCAACATGTCCTCCAAGGTTTGAATCGTGCGTTCGCTTTGTCCGTCGGTCTGCGGGTGATATGCGGTACTCATGTCGAGACGTGTTCCCAAGGCTTCTTGTAAGGAACGCCAAAATCTAGAGGCGAAACGGGCATCTCGGTCTGAAATAATCGATAATGGCACACCATGACGAGATACATTTTCTTTTATGTATAATTAGGTGAGTTTTTCCATCGTATCAGTTTCTTTCATGGCTAGGAAGTGAGCAGATTTGGTAAGACGGTCAATAATAACCCAGATGGTATCATATCCACCCACCGTCTTTGGTAGTTTCGTGATGAAGTCCATCGTTATCCTTTCCCACTTCCATTGCGGGATTTCGGGTTGCTGAAGTAACCCAGATGGCCTTTGATGTTCAGCCTTAACCTTTGAACAAGTCAAACACTTCCCAACATAAGTAGCAACATCTTTCTTAAGATTTGGCCACCAATACTGTTCCTTGAGATCGTGGTACATCTTACCGGCTCCTGGATGAATCGAATACCTTGACTTGTGGGCTTCGTCTAGGATAAGGCTTCGTAAATCCCCATAACTAGGCACCCAAATTCTTCCGGCGAAATATCGGAGTCCAGTCTCCTTGACTTCAAATCGCGAGATGAGAATGTTCAAGCGTTCTTGAGAAATATTCTCCTCTTTGAGATCCTCATCTTGGGCTATTCGGATTTGGCTATTGAGATTCGTGTGAATGGTGATGTTTAAGGCTCAGACACGAAGAGGTACCATTCTCTCCTTTCGGCTCAAGGCATTGGCTACAACATTTGCCTTTCCGGGATGGTAGCGAAGTTCACAATCGTAATTGTTCAATGTTTCGATCCATAGTCACCGTCTCATGTTCAGTTGTTTCTGATCGAAAATGTGTTGGAGGCTTTTGTGGTCGGTGAAGATAGTGCTCTTGGTTCCATAAAGATAGTGTCTCCATAGTTTGAGTGTAAAGACAATGGCACCAAGTTCGAGATCATGAGTCGTGTAGTTTCAATCGTGAATCTTCAGTTGTCGAGAGGCGTAAGCAATAACCTTTGTTCATTGCATCAATACACAACCAAAAACATGTTTCGAGGCGTCACAATACACAACGAAGTCGTCACTACCTTCGGGAAGGGACGAAATAGGTGCGGAGGTTAACTTCTGCTTCAGGGTTTGGAATGCCGACTCTTGTTCGGCGGCCCAAGAGAATTTCTTCCCTTTGTGAGTCAATGTGGTTAATGGTCGTGCAATCAGAGAGAAACCTTTCAATAAACCTACGATAGTAACCGGCGAGGCCTAAAAATTGGCGGATATGAGTAGGAGTAGTGGGAGTCTCCCACTTGCTGATAGCTTCGATCTTTGGGGGATCGACTTTGATACCCTGATCGCTCACAATATGACCAAGAAATTGAACTTCCTTTAACCAAAATTCACACTTGGAGAATTTGGCATAGAGTTGCTCTTATCTTAAGAGTTCAAGCACGAGTCAAAGATGTTGCTCATGTTCCTCTTCGCTTTTGTAATAGATTAGGATATCGTCTATGAATACGATAACGAATTTGTCCAGGTACGGCTTGCATACGCGATTCATGATATCCATAAACACGGCAGGTGCATTGGTTAAAATGAATGGCATCACAAGAAACTCATAATGACCATAACAAGTTTGGAACGCAGTCTTAAGTACATCGCTCTCCTTCACCCTCAACTGGTGATAACCGGATCGCAAATTAATCTTAGAGTAAACGCTTGATCCTTGCAGTTGATCGAATAGATCATCAATCCTGGGAAGGGGATACCGATTCTTGATTGTCAACTTGTTGAGTTCGCGGTAATCAATACACATGCAGAAAGATCTGTCCTTCTTCTTTACAAACAAAACAGGTGCGCCCCAAGGCGATGAACTTGGTCGAATAAATCTACGATCTAGAAATTCTTGTAGTTGACTCTGCAACTCTTGCATTTCGGAAGGTACGAGTCGATAAGGTGCGCGAGCTACAGGAGGTGCAGCTCCTGGTACTAGATCAATCTGAAATTCTACTGATCGCGGCGGGGGTAATCCTGGCAACTCTTCTGGAAATACGTCTGGAAATTCGTTCACAATTCGTACATCATCCACGCTTTTCTCCTCAGTTTCTAACTTCTTCACATGTGTAAAACAACAAAACGCCCCTTTTTCATGATCTTTTGTGCCTTCATGCAACTAATAAGGTTGAGCTTTAGGCTACATCTTTCCCCGTAAACAATCAATGGCACACCGTCTTCGCAAGGTATACGAAGAATCTTCTCTCCACAGATAACTTCTGCTTTTACTTTAGACAGCCAGTCCATACCAACTATCACGTCAAAACTTCCCAACTTAATGGGTATCAAATCAATCTCAAAATCCACACCAGCTAGGTTTATTATTCCTCCTCGGCCAATTTGGTTAACTTTCTCAAGTTTTCCATTGGCTACCTCAACAAGAATACCCTCGTCTAAAGGAACTAATGACCAGTCTATCTTAGAACAAAAATGTCTACATACATAACTCCTATCGGCATCGGTATCAAACAGGACAGAAGCTAATAGTTTATTAATAGTGAATGTACCTGTAACCAAGTCCGGATCCTCGCGGGCATCTCTGGCGTTCATGTTGAAGACTCTTCCACGTGCTGTCCCACCATCCTTCTTTTTGTTAGGACATTCATTCTTGAAGTGACCCTGCTGTCCGCATTCAAAGCACTTCTTCGGCCCATTCGGATTTGTTCTCACAGCTGAGGTGTTGATCTTACAATCTTTACCGATGTGACCAGTCCTCTTACACTTTTCACATACCACATTGCAGTACCCAGTATGATGCTTATAGCATCTCTTGCACTGTGGAAGGCTACCTTTGTAGTTAGGGTTCGAGCTAGGGTTCGGGTTAGGGTTCCTCCAGTCGTTGTTTCCCTTAACATTCTCATACCTCTTAGCTGGGTTCTGATCAAAACCTTTACCCTTGTTTCCGTCCCACTTACATTTCCCATTACTAGTTTCCGATTCTGATTTCACCTTCTCCGGATCTTGGTGGGTAATATGATTCATCAGGGTGTGCGCCATGTGCATAGCTTCCGGGACATTTGCTGGTTTCGAAGAGGTGACATTTCCCTGAATGGTCTTGGGAAGTACCCACAAATACCGTTTCATTCGCTTAAATTCAGGAGTAACCATCGTGGGGCACATCAAAGCTAACTCCAAGTACCTTCGGTTATAGCCATTAAGGTCAGTTCCTACAACCTTCAGCTCCCAAAACTCCGCTTCTGTAGTGACCCGAACTTTTCCATGTTTATATATATATATATTAAATGAAATTGTTATTTACATGATTAAGTGTTTCCAACATGTTAAGCAATCAAACTTGTTAAGACTTTATTAATTGAAATAGGTTTCATATAGACAATTGACCACCCAAGTTGACCGGTGATTCACGAATGTTAAAACTTGTAAAAACTATACGATGACATATATATGGTTATATATATAGTTAACATAATTTTATTATAAGTATGTATCTCATTAGGTATTTTAACAATGAGTTATATACATAAAAAATGAGACTATTAATTTAAGAAACTCGAAAACGATATATATAACGATTATCGTTATAACAACGTCTTACTAGGTACATATGAATCATATTAAGATATTGATACACTTGGTTAATTATGTTAAATGATAAGTAAATATATTATTAAGTGTATTAACAATGAAATACTTATGTAAAAATAAGACTACTAACTTAATGATTTCGAAACGAGACATATATGTAACGATTATCGTTGTAACGACATTTAACTGTATATATATCATACTAAGATATATTATATATCATAATATCATGATAATATAACAATTTAACATCTCATTTGTTATAATAAACAATGGGTTAACAACATTCAACAAGATCGTTAACCTAAAGGTTTCAAAACAACATTTACATGTAACGACTAACGATGACTTAACGACTCAGTTAAAATGTATATACATGTAGTGTTTTAATATGTATTCATACACTTTTGAAAGACTTCAAGACACTTATCAAAATACTTCTACTTAACAAAAATGCTTACAATTACATCCTCGGTCAGTTTCATCAACAATTCTACTCGAATGCACCCGTATTCGTACTCGTACAATACACAGCTTTTAGATGTATGTACTATTGGTATATACACTCCAATTATCAGCTCTTAACAGCCCATGTGAGTCACCTAACACATGTGGGAACCATCATTTGGCAACTAGCATGAAATATCTCATAAAATTACAAAAATATGAGTAATCATTCATGACTTGTTTACATGAAAACAAAATTACATATCCTTTATATCTAATCCATACACCAACGATCAAAAACACCTACAAACACTTTAATTCTTCAATTTTATTCATCTAATTGATCTCTCTCAAGTTCTATCTTCAAGTTCTAAGTGTTCTTCATAAATTCCAAAAGTTCTAGTTTCATAAAATTAAGAATACTTCCAAGATTGCAAGTTTACTTCCAAGTTTTCTAAATCCATTCCAAGTAATCATCCAAGATCAAGAAACCTTTGTTACTTACAGTAGGTTATCTTTCTAATACAAGGTAATAATCATTTTCAAACTTTAATTCAATTTCTATAACTATAACAATCTTATTTCGAGCGGAAATCTTACTTGAAATTGTTTTCGTGTCATGATTCTGCTTCAAGAACTTTCAAGCCATCCAAGGATCCTTTGAAACTAGATCTATTTTTTTCATTTCCAGTAGGTTTATCCAAGGAACTTGAGGTAGTAATGATGTTCATAACATCATTCGATTCATACATATAAGGCTATCTTATTCGAAGGTTTAAACTTGTAATCACTAGAACATAGTTTAGTTAATTCTAAACTTGTTCGCAAATAAAAGTTAATCCTTCTAACTTGAATTTTAAAATCAACTAAACACATGTTCTATATCTATATGATATGCTAACTTAATGATTTAAAACCTGGAAACACGAAAAACACCGTAAAACCGGATTTACGCCGTCGTAGTAACACAGCGGGCTGTTTTGGGTTAGTTAATTAAAAACTATGATAAACTTTGATTTAAAAGTTGTTATTCTGGGAAAATGATTTTTATTATGAACATGAAACTATATCCAAAAATTATGGTTAAACTCAAAGTGGAAGTATGTTTTCTAAAATGGTCATCTAGACGTCGTTCTTTAGACTGAAATGACTACCTTTACAAAAACGACTTGTAACTTATTTTTCCGACTATAAACCTATACTTTTTCTGTTTAGATTCATAAAATAGAGTTCAATATGAAATCATAGCAATTTGATTCACTCAAAACGGATTTAAAATGAAGAAGTTATGGGTAAAACAAGATTGGATAATTTTTCTCATTTTAGCTACGTGAAAATTGGTAACAAATCTATTCCAACCATAACTTAATCAACTTGTATTGTATATTATGTAATCTTGAGATACCATAGACACGTATACAATGTTTCGACCTATCATGTCGACACATCTATATATATTTCGGAACAACCATAGACACTCTATATGTGAATGTTGGAGTTAGCTATACAGGGTTGAGGTTGATTCCAAAACATATATAGTTTGAGTTGTGATCAATACTGAGATACGTATACACTGGGTCATGGATTGATTCAAGATAATATTTATCGATTTATTTCTGTACATCTAACTGTGGACAACTAGTTGTAGGTTACTAACGAGGACAGCTGACTTAATAAACTTAAAACATCAAAATATATTAAAAGTATTGTAAATATATTTTGAACATACTTTGATATATATGTATATATTTTTATAGGTTCGTGAATCAACCAGTGGCCAAGTCTGACTTCCCGACGAAGTAAAAATCTGTGAAAGTGAGATATAGTCCCACTTTTAAAATCTAATATTTTTGGGATGAGAATACATGCAGGTTTTATAAATGATTTACAAAATAGACACAAGTACGGAAACTACATTCTATGGTTGAATTATCGAAATCGAATATGCCCCTTTTTATTAAGTCTGGTAATCTAAGAATTAGGGAACAGACACCCTAATTGACGCGAATCCTAAAGATAGATCTATTGGGCCTAACAAACCCCATCCAAAGTACCGGATGCTTTAGTACTTCAAAATTTATATCATATCCGAAGGGTGTCCCGGAATGATGGGGATATTCTTATATATGCATCTTGTTAATGTCGGTTACCAGGTGTTCACCATATGAATGATTTTTATCTCTATGTATGGGATGTGTATTGAAATATGAAATCTTGTGGTCTATTGTTACGATTTGATATATATAGGTTAAACCTATAACTCACCAACATTTTTGTTGACGTTTAAAGCATGTTTATTCTCAGGTGAATACTAAGAGCTTCCGCTGTTGCATACTAAAATAAGGACAAGATTTGGAGTCCACGTTTGTATGATATTGTGTAAAAACTGCATTCAAGAAACTGATTTCGATGTAACATATTTGTATTGTAAACCATTATGTAATGGTCGTGTATAAACAAGATATTTTAGATAATCATTATTTGATAATCTACGTAAAGCTTTTTAAACCTTTATTTATGAAATAAAGGTTATGGTTTGTTTTAAAAATGAATGCAGTCTTTGAAAAACGTCTCATATAGAGGTCAAAACCTCGCAACGAAATCAATTAATATGGAACGTTTTTAATCAATAAGAACGGGACATTTCAGTTGGTATCCGAGCGTTGGTCTTAGAGAACTAGAAAATTTGCATTAGTGTGTCTTATCGAGTTTGTTAGGATGCATTAGTGAGTCTGAACTTCGACCGTGTTTTCTTTAAAAATGATTGCTTAACATTTTTGTTGGAAACTATATATTATTAACATGTATATATTATGTGATATATTAATCTCTTAACATGTTTGATATTGTGTGATAGATGTCTACCTCTAGCACAAATCCCATTGACTCACCTAATAATAATGAAGAGTCGAATATATATTGGACTGATTCACAAGTTCCCGAAGAAGAACCGGAAGAAGAATCAGAACCGGAAGAAGAATCAGAACCGGAAGAGGAGGAACCGGAGGAGGAAATAGAACCGGTGGAGGAAATAATAAAATGCTTAAGTAAAAGAAAATCCTCAACCAACCAACCAAGATTAATTATGGTCAATGGTGTTTCCGCCAAGGAAGCAAAATATTGGGAGGATTACCAATTCTCCGATGAATCGGATTCCGATGAGAATTCTGATGATGTTATAGAAATTACCCCAACGAATTTAAAAAGGCAAAAGAAAATAATAAGGAAAGGGCATAAAAATAGAGAAATCTAATTCCAACCCCGATGAACTTTATATGTATCGTCAACCCCCGAAGCCCTTAAGTTGTAACAATGACCCGGGAACCTCTAAACCACCAGGTTTTTCTAAACCGTTGTGGAAAACGACAGCTCGTATTAGGGGAACATCATATATCCCTAGAAACTTGGCAAAACGAACCAAAACCGAAGAAGAAGAAACAAGCGAGTCGGAATAAGATAGTTGTATTCGTGTGGTGTAATATATGTAATATAGTGTGCTTATGCTTTATGATATATGTAAAAATTGCTTGTATTAATAAGTATTTTTTTTTATGAATCTAACTCTTGTATATTTTACAGTATAAAAACACAAAATGGATAGACAACCCAATATTTTAAGAGACCTACCCGGAGACATGATTGATGAAATCTTGTCTAGAGTCGGTCAGAATTCTTCGGCACAACTATTTAAGGCGAGATCAGTTTGTAAGACATTCGAAGAACTTTCCAAGAATGCCTTGGTTTATAAAAGGCTTTCGTTCGAAAGATGGGGGATATCACATTGGGAAATCCATAAGTTACGATGTGTTTACTTTGACGCATATATTGCGGGGAACCCAAATGCTATTTTACGCAATGGGTTAAGAAATTATTTTGACTCAATATATCCGAATATTGGACTTCGTGATTTAGAAAAAGCGGCTAACATGCAACATAAAGAAGCATGTTATGCTTACGGATTAGTAATGTTCGCTTCTCACCAAAGTGAGAACAAGAACATCGGGCTACAACTATTAAACAAAACTATTCCAACAAGTGACGGAGTCGGTAATTGGGGTAAGAAATGAGGTTTTTAGATTGTTACGGGACTGTTGGACATTACGTAACCCTCATCCCTTTGACGATGTTACAACACTCTGTCTTATCAACGGCCATAACGGTTATGTTCCACAAGACCAAGGATGGGAAGTAATCCTAGTAAAACCAGAATGCATGACTTGTTTCTGGACGTATGAATTACTTGTCTTTATTGCCTTTGCTGAACGACTTGTGTACTAGCTAGAATTATCTTCACAACCATCTTGTATCAAATTTATTGTGTGCTATATTTCATGCTATATGTAAAATAAGCGGTATTGTAAGTTTGTAAAATATTGTGTAAAAGTTTGAACGCGAAATATTATTATAATCAGTTTTTCATATAGAATTGTAGTAGTTGAATTGTATATTAGCTACTAAGTATGAACTTAACGGGTAGGTACTACCCGAATTTAAACTTATAAAACGCTAATATGAAGAAAAAGCTTTTATAAATGAGTTCATATTATGCTACGAAATACTATTAACTACTCTTAATATTCTGTATGATTAACTTGTTCCATTTGACTATTTTGAAGGAAATGACACCGACTACTCGACACACCGTGAATATGAATGAAGAGGAATTCCGTACTTTTCTAGCTTCAAACATAGCCGTAGTATAGGCTGCGCTACATACCAACAATAACCTTGGATCTAGCAGTACAGGAAATCGTGTAGGATGCACCTACAAAGAATTCACTGCCTGCAAACCTTTGGAATTTGATGGAACCGAAGGACCGATCGGATTGAAACGGTGGACCGAGAAGGTCGAATCGGTGTTTGCCATAAGTAAGTGTACTGAAGAGGACAAAGTGAAGTACGCTACGCATACCTTCACAGGTTCTGTGTTAACATGGTGGAATACCTATCTAGAGCAAGTGGGACAAGACGATGCGTACGCACTACCGTGGTCAGCATTCAAGCACTTGATGAACGAGAAGTACCGTCCCAGAACTGAGGTCAATAAGCTCAAGACAGAACTTAGAGGGTTACGAACCCAAGGATTTGATATTACCACGTACGAAAGACGATTCACAGAATTGTGCCTATTGTGTCCGGGAGCATTCGAAGATGAGGAAGAGAAGATCGACGCATTTGTGAAAGGATTACCGGAAAGAATCCAAGAAGATATAAGTTCACACGAGCCCGCCTCCATACAACAGGCATGTAGAATGGCTCACAAACTAGTAAACCAGATTGAAGAAAGAATTAAAGAACAGACTGCTGAAGAGGCCAATGTGAAGCAAGTCAAAAGAAAGTGGGAGGAAAACGGTGATAAGAATCACCAATACAACAACAACAACAATTACAACAATAATCGCAACAATTATCCCAACAATCGCAACATCAATCGCAACTACAACAAACGGCCCAACAACAACAATAACAACAATAGCAACTAAAACAATCATCTCAACAACAATAATAACCGCAACAACAACAACAATCAGAAGCAGCTATGCCAAAGGTGTGAAAAGTATCACTCGGGGTTCTGCACCAAATTTTGCAACAAGTGTAAAAGAAATGGTCATAGCGCAGTGAAGTGTGAGGTCTACGGACCAGGGGTTAATAGAACGAAAGGAACAAATGGTGTCGGAACGAGTAATGGCGGAGCAAGTAGTGTCGGAGCAAGTTATGCCAATGTAGTTTGTTATAAATGTGGAAAACCGGGCCACATTATTAGAAATTGCCCGAACCAGGAGAACACGAATGGACAAGGCCGCGAAAGAGTTTTTAATATTAATGCGGCAGAGGCACAGGAAGACCCAGAGCTTGTTACGAGTACGTTTCTTATTGACAATAAATCTGCTTACGTTTTATTTAATTCGGGTGCGGATAGAAGCTATATGAGTAGAGATTTCTGTGCTAAATTAAGTTGTCCATTGACGCCTTTGGATAGTAAATTTTTACTCGAATTAGCAAATGGTAAATTAATTTCAGCAGATAATATATGTCGGAATCGAGAAATTAAACTGGTTAGCGAAACATTTAAGATTGATTTGATACCAGTAGAGTTAGGGAGTTTTGATGTGATAATCGGTATGGACTGGTTGAAAGAAGTGAAAGCAGAGATCGTTTGTTACAAAAATGCAATTCGCATTATACGAGAAAAATGAAAACCCTTAATGGTGTACGGAGAAAAGGGCAACACGAAGCTACATCTTATTAGTAATTTGAAGGCACAAAAATTAATAAGAAAAGGTTGCTATGCTGTTCTAGCACACATCGAGAAAGTACAAACTGAAGAAAAGAGCATCAATGATGTTCCCATTGCAAAAGAATTTCCCGATGTATTTCCGAAAGAATTACCGGGATTACCCCCACATCGATCCGTTGAATTTCAAATAGATCTTGTACCAGGAGCTGCACCAATAGCTCGTGCTCCTTACAGACTCGCACCCAGCGAGATGAAAGAACTGCAAAGCCAATTACAAGAACTTTTAGAGCGTGGTTTCATTCGACCAAGCACATCACCGTGGGGAGCTCCTGTTTTGTTTGTCAAGAAGAAAGATGGTACATTCAGGTTGTGTATCGACTACTGAGAGTTAAACAAACTTACCATCAAGAACCGCTACCCACTACCGAGAATCGACGACTTATTTGATCAACTACAAGGCTTGTCTGTTTATTCAAAGATTGACTTACGTTCCGGGTATCATCAAATGCGGGTGAAAGAAGATGATATTCCAAAGACTGCTTTCAGAACACGTTACGATCATTACGAGTTTGTGGTCATGCCATTTGGTTTAACTAATGCACCAGCTATGTTCATGGACCTTATGAACCGAGTGTGTGGACCATACCTTGACAAGTTTGTCATTGTTTTCATTGATGACATACTTATTTACTCAAAGAATGACCAAGAACACGGTGAACATTTGAGAAAGGTGTTAGAAGTATTGAGGAAGGAAGAATTGTACGCTAAGTTTTCAAAGTGTGCATTTTGGTTGGAAGAAGTTCAATTCCTCGGTCACATATTGAACAAAGAAGGTATTAAGGTGGATCCGACAAAGATAGAAACTGTTGAAAAGTGGGAAACCCCGAAAACTCCGAAACACATACGCCAGTTTTTAGGACTAGCTGGTTACTACAGAAGGTTCATCCAAGACTTCTCCAGAATAGCAAAACCCTTGACTGCATTAACGCATAAAGGGAAGAAATTTGAATGGAATGATGAACAAGAGAAAACGTTTCAGTTATGGAAGAAAAAGCTAACTACGGCACCTATATTGTCATTGCCTAAAGGGAATGATGATTTTGTGATTTATTGTGACGCGTCAAAGCAAGGTCTCGGTTGTGCATTAATGCAACGAACGAAGGTGATTGCTTATACGTCTAGACAATTGAAGATTCACGAACAAAATTATACGACGCATGATTTGGAATTAGGCGCGGTTGTTTTTGCATTAAAGACTTAGAGGCACTACTTATATGGGGTCAAAAGTATTATATATACCGACCACAAAAGTCTTCAACACATATTTAATCAGAAACAACTGAATATGAGGCAGCGTAGGTGGATTGAATTATTGAATGATTACAACTTTGAGATTCGTTACCACCCGGGGAAGGCAAATGTGGTAGCCGATGCCTTGAGCAGGAAGGACAGAGAACCCATTCGAGTAAAATCTATGAATATAATGATTCACACTAACCTTACTACTCAAATAAAGGAGGCGCAACAAGGAGTTTTAAAAGAGGGAAATTTAAAGGATGAAATACCCAAAGGATCGGAGAAGCATCTTAATATTCGGGAAGACGGAACCCGGTATAGGGCTGAAAGAATTTGGGTACCAAAATTTGGAGATATGAGAAAAATGGTACTTTGAGAAGCTCATAAAACCAGATACTCAATACATCCTGGAACGGGGAAGATGTACAAGGATCTTAAGAAACATTTTTAGTGGCCAGGTATGAAAGCCGATATTGCTAAATATGTAGGAGAATGTTTGACGTGTTCTAAGGTCAAAGCTGAACATCAGAAACCATCAGGTCTACTACAACAACCTGAAATCCGGGAATGGAAATGGGAAAACATTACCATGGATTTCATTACTAAATTGCCAAGGACTGCAAGTGGTTATGATACTATTTGAGTAATAGTTGATCGTCTCACCAAGTCAGCACACTTCCTGCCAATAAGAGAAGATGACAAGATGGAGAAGTTAGCACGACTGTATTTGAAGGAAGTCGTCTCCAGACATGGAATACCAATCTCTATTATCTCTGATAGGGATGGCAGATTTATTTCAAGATTCTGGCAGACATTACAGCAAGCATTGGGAACTCGTCTAGACATGAGTACTGCCTATCATCCACAAACTGATGGGCAGAGGAAAGGATGATACAAACGCTTGAAGACATGCTACGAGCTTGTGTTATTGATTTCGGAAACAGTTGGGATCGACATCTACCGTTAGCAGAATTTTTCTACAACAACAGCTACCATTCAAGCATTGAGATGGCGCCGTTTGAAGCACTTTATGGTAGAAAGTGCAGGTCTCTGATTTGTTGGAGTGAAGTGGGGGATAGACAGATTACGGGTCTGGAGATAATACAAGAAACTACCGAGAAGATCATCCAAATTCAACAACGGTTGAAAACCGCCCAAAGTTGACAAAAGAGCTACGCTGACATTAAAAGAAAAGATATAGAATTTGAAATTGGAGAGATGGTCATGCTTAAAGTTGCACCTTGGAAAGGCGTTGTTCGATTTGGTAAACGAGGGAAATTAAATCCAAGGTATATTGGACCATTCAAGATTATTGATCGTGTCGGACCAGTAGCTTACCGACTTGAGTTACCTCAACAACTCGTGGCTGTACATAACACTTTTCACGTCTCAAATTTGAAGAAATGTTTTGCTAAAGAAGATCTCACTATTCCGTTAGATGAAATCCAAATCAACGAAAAACTTCAATTCATCGAAGAACCCGTCGAAATAATGGATTGTGAGGTTAAAAGACTTAAGAAAAACAAGATACCAATTGTTAAGGTTCGATGGAATGCTCGTAGAGGACTCGAGTTTACCTGGGAGCATGAAGATCAGATGAAAAAGAAATACCCGCATTTATTTCCAGAAGATACGTCAACACCTCCAACTGCTTAAAATTTCAGGACGAAATTTATTTAACGGGTAGGTACTGTAGTGACCTGAACTTTTCCATGTTTATATATATATTAAATGAAATTGTTATTTACATGATTAAGTGTTTCCAACATGTTAAGCAATCAAACTTGTTAAGACTTGATTAATTGAAATAGGTTTCATATAGTCAATTGACCACCCAAGTTGACCGGTGATTCACGAACGTTAAAACTTGTAAAAACTATACGATGACATATATATGGTTATATATATAGTTAACATGATTTTATTATAAGTATGTATCTCATTAGGTATTTTAACAATGAGTTATATACATAAAAAATGAGACTATTAATTTAAGAAACTCGAAAACGATATATATAACGATTATCGTTATAACAACGTCTTACTAGGTACATATGAATCATATTAAGATATTGATACACTTGGTTAATTATGTTAAATGATAAGTAAATATATTATTAAGTGTATTAACAATGAAATACATATGTAAAAATAAGACTACTAACTTAATGATTTCGAAACGAGACATATATGTAACGATTATCGTTGTAATGACATTTAACTGTATATATATCATACTAAGATATATTATATATCATAATATCATGATAATATAACAATTTAACATCTCATTTGTTATAATAAACAATGGTTTAACAACATTCATCAAGATCGTTAACCTAAAGGTTTCAAAACAACATTTACATGTAACGACTAACGATGACTTAACGACTCAGTTAAAATGTATATACATGTAGTGTTTTAATATGTATTCATACACTTTTGAAAGACTTCAAGACACTTATCAAAATACTTCTACTTAACAAAAATGCTTACAATTACATCCTCGTTCAGTTTCATCAACAATTCTACTCGTATGCACCCGTATTCGTACTCGTACAATACACAGCTTTTAGATGTATGTACTATTGGTATATACACTCCAATGATTAGCTCTTAGCAGCCCATGTGAGTCACCTAACACATGTGGTAACCATCATTTGGCAACTAGCATGAAATATCTCATAAAATTACAAAAATATGAGTAATCATTCATGACTTATTTACATGAAAACAAAATTACATATCCTTTATATCTAATCCATACACCAACGACCAAAAATACCTACAAACACTTTCATTCTTCAATTTTCTTCATCTAATTGATCTCTCTCAAGTTCTATCTTCAAGTTCTAAGTGTTCTTCATAAATTCCAAAAGTTCTAGTTTCATAAAATCAAGAATACTTCCAAGATTGCAAGTTTACTTCCAAGTTTTCTAAATCCATTCCAAGTAATCATCCAAGATCAAGAAACCTTTGTTACTTACAGTAGGTTATCTTTCTAATACAAGGTAATAATCATTTTCAAACTTTAATTCAATTTCTATAACTATAACAATCTTATTTCGAGTGGAAATCTTACTTGAAATTGTTTTCGTGTCATGATTCTGCTTCAAGAACTTTCAAGCCATCCAAGTATCCTTTGAAACTAGATCTATTTTTTTCATTTCCAGTAGGTTTATCCAAGGAACTTGAGGTAGTAATGATGTTCATAACATCATTCGATTCATACATATAAAGCTATCTTATTCGAAGGTTTAAACTTGTAATCACTAGAACATAGTTTAGTTAATTCTAAACTTGTTCGCAAATAAAAGTTAATCCTTCTAACTTGACTTTTAAAATCAACTAAACACATGTTCTATATCTATATGATATGCTAACTTAATGATTTAAAACCTGGAAACACGAAAAACACCGTAAAACCGGATTTACGCCGTCGTAGTAACACCGCGGGCTGTTTTGGGTTAGTTAATTAAAAACTATGATAAACTTTGATTTAAAAGTTGTTATTCTGGGAAAATGATTTTTATTATGAACATGAAACTATATCCAAAAATTATGGTTAAACTCAAAGTGGAAGTATATTTTCTAAAATGGTCATCTAGACGTCGTTCTTTCGACTGAAATGACTACCTTTAAAAAAATGACTTGTAACTTATTTTTCCGACTATAAACCTATATTTTTTATGTTTAGATTCATAAAATAGAGTTCAATATGAAACCATAGCAATTTGATTCACTCAAAACGGATTTAAAATGAAGAAGTTATGGGTAAAACAAGATTGGATAATTTTTCTCATTTTAGCTACGTGAAAATTGGTAACAAATCTATTCCAACCATAACTTAATCAACTTGTATTGTATATTATGTAATCTTGAGATACCATAGACACGTATACAATGTTTTGACCTATCATGTCGACACATCTATATATATTTCGGAACAACCATAGACACTCTATATGTGAATGTTGGAGTTAGCTATACAGGGTTGAGGTTGATTCCAAAACATATATAGTTTGAGTTGTGATCAATACTGAGATACGTATACACTGGGTCATGGATTGATTCAAGATAATATTTATCGATTTATTTCTGTACATCTAACTGTGGACAACTAGTTGTAGGTTACTAACGAGAACAGCTGACTTAATAAACTTAAAACACCAAAATATATTAAAAGTGTTGTAAATATATTTTGAACATACTTTGATATATATGTATATATTTTTATAGGTTCGTGAATCAACCAGTGGCCAAGTCTTACTTCCCGATGAAGTAAAAATCTGTGAAAGTGAGATATAGTCCCACTTTTAAAATCTAATATTTTTGGGATGAGAATACATGCAGGTTTTATAAATGATTTACAAAATAGACACAAGTATGTGAAACTACATTCTATGGTTGAATTATCGAAATTGAATATGCCCCTTTTTATTAAGTCTGGTAATCTAAGAATTAGGGAACAGACACCCTAATTGACGCGAATCCTAAAGATAGATCTATTGGGCCTAACAAACCCCATCCAAAGTACTGGATGCTTTAGTACTTCGAAATTTATATCATATTCGAAGGGTGTCCCGGAATGATGGGGATATTCTTATATATGCATCTTGTTAATGTCGGTTACCAGGTGTTCACCATATGAATGATTTTTATCTCTATGTATGGGATGTGTATTGAAATATGAAATCTTGTGGTCTATTGTCACGATTTGATATATATAGGTTAAACCTATAACTCACCAACATTTTTGTTGACGTTTAAAGCATGTTTATTCTCAGGTGAATACTAAGAGCTTCCGCTGTTGCATACTAAAATAAGGACAAGATTTGGAGTCCATGTTTGTATGATATTGTGTAAAAACTGCATTCAAGAAACTGATTTCGATGTAACATATTTGTATTGTAAACCATTATGTAATGGTCGTGTGTAAACAGGATATTTTAGATTATCATTATTTGATAATCTACATAAAGCTTTTTAAACCTTTATTTATGAAATAAAGGTTATGGTTTGTTTTAAAAATGAATGCAGTCTTTGAAAAACGTCTCATATAGAGGTCAAAACCTCGCAACGAAATCAATTAATATGGAACGTTTTTAAGCAATAAGAACGGGACATTTCAGCTTCCATTTTCTGAATTTCGGTTCTGGGGCAGTACTCCTCGATCATAGCCTTCTTAAACTCCTCCCATGGTGTAGCATAAGCCTTATTCCCTGAGCCTGGGCGAGTGTGTTCCACCAGGTTAAAGCGCCATCCGACAGCGTGCAGGAGGCGTACTTAGTTTTGTTCACTTCGGAGCAGTTACTCACACGGAACATAGATTCCAACTTTTCAAACCATCTCGTCAGCCCAACTGGCCCTTCAGTACCACTAAAATTGTGGGGCTTGCAGCTCTGAAATTCCTTATAAGTGCACCCGTTCTGAATGTTCTGGTTAGCCGGTGGAGCTTGGGGGTTGGCATCCGCCATAGCTGCGGCTACTCGAGAATATATCATCTCCTCAATCTGTGCTGCTGTGGGCATTTCCTTTGGAACTCTTCCATTTTACATTGATCTTCCAAACAAAAATTTCGACTTAAGTCAAAATTCATTATTCAATAATTCATAACATTATAGTATAAGGTAATCAATATGGAAACAACACAATACACGTTAACTAAGCATGGCAAACTAGTTGCAGATAGCACAAAAACCATCATGTAATAACTTAAATAAAATGCCGTACAATAATTCAAACAACAGTAATTCCATTCATAATAAGAAAGTTTGCATACAACTTCATAAGGTTCGTACAATACTTGAATAAAACATGAAACTACTAACGGAATTATATAATGAAATCTAATACAACAGTCCTAGGGTGAGGGTGGGTAAATGATGTCCATTAGATGGGACATCTAGTCCTCGAGCTCAGTTACTCGAGCACGTAAGGCATGCACTTCCCTCGTCAGCTCCTCGATCGTGGGAGATGAAATGCCCCGTTCATATCGATTATAAACGTTACATAATAATTGATTTCATTGTGAGGTATTTGATCTATATATGATACATTTTACAAACATTACATTCGTTTTTAAAATACAAACTTTCATTTCATCGAAAGTTGACAGGCATGCATACCATTTCATAATATATCAAACTATCAATGACTTAATAGTAATCTTATTGAACTCAACGACTCGAATGCAATGTCTTTTGAAATATGTCATGAATGAATCCAAGTAATATCTCTAAAATGAGCAAATGCACAACGGAAGATTTCTTTAATACCTGGGAATAAACATGCTTAAAAGTGTCAACCAAAAGGTTGGTGAGTTCATTAGTTTATCATAATCAATCATTTTCAATAATATAATAGACCACAAGATACTCATATTTCGAAAACAATCTGTGCAGGTCTGCTCACTGCTGTAAAAATCATTCATACGAAATTAACACCTGGTAATCGACATTAACAAAATGCATCTAGAATATCCCCGCATACCGCAATTCGCAAATATGCTCACAGCATACAAACAGGCTACTCTTTTAAAATGACGGTTGTGTACACCTCACAAACAGGTCATTCCTTTTAAAGCTAGCGGTTGTATACTAAATTCGAAGTACTAAAGCAGTTCAAATTCTCTGTCTGGGGCTTGTCAAGGCCCATAGATCTATCTTTAGGATTCGCGTCAATTAGTGGACTAGTTCACTAATTCTTAGATTACCAGACTATAAAGGGGTGATATCTGGTGTACTCATAACTCAATCGTAGAATGTTTTTAAGTACTTGTGTCTATTTCGTCAAATATTTATAAAAGTAGCGCATGTATTCTCAGTCCCAAAAATATATATAGCAAAAGCATTCAAAAGGGAGTAATGAAACTCACGATACAATATTTTGTAGTAAAAATATTCATACGACGATACTGAACAATGCAGGGTTGGCCTCGGATTCATATCATTTGTATATTCATTAATACATATAATCTTAATCGAATAAATATATATTATCATTGGTAATATAATTTTTATGTTAATAACTTATATATATTTCATTATTTAATTAAATGTATTCATTTTTATATTTATAATAAATAAAAGTATTAAGATATATATATATATATATATATATATATATATATATATATATATATATATATATATATATATATATATATATAATAAAAGTATTAAGATATTTATATATATATATATATATATATATATATATATATATATATATATATATATATATATATATATATATATATATATATATATCATTTGTTAATAATTCTATTAGTGATAAATATAATGATATTAATAATAATAATTGTAAAAATATTAATTTCACTGTTACTAATAGTTATGATTTTAGTAATATATATATATATATATATATATATATATATATATATATATATATATATATATATATATATATATATATATATCATTTGTTAATAATTCTATTAGTAATGATATTAATAATAATAATTGTAAAAATATTAATTTCACTGTTACTAATAGTTATGATTTTAGTAATTATATAATAATACTTATTAATAATACTGATGTTGATATTACTAATAATCATAATACTTTTAGTTATAATGATCACTTTAATAAAATTGTTAGTAATGATAATAAGTTTTAATAATAATAGCACTGATAATGATAATCTTAATAATAATAATGATAATATTAAGATAATACTTATAATAATAATAATGATAATAATTATAATACTTAACATTACTAATAAAGATAATAATATTAATGATTCTTTTAATGATAGTAATAATGACAATTTTATTAATAAAGGTAATATTATTAAAAATGATAATTTTAATACAAATGATAAGTTTAATACTTTTAATAATAAGAATGATAATAATAATAATAATAATAATAATAATAATAATAATAATAATATAATGATACTTTACTTTAATAATATAATGATAATAATAATAACAGTGATAATAATAATAATCATATTTATCATAAACTTTGCGTTTATTTTCTAAACTTATAACTACAGTTCCTATAACTTAATTTCCTAGTCATATTCATGAAAATAATAATAAGTGATAAATAATAATAATAATTATTATAATACTAATTGATATTACTAATAATAAATGATATTCATAATACTTAATACTTAATAATAATAATAATAATACCAATAATAACACTAATACTTAATAATAATACTAATAATAACAATAATAACAATAACAATAATAATTTATAATAATAATAATAACAATAATAATAATATTAATAATTTTAATAAAGAAAACTAACTCGAAAAGCTTTCCTAAAAAAAAATTGTCATGAACCAGGCTCTGGTTAAACCATACACACCCAACCAGTCGATCTGTTTCTGTTTTTCTGAATTATTACCCCGTTTTTGATATATAACCTGTATGTATTCTTATCTCCTTCTTCTTCATATTCAGATTGACCAGAGCAATTTATAACTCGTAACTAAACTATAATTTGTTTGTTTTTAAATACATAAACGAAACAGAACACTCATATATGTGAAATTTTAATTGACAGCAAAGAAAAAAAAAAGATAAGCAGCTGCAGTTTATTCGATGAACATATGAGTTCCAAAAATTGATTTTAAAATCTAGACAGTTTTGGATGCTAATTTCAACATGAATTAGGTAGTATATCCTTCATAGAAACTTCCTCAATCATCAATTGATCCAATAACATTAAAACGATTTTGAATTTTAGGATGAACAAATTCTTTGACTTTTTAAAATTAAACCTTTGACTCGAAAATTTGAATTCAATATAGAAAATTGGAAATCCAAACTTTGCAGATAGTTTAAACATATGATTTCTAACTGAACTGCATTGTTACATTTTTAAAATTGATTTGAATTCGTGGTATGACTAAAAAGATGAAAAACAGAGGTTTCGGTATATATATAATTTTTTTTTGATTAATTTAACAATTTGATTCTGTTTGAAAATATTTGTAATTGATGTAGAGGGTGGAGAAAAAAAACGAATGAGTTAATCAATGGTAACTGGGAATCGATTGTTATATATAATCAAATTGTGTCGACGTGTAACAGATAGAAAACAAAACTGAAGAAGAAAAAAGAATAGAATCTGATTTTGATGGCTAACAGATTTTTGTAATTCAGTGATTTTAGATAACGACATGTTTATCAATTAAAGAGATAGATTAAACAGAGAAGATCGCGATTGAAAATTGAAATTATAATTATCTGTAATTATATTTGTATATAACTGGATTTATGTATTTGTATAGGTATTTATATATTTATATGACCGTATTTGTATATGTATAGGTATTTATATATACCTGTATTTATATATCTGATTATATATCTATTTATATATATATATATATATATATATATATATAACTCGTAAATTTTGATAATTAAAAAGTGTAAATATATTAATACTATTAATAATACTGATTAATAATAATATAAATGCTAATATTATTAATGATAAAATAATAGATTGTATTATTTTCTAATAATAATAACTATAATAATATTAATGATATTAATAATAATAATACTAATAATAATACTAATAAAGATAATAATAATAATAAATAATCATAATCTATAACAATAATGATTCTAAATGATAATATTTAATAATAATAATACTAATATTAATCAAAATGACTAAAATTATAATTACTAATTATAATAATAATGATATTAACAATGATAACTATAATATTAATAATAATAATAACATAACAATTTATATGTATCAAATTTCATAAAATAATTTTTAAATATATTAATAGTACAGATATTAATATTAATAATAATAATGAATGTAATAATAATACATCAACTTGAATTAAACTTGTAATTACATTTAATACATTAATATTACATTTTATTAATTATGTAATATTTAATAGTTATGTAATATATAATAAATTTTTTGTCTTATTGAATATTTATTATTTATAAATTTTATTATAATATACATATCATAATAATTATAGAAATCATATATATAGATTTATTTTACATTACTCTTAATTAGTTTTGTATCTTATTTTACATATTTGAATCTAATGTTTAATTTTTATATTTTATAATTTCAAATTATTATATATATACTTACATTATATATATATATATATATATATATATATATATATATATATATATATATATATATATATATATATATACATATACATACATACATATTTATTTACAAATAGTTGTTCGTGAATCGTCGGGAATAGTCAAGGTCAAATGCATTCATGAAAAATAGTTCAAACATTTTGAGATTCGGTTTAATAGAATTGGCTTATTGTGTCTAAATCTTATAAAGATAAAGTTTAAATTCAGTCGAAAATTTTCGGATCGTCACAGTACCTACCCGTTGAAGAAATTTCGTCCCAAAATTTGATTGAGATCGTCATGGCTGACAATAAAAATGTTTTCATGACTCATACGAATTGAAATCTAAAGTTTTATCATCAGTGAGTAGTTTGGATAAAACAATTCATTTATGTGAAAAGTACGAGTGAAGTTATCACAAAAGTGTGAAAATGAGTAAATGAAGATTTGTCATATTTGTTGACGTAGATAGGATTGATTTCCAGAGTCCAAGGGATTTGGGGAAATCTTCGTAATAAGATTTGATTCTTCGGTAATTAAGGAAATTAGTCCTCTTTGGTTAAATGCGATGATCTGTCTCGATTGCTCTGTCTGATATTTTACTATAAATTCACCCTCTTCGTTTCCTGGTTTTCATAGCTCATACCTTCTATTATTTCTCCCTCAATTCATATTTCTAAAACATTCGTCAATATGCTCTATCCGGTTCTAATTCTGGATATTCTCGTAACTTTCATATATGTCATTCTTCTTTTTCATCTACCACCGGATGAATTTATTTACTTTTACTATTACCTTGGGGTTAGAGTGTTTTAAATTCTCCCGTGTCTTTACATTGCAATACGTATTGATATACACAGTTTGTAATTGTTGTCAGGCTTTATATTTTGGAGTTGAATGCTTTTGTTTTCTCTTGCCAACTTTAAGTCAAGCTAATAATGGTCCAGAATTCGTAGGTATGAAGTTTCGAATGAACATGAATAATGTTCCAAGAGAGAGATTATAATAGCACGATCTAATTAGTTAAATTACCAGAAGTTACGGGAAAAGTTAGAACTATCAAGAAAATATGTTCTTGATTTGTTTAGAGATTAGGTAAAATGTAAGAGTCATGTAACATGGCACATGATGACGGTATGGTCTGTGAATCATCATGTTTCATTAGAAACTCAGCATGACTTACTGTAATATAATTACATTGATCAAGTGTCATTATATTATTCTAACTCATGCTTCAGTTCCCAACACTACTTCAAAAATATTCATATTTTAAAATTCGAATTTTTCAGAATTAGAAGCTAAAACAGTTTCCTTTCTGATGTAACATTGATATTGCGAAGAGATAAATGATTTCAGATAAGAATAGTTATGAAAATATCTTCAGAAATATCGAGGATATTTATAATGAAAGATACGATGATATCTTAGTATTTCTAATATCGATAGATGATGAAGAAGATTTGTCTGTAAGGGTTTAGAGTCAGGAGCAAGGTATTCGTTAATAACTTCAGCAGACACTGAATCATTTAGATTCTTTGAAGGCAGATTTAGTCTTTGTGATTTGTCCACAACCTCCGTCATGATTTGCTCAATCCGTTTTCTAATTCCAAACCTTCTCTTTTTTCTGAGCTTTACCAACACTGAAAGGACCTGTTCATATACATTATAAACGATTCACAATAGTTGATTACATTGCGAGGTATTTGACCTCTATATGATACATTTTACAAACATTGCATTCGTTTTTAAAGGACAAACTTTCTTTACATCGAAAATTGACAGGCATGCATACCATTTCATAATATCCACTATCCAACTATAAATTGATTTAATAATAATCTTTGATGAACTCAATGACTCGAATGCAACGTTCTTCGAAATATGCTATGAAAGACTCCAAGTAATATCTTTAAAATGAGCAAATGCACAGCGAAAGATTTCTTTAACACCTGAGAATAAACATGCTTTAAAGTGTCAACCAAAAGGATGGTGAGTTCATTAGTTTATCATAATCATTTATTTCCATCATTTTAATAGACCACAAGAATTTCATTTCCAGTTCTCATAAATATACGTCCCATGCATAGAGACAAAAATAATCATTCATATGGTGAACACCTGGTAACCGACATTAACTAGATACATATAAGAATATCCCCTATCATTCCGAGATCCTCCTTCGGACATGATATAAATTTCGAAGTACTAAAGCATCCGGTACTTTGGATGGGGTTTGTTAGGCCCAATAGATCTATCTTTAGGATTCGCGTCAATTAGGGTGTCTGTTCCCTAATTCTTAGATTACAAGACTTTAATAAAAAGGGGCATATTCGATTTCGATAATTCAACCATAGAATGTAGTTTCAATTACTTGTGTCTATTTCGTCAAACATTTATAAAAGCGCATGTATTCTCAGTCCCAAAAATATAAAGGGTAAAAAGGCAAATGAAACTCACCATACTGTATTTCATAGTAAAAATACATATAACGTCATTGAACAAGTGCAAGGTTGGCCTCGGATTCACGAACCTAAATTAATTATATATATATTTATGTGTTGGTCAATATTTGTCTAACAAATTAGGTCAAGTCATAGTGTACCACAATCCTAATGCACGAGACTAATATGTAAGAGTCAACAAAAGTAAATTTGACTCAAAATAATTTCCAAAAATCTATACATGATTAATATATAGTTTAAACATCGTCGTTTTATATTTTTAAATATTTTTAAAAGATTTATTAGAGTAAATAATATAATTTATTTATTAATAAATAAAATTTTATATTAAATTTATATAATAAAATATACTTTTATATATATTAAGTAATAAAATTTATAGGGTTCATTTAATATCATAAAGATAATATGATAGATATTATTAAAGTAAGTTATTACACGTAGTAAAATATGTGTGTATCACATATTTATTTGATAAAATAATATATATAATGATAGTAAGTAAAAGTTGTATTATTTTGTAATAATAATAATTATTATAAAAATATCAATATTTATAATTACTAAGATGACATTACGATGAAACGATAATTCTAATTATGATAACTTTAATATTTACGACAATTTTTAATATTATCTTTAAAATAATAATTCTATTTAAAATAATAATAATAATGATATTATATAGTAACAATGACATTTCTATTAAAATGATAATTTTTGTTAAAATGATAGTTTTAATACTAACGATACTTTTAATAATAATAGTAATGATAAAAATAATAAGAACGATAATTTTATCTAAATTAATATCTTATAATATTTTAATTTCATCATGATACTCTTACTCATTATTTCCTAATCATTTCGTTTAATAGCTTTTAATCGTCTTTTATATCGTGTTCATAATAATGATAATAATAGTAATCAAAATAATTAGGTGTTATAAATATTTGTTTTAATTACACTAATATTAATAATGATAGTTACTATAACATTATTAACGATAATACTAATAATTATCTTAATGATAATATAGTAATAATAATAATAACAATAACAATAACCATTTTTAAATAATGATATATATATATTAATAATGATAATAATAATAATAATACTAATAATAATAATAATAATAATAATAATAATAATAATAATAATAATAATAATAATAATAATAATAATAATAATAATAATAATAATAATAATAATAATAATAATAATTGGATAATAATAATAATACTAATTATAACTGAAAGGACCGCTACTAATCCATCCGGACGAAGTCCATATCGATTATAAACGAATCACAATAGTTGGTTACATTGCGAGGTGCTTGACCTCTATATGATACATTTTACAAACGTTGCATTTGTTTTTAAAAGACAAACTTTCATTACATCGAAAGTTGACAGGTGTACATAACATTTTATAGCATCCAAATGACCTATTCTGTCATTTACTTAATAATATTCTCTAATGAACTTCAATGACTCGAATGCAACGTCTTTTGAATATGGCATGAATTACCCCAAGTAATATCCTTAGTATGAGCTAATGCACAGCGGAAGATTTCTTTCAAGTCCTGAGAATAACATGCTTAAAAATGTCAACATAAAGTTGGTGAGATATAGGTTTAATGCTAGCAGCGTTATAAATATAGACCACAAGATTTAATATACATAAACGTTTTAATAAAAATATTCTAAGTGGTTGAGCACTTGATAACCATACTTAACATTTAATCAACGTCACATATTCCCTTTATTATGAAATTTCACTACACCGTACCAAGTGTAGTCACCGAAACGAAGTACTTTGCAACCGTTGAATACTGGTCGTCCAGTCCGGTTGGGGTTGTCAGGCCCGATAGATCTATCAACAGGATTCGCGTTTAAAATACCTCATGTAAATAGTAGTTACCAAGTTACAGGGAAGTATGCCAGTGGTACAACTCAACGTAGAATATATATTTTTAATCACTTGTGTCCATAACGTAAATCATAGAATGCATGTATTCTCATCCCGAAATATTTAGAGTTTAAAAGTGGGACTATATACTCACTTTTGCCTTGAAGGTATTTAACTCGACTTGGTCTCCGATAGATATCACGAACCTAACCATATATATAATATATCAACATATTTTCTTTTCAAGTAATCGTTACATATATATATATATATATATATATATATATATATATATATATATATATATATATATATATACTTATAATACTTTTAATATTTTCTTAGTCCGTAGTTAGCAGTCCGATGTTAGTGGTCCATAATTAGTTGCTCAATAAAATAAATAAAGACCCCATCGTATTCGTATTGATCAGAATTAATCTCGACCCATGGTACCATGTTGTCAAATGACGTGTTGCGTACATAAAGTACCGTGTTTTCAAATGACGTGTTGCGTACAATCATGAGGTCTTATGATTAATCTTCTCGTGTTGTTTACGGGTGGTCCTGAAATATATAAAATCAAATCATAAGTAATTATATATAAAATATCATATTAATTAGAAAAGATATGATTAATTTACTTTTTCTCAAAATATTTTCGTAGCTAACTAGCTTCAGATACCCAATCTTGTTTTAGTCGTAGTTTCTTTATTACAACTCCGTTTTTGTTGGTTCAACTTGCCACTTCCTTGGATCGAGTCAAATTTTAAGAATATGAACTGAAAATACCTTAGTTTGTATTCGAAATCATAGGTTATAGGTCAAACTTTGGTGAAACTTATGAAAGTGATCATTTTCCATCATAAAAACAACATTTAATGATCATTTTTCTAAAAATACTTACACTTTGAGTTAAACCATGAAATTTTTATGTGTTAACATATTCATAAGAAATATCATTTTTCCAGAACATGAACTTCAATTCAAAGTTCAAGATGATTTTTAATTATCCAACCCAAAATAGCCCCCGGTTGCACTCCAACGATGTAGATTCAGTTTTAAGGTGTTCTTTGTAAAATCAAGTTGTATATTGTTAAGTTAGTATATCCTTATGATATATTACAGGTCTTGAAGTGTTTTAAACGTTAAGTTAGAAGGATCTATTTAGTTTGCGAACAAGTTTGAAATCATTCAAACTATGTTCTTGTTGTTAAAATTTTATAACACAAAATAAGATAGCTATATGAATATGAATTGAATAAAATTATGAACAAGGTTACTAGCTCAAGTTACTTGGACAAAGTTACTACAAAAGATAAGAAAAATCTTGGAATCAAAAGAGTGGTGGAGTGGGATTGAAAGGTTGGAAGTAAACTTGTATACTTGGAAGGATTTTTGAAGTGTTCTTGAAAGGTTTTTCTTATGATGATTATAGATTGGTTTTTGATCTAGTTTTTGATTTAAGTGTTGAAGGTTTGCTGAATAGTTTGAGTATATAATTAGAGAGTATTTTAGAGATATAAAATTTGAGTTAGAAATCAAAAACATGGAATGATATATAAATAAATATGGAATGTGATATATGTATGTAAAAACAAAATCCTAATTTGTAATTTTGTATAATTATTGTATGCTACAGGTCAAAAAGTGTTTCCCTCTCATTTAGGGCAGTACTTTTAGTGATTAAGATTTTGATTTGATGTGTATATACTAATAGTAAATACGTATAGAGGCTGGGTATGATACGGGTGCATATACCCTAGATATACGTATAAAAATCTTGAGAAAACGGAACGAGGATTTAAATATAGCTATCTTTTGTAAATATACTTATATTGTTTCATGTATATAAGCCCTTTAAAAGTGATTAAATACATATCTATACGATATATGTATAAGCATTATAAGTTTTAAGTATTTATGTCAATGAACGTTACGTATAGTTATCGTTTTGAAAACTTAAGTTAGTAGTTTCAAAATATACTTATAACTTATTGTTATTAGTACACAATGAGATGTTAAACCATCCTTAGATCATGTTAAATATATATAAATACATATATATACACAAACATATAATTATCATATGTTATATAGTTCGTGATATCATCGGTCAAATTGGACGGTCAACCGTTGTGTAAAACTCTTTTCAAAAACATAAGTCTCAATAATTTAGATTGCTTATCATGTTGGTAAGGTTTAATTTATGTAAATATTAATCTCATAGGTATAAAATGATCGGAAAAATCTGGGTCGTTACAGTACCTACCCGTTAAAGAAATTTCGTCCCCGAAATTTGATCGAGATCGTCATGACTAACAATAAAATGTTTTTATGACGAATATGAATTGATAACTAGAGTTTTATCACCATTTAGTAATAGTGGTAAAACAATTCGATTATGTGAAGCGTACGAGTGAAGCTATCACAAGAGATTGAGATAGATATTTAACTTTTGATGTCGTCACAGTGAATTTCTGGAATTTAAGGGATTTAAAAGAAAATCTTGGAAATCTAAAAGATTTGATTCTTCGGCGAATAAGGAAATTATGATCTTCTTTGATTTAATGCGCCAATATGTTTCGATTTCTCTGTCGGATATTTCACTATAAATCCACTCCCTTTGTTTCTTTATTTCCACAGCTCACACCTTCTATTCTTTCCCCTCACTTCATACTTTAAAACATTCGTCAGTATGCTCCATCCTGTTCTAATTCTTTTTATACTTCTAACTTTCATATCTTTCATTCTTCTCTTTCATCTCCTGCCAGAAGAATCTATTCACTTCTATTATTTCCTTGGAATTATAATGTTTTTAATTCTCCCGTGTCTTTACGTTGCAATACGTATTGATATACACGGTTTGTAATTTCTGGGAGGTTGTTGGGTTTTATATCTTCCCTTATACTTCGATGTCCCTGCTTCTGTCTTCTATAATCATTCTCATCCACAGTTAATGCTCCCTCCTATTTGCTGCGATTTATACTCCAATTTCAATTTTGGAGCTTCATTCTTTCGTTTCTTCTTCTTGCAATTAAGCATCTCTTGTAATGGTCCGGAATTTGTAGCTACGGATTCCAAAATGAACACAGTAAATGTTCTAAGAAGGAAATCGTAATGGCACGATTTTTATTTGTTAAATTACCAGAATACCCTGGAGAAGACCGAGTCATCAAGAAGAATATTTTCTTGATATGTTTGGAGATTAGATAGAATGTAAGAGTCGTGTAAATGATATATGATGACGGTACTGTGAATCATCACATTCCATTAGAAACTCAACATGACTTACTGTAATATAATGACGTTGATCAAGTGTCATTATATTATACTAATTCATGCTTCAGTTCGCAACACTACTTCAAAACATTCATACTTCAATTTCGAAGGTTTCAGATTTTAGAAACTGACATAGTTTCTTTTATGTTGTAACATAGATATTACGGAGAGAGAATTGATTTCAGGTAAGAACGTTTATGAAAATATCTTCAGAAATATCGAGGATATTTATAATGAAAGATACAATAATATCTTTGAATATCTAAGATCAAAGGATGATAGAGACTATTGTCCGCAAGGGTTTAGAGTAAGGAGCAAGATATTCGCTAAAGACTTCAATAGGCATTGAATTATTTGAATTCTTTAAAATCAAACTTATTCTTTGTGATTTGTCCACGGCTTCCTTCATAGTTTCGCATAATCCGCTTTTCAGTACTAAAATTTTCTATTGAGTGTTTCCAATACTCCATTCTTTATGATCAAATTTTGGCCATTAAAACCATCTACAACATGCTGCATCGTCAGCATTTTCAAAGTTAACGGATCTGGGTCATCGGTTATCAAACCGAGGTGGTTTCAGGAGAATTGTATTTTTAGATGATTAAACGCTGATGGTAATATGGTGGAATATAAAAGGTTCCCCGGTAACAATAAAAGAGCACACATATATATATCAAAGTTATAATAAGGCTGTTCCGAACGAAAAGTCGAAGTTGACTTGCTGGAGCTGTGACAAAATTGGCTAATTTGAAAAGAGATTGTAAGGTTGTTTTTGCTAATAAATGATAAGGGATTCACGCGGTTACGTGTTAAGCTATGATTTTAGGTTCGAGAGTTTTTCAGGTACAAGACTTCGGGTAATGTGTGGTTGGTTCACTCTCTCGATTGAGGTGTTTTCAAGAATCATGAAAGGTTTGAATGCGGATTGTAATTGTCGAGGTACAAATGAGGTTTAAGATGAAATCAAGTGGCAAACTTGAAAAATTGTTTAGTTTCATATGTTATAATTAATATTTTAATCCCTTTTAATTGTCCAATGTTAGTTGTCCAATAGTCCAATAGTTCATATATAGTTTAATATATAATATTTGAATTAATTAATACGTATCGTGACCCGTGTACCGGTCTCTGTATTGATCACAACTCAAACTATATATATATTTTGGAATCAACCTCAACCCTGTATAGCTAACTCCAACATTCACATATAGAGTGTCTATGGTTGTTCCAAGATATATATATGGATGGGTCAATATGATATGTCGAAACCTTATATACGTGTCCCGTTATTTATAGTGCGTAAAATAAATACAGAAATTAAATGACGATAAATAAAATTGCGAGAATGTAAATTGCGATAATTAAATTGCAATAAATTAAATGTAACCAGTTAGCTAGGAACAGTTAGCGTGGATTCTTAACAGAATTTCTCATAGTTAATTTGTTTGTTTATAACAAATTTTATTTTGTCCAATGTTTCTTCATTATGCCACTTGTTGGATTCTGATAGATCAAAATCCAAATATGAAATTTGAATGGAAATGGTTATTCCGTGGTGAACAGATACGTATATCAGTGAATGTAAACAGGGTAATAGTTGATCATTGAATCAGATTTGAAAAATATACAGTGTAACTTATTAATGTGAAATCTCAATATTCCTCGAGTACTACCTACCCGTTAAAATATTTTCATCATTAACAGTTTGTACGAAAGAATTTTTAATTACAATCTTTATGAAAACATATATACATATATATATTTTCTTCAGATGTAATCATGGATCTAATGAGTCAATAGGATATTAAACTCATCTATTTTATCGTTAATACTAGATTACATGATCTCTAAAACATTAGAGATTACATAATCGTCATGTCGAACGAAGATAAATGAGGTAGAACGATATGTAAAGCGAAGATAATCGATGTAGAATGATATGTAGAACGAAGATCATACTCGAAGTACAGATGGGGTTATTGAGGCGTGTGATGTTGATATCCGAGATACATATTATGATGTTGAGGTTTACGACGTGGTTGTGGTTGGGGGTAATAAGGGTACTATTGGCGTTGATGATGGTGGTGCTGATTATGATGCTGGTGCTGCTACTGGTGTTTGTAACCTTCGCACCATATTCTCTAAAGCCACTACCCGAGCGCGAAGTTTGTTGACTTCTTCTATTATACCAGGATGATTGGCAGTTGGAGCGAGCGGATGAATAAGATTCGAAATATGGGATAGTATATAATCGTGATGAGATACTCTAGAAATGAGAGAGAAAATGGTGTTTCGAATAGGTTCGCCGGTAAGTGCTTCAGGTTCATCACCAAGAGGGCAATTCGGTGGATGGAAGGGATCACCTTCTTCTTGTCTCCAATGATTGAGGAGGCTACGAACCCAACCCCAATTCATCCAGAATAGATGGTGACTGATTGATTGATCCATTCCGGTCACACTGCTTTCGGAGCTTGAGTGGTATTCCATATCGGAATCTGAGGAACTTGAACTGGTGGCGAGTTCCATTTCGCACGTTTGAATAAAGGATTTTTCGATATGAAATGATTTTCGAATATAAAATGATATTCTAACTTCATAGAATATCTATATATGTAGTACTAAAGATTCCGTAGACTACGGAAGAATTTACGGCATATGTCAGGCAAGTCTACAGTAATAGATAAGCTAGGATATGAATTTGTCTATACACTATTCATGCAATCAATGCAGCAAGATGTGTCTAGACTAAGAATGATAAGCAGGTAATTTACTAAGGATGATAAGCAGATGATTTCCGACTAGAAATGATAAGCAAAACTTTTGACATGTAGACACGGTCGAAGTCCAGACTCATTAATGCATCCTAACAGCTACTAATTAGACACACTAATGCAAGACCTGGTTCACTAAGACCACCACTCTGATACCAACTGAAAGGACCGCTACTAATCCATCTGGACGAAGTCCATATCGATTATAAACGAATCACAATAGTTGGTTACATTGCGAGGTGCTTGACCTCTATATGATACATTTTACAAACGTTGCATTTGTTTTTAAAAGACAAACTTTCATTACATCGAAAGTTGACAGGTGTACATAACATTTTATAGCATCCAAATGACCTATTCTGTCATTTACTTAATAATATTCTCTAATGAACTTCAATGACTCGAATGCAACGTCTTTTGAATATGGCATGAATTACCCCAAGTAATATCCTTAGTATGAGCTAATGCACAGCGGAAGATTTCTTTCAAGTCCTGAGAATAACATGCTTAAAAATGTCAACATAAAGTTGGTGAGATATAGGTTTAATGCTAGCAGCGTTATAAATATAGACCACAAGATTTAATATACATAAACGTTTTAATAAAAATATTCTAAGTGGTTGAGCACTTGATAACCATACTTAACATTTAATCAACGTCGCATATTCCCTTTATTATGAAATCTCACTACACCGTACCAAGTGTAGTCACCGAAACGAAGTACTGTGCAACCGTTGAATACTGGTCGTCCAGTCCAGTTGGGGTTGTCAGGCCCGATAGATCTATCAACAGGATTCGCATTTACAATACCTCATTTAAATAGTAGTTACCAAGTTACAGGGACGTATGCCAGTGGTACAACTCAACGTAGAATATATATTTTTAATCACTTGTGTCCATAACGTAAATCATAGAATGCATGTATTCTCATCCCGAAATATTTAGAGTTTAAAAGTGGGACTATATACTCACTTTTGCCTTGAAGGTATTTAACTCGACTTGGTCTCCGATAGATATCACGAACCTAACCATATATATAATATATCAACATATTTTCTTTTTAAGTAATCGTTATATATATATATATATATATATATATATATATATATATATATATATATATATATACATATATATACTTATAATACTTTTAATATTTTCTTAGTACGTAGTTAGCAGTCCGATGTTAGTGGTCCATAATTAGTTGCTCAATAAAATAAATAAAGACCCCATCGTATTCGTATTGATCAGAATTAATCTCGACCCATGGTACCATGTTGTCAAATGACGTGTTGCGTACATAAAGTACCGTGTTGTCAAATGACGTGTTGCGTACAATCATGAGGTCTTATGATTAATCTTCTCGTGTTGTTTACGGGTGGTCCTGAAATATATAAAATCAAATCATATGTAATTATATATAAAATATCATATTAATTAGAAAAGATATGATTAATTTACTTTTTCTCAAAATATTTTCGTAGCTAACTAGCTTCAGATACCCAATCTTGTTTTAGTCGTAGTTTCTTCATTACAACTCCGTTTTTGTTGGTTCAACTTGCCACTTCCTTGGATTGAGTCAAATTTTAAGAATATGAACAGAAAATACCTTAGTTTGTATTCGAAATCACAGGTTATAGGTCAAACTTTGGTGAAACTTATGAAAGTGATCATTTTCCATCATAAAAACAACATTTAATGATCATTTTTCTAAAAATACTTACACTTTGAGTTAAACCATGAAATTTTTATGTGTTAACATATTCATAAGAAATATCATTTTTCCAGAACATGAACTTCCAATTCAAAGTTCAAGATAGTTTTTAATTATCCAACCCAAAACAGCCCCCGGTTGCACTCCAACGATGTAGATTCAGTTTTAAGGTGTTCTTTGTAAAATCAAGTTGTATATTGTTAAGTTAGCATATCCTTATGATATATTACAGGTCTTGAAGTGTTTTAAAAGTTAAGTTAGAAGGATCTATTTAGTTTGCGAACACGTTTGAAATCATTCAAACTATGTTCTTGTTGTTAAAATTTTACAACACAAAATAAGATAGCTATATGAATATGAATTGAATAAAATTATGAACAAGGTTACTACCTCAAGTTACTTGGACAAAGTTACTGCAAAAGATAAGAAAAATCTTGGAATCAAAAGAGTGGTGGAGTGGGATTGAAAGGTTGGAAGTAAACTTGTATACTTGGAAGGATTTTTGAAGTGTTCTTGAAAGGTTTTTCTTATGATGATTATAGATTGGTTTTTGATCTAGTTTTTGATTTAAGTGTTGAAGGTTTGCTGAATAGTTTGAGTATATAATTAGAGAGTATTTTAGAGATATAAAATTTGAGTTAGAAATCAAAAACATGGAATGATATATAAATAAATGTGGAATGTGATATATGTATGTAAAAACAAAATCCTAATTTGTAATTTTGTATAATTATTGTATGCTAGAGGTCAAAAAGTGTTTCCCTCTCATTTAGGGCAGTACTTTTAGTGATTAAGATTTTGATTTGATGTGTATATACTAATAGTAAATACGTATAGAGGCTGGGTATGATACGGGTGCATATACCCTAGATATACGTATAAAAATCTTGAGAAAACGGAACGAGGATTTAAATATAGCTATCTTTTGTAAATATACTTATATTGTTTCATGTATATAAGCCCTTTAAAAGTGATTAAATACATATCTATATGATATATGTATAAGCATTATAAGTTTTAAGTATTTATGTCAATGAACGTTGCGTATAGTTATCGTTTTGAAAACTTAAGTTAGTAGTTTCAAAATATACTTATAACTCATTGTTATTAGTACACAATGAGATGTTAAACCATCCTTAGATCATGTTAAATATATATAAATACATATATATACACAAACATATAATTATCATATGTTATATAGTTCGTGATATCATCGGTCAAATTGGACGGTCAACCGTTGTGTAAAACTCTTTTCAAAAACATAAGTCTCAATAATTTAGATTGTTTATTATGTTGGTAAGGTTTAATTTATGTAAATATTAATCTCATAGGTATAAAATGATCAGAAAAATCTGGGTCGTTACAGTACCTACCCGTTAAAGAAATTTCGTCCCCGAAATTTGATCGAGATCGTCATGACTAACAATAAAATGTTTTTATGACGAATATGAATTGATAACTAGAGTTTTATCACCATTTAGTAATAGTGGTAAAAAAATTCGATTATGTGAAGCGTACGAGTGAAGCTGTCACAAGAGATTGAGATAGAGATTTAACTTTTGATGTCGTCACAGTGAATTTCTGGAATTTAAGGGATTTAAAAGAAAATCTTGGAAATCTAAAAGATTTGATTCTTCGGCGAATAAGGAAATTATGATCTTCTTTGATTTAATGAGCCAATATGTTTTGATTTCTCTGTCGGATATTTCACTATAAATCCACTCCCTTTGTTTCTTTATTTCTACAGCTCACACCTTCTATTCTTTCCCCTCACTTCATACTTTAAAACATTCGTCAGTATGCTCCATCCCGTTCTGATTCTTGTTATACTTCTAACTTTCAAATCTTTCATTCTTCTCTTTCATCTCCCACCAGAAGAATCTATTCACTTCTATTATTTCCTTGGAATTATAATGTTTTTAATTCTCCCGTGTCTTTACGTTGCAATACGTATTGATATACACGGTTTGTAATTTCTGGGAGGTTGTTGGGTTTTATATCTTCCCTTATACTTCGATGTCCCTGCTTCTGTCTTCTATAATCATTGTCATCCACAGTTAATGCTCCCTCCTATTTGTTGCGATTTATACTCCAATTTCAATTTTGGAGCTTCATTCTTTCGTTTCTTCTTCTTGGGATTAAGCATCTCTTGTAATGGTCCGGAATTTGTAGCTACGGATTCCAAAATGAACACAGTAAATGTTCTAAGAAGGAAATCGTAATGGCGCGATTTTTATTTGTTAAATTACCAGAACACCCTGGAGAAGACCGAGTCATCAAGAAGAATATTTTCTTGATATGTTTGGAGATTAGATAGAATGTAAGAGTCGTGTAAATGATATATGATGACGGTACTGTGAATCATCACATTCCATTAGAAACTCAACATGACTTACTGTAATATAATGACGTTGATCAAGTGTCATTATATTATACTAATTCATGCTTCAGTTCGCAACACTACTTCAAAACATTCATACTTCAATTTCAAAGGTTTCAGATTTTAGAAACTGACATAGTTTCTTTTATGTTGTAACATAGATATTACGGAGAGAGAATTGATTTCAGGTAAGAACGTTTATGAAAATATCTTCAGAAATATCGAGGATATTTATAATGAAAGATACGATAATATCTTTGAATATCTAAGATCAAAGGATGATAGAGACTATTGTCCGCAAGGGTTTAGAGTAAGGAGCAAGATATTCGCTAAAGACTTTAATAGGCATTGAATTATTTGAATTCTTTGAAGTCAAACTTATTCTTTGTGATTTGTCCACGGCTTCCTTCATAGTTTCGCATAATCCGCTTTTCAGTACTAAAATTTTCTATTGAGTTTTTGCAATACTCCATTCTTTATCATCAACTTTTGGCCATTAAGACCATCTACAACATGCTGCATCGTCAGCATTTTCAAAGTTAACGGATCTGGGTCATCGGTTATCAAACCGAGGTGGTTTAAGGAGAATTGTATTTTTAGATGATTAAACGCTGATGGTAATATGGTGGAATATAAAAGGTTCCCCGGTAACAATAAAAGAGCACACATATATATCAAAGTTATAATAAGGCTGTTCCGAACGAAAAATCGAAGTTGACTTGCTGGAGCTGTGACAAAATTGGTTAATTTGGAAAGAGATTGTAAGGTTGTTTTTGCTAATAAATGATAAGGGATTCACGCGGTTACGTGTTAAGCTATGATTTTGGGTTCGAGAGTTTTTCAGGTACAAGACTTCGGGTAATGTGTGGTTGGTTCACTCTCTCGATTGAGGTGTTTTCAAGAATCATGAAAGGTTTGAATGCGGATTGTAATTGTCGAGGTACAAATGAGGTTTAAGATGAAATCAAGTGGCTAACTTGAAGAATTATTTAGTTTCATATGTTATAATTAATATTTTAATCCCTTTTAATTGTCCAATGTTAGTTGTCCAATAGTCCAATAGTCCAATAGTTCATATATAGTTTAATATATAATATTCGAATTAATTAATACGTATCGTGACCCGTGTACCGGTCTCAGTATTGATCACAACTCAAACTATATATATATTTTGGAATCAACCTCAACCCTGTATAGCTAACTCCAACATTCACATATAGAGTGTCTATGGTTGTTCCAAGATATATATATGGATGGGTCAATATGATATGTCGAAACCTTATATACGTGTCCCGTTATTTATAGTGCGTAAAATAAATACAGAAATTAAATGACGATAAATAAAGTTGCGAGAATGTAAATTACGATAATTAAATTGCAATAAATTAAATGTAACCAGTTAGCTAGGAACAGTTAGCTAGGAACAGTTAGCGTGGATTCTTAACAGAATTTCTCATAGTTAATTTGTTTGTTTCTAACAAATTTTATTTTGTTCAATGTTTCTTCATTATGCCACTTGTTGGATTCTGATAGATCAAAATCCAAATATGAAATTTGAATGGAAATGGTTATTCCGTGGTGAACAGATACGTATATCAGTGAATGTAAACAGGGTAATAGTTGATCATTGAATCAGATTTGAAAAATGTACAGTGTAACTTATTAATGTGAAATCTCAATATTCCTCGAGTACTACCTACCCGTTAAAATATTTTCATCATTAACAGTTTGTACGAAAGAATTTTTAATTACAATCTTTATGAAAACATATATACATATATATATATTTTCTTCAGATGTAATCATGGATTTAATAGTCAATAGGATATTAAACTCATCTATTTTATCGTTAATACTAGATTACATGATCTCTAAAACATTAGAGATTACATAATCGTCATGTCGAACGAAGATAAATGAGGTAGAACGATATGTAAAGCGAAGATAATCGATGTAGAACGATATGTAGAACGAAGATCATACTCGAAGTACAGATGGGGTTATTGAGGCGTGTGATGTTGATATCCGAGATACAGATTATGATGTTGAGGTTTACGACGTGGTTGTGGTTGGGGGTAATAAGTGAAATGTCCCGTTCTTATTGATTAAAAACGTTCCATATTAATTGATTTCGTTGCGAGGTTTTGACCTCTATATGAGACGTTTTTCAAAGACTGCATTCATTTTAAAACAAACCATAACCTTTATTTCATCAATAAAGGTTTAAAAAGCTTTACGTAGATTATCAAATAATGATAATCTAAAATATCCTGTTTACACACGACCATTACATAATGGTTTACAATACAAATATGTTACAACAAAATAAGTTTCTTGAATGCAGTTTTTACACAATATCATACTAACATGGACTCCAAATCTCGTCCTTATTTAAGTATGCAACAGCGGAAGCTCTTAATAATCACCTGAGAATAAACATGCTTAAAACGTCAACAAAAATGTTGGTGAGTTATAGGTTTAACCTATATATATCAAATCATAATAATAGACCACAAGATTTCATATTTCAATACACATCCCATACATAGAGATAAAAATCATTCATATGGTGAACACCTGGTAACCGACATTAACAAGATGCATATATAAGAATATCCCCATCATTCCGGGACACCCTTCGGATATGATATAAATTTCGAAGTACTAAAGCATCCGGTACTTTGGATGGGGCTTGTTGGGCCCGATAGATCTATCTTTAGGATTCGTGTCAATTAGGGTGTCTGTTCCCTAATTCTTAGATTACCAGACTTAATAAAAAGGGGCATATTCGATTTCGATAATTCAACCATAGAATGTAGTTTCACGTACTTGTGTCTATTTTGTAAATCATTTATAAAACCTGCATGTATTCTCATCCCAAAAATATTAGATTTTAAAAGTGGGACTATAACTCACTTTCACAGATTTTTACTTCGTCGGGAAGTAAGACTTGGCCACTGGTTGATTCACGAACCTATAACAATATATACATATATATCAAAGTATGTTCAAAATATATTTACAACACTTTTAATATATTTTGATGTTTTAAGTTTATTAAGTCAGCTGTCCTCGTTAGTAACCTACAACTAGTTGTCCACAGTTAGATGTACAGAAATAAATCGATAAATATTATCTTGAATCAATCCACAACCCAGTGTATACGTATCTCAGTATTGATCACAACTCAAACTATATATATTTTGGAATCAACCTCAACCCTGTATAGCTAACTCCAACATTCACATATAGAGTGTCTATGGTTATTCCGAAATATATATAGATGTGTCGACATGATAGGTCGAAACATTGTATACGTGTCTATGGTATCTCAAGATTACATAATATACAATACAAGTTGATTAAGTTATGGTTGGAATAGATTTGTTACCAATTTTCACGTAGCTAAAATGAGAAAAATTATCCAATCTTGTTTTACCCATAACTTCTTCATTTTAAATCCGTTTTGAGTGAATCAAATTGCTATGGTTTCATATTGAACTCTATTTTATGAATCTAAACAGAAAAAGTATAAGTTTATAGTCAGAAAAATAAGTTACAAGTCATTTTTGTAAAGGTAGTCATTTCAGTCGAAAGAACGACGTCTAGATGACCATTTTAGAAAACATACTTTCACTTTGAGTTTAACCATAATTTTTGGATATAGTTTCATGTTCATAATAAAAATCATTTTCTCAGAATAACAACTTTTAAATCAAAGTTTATCATAGTTTTTAATTAACTAACCCAAAACAGCCCGCGGTGTTACTACGACGGCGTAAATCCGGTTTTTACGGTGTTTTTCGTGTTTCCAGGTTTTAAATCATTAAGTTAGCATATCATATAGATATAGAACATGTGTTTAGTTAATTTTAAAAGTCAAGTTAGAAAGATTAACTTTTGTTTGCGAACAAGTTTAGAATTAACTAAACTATGTTCTAGTGATTACGAGTTTAAACCTTCGAATAAGATAGTTTTATATATATGAATCGAATGATGTTATGAACATCATTACTACCTCAAGTTTAGTAGGTAAACCTATTGGAAGTGACAAGAAATGATCTAGCTTCAAAGGATCTTGGATGGCTTGAAAGTTCTTGAAGTAGGATCATGACACAAAAACAAGTTCAAGTAAGATTTTTACTCGAATTAAGATAGTTTATAGTTATAGAAATTAAATCAAAGTTTGAATATGAATATTACCTTGAATAAGAAAGATAACCTACTGTATATAACAAAGGTTTCTTGATCTTAGATGATTACTTGGAATGGATTAGAAAGCTTGGAAGTAAATTAGTAAACTTGAAGGGATTTTTGAAGTGTTCTTCCTATGATGATTATAGCTTGATTCTTGAAGTGATTTTTGATGAAGATGATGATTAACTACTGGAAAAATACGTTCATAATAGTGTGTGTGTGTTGAGAGAGAATTAGAAAGAGAATTGGAAGTGAAATGGAGTGAATGATGAGTGGTAATTGGTGAGTGGTGAGTGGGGTTAAAAGGAGTTCTAGTTAGTTGACTAGCTAATGGTAGAAGTTAAAATTGATTAGTCATACATGACATAATCAAGAGTGGAATCCCATGCTAGTTCCTATTGGTATATACCCATAGTAAGTATGTTTTGAAGCTGTGTATAATACGGGTAAGAATACGACTAGAATTCTTGATGAAAGAAAAGAATGGGAAAGTAACTGTAACCATTTTCATTAAGTATGAGTGTTTTGATATATGTCTTGAAGTCTTCCAAAAGTATTTTAATACATCTAAATACACTACATGTATATACATTTTAACTGAGTCGTTAAGTCATCGTTAGTCGTTACATGTAAGTGTTGTTTTGAAACCTTTAAGTTAACGATCTCAATTAATGTTGTTAACCCATTGTTTATTATATCTAATGAGATGTTAGATTATTATATTATCATGATATTATGATATATTAATATATCTTAATATGATATATATACATTTAAATGTCGTTACAATGATAATCGTTACATATATGTCTCGTTTCGAAATCCTTAAGTTAGTAGTCTTGTTTATATGTATATAACTCATTGTTAATATACTTATGGAGATACTTACTTATCATAATCTCATGTTAACCATATGTATATCCATATATATATCGTCATGTGATGACCCGAAAATTTTTGACTTATTTAAACCAATTCTCTATACGATTTATTATTTTAACACGTTAAACAAAGTCTGTTAGATTGAGTCTCAAAATTTTAGAACTGTTACATATATACAATTACCTTTGACTACTCTCGACGATTCATGAACAATTATATGTATGTATATATATATATATATGTACAAGTAAAAACGACTTTCCTACAGTAAAACCCTATTTGCTACAGTAAAAATTACTTTGCTACAGTAAAACACAATTTGCTACAGTAAAACACTATTTGCTACAGTGAAACCGTATTTTGCTACAGTGCTACAGTGATTTGCTACAGTAAACACTATTTGCTACAGTAAAACACTATTTGCTACAGTAAACACTATTTGATGTCGACGAACTAGCAAACAAAAACAGAAAAGGCGGCCATGCGATCGCATGGCAAAAACACTGAAAACTCATGCGATCGCATGAGCTACAGTAAATCGAAAAGTAATATAAATATGCAGTTTGTTCGACGATGTTTATTACATTTCTCTCTTAATATTTATATTTATATTATAATTATAATATTAAATTTAATTTTAATAATAATAAGGTATATACGAGGGTGTTTTTAATTCGGGTTTCAAACCGCTTTAAGCTAAGGAAATATTAGGTATTATTCGGGGTATTATTCTTGAATCCAAGGCCAGCCATACAGTCATCTACCATCATTACGTCTACGCAATTTGCCTACAATATTGAATCGCAATATTGAACTGTGAGTTTATAGTCTCCCTTTTTAAATACTTTAAATATTTTTGGGCTGAGAATATATGCAATTTATTTTAAACGCGATAAGACACAAGTACATACTAAATTCTACACTGAGTTAAACCGAAAATCCCTTAGCTTTGGTAACTAGTAGCTGCCAGTACATAGGATATGGACTGGTGGGCGCGAATAATTGTATATGGATCCATAGGGCTTGACATCCCCGTCCGAGCTAGAGCGCTAGCCTTTTAACGGACGTATGTTATTTGAGTTTAAGACACGTTGGTTTGCGTGTATTAAAACGAATGGGGTAATTATCACTATAGCGTTAAGTTTAGTTACCAGGGTGCTCTGTTACGTAGAATCAATTGATAAACTTTTGATGAAATCTTGTGGTCTATCTTTATATATGTTTATGACTCGAGCAATTAAACCTATAACTCACCAACATTCGTGTTGACTTTTTAGCATGTTTTATTCTCAGGTCCTTAGAATGCTTCCGCTGTGATGTGCTTGTTGCCTGCATTGAGTCTCTCATGCTTTGTACAAAGTTTATTGCATTCAAAATAACACTGCGTTGTGTAATAAATAATTGGACTGTGATGTCAACCTGTAAATTAAAGACTTATGTATTTCGGGGTTTTGCTTATACCTAAGCACTTTCCCACATGTTTATAACTTTCTATGTTTAGAAAGTCACTTATTTTAATGAATGCAATATTTTATCAAAACGTATCATATAGAGGTCAAAACCTCACTGTGGAATCAATGATTAACGTGCCGCGTCAATAGCGATTTTGACGGGTCGTTACACGTCATGTCATTTTTACAAGTTTTAACGTTCGTGAATCGCCGGTCAACTTGGGTGGTCAATTGTCTATATGAAACATATTTCAATTAATCAAGTCTTAACAAGTTTGATTGCTTAACATGTTGGAAACATTTAATCATGTAAATATCAATCTCAATTAATATATATAAACATGGAAAAGTTCGGGTCACTACAGTACCTACCTGTTAAATAAATTTCGTCCCGAAATTTTACGCTGTTGAAGGTGTTGACGAATCTTCTGGAAATAGATGCGGGTATTTCTTCTTCATCTGATCTTCATGCTCCCAGGTGAACTCGGGTCCTCTACGAGCATTCCATCGAACCTTAACAATTGGTATCTTGTTTTGCTTAAGTCTTTTAACCTCACGATCCATTATTTCGACGGGTTCTTCGATGAATTGGAGTTTTTCGTTGATTTGGATTTCATCTAACGGAATAGTGAGATCTTCTTTAGCAAAACATTTCTTCAAATTCGAGACGTGGAAAGTGTTATGTACAGCCGCGAGTTGTTGAGGTAACTCAAGTCGGTAAGCTACTGGTCCGACACGATCAATAATCTTGAATGGTCCAATATACCTTGGATTTAATTTCCCTCGTTTACCAAATCGAACAACGTCTTTCCAAGGTGCAACTTTAAGCATGACCATCTCTCCAATTTCAAATTCTATATCTTTTCTTTTAATGTCAGTGTAGCTCTTTTGTCGACTTTGGGCGGTTTTCAACCGTTGTTGAATTTGGATGATCTTCTCGGTAGTTTCTTGTATAATCTCCGGACCCGTAATCTGTCTATCCCCCACTTCACTCCAACAAATCGGAGACCTGCACTTTCTACCATAAAGTGCTTCAAACAGCGCCATCTCAATGCTTGAATGGTAGCTGTTGTTGTAGGAAAATTCTGCTAACGGTAGATGTCGATCCCAACTGTTTCCGAAATCAATAGCACATGCTCGTAGCATGTCTTCAAGCGTTTGTATCGTCCTTTCGCTCTGCCCATCAGTTTGTGGATGATAGGCAGTACTCATGTCTAGACGAGTTCCTAATGCTTGCTGTAATGTCTGCTAGAATTTTGAAATAAATCTGCCATCCCTATCAGAGATAATAGAGATTGGTATTCCATGTCTGGAGACGACTTCCTTCAAATACAGTTGTGCTAACTTCTCCATCTTGTCATCTTCTCTTATTGGTAGGAAGTGTGCTGATTTGGTGAGAAGATCAACTATTACCCAAATAGTATCAAAACCACTTGCAGTCCTTGGCAATTTAGTGATGAAATCCATGGTAATGTTTTCCCATTTCCATTCTGGGATTTCAGGTTGTTGAAGTAGACCTGATGGTTTCTGATGCTCAGCTTTGACCTTAGAATATGTCAGACATTCTCCTACGTATTTAGCAACATCGGCTTTCATACCTGGCCACCAAAAATGTTTCTTGAGATCCTTGTACATCTTCCCCGTTCCAGGATGTATTGAGTTTCTGGTTTTATGAGCTTCTCTAAGTACCATTTCTCTCATATCTCCAAATTTTGGTACCCAAATCCTTTCAGCCCTATACCGGGTTCCGTCTTCCCGAATATTAAGATGCTGCTCCAATCCTTTGGGTATTTCATCCTTTAAATTTCCTTCTTTTAAAACTCCTTGTTGCGCCTCCTTTATTTGAGTAGTAAGGTTATTATGAATCATTATATTCATAGATTTTACTCGAATGGGTTCTCTGTCCTTTCTGCTCAAGGCATCGGCTACCACATTTGCCTTCCCCGGGTGGTAACGAATCTCAAAGTCGTAATCATTCAATAATTCAATCCACCTACGCTGCCTCATATTCAGTTGTTTCTGATTAAATATGTGTTGAAGACTTTTGTGGTCGGTATATATAATACTTTTGACCCCATATAAGTAGTGCCTCCAAGTCTTTAATGCAAAAACAACCGCGCCTAATTCCAAATCATGCGTCGTATAATTTTGTTCGTGAATCTTCAATTATCTAGACGCATAATCAATCACCTTCGTTCGTTGCATTAATACACAAACGAGACCTTGCTTTGATGCGTCACAATAAATCACAAAATCATCATTCCCTTCAGGCAATGACAATATAGGTGCCGTAGTTAGCTTTTTCTTCAATAACTGAAACGCTTTCTCTTGTTCATCATTCCATTCAAATTTCTTCCCTTTATGCGTTAATGCAGTCAAGGGTTTTGCTATTCTGGAAAAGTCTTGGATGAACCTTCTGTAGTAACCAGCTAGTCCTAAAAACTGGCGTATGTATTTCGGAGTTTTAGGGGTTTCCCACTTTTCAACAGTTTCTATCTTTGCCGGATCCACCTTAATACCTTCTTTGTTCACTATGTGACCGAGGAATTGAACTTCTTCCAACCAAAATGCACACTTTGAAAACTTAGCGTACAATTCTTCCTTCCTCAATACTTCTAACACCTTTCTCAAATGTTCACCGTGTTCTTAGTCATTCTTTGAGTAAATAAGTATGTCATCAATGAAAACAATTACAAACTTGTCAAGGTATGGTCCACACACTCGGTTCATAAGGTCCATGAACACAGCTGGTGTATTAGTTAAACCAAACGGCATGACCATAAACTCGTAATGACCGTAACGTGTTCTGAAAGCAGTCTTTGGAATATCATCTTCTTTCACCCGCATTTGATGATACCCGGAACATAATTCAATCTTTGAATAAACAGACGAGCCTTGTAGTTGATCAAATAAGTCGTCGATTCTCGGTAGTGGGTAGCGGTTCTTGATGGTAAGTTTGTTCAACTCTCGGTAGTCGATACACAACCTGAATGTACCATCTTTCTTCTTGACAAACAAAACAGGAGCTCCCCACGGTGATGTGCTTGGTCGAATGAAACCACGCTCTAAAAGTTCTTGTAATTGGCTTTGCAGTTCTTTCATCTCGCTGGGTGCGAGTCTGTAAGGAGCACGAGCTATTGGTGCAGCTCCTGGTACAAGATCTATTTGAAATTCAACGGATCGATGTGGGGGTAATCCCGGTAATTCTTTCGGAAATACATCGGGAAATTCTTTTGCAATGGGAACATCATTGATGCTCTTTTCTTCAGTTTGTACTTTTTCGACGTGTGCTAGAACAGCATAGCAACCTTTTCTTATTAGTTTTTGTGCCTTCAAATTACTAATAAGATGTAGCTTCGTGTTTCCCTTTTCTCCGTACACCATTAAGGGTTTTCCTTTTTCTCGTATAATGCAAATTGCATTTTTGTAACAAACGATCTCTGCTTTCAACCAGTCCATACCGATTATCACATCAAAACTCCCTAACTCTACTGGTATCAAGTCAATCTTAAATGTTTCGCTAACCAGTTTAATTTCTCGATTCCGACATATATTATCTGCTGAAATTAGTTTACCATTTGCTAATTCGAGTAAAAATTTACTATCCAAAGGTGTCAATGGACAACTTAATTAAGCACAAAAATCTCTACTCATATAGCTTCTATCCGCACCCGAATCAAATAAAACGTAAGCAGATTTATTGTCAATAAGAAACGTACCCGTAACAAGCTCCGGGTCTTCCTGTGTCTCTGCCGCATTAATATTGAAAACTCTTCCACGGCCTTGTCCATTCGTGTTCTCCTGGTTCGGGCAATTTCTAATAATGTGGCCCGGTTTTCCACATTTATAACAAACTACATTGGCATAACTTGCTCCGACACTACTTGCTCCGCCATTACTCATTCCGACACCATTTGTTCCTTTCGTTCTATTAACCCCTGGTCCATAGACCTCACACTTCGCTGCGCTATGACCATTTCTTTTACACTTGCTGCAAAATTTGGTGCAGAACCCCGAGTGATACTTTTCACACCTTTGGCATAGCTGCTTCTGATTGTTGTTGTTGTTGCGGTTATTATTGTTGTTGGGATGATTGTTGTAGTTGTTGTTGTTGTTGTTGTTGTTGTTGTTGTTGGGCCGTTTGTTGTAGTTGCGATTGATGTTGCGATTGTTGGGATAATTGTTGCGATTATTGTTGTAATTGCTGTTGTTGTTGTATTGGTGATTTTTATCACCGTTTTCCTCCCACTTTCTTTTGACTTGCTTCACATTGGCCTCTTTAGCAGTCTGTTCTTTAATTCTTTCTTCAATCTGGTTCACTAGTTTGTGAGCCATTCTACATGCCTGTTGTATGGTGGCGGGCTCGTGTGAACTTATATCTTCTTGGATTCTTTCCGGTAATCCTTTCACAAATGCGTCGATCTTCTCTTCCTCATCTTCGAATGCTCCCGGACACAATAGGCACAATTCTGTGAATCGTCTTTCGTACGTGGTAATATCAAATCCTTGGGTTCGTAACCCTCTAAGTTCTGTCTTGAGCTTATTGACCTCGGTTCTGGGACGGTACTTCTCGTTCATCAAGTGCTTGAATGCTGACCACTGTAGTGCGTACGCATCGTCTTGTCCTACTTGCTCTAGATAGGTATTCCACCATGTTAACGCAGAACCTGTGAAGGTATGCGTAGCGTACTTTACTTTGTCCTCTTCAGTACACTTACTTATGGCAAACACCGATTCGACCTTCTCGGTCCACCGTTTTAATCCGATCGGTCCTTCAGTTCCATCAAATTCCAAAGGTTTGCAGGCAGTGAATTCTTTGTAGGTGCATCCTACACGATTTCCTGTACTGCTAGATCCAAGGTTATTGTTGGTATGTAGCGCAGCATGTACTGCGGCTATGTTTGAAGCTAGAAAAGTACGGAATTCCTCTTCATTCATATTCACGGTGTGTCGAGTAGTCGGTGCCATTTCCTTCAAAATAGTCAAATGGAACAAGTTAATCATACAGAATATTAAGAGTAGTTAATAGTATTTCGTAGCATAATATGAACTCATTTATAAAAGCTTTTTCTTCATATTAGCGTTTTATAAGTTTAAATTCGGGTAGTACCTACCCGTTAAGTTCATACTTAGCAGCTAATATACAATTCAACTACTACAATTCTATATGAAAAACTGATTATAATAATATTTCACATTCAAACTTTTACACAATATTTTACAAACTTACAATACCGCTTATTTTACATATATAGCATGAAATATAGCACACAATAAATTTGATACAAGATGGTTGTGAAGATAATTATAGCTAGTACACAAGTCGTTCAGCAAAGGCAATAAAGACACGTAATTCATACGTCCAGAAACAAGTCATGCATTCTGGTTTTACTAGGATTACTTCCCATCCTTGGTCTTGTGGAACATAACCGTTATGGCCGTTGATAAGACAGCATGTTGTAACGTCGTCAAAGGGACGAGGGTTACGTAATGTCCAACAGTCCCGTAACAATCTAAAAACCTCATTTCTTACCCCAATTACCGACTCCGTCACTTGTGGGAACGTTTTGTTTAATAGTTGTAGGCCGATGTTCTTGTTCTCACTTTGGTGAGAAGCGAACATTACTAATCCGTAAGCATAACATGCTTCTTTATGTTGCATGTTAGCCGCTTTTTCTAAATCACGAAGTCCAATATTCGGATATATTGAGTCAAAATAATTTCTTAACCCATTGCGTAAAATAGCATTTGGGTTCCCCGCAATATATGCGTCAAAGTAAACACATCGTAACTTATGGATTTCCCAATGTGATATCCCCCATCTTTCGAACGAAAGCCTTTTATAAACCAAGGCATTCTTGGAACGTTCTTCGAATGTCTTACAAACTGATCTCGCCTTAAATAGTTGTGCCGAAGAATTCTGACCGACTCTAGACAAGATTTCATCAATTATGTCTCCGGGTAGGTCTCTTAAAATATTGGGTTGTCTATCAATTTTGTGTTTTTATACTGTAAAATAGACAAGAGTTAGATTCATAAAAAAAATACTTATTAATACAAGCAATTTTTACATATATCATAAAGCATAAGCACACTATATTACTTATATTACACCACACGAATACAACTATCTTATTCCGACTCGCTTGTTTCTTCATCTTCGGTTTTGTTTTGTTTTGCCAAGTTTCTAGGGATATATGATGTTCCCCTAATACGAGCCGTCGTTATCCACATTGGTTTAGAAAAACCTGGTGGTTTAGAGGTTCCCGGGTCATTGTTACAACTTAAGGACTTCGGGGGTTGACGATACATATAAAGTTCATCGGGGTTGGAATTAGATTTCTCTATTTTTATGCCCTTTCCCTTATTATTTTCTTTTGCCTTTTTAAATTCAGTTGGGGTAATTTCTATAACATCATCGGAATTCTCGTCAGAATCCGATTCATCGGAGAATTGGTAATCCTCCCAATATTTTGCTTCCTTAGCAGAAACACCATTGACCATAATTAACCTTGGTCGGTTGGTTGAGGATTTTCTTTTACTTAACCGTTTTATTATTTCCCCCACCGGTTCTATTTCTTCATCCGGTTCCGATTCTTCTTCCGGTTCCGATTCTTTTTCCGGTTCCGACTCTTCTTCTGGTTCCTCTTCGGGAACTTGTGAATCAGTCCAAGAATCATTCCAATTTACATTTGACTCTTTATTATTATTAGGTGAGTCAATGGGACTTGTTCTAGAGGTAGACATCTATCACATAATATCAAACGCGTTAAGAGATTAATATATCACATAATATTCACATGTTAAAAATATATAGTTTCCAACAAAATTTGTTAAGCAATCATTTTTCAAGTAACATGGTCGAAGTCCAGACTCACTAATGCATCCTAACAAACTAGATAAGACACACTAATGCAAAATTATGGTTCTCTAAGACCAACGCTCTGATACCAACTGAAATGTCCCGTTGTTATTGATTAAAAACGTTCCATATTAATTGATTTCGTTGCGAGGTTTTGACCTCTATATGAGACGTTTTTCAAAGACTGCATTCATTTTAAAACAAACCATAACCTTTATTTCATCAATAAAGGTTTAAAAAGCTTTACGTAGATTATCAAATAATGATAATCTAAAATATCCTGTTTACACACGACCATTACATAATGGTTTACAATACAAATATGTTACAACAAAATAAGTTTCTTGAATGCAGTTTTTACACAATATCATACTAACATGGACTCTAAATCTCGTCCTTATTTAAGTATGCAACAGCGGAAGCTCTTAATAATCACCTGAGAATAAACATGCTTAAAACGTCAACAAAAATGTTGGTGAGTTATAGGTTTAACCTATATATATCAAATCATAATAATAGACCACAATATTTCATATTTCAATACACATCCCATACATAGAGATAAAAATCATTCATATGGTGAATACCTGGTAACCGACATTAACAAGATGCATATATAAGAATATCCCCATCATTCCGGGACACCCTTCGGATATGATATAAATTTCGAAGTACTAAAGCATCTGGTACTTTGGATGGGGCTTGTTGGGCCCGATAGATCTATATTTAGGATTCGCGTCAATTAGGGTGTCTGTTCCCTAATTCTTAGATTACCAGACTTAATAAAAAGGGGCATATTCGATTTCGATAATTCAACCATAGAATGTAGTTTCACGTACTTGTGTTTATTTTATAAATCATTTATAAAACCTGCATGTATTCTCATCCCAAAAATATTAGATTTTAAAAGTGGGACTATAACTCACTTTCACATATTTTTACTTCGTCGGGAAGTAAGACTTGGCCACTGGTTGATTCACGAACCTATAACAATATATACATATATATCAAAGTATGTTCAAAATATATTTACAACACTTTTAATATATTTTGATGTTTTAAGTTTATTAAGTCAGCTGTCCTCGTTAGTAACCTACAACTAGTTGTCCACAGTTAGATGTACAGAAATAAATCGATAAATATTATCTTGAATCAATCCACGACCCAGTGTATACGTAACTCAGTATTGATCACAACTTAAACTATATATATTTTGGAATCAACCTCAACCCTGTATAGCTAACTCCAACATTCACATATAGAGTGTCTATGGTTGTTCCGAAATATATATAGATGTGTCGACATGATAGGTCGAAACATTGTATACGTGTCTATGGTATCTCAAGATTCCATAATATACAATACAAGTTGATTAAGTTATGGTTGGAATAGATTTGTTACCAATTTTCACGTAGCTAAAATGAGAAAAATTATCCAATCTTGTTTTACCCATAACTTCTTCATTTTAAATCCGTTTTGAGTGAATCAAATTGCTATGGTTTCATATTGAACTCTATTTTATGAATCTAAACAGAAAAAGTATAGGTTTATAGTTGGAAAAATAAGTTACAAGTCGTTTTTGTAAAGGTAGTCATTTCAGTCGAAAGAACGACGTCTAGATGACCATTTTAGAAAACATACTTTCACTTTGAGTTTAACCATAATTTTTGGATATAGTTTCATGTTCATAATAAAAATAATTTTCTCAGAATAACAACTTTTAAATCAAAGTTTATCATAGTTTTTAATTAACTAACCCAAAACAGCCCGCGGTGTTACTACGACGGCGTAAATCCAGTTTTTACGGTGTTTTTCGTGTTTCCAGGTTTTAAATCATTAAGTTAGCATATCATATAGATATAGAACATGTGTTTAGTTAATTTTAAAAGTCAAGTTAGAAGGATTAACTTTTGTTTGCGAACAAGTTTAGAATTAACTAAACTATGTTCTAGTGATTACGAGTTTAAACCTTCGAATAAGATAATTTTATATATATGAATCGAATGATGTTATGAACATCATTACTACCTCAATTTTAGTAGGTAAACCTACTGGAAGTGACAAGAAATGATCTAGCTTCAAAGGATCTTGGATGGCTTGAAAGTTCTTGAAGTAGGATCATGACACAAAAACAAGTTCAAGTAAGATTTTTACTCTAATTAAGATAGTTTATAGTTATAGAAATTAAATCAAAGTTTGAATATGAATATTACCTTGAATAATAAAGATAACCTACTGTATATAACAAAGGTTTCTTGATCTTAGATGATTACTTGGAATGGATTAGAAAGCTTGGAAGTAAATTAGTAAACTTGAAGGGATTTTTGAAGTGTTCTTGAAGTGTTCTTCCTATGATGATTATAGCTTGATTCTTGAAGTGATTTTTGATGAAGATGATGATTAACTACTGGAAAAATACGTTCATAATAGTGTGTGTGTGTTGAGAGAGAATTAGAAAGAGAATTGGAAGTGAAATGGAGTGAATGATGAGTGGTAATTGGTGAGTGGTGAGTGGGGTTAAAAGGAGTTCTAGTTAGTTGACTAGCTCATGGTAGAAGTTAAAATTGATTAGTCATACATGACATAATCAAGAGTGGAATCCCATGCTAGTTTCTATTGGTATATACCCATAGTAAGTATGTTTTGAAGCTGTGTATAATACGGGTAAGAATACGACTAGAATTCTTGATGAAAGAAAAGAATGGGAAAGTAACTGTAACCATTTTCGTTAAGTATGAGTGTTTTGATATATGTCTTGAAGTCTTCCAAAAGTATTTTAATACATCTAAATACACTACATGTATATACATTTTAACTGAGTCGTTAAGTCATCGTTAGTCGTTACATGTAAGTGTTGTTTTGAAACCTTTAAGTTAACGATCTCAATTAATGTTGTTAACCCATTGTTTATTATATCTAATGAGATGTTAGATTATTATATTATCATGATATTATGATATATTAATATATCTTAATATGATATATATACATTTAAATGTCGTTACAACGATAATCGTTACATATATGTCTCGTTTCGAAATCCTTAAGTTAGTAGTCTTGTTTATATGTATATAACTCATTGTTAATATACTTATGGAGATACTTACTTATCATAATCTCATGTTAACCATATGTATATCCATATATATATCGTCATGTCATTTTTACAAGTTTTAACGTTCGTGAATCGCCGGTCAACTTGGGTGGTCAATTGTCTATATGAAACATATTTCAATTAATCAAGTCTTAACAAGTTTGATTGCTTAACATGTTGGAAACATTTAATCATGTAAATATCAATCTCAATTAATATATATAAACATGGAAAAGTTCGGGTCACTACAATAAGGGTACTATTGGCGTTGATGATGGTGGTGCTAATTATGATGCTGGTGCTGCTGCTGGTGTTTGTAACCTTCGCACCATATTCTCTAAAGCCACTACCCGCGCGCGAAGTTTGTTGACTTCTTCTATTATACCAGGATGATTGGCAGTTGGAGCGAGCGGATGAATAAGATTCGAAATATGGGATAGTATATAATCGTGACGAGATACTCTAGAAATGAGAGAGAAAATGGTGTTTCGAATAGGTTCGCCGGTAAGTGCTTCAGGTTCATCACCAAGAGGGCAATTCGGTGGATGGAAGGGATCACCTTCTTCTTGTCTCCAATGATTGAGGAGGCTACGAACCCAACCCCAATTCATCCAGAATAGATGGTGACTGATTGATTGATCCATTCCGGTCACACTGCTTTCGGAGCTTGAGTGGTATTCCATATCAGAATCTGAGAAACTTGAACTGGTGGCGAGTTCCATTTCGCACGTTTGAATAAAGGATTTTTCGATATGAAATGATTTTTGAATATAAAATGATATTCTAACTTCATAGAATATCTATATATGTAGTACTAAAGATTCCGTAGACTACGGAGGAATTTACGGCATATGTCAGGCAAGTCTACAGTAATAGATACGCTAGGATATGAATTTGTCTATACACTATTCATGCAATCAATGCAGCAAGATGTATCTAGACTAAGAATGATAAGCAGGTAATTTACTAAGGATGATAAGCAGATGATTTCCGACTAGAAATGATAAGCAAAACTTTTGACATGTAGACACGGTCGAAGTCCAGACTCATTAATGCATCCTAACAGCTACTAATTAGACACACTAATGCAAGACCTGGTTCACTAAGACCACCGCTCTGATACCAACTGAAAGGACCGCTACTAATCCATCCGGACGAAGTCCATATCGATTATAAACGAATCATAATAGTTGGTTACATTGCGAGGTGCTTGACCTCTATATGATACATTTTACAAACGTTGCATTTGTTTTTAAAAGACAAATTTTCATTACATCGAAAGTTGACAGGTGTACATAACATTTTATAGCATCCAAATGACCTATTCTGTCATTTACTTAATAATATTCTCTAATGAACTTCAATGACTCGAATGCAACGTCTTTTGAATATGGCATGAATTACCCCAAGTAATATCCTTAGTATGAGCTAATGCACAGCGGAAGATTTCTTTCAAGTCCTGAGAATAACATGCTTAAAAATGTCAACATAAAGTTGGTGAGATATAGGTTTAATGCTAGCAGCGTTATAAATATAGACCACAAGATTTAATATACATAAACGTTTTAATAAAAATATTCTAAGTGGTTGAGCACTTGATAACCATACTTAACATTTAATCAACGTCGCATATTCCCTTTATTATGAAATCTCACTACACCGTACCAAGTGTAGTCTCCGAAACGAAGTACTGTGCAACCGTTGAATACTGGTCGTCCAGTCCGGTTGGGGTTGTCAGGCCCGATAGATCTATCAACAGGATTCGCGTTTACAATACCTCATGTAAATAGTAGTTACCAAGTTACAGGGAAGTATGCCAGTGGTACAACTCAACGTAGAATATATATTTTTAATCACTTGTGTCCATAACGTAAATCATAGAATGCATGTATTCTCATCCCGAAATATTTAGAGTTTAAAAGTGGGACTATATACTCACTTTTGCCTTGAAGGTATTTAACTCAACTTGGTCTCCGATAGATATCACGAACCTAACCATATATATAATATATCAACATATTTTCTTTTCAAGTAATCGTTACATATATATATATATATATATATATATATATATATATATATATATATATATATATATATATATATATATATATATATATATATATATATATATATATATATATATAAATATATACTTATAATACTTTTAATATTTTCTTAGTCCGTAGTTAGCAGTCCGATGTTAGTGGTCCATAATTAGTTGCTCAATAAAATAAATAAAGACCCCATCGTATTCGTATTGATCAGAATTAATCTCGACCCATGGTACCATGTTGTCAAATGACGTGTTGCGTACATAAAGTACCGTGTTGTCAAATGACGTGTTGCGTACAATCATGAGGTCTTATGATTAATCTTCTCGTGTTGTTTACGGGTGGTCCTGAAATATATAAAATCAAATCATATGTAATTATATATAAAATATCATATTAATTAGAAAAGATATGATTAATTTACTTTTTCTCAAAATATTTTCGTAGCTAACTAGCTTCAGATACCCAATCTTGTTTTAGTCGTAGTTTCTTCATTACAACTCCGTTTTTGTTGGTTCAACTTGCCACTTCCTTGGATCGAGTCAAATTTTAAGAATATGAACTGAAAATACCTTAGTTTGTATTCAAAATCACAGGTTATAGGTCAAACTTTGGTGAAACTTATGAAAGTGATCATTTTCCATCACAAAAACAACATTTAATGATCATTTTTCTAAAAATACTTACACTTTGAGTTAAACCATAAAATTTTTATGTGTTAACATATTCATAAGAAATATCATTTTTCCAGAACATGAACTTCCAATTCAAAGTTCAAGATGGTTTTTAATTATCCAACCCAAAACAGCCCCCGGTTGCACTCCAACAATGTAGATTCAGTTTTAAGGTGTTCTTTGTAAAATCAAGTTGTATCTTGTTAAGTTAGCATATCCTTATGATATATTACAGGTCTTGAAGTGTTTTAAAAGTTAAGTTAGAAGGATCTATTTAGTTTGCGAACAAGTTTGAAATCATTCAAACTATGTTCTTGTTGTTAAAATTTTATAACACAAAATAAGATAGCTATATGAATATGAATTGAATAAAATTATGAACAAGGTTACTACCTCAAGTTACTTGGACAAAGTTACTGCAAAAGATAAGAAAAATCTTGGAATTAAAAGAGTGGTGGAGTGAGATTGAAAGGTTGGAAGTAAACTTGTATACTTGGAAGGATTTTTGAAGTGTTCTTGAAAGGTTTTTCTTATGATGATTATAGATTGGTTTTTGATCTAGTTTTTGATTTAAGTGTTGAAGGTTTGCTGAATGGTTTGAGTATATAATTAGAGAGTATTTTAGAGATATAAAATTTGAGTTAGAAATCAAAAACATGGAATGATATATAAATAAATATGGAATGTGATATATGTATGTAAAAACAAAATCCTAATTTGTAATTTTGTATAATTATTGTACGCTAGAGGTCAAAAAGTGTTTCCTTCTCATTTAGGGCAGTACTTTTAGTGATTAAGATTTTGATTTGATGTGTATATACTAATAGTAAATACGTATAGAGGCTGGGTATGATACGGGTGCATATACCCTAGATATACGTATAAAAATCTTGAGAAAACGGAACGAGGATTTAAATATAGCTATCTTTTGTAAATATACTTATATTGTTTCATGTATATAAGCCCTTTAAAAGTGATTAAATACATATCTATACGATATATGTATAAGCATTATAAGTTTTAAGTATTTATGTCAATGAACGTTACGTATAGTTATCGTTTTGAAAACTTAAGTTAGTAGTTTCAAAATATACTTATAACTCATTGTTATTAGTACACAATGAGATGTTAAACCATCCTTAGATCATGTTAAATATATATAAATACATATATATACACAAACATATAATTATCATATGTTATATAGTTCGTGATATCATCGGTCAAATTGGACGGTCAACCGTTGTGTAAAACTCTTTTCAAAAACATAAGTCTCAATAATTTAGATTGCTTATCATGTTGGTAAGGTTTAATTTATGTAAATATTAATCTCATAGGTATAAAATGATTAGAAAAATCTGGGTCGTTACAATAACTTTAACGAAAATAACGATAGTAATAATAATAAAAAAATAATAATTTTTAATGATAAATCCCTTTTATTGATAAAGATAATAATAATGATAAGATAAAACTAGAACGACGATAAAAACAATGATAATAATAATCATTTTTAATAAAAATATCGAAAATTCAATTGATTATAACTTCTAATCCGTTCATCGAAATCATTCGATATCTAAAGGAAAAGTTCTTAATTTTTCGCTAGCTTTCCAAGGACATGCATATCTTATACCTTATCTCAACCGCAAGTGTAACTAATTCAAGATTCAACCTAACCTGTCTAAGGGCAATATCAAAAGTACAAGCATGCATAATCCTAAATACTCGAGCACTAGTCAGGGATACACTATTAGTATGTAAAAGTTAAATTATGAGTACTCACGTATCAATATTGAGATTCAATATTGCAGGAAAGGTACGTAGACGCAACGGAAATGATAAACACTATATTGACCTCACGAGCATACCCATGAACCATACTCAATCACCTCCATAGCTATAACCCATAATTTCCTTAATCCTATCCTACTTGAAAAACAATTTCGAAATCACTCGTACAGCACTCCGTCGTAATATTTTATGTATACTAATAATATCTTGAAATAATACGGAGTAAATATATATATGTAAATCGATTGAGAGAGTTTAGAGAAAAAATATTTTCAAGTTTCTATGAAATAATGAAACCTATTGAATTCTATTTATAATAGATTTTTGAATTATTAAAGTGAATTATTAAAGTATGAATTATTAAAGTGAATTATTAAAGTATAAATTATTAAAGTGAATTATTAAAGTATGAATTATTAAAGTGAATTATTAAAGTATGAATTATTAAAGTGAATTATTAAAATTAAAGTAAAGTAAAAATAAAGTAAAGGTAAAGTTTAAGTATAGTAAAAGTATAAAACTATGTACGTATAATACGCGTATAAATATATATAATATTAATTTAAATTGTTATATATATTTAATAAAATAAAATATAAATATCGTTATCTTTATCATACTAGTTAAGTAATGAGTTGTCAAAAGTGGTTCTAGATATTTATAAAAGTTATATACGTTTTAATAATAAAGTTCTTTTTAAACTGAAAACGTTTTTGTACGTTTGAAACTAAATAGATCAATCGAGTCTTTATGAGATTCAATCTTCCACTATCCTTTGTCTAGTTCTCAATGATTGATAATTTGTTCTTATTTATAAATCACTTTACCATTTTCCGAATATTGTTAAAATGGAAAGATTTCTCAAATCAACGTGGGCCTTTCAACAGAGACTTGTAATCATAATTCAATATATCTGATAATTCAATCATTTGATCTTATCTTCTAATTCCATTGATAAACATTTTGAAACAGATACAATCATATAAAGTATTTAATCTAATATTTTGTTTACGTTTCAAGTTATAATATATATACACATATACATATATAATCATATTCGTTTAATGGTTCGTGAATCGTTGGAACTTGGTCGAGGTTGAATGAATGTATGAACATAGTTTTAAATTCTTGAAATTTAACTTAACAAATATTGCTTATCGTGTCGGAAACATATAAAGATTAAAGTTTAAATTTGGTTGGAAATTTCTGGGTTGTCACAAACACGCTATTCTTTATCATCAAACTTTTGGCTGTTAAGGTTGTTTACAGTTTTTGCTGCTTCATTCAGATTTTTCAACATTCCGAATATTGATTCACAGACTGGATGCTTTTCAGAATTTCAGAATGGAAGATCATAATTCTAAGAGATAGATGTCATATGTATACATATAACTGTTGATGTAGAAACGCTGCGAGATTCAAAATACTGATTGCTAATTCCGAGTATTTAGTATGACAATTCTCGTTATAAGATGTGGATGAGTGTATGATGGGGTTTTAATGAATGAATTGAAAGTATTTCATCTTATCATTTGACGTAGATATGATTGATTCCCAGATTTCAAGGGATTTGAAGAAAATCTTCTTAATAAGATTTGATTCACCGGTAATCAAGGGAATTAGGATCCGCTTTAAATGCGATCGTCCATTTTAATTGTTCTGTCAGAGATTTTCTTATAAAATCACCTCATTCGTTTCCTTACAACTCACACCTTCTGTTGATGCATTTTATGCAAGTCCCTAGACATCTACCCACGTCCATTACAGGTACAACAGTTTACAGGCCACCATGATTGCTCGTTATTATCCTATCCGTGTTTGTATGTGGTTACAGGAACTGCAGGAACGAGATTTAGATGTTTGGCTATGTTAGACTTAGTCAGACGTGCGAGTGAAGCCTCACTAGTACGGCTGACAGGCTCATACACACGGTTGATGCTGAGCTAAGTCACAATTACAACCTAAATGAGAAGACACGAGTGAGTGATCACCCGTACGGCTGATGAAGCCAACTCGTACGTGTGATGAATGAATCGTATGGCTGAGTCAACAGCAGGGGTATATAAAGTCTTATGTTCTTTATTTTAGGTTAAGCCTCTCATTTGTTACACACACTCAGATCTAGTGAGCTCCTCCGATTCTCTCTCAATCCAAATCACCCAGGTGGTGAATAATAGCTCTAGGTGTTGATCTAATCACACTTGATTTAGTTGTGGGTTGACTAAATTAATCAAAAAAAAACTTAACCTATTCACTAGAGGGTTTGATTCACTTATTCCGCCATTGTGTGAGTTAAATCTGTTGATTTCTAAGTTACTAGTCATGTTTCATCACCTTCTATTCTTTCCCCCTCAACTCATATTTTAAAGTATTCATCAATATGCTCCATCCAGTTCTGATTCTCGATATACTTCTAACTTTCATATCGGTCATTCTTCTTTTTCATCTACCGCCGGAAGAATCTATTTACTTCTACTATACTCTTGGGTTTATAGTGTTTCTAGTTCTCCCGTGTCTTTATATTGCTATATGCATCGATATATATGGTTTATAATTTCTGGTTTGTCGTTGGGCTTTATATGTTCCCTTATATTTCAAAGTCTCTGCTTCTTTCTTCTATAATCATTATCATTTACAGTTAATGCTCTCTTTTATTTGCTGCAATTTATACCCCAATTTCTATTTCGGAGTTTTATCCTTTCGTTTCTTCTTCTTGCGATTAAGCACCGCTTGTAACGGTCCAGAATTCACAGATATGAATTTCGGAATGAACATTGTTAATGTTCTAGGAAGGAAATTGTGATGGCACGATCTTGACTTGTCAAATTACTAGAATACCTTGGAAAAGGCCGAATCATCAAGAAATATTTTCTTGATATTTTAGAGGTTAAATAGAATACAAGAGTCGTATAACATGGCACATGATGATGTTATGATCTGTGAATCATCACGTTCCATATAGAAACTCAGCATGACTTACTGTAATATAATCACATTGATCAAGTGTCATTATATTATACTAATTCATGCTTCAGTTCCCAACACTACTTCAAAATATTCGTATTTTAAACTTGAATGTTTCAGAATTTAGAAACTAAAATAGTTTCTTCTATGATATAATACAGATAGCGCGAAGAGGTAAATGATTTCAAATAAGAAAAATTAAGAAAATATCTTCAGAAATATGGAGGATATTTATAATGAAAGATATGATGATATTTTAGAATTTCTAATATCAGAGGATGATGAAGAATATTGTCCGCAGGGGTTTAGAGTTAGGAGCAAGGTATTCGTTAATGACTTCAGCAGGTACTGAATCATTTGGATCCTTTGAAGTCAGGTTCAGTCTTTGTAATTTATCCACAGCCTCCTTTCTACTTTGCTCAATCCGTTTTCCAGTTCCAAAACTTCTCTTTTTCTGCGCTTTGCCATCACACTTCATCATTATCATCCAGCTTTTACCGCTTAAAGTCGTTTATAGTTTTTGCTGCTTCATCAGCATTTTTTCCATTTTCGAAGAACCAATTCGTAGTTCGGAGTGTTTTTCGGAAACTTCACATTCAAATTAAGTCCAGAAGATAGGCGTTATATATATACATATAACTGTTGGCGTAGACATGCTGCGATATTTCAAAATACTGATTGCTAATTCCCAATGATTCGTATGGCAATTCTCATTACAAGATGCGAATGAGTAAATGATGGGGTTTCAATGAATAATTATAATGACTTTTTGGAGAGGCTAAAGTTAAAGGGTAATGAAGTTGTTGGTACATCTGCTAATAATGTGGTGGAATGTAAAAGGTTCCCTGGTAACGATGGTGTATATCTCAAGGTTATAATAAGGTTAGTCTGACTGAAAAGTTAAAGTTGACTTGCTGGAGCTGTGACAAAACTGGCTACTTTGAATAGGAGTCGCAAAGTTATTTTTGCTAATAAATGCCAAAGAATCTGACGCGGATACGTTGTTTAAACTTTTACTTTGGTTTCAAGAGTTTTTCGGGTACATAACTGTGGGTAACATGTGGTTGGATCATCATCTCGATTGCTCATCATTCGAAGTGTCTTCAGAAATTTTCGAAGGGTTTGAACACAGATTGTAATCGTTAACATACATTTGATGTTCTAACACAGTTTTGAAGTCAAAATATTGCTTGTGAAAGATGTAAGGATCTAAGAGTGATGATTATGGTCATATCTCAAGTTGAATTTTTGAGATTTCAAAATCAGAATATGTAATTAAATTTTGAATGAGTATGGTTGTTTTGATTTCTATAAAAGAATGTATATTGTTGTGAAAGTAGGGAGTATAATGGATGATTTGCTGAATCAGATTCGAAGAATTTAACATATTAAATGTGAATTTATATATCTCTCGGGTATTACCTACCCGTTAAAAAAAAAAATTTCACAATTAATATTTTGTACAAAAGAATTTTATTACAGTCTTTATGAAAATATATATATATATATATATGTATATTTTCTTCAGATGTAACATAGATTTAATGAGTTAATGTTAAATTAAACTCATTTGATTTACGGTTGAAACTAGAATTGAATAATTCCTAAAGGCTTTAAAAAGTACATAACTCTTACGCAGTATTTCTTTAATGACATTGAAATTATGAATCAATACTTCGTTTGATGTTCAGTTCGTGGAATTCTTGTGAATTTCGCAAAGTACGAATGATGTTATCTGAAAAGTTTCGGGTACATCGATGATGAAAGTGTAAAATCAAATATATACTTGATTTATTATGAATTGGAATTTGTTGAATTGCGACAGAGATTGTAGTTAACGCTGGTTAAGTTGCGGCCGAAGGACGTACATTATTGCATATTTGTAATATGAATTAACCGAGTAGTTAAGATTCACACACAATAGCTTAGCACGGAAAGATTTATTTCAAAATATATATATATATATATATATATATATATATATATATATATATATATATATATATATATATATATATATATATATATATATATATATATATATATAATATACATATAATTTCTTCAGAGGGAATGAGTTAATTCTTCATAACTCGTTAATACAATATACACGTTATTGATTCGTAATGATGTCCACAGTGATTCTTGAACTGACGGAGTTTGTGATGTTATCGGTGTTGTTGATTCGGATGTTGACTGTACTGACGATGCTGGTAACGCTGACGGTACTGTTGATGCTGTTGGTAAAGCAAGTTTAGCTTGTTAATCACACACCATTTTTGTCAGGGTTTCTACTCTTCCTTCTATCATTTTGGTTCGCTTAACTGATTTATGGTTAGGGCTAGATTAGATAATCTCTAAGACTTTAGAGATTACATAATCGCCGCAGAATGTTCTCCAATGAAGTTATGAATTAATACTTCATCAGTTATTGTTGTTGGTACTCCTTGGTATGTATGGTGCGTATGACGTTGATGCTCGTGGGACAGATTGTGAAGTTGAGGTTTACGACGCGGTTGTGGTTGGAGGTGGTAATGGTACTGTTGGCGTTGATGATGGTGGTACTGGTTATGCTGCTGATGCTGCTGCTGGTGTTTGTAATCTCTGCACCATATTCTCCAAAGCCACTACCCGAGCGCGAAGCTCGTTGACTTCTTCTATTACACCGGGGTGATTGTCGGTTCGGACGAGCGGATAAATAAAATCTAAAATTTGATGTAATATATAATTGTGATGAGATACTCTGGAAATGAGCGAGAAAATGGTGTTTCGGACAGGTTCGCCGGTAAGTGCTTCAGGTTCTTCGTCAAGAGGGCAATGTGGTGGATGGAAGGGATCACCTTCTTCTTGTCTCCAATGATTGAGGAGGCTACGAACCCATCCCCAATTCATCTAGAATAGGTGATGACTGAATGGTTGATCTATTCCGGTCACACTGTTTTCGGAGCTTGAATGGGATTCCATTTCGGAATCTGAGTGACTTGAACTGATGAAGAATTCCATTTCGTACGATTGGATAAAGGATTTTTTTTTTCGATATGAAATGATTTTGGCTAACGGATGGTATTCTAATTACATAGAATATATATATATATATATATATATATATATATATATATATATATATATATATATATATATATATATATATATATATATATATATATAGATCAAAAGATTTCGTAGATTACGGAGGACTTTGCGGGATATGTCAGGCAAAGTTTAAAGTAACAGATACGATAAGATATGATTTAGCAGATATGCTAAGATATGAATTTTTATCTATACACTATTCATGCAATCAATGCAGCAAGACGTGTCTTAGACTAAAAATGATAAGCAGGTAATTTCCTGAGGATGATAAATAGTTAATTTTCGACACAAAATGATAAGCAAAACTTTTGACATGCAGACACGGTCGAAGTCCAGACTCACTAATGCATCCTATCGACTTATCAGTTAGACACACTAATGCAGACCTGGTTCACTAAGACCACCGCTCTGATACCAACTAAAAGGACCCGTTCATATACATTATAAATGATTCACAATAGTTGATTACATTGCGAGGTATTTGACCTCTATATGATACATTTTACAAACATTGCATTCGTTTTTAAAAGACAAACTTTCTTTACATCGAAAATTGACAGGCATGCATACCATTGCATAATATCCACTATCCAACTATAAATTGATTTAATAATAATCTTTGATGAACTCAATGACTCGAATGCAATGTTCTTCGAAATATGCTATGAAAGACTCTGATAATGCTAAAACCGAACATATATTTCATTGCATTATCCCTCAAGAAAGACAAGCTTTTAGTTGCAATTGTTCTATTTACAAGTGATATTCGTTTAAATAATAAAAGGTGAAGACAAAAGACAGATTCGACGAATTGAAGACGCAAACGACCAAAAAGCTCAAAAGTACAAAATACAATCAAAGTGGTTCCAATTATTGATAAGAAACGTCTAAAAATTACAAGAGTACAAGATTCAAAACGCAAAGTACAAGATATTAAATTGTACGAAAGGACGTTCGAAAATCCGGAACCGGGACCAGAGTCAACTCTCAACGCTCGACGCAACGGACTAAAAATTACAAGTTAACTATGTATATAAATATAATATAATATATAATTAATTATATAAATTATATTTATATTATATTTATATATTAAAACCGTCGGCAGACTAGGATCCAAACTTGTGTGAGCTGGGTTTACGAACTCCGCGACTTGCGGAGTTTGAAGAGCAAATGGGCAGCGACTCGCGGAGCCTCAAATTCCAAATCTGCCTATAAAAGGAAACGCATTTTGATCGTTTTATATATCATATATCAATCTCTCTCTATATACGTAAATATATATATATATATATATAATTTATATTTTAATTTTAATTTTAATTTTAATTTTAATTTTAAATCCTAATAATAAGGGTATATTAGCGAATGTTGTAAGGGTGTAAGTCGAAATTCTGTCCGTGTAACGCTACGTTATTTTTAATCATTGTAAGTTATGTTCAACCTTTTTAATTTAATGTCTCATAGCTAAGTTATTATTATGCTTATTTAATCCGAAGTAATCATGATGTTGGGCTAATTACTAAAAATTGGGTAATTGGGCTTTGTACCATAATTGGGGTTTGGACAAAAGAACGACACTTGTGGAAATTAGACTATGGGCTATTAATGGGCTTTATATTTGTTTAACTAAATGATAGTTTGTTAATTTTAATATAAAGATTTACAATTGGACGTCCCTATAAATAACCATATACACTCGATCGGACACGATGGGCGGGGTATTTATATGTACGAATAATCGTTCATTTAACCGGACACGGGAATAGATTAATAGTCTATGGAATTATTAAAACATGGGTGAAATTATGTACAAGGACACTTGGCATAATTGATAACAAAGTATTAAAACCTTGGGTTACACGCAGTCGATAACCTGGTGTAATTATTAAACAAAGTATTAAAACCTTGTTACAGTTTAAGTCCCCAATTAGTTGGAATATTTGACTTCGGGTATAAGGATAATTTGACGAGGATACTCGCACTTTATATTTATGACTGATGGACTGTTATGGACAAAAACCAGACGGACATATTGAATAATCCAGGACAAAGGACAATTAACCCATGGGCATAAAACTAAAATCAACACGTCAAACATCATGATTACGGAAGTTTAAATAAGCATAATTCTTTTATTTCATATTTAATTTCCTTTATTTTACATTTAATTGCACTTCTAATTATCGCACTTTTATTTATTGTCATTGTATTTAATTGCACTTTTAATTATCGTACTTTTTAATTATCGCAATTTTATTTTATCGCACTTTTATTTATCGAAATTTCCTTATCGTTATTTACTTTACGCTTTAAATTAAGTTATATTTATTTTTATTATTTTACGTTAGGTTTTAACTGCGACTAAAGTTTTTTAAAATCGACAAACCGATCATTAAACGGTAAAAACCCCCTTTTATAATAATAATATTACTTATTTATATATTTGTATTTTTATAAATTAAAACTAATATAGCGTTAAGCTTTGGTTAAAGATTTTTCCCTGTGGAACGAACCGGACTTACTAAAAACTACACTACTGTACGATTAGGTACACTGCCTATAAGTGTTGTAGCAAGGTTTAAGTATATCCATTCTTTAAATAAATAAATATCTTGTGTAAAATTGTATCGTATTTAATAGTTTTTCTTGTAAAATTTAATAGTATTTTATACCCCTTAGCTGTAACTATCAAGTATTTTTGGCGCCGCTGCCGGGGAACAAAATCTAGCTTAAAAGCCGGAAGCGCAACGCTAAATATAAAAAAAAATTAATTTTTAGTTTACTTTTATAAAAATACGCTTTTGTAAAAATACGTTTTAAAAATTCTAAAATATAAAAAGAAAAACAAAAATTTATATATTTTTAAGAGTTTATTAAAAGTTTTATAAAGTTTCTTTATTTTTATTTTAGTGTTAAAAAAATATAAGTTTTATTTAAATATTTCGTATTTATTTAAAACATAAACAAAAAACCTGTCGAACGAAACCAGCCTCATTTGAATTTTCAAACCCCGCGACTCGCGGAGTTTTTCTGGTACGTGGCACCGCGACTCGCAGAGCCACCCTGACACGCGTGTCCAGAACCCTAATCTGCATTTAATACGGAGTAATTAATTATTATTATTATTTTAACCCTGATTAGTTTTATTATTATTATAATTTAGTTTAAGTTTTTAATTAATATTAATTAGTTTAAGTTATAATTTAATTAGTATAATTAATTATAATTAGTTTTAATATATATAAAAATTAAGGCTTTTATAAAATAAATATAAAAATAATATTTCTATAAAAATTGTAATCTTATCATTTTTAGCTTCTTTTTATATTTGTTTCTTTTTAATTATTTAATCGTAATATTTGTATTTTTATTGTTCGTAGTTAGTGTTAAATTTAGTTTTTGCCGTAGCTTATTTTTATTTCTAGATTTTTAGGCTTTGCCGTAAAATCCCTTAAGTGCTTTCTCTTTAGACTAAGATTTAGGTGCTTTAGAATTTTGTGACGTCTTTTTAAGTTTTAGTACCTTTTTAAGATATTGCCATTTGGGATATAGTTTTTCTTGTAAGCTTTAATATTTTTAGACGCAATTTTTAATTTTTAGTTTTTAGTTCCTTTTTAAGTTTCAACGCGCTACTTTCTTATTTTTATTTTTCGACGCCTTTTACCTATGTATCAATTATCACTCCAATTAGTAATCTCAATTTGCAATTATAATTTTAAGTTAGTGATAGTAATAAGGTTGGGTTAGTCGAGTGTTTTAAAGTTTTATAAGTCACTCTTTTTCTTTCTTATTTTTCGACGCCTTTTATTTTTTCAACCCTTTTCTTTTTCGACCTTTTTCGACGCGCTCTTTTTCTTTCTTATTTCTCGCAATTCTAGTTTTAGGACATAGATTTTTATTCTACTTCTTCTCTAAATTTCTTAAAATTATGAAAATTTATTTTAAGTGGTTAAATTGATAGACATCAAAATTTTCTGATTCGTAGTAATAGTTGGATTTGTACGTGGACCGGGTTATTGGAGCCAAACAGTACTCAATTATATTAAGACCAAACGAATCCTTCCCCTCTGCTGCATCTTTTGGCTATTCGAAACGTGGGCAAAATCAGAAAAGTCTATTAATTGGATAACTTATATAATTTTTCTTTCCTTTTAAAAACTAATAGGATATTCAGTGAATGCACCGAGCAAGACGTTCACCACCTTTTGTACGTTCACCACCTGTAACTCGATCAAGACATCTAGCTAATATTGTCGCCGTTGATTTTTCTTTAGAATCGTCATCCAGTCAACCAAGTATTCCAATTCAAATTTCCGATAATCCATTTTTTGAACCCGACCTCACAATTGAGAATCCGGAGAATATTCAGGGACGATTCATAGATCCTGAACCATTAATTTTTCCTCCGGAACCACCAATCATTCAAACAGAGATTGTTGAGGAATGAACCATTAAATCAGAATCCTCTAGTGATTCAGATTCAACAAATTCAATCATGGAAAATCTGGAACCTTTAAGTATGGAAGACCGAATGCGAGCTAAACGCACTGGCCAAGGTCACGCAATTACTCATCCAGACATTAATGCGCCAGATTATGAAATCAAAGGACAAATTCTACATATGGTGACTAATCAATGCCAATTTAATGGTGCGCCGAAGGAAGATCCAAATGAACATATTCGTACCTTTAATAGAATCTGCACACTATTTAAAATAAGAGAAGTTGAGGATGAACAGATATATCTCATGTTATTTCTCTGGACTTTAAAGGGAGAAGCCAAAGATTGGTTGGAATCGTTACCTGAAGGGGCGATTGATACATGGGACGTTTTAGTTGAAAATTTTCTTAAACAATTCTTTCCGGCATCTAAAGCCGTAAGACTTCAAGGAGAAATTGTTACGTTCACACAGAAACCAAACGAAACTCTATATGAGGCGTGGACAAGATTTGGAAAGTTATTAAGAGGATGTCCGCAACATGGTTTAGACACTTGTCAAAGAGTACTAATATTCTACCAAGGATGCGACATCACTACAAGAAAAGACATAGATATAGCAGCTGGTGGTTCTATTATGAAGAAAACCGAAACTGATGCTTACAAAATTATTGATAACACTGCTTCCCACTCACATGAGTGGCACCAAGAAAAAGATATCGTTAGATCATCTAAAGCAGCTAGAGCCAATTCTAGCCATGACTTAGATTTCATTTCAGCAAAGATAGATGATGTCGAGAGACGAATGGAAAAGATGACTAAGGATATACACTCAATACGAATTAGTTGTGAGCAGTGTGGAGGACCACATTTGACAAAAGATTGTCTTAGTATTGAGCTAACAATGGAACAAAGAGAGAATATTTCATACATAAACCAAAGGCCTGGAAATAATTATCAGAATAATTATCAACCGCCAAGACCAATTTACAATCAAAACCAGAATTATAACCGAAATATTCCATACAACAACCAACAAGGTCCTAGCAATCAACAAGTATCCAACAATACTTACAACCAGCAAAGACCTAATTTTCAAAACAAACCACCACAAACCGATGATAAAAAGCCGAATTTAGAAGATATGATGACGAAGCTAGTTGAAACTCAAACGCAGTTTTTCACATCTCAGAAACAAACCAATGAACAAAATGCTCAAGCATTTAGAAATCAATAAGCTTCTATTCAAAATCTGGAACAAGAAGTAAGTAACCTAGCAAGGTTAATAGGTGAAAGAAAACCGG